>NC_140514.1:34995729-36198229 GCF_964339955.1 Pipistrellus hanaki
TATGTTGACTTTATTTCTGAGCAAAGCATCGGTCATGTGTGTATTTTTCCATAGTCCCACCTTGGAGCATTTATGTAGACATTGTAAATAAATTTTGTGCAAAAAGGACTGGAAAAATGAACTGTATTATTGCAATTTTTTTCTTTTTGTAAAAGTAGCAGTTTGGTATGAGTTGGCATGCATACAAGATTTACTAAGTGGGATAAGCTAATTATACTTTTTTTTTTTTTGTTGTGGATAAACAAATGCTTGTTGATAGCCTTTTTCTATCAAGAAAACCAAGGAGCTAATTATTAATAACAATCATTGCACACTGAGTCTTAGCGTTTCTGACGGAAACAGTTTGGATTGTATAATAACGCCAAGCCCAGTTGTAGTCGTTTGAGTGCAGTAATGAAATCTGAATCTAAAATAAAAACAAGATTATTTTTGTCATGCTGACTCCACTGCTTGAAAAATGTGTTTACTGGCCCCTCCAAAAAAAATTTTTTTTTGATGATCAATGCAGTAAATATAAAAATTAATTTTGGCTCCCTAAGATACATATGTATTTGAAAATTGTAACTACTAAGTAAATTATTGAATAATAGTTACTGATTTCTTTAAGCTGACTTAATGAACTCCTAAATATCAGCAAAATTAAGGCCTAAGGGCGCTAACCTAACTGTAGACTCAGATTACATTCAACAAAATTACTCATCTAATATCAGTGAAATTCTTCTTGCTCATAATCGCAAACCGAGTACAGAGTTTAAGTCTTTAAGTCTTTTACTAAGGATGTTACCTACGACGAGCAGTAGATGTTTATTAGGAAATTAACCATGTGAATTGAAGAGGCCAGACTTCAAAATCTAATTTTTATAAATATGCTCTATGTTCTCATTGGGTAAAACTGGTTATTAGCTCATTTTCCAGAACAGCTGTACAGAAAATTTCTGCGTGGCAGCCAGCTAAATGGTACAAAATAACATGTTTAGGCTGGGATAGCTTATAATTTTATTTAAATAAAATTGCTGCTATAAAAGTGCTTCCCAAAGCTAAGGGAAAGACGCAAATATTTTAATTAAGGCAAATTCGTTTTTTTAGAAATCAGCCTTCAAGCAGTGATTGCCTTGTAAACAAAGGATGGGTTGGAAGAGAGAGCGCCTTCAACTCCAGCCTGACATCCAGGCCCCGTACCACTCTATAAACCCGCCCGAACAATTCTATTTTCTGCTGCAAAAGGGAAACCAGCTGCGGGTCGGCTTTACTAGGTGACGCGTGATTGACTGACTCACCTGCGGGAGCAGCAGGGCGCACTCTCACCTTTTGTTTATGGGGCCTTGGGTCTAACCACGTGGTCAGACTCAGCCTTCCTCGGCGCCCCCCCTCCCAGCACAGCGCCCCCACTCCACCCCGCCCCCACCCCATAAATGGAATTGTTTAAATTTCCTCTTTGGGGGCCCGGTGGCAATTCTTCTACATAAATAGTCCATAGTAGTGAAATACTTCTCTTTTGATAGGTGGTTACTAGCCGTTAACAGCCGTTTATTTACTTTAAAAATGAATAACAAACTTTATAAACTAGCCATCCGTGTGCCCCTCCTCCCCAGTGCAAGCCTGGGTGAGCTGGTTATTTTCTGCCTTTTATTCTGGAGGAAGCTCTAGCCAGTTGGGGGAGGGAAAGGAATGGGAGGAGGTTGGGGGTGAGAGGGCTAGGGAGGGAGAGAGAGAGAGAGAGAGAGAGAGAGAGAGAATGCGCGCAGAAGGTACACGTGAAGAGGAATTAGGGAATATGGAGGCTTTGAAAATCAAGATCATTATTGTCCAGTGAATTAGGAAAAAAAATAATAAAACAAAACTGTGTTCTCTCCCTGCGCTCCCCGCTCTGTGATGGTTTTGTGACCGCCTTGCTCTCTGCAGGTCCTTTTTCCCTGCCTGGCACCCCCCCCCCCACACACACACACACACACCCCTTATGGCTGTCTTAGCTCTTCCTCTTGTGCATTTCAGAGCCAGCTCTGAGGCTGCGGAGGACACTTATTCGAAAACGGGAAATAATAGATGATTTTTGCTGTTTTTTAAAAGGGGGGGAAAAAACCGCCCTCTTCGAAACGAGGGCACACAACTGTACCTGCTTTTTATTTTTATTTTGTGGGGGGAGGGGCGCTGGCTGAACGAGACCACTTTTGAGTGTGATTTAAATATTTTGCAAAAACAAAAGTCAAAAACAGTTCCCCCTATCCTATTTAATCCGTTGTAATTATAACACCTTCGACATGAATAATACGTCTTGACAGTATTTTTATTGTTATTGTTCCTCGCATGATGTTCGACTGCTTCAGAGGCGCAGGAAAGAGAAGTAAACGCGCTACAAATGGGGAATTACCCTCGTTTAGCATTAAAATTCATTTAGATAAAATTGCCACAAACATTTAAATGGGAAGATTAGTTCCCCCTCACGCCTTATTGCACCCGCTCAATGGTTCTGTTAAGAACATTTTACACGTTGGAAATTCCGGCTTCTCAGACGGCTTGCTGTTTCCTAGTTACCCACATTCAAAGCAGAGGCGGCGGCAAAGGCGGCCGCGGCCGCAACAGCAGCAGGAAAAAAAAAGAGGAAAAAAAAAGAAAAGTTTGGCAACTGGTCTGCAATTCATCAGCTGCTGGCCCAGCCCCCCCTGGCCCACAGCAGTCCCCCCCCCCCATCACCTTCCCCCCTCCTACCTCTCCTCCCCCTCCTCCTCCCCTCCCCCATTATGTAATTTGCAGAGTCCTGTCTTGGAAGAAACGCGTTGCTTAGTTGCTTAGCATTTGTATGCAATGTTCAATCATTTGTATAAAATGCAAAGAAATATAACCAAAAAAAAGCCAGTCTGTCTCTCTCTCTCTCTCCCGGTGTCCCCTTCTCCCTCTTCTGTTCTGATCTGGAGGTTTCCTTTGAAAGCGCTGAGTTTCTCGCATCTCCCGCTTGGAGCCCACAGGCGCCTGTGCTTGGTTGGCTTTCTTTGCTGCCCGGACATTTCCAGGAACTTCGCCGCTTGCTGGTGCTAGGAACGTGTGAGAGAATTAGTTTGAAAAGTCCATGCATCGCCTAGGTTCTCCCTCTGCTCTCCCTCCCTCCCTCCCTCCCCCTCCTCTCTCTTTCTACCCCCCCTCCCTCTTCCCCCCTCTCTCCCCTCCCCTCGCAGGGCCGCAGGAAGAGAAGAATCTCGGCTTCGACTGCCATCTTTTGGGGATTTGGAAAAATGACTCGGTAGGAACCTGGGAGGGAGGCGGAGGAGCCGAGGGGTGGGAGGGAAACCCCCTTATTATCCTGGGTCGGAACTGGCTCCCTTAATCTGATGCTTAAATATTTGATGTGGAAAAATCACCCATAAAATTAGTTACTAACAATTTCAAATTGAAATCACTTATCGAATTATAAACGCATTACAGCTGTAGGGATGGTATTAGGAGTTCCTCGGGAGGCGACCGGAGTCCCGCCCCGGGGAGAGGCGTCCCGCGGAGCCCGGGGAGGGGGGGGGGCAGAGCGGACCGGGCGCCCCGGTCCCCACGGTCCCCCCCGGACGCCGAGCGGGCAGCCGGGCCCCGGGGAGGCTCGGCTCGCTGGGCTTGCTGGGCGGCGAAGAGGGAGGGGAAGGAGCAGCGAGGGGAGGCTCGAACCCGGGAGCAGAGGCGCCTACCCAGAAACTTCGCGGCAAAGTCGGGAGATTTGGGGGGGGGGGGGACCTAAAACACAGCCCTATCCGCCCCCTCCCGACAGCGTCTCCCTGGAGGCGCGCAGACTGGGCGCTCAGCACCGGCTGTTGTGTGCAGCGCCCCCCGAAGTCGGCGGGCGGGGATGGGGGGGGGGCGGGTGCCGGAGGCCTTAGGCTGGGCCAGGGTCGCGCCCCAGAGAAAATCCCGCAGGCCGGGGTGACAGCTGCGTGGCGTCCTGGCCAGGACGCGGCTGCCCTCGCCTCCTGGGACCCACCAAACCCGGGGTTTGGCACACAGGTCGCTACCCAGGGTCCCCCCTCCCCCACTCCCCAAAGTGCCTGTGGGGGGGGGGGCGGCTGCAACACTTCCCAGGAGCCTCCTACTCCCCCCACACACACAACCTGAGAGCCCAGTCTAAGGGGGCTGCTCATTCTGTCTCTGGAGAGAAGGCAGCCTCGGAAAGGCACCTTCTAGGGCCCCCCTTCCATCAGGACGCTTGGGGGAGCTTTGTGCTGGACTAGAGGCGTCTGTTCCTGAGTCCCACAGGAGCTCTGGGGACCAGCCTCTGAGAGCCCGGGCCCAGAGGGCGCTGGGGACCTGGGCAGAGTCCACCTAGGAGTCCCAGGAGGGGGGCCGGGGACAGCACCTCCAGCCTCAGGCAGGAGCTCCGGGTCATCTAAAACCCCCTGCCAACGCCCCCCTGCCTTCGGGGTCCCAGCAGGCCCTGGGCCCAGCCAGGGCAATAAAGACGTGACGTTTGCAAAGCTCCAGCGTGGGCACCAGGACGCCGGGCGGAGGGGCGTGGAATTGGGTGGTGGGACGCCCTGTCCGGCAGGGCATTTCCTCTGGTCCCAACTCCCTTCTCCCTTGGCCTCCCCCTACCCCCCCAACACACACACACACACACACACACACACACACACACACACACACACACACGGCTGCTGGGCGGGCTGGCACACTCAGGGCGGCCAGGTGCGGAGTCCCCGTGCAGCTGGCCATCCGGGGCCCGGGGGAGGGTGCGGAGGGAGGGACAGCGGGGAATCGCCCCTGGAAGGAAGGTGGCGGCTGGGGACTGGGAGGGCGGTGTAGGTTCCCTTTTTGGCCCGATCTGCCCGCCACCGCCTCCGTCACATTCTCTCCTAAGGCGGAGCTGGAAGGAAAAACAAACAATATACTGAGCAACCAGTTCTCCGGGAGGGGAGCTTTAAAGAGTCTTTGCTCTAAAAAAAAAAAAAACCCAAAACCGGGTACTCCTGGGGTCTCGGCGGGGACAGGAGAGCATGTTAGGGTCTGGGGTCCGGTGGGCCCCGCTCCGGGCCGTCGCTGCCCGCTATGCCTCCCGCCCTCGGAGCTCAGCTCCCCGCCGGGAAACGGGGCGGAGAAGCCCCGGAGGAGCGGGATTTAGGGTTAAGCCAGTCTCTCCCATCGATCAGGTCGGCAGTGCTAACCCCTGCCCACTCGCACACACACTCACCGCCACCCTAGAACAACACTAAGCTCATTACCGGAGCCAGGGTTTTAGTCTGCCAGCGGAAAGCCAGTCCCAGGACCTGGCCGAAGGGGGGGCAGGGGGTAAAGTCACCTGCTCGCTGCCCGCCCGGCCCACTCCTGGGGGGGGGGGGGGAGGCTCGGGTGGCCGGGCACCCCGCGCGGGGGGAGGGGGGGCGCCCCTAGATCCACGCTGGGGCGAGCCCGGCAGGGGTCAGGGTCCCCGTGTTGTGTCTGCTTTCTGTGCATCGGCGACCTTATGCTAGGGTTGGACGCTTCCCTCCGCGCCTCCCCTCTGCATTTCGCCCGCCCGCCTTCCTTCCCGGGCACATAGGAGCTCTCTTCCTCCCCCCTTCCCCCAAAGTAGCGCGTTCCCCTTCTCTCCCAAGCGGTTTCAGGCTCCCCACCCCCCCCCCCCCCACACACACACACACTCCGTCCCCCTCTCCCTCACCCCTGCCGCAGGTCCCGCTCAGCAGTCCCGGGAACCCATCTCCCTTTGCTCCCGCCTACCCTCCTGGACGTGGGTGGGGTGGGTGGCTCAGAAGAGGCCCTTTTGAAGCCACTTGCTGAGGGCACCCAGGGTCTTTAAAAACAGCCGATCCCTGGATCTTGGGGCGATTCCCGCGCCCATTGATAATTCTATCTCCAATAAGCCCAGCAAAGCGGCAAACACCTCTCTCGCAGCCGCCTGCTCCCCATCCCCAACCCCACTCCCCCCCCCACTCTCCTCCCCCGCCCCCGCCTTGGCACAGAGCGGCGCCTGGCACCGCGGGGAGATGGAGGCGAGCCACGCGCCCCTCCAGTCCTCGCTGGCCGACCCGCGAGGCGCCAGCCTGTTCTGGAGACTCAGTTTCCACCAGACAATCCTGAAAGCGGGGGAAATGCAACGCGGTGGCGGCGGTGTGAATCCACGTCCCCTGCACACCCCCACGCCGCCCCAACCTGATTTTCAGGATGGGCCCTCTCAGGTAGTCAGTCCCACACCGTGAAGGGCCAGCTTTGTGTGTTATCTAGTGGGGGGTGGGGATGCAAGAGGAGGAGGAGACCGCCCCCCCCCCCCCCCTCTTTAATGTCTGAAATAACGAAATGCCTGTGTGGCAGCTGCTGCTAGAGCCAAAACTAACTCTTTGGAAGACGGAAAAGAGTGAGAGGCAAAAGAAAGACTGTTCATTTTTTTTCCCTTTGGTGCCGTTTGGGATGTCATCTGTTTCCTTGGTGACTGTGTTCAGCCCCCGGAGCCCCTGGGCTCCCGGATTGTTAGGGGGAAAAGCATGCTATTTCTGCACCGTCATTTATCACTGTCACCGCATAATGATTCCCCTCGCAGCCCCTTATTGATGTTTGTAATTGCATTATCTCATAAAGGAGGATGATCAATGAAACCGAGCCGTGCATTCTGGGGTCAGAGGAAGCCAAAGTACTGTTTGTTCCCTTTAATACAACAAGTACTCATTATCTTTAGGTCTGCATTCAAAAAATGATCTGATCTGGGGCTGACCCTGTCGGACATCCCAACACTTTTTTTTTTTCAAACGCGGTTTGTGTAACCTTTTGCTTAAATGCTAAATCAAGTACCTGTCTTGCATTTCAACGAAACTGGGTGCAAAAGCGGAATGGGAAAAAGCGTTTCTTCTTTTCTTCTTTCTTTCTTTCTTTCTTTTTTTTTTTTTCCGGGAGGGGTGGAAGCCTCTGAAAATGCATTCGATTTTTACATCGCAACCGTCCAGTGATATCCTGTAGAAAAAGCAACTCCTAAGACAAGAGACCCAAGTTATCTGATAGATGAAAAAATTGGGGGCGAGGGGGAAAGATATCTAAGAGCATTTAACAAGGTTGGCACTAAAAGATCAGAATTAAAAAAAAAAAACACAACGGGTTTAATTAATAAGCGCTATAAACTGAAATAATCCCCCATGATCCTGCCCTTGCTTCCCCCTTTTATAGAGTCATATCTCTTCGGCTTAGATCAATGACTTTTGCGCCTGTTCGATTCTCACAACAACAATAACTAAATCAGTTGCACACCCCGTACCTAAAACCGTCTACAAACTTGGGCAAATAAGAAGTTCATTTGTCTATTAAACGCAAGCATCTAGTCGAGCAGAAATGTCCCAGTAACATGGGATGGAGTTCGTGTAATCCCATGAAAATCAAGTCATCTTGTTGCAGTGAAGCAAATGAGAAACTACAAAGGAGGAAAGGTCCGAGTGTCATTTTAAACTGAACGCATTATCGGACTGTCAGAGTGAAACGTGTTGTGGCTGGGGTGGAGGGTGTGGACACCAACTTTGCTCACGTTCAACTGAAAGGTCTCGGAAGGGAAACAAATACCCCAGGTCTGGTTATCATTTTAAATTTGTGGAAAGAGGAGACGGAGAGGCAATTCTAACGCCTCATTTCAATACATCAGGGTGAAACCCCTTCAAAGACAAAATTAAGCAAACGGTTATTTTGAACATTGCAAGGTTGGATATAACCAAAAAGAAGTTTTCCATCTCCTGCAGGCAAATTCTTCCCTGCCAGTAAGACTACCAGAAAGGGGAAAAGAAAGAAAAGACTGAGCCTAGGTGTTTATTTTAAAAGTTCTAGGAATAATTTCGAAATTAATAATAGGCATCAATATTTTAAATAAAAAGATTTAAATGAAAACCCTTCATCATAGGACAAAATAAGTAGCTAATAAATTAGAGTGTGTTCCGGTATTTGACACCTTAACATAAAACCTTAAGCTGAATAACAAAAGGCTACAATATTCCCATTTGGAAAAATAACTTTAGGAGGAAATCTTTAAAAAAAAAAAAAGTTTTAACTGTATCGAACCATCATTTAATTTTTCTCTAGAAGGCAGATTCTTATAAGGAGTATTATTTTCTAGGAATCCTGTCAAATCACTCTACAATAATATATGTTTTGTATTATTTAAATATTCTGTTATTTTCGTTCTTTGAAAATGCTCAAACTGAAATGGATATACGGCCATGCATATATTTAATATAAATATAAATGATATCTTAACATAAAATATTAAAGGAAAAATAAAACGTGGGGCTTTGTCAGTTGAGATATAATTTTTAGCAGAATACTCTGGCTTTTCAAAACACACAAATAAAACCCCTCGATTTTTACCTATCAACACATCTTTCTCCTGTTTGGTTGGGGATCTGGCATCCTGTACGTTTTCTATTTTTAATATTTAGTGTTATAGCCCACAGTTAAAATAATGAAAAATTAGTCTCGTTTCAGAAATTATTTATTTATGGAACGAACATGATTAAAACATAAACACACACGCAAACTGCAGCTGCAACAGAAAAAAAAACTTGATTTACGGTTATTAAATCTTTGATCGCCATGTTAATGTTTCTTTTTCTACCTTTCATTTGCATTTTAATCTATCGAATCTTTACAATTTTGCTGCCTCCTATTTCAATGATTGATTACAGTTCCGAAATAAGAAAAACCAAGCCTAGCTTTTCTTTTTCCTTTCTTTTCTTCGCTTTCTCTCCCCCCCTCTCCTCCCCCCCCCCCCCCCCGCCCCGAGCCCCCTCCTCTTCCCTCTGGGTAGATTTCTGAAACTTTCTCTCAATGCTAATGTAGACAGGACAAATTAATTCTCCCCTTTTAAATGTCAAAGATATAAATAAAAAATGTTTTCCGTCCCAAACGTGAATATTTTCCCAGCCGCTTGTTTTCCAATCGTAAAAGATCATCCCAGCAAAAAAACGCAATTAACAGGGAAACACACACACACACACACACACACACACAGGGCGTGGATTTTTTTTTTTTAAAGGGCGAGTTAGTGAGTTAAAGAAAGGTGGTAAGTTCATTGTCCCTTCCCCATCAGTAGCTTGGCCGGCTTCTTTCCCTCTCACCCACCCAGAGGGATTCGGTCCCCAGTAGTTCTTCTATCTGTGATCTAAGTCACACAAACAAACAAAACACAAGCCCGGTGGGGGCTTGTGCTGAAGTTGGTTTCTGGGGGGAACAAGCTCCATCAAGACAAAAGGGGAAGCACGGCGGGGTCTGTTTGTTTTCCTTCCAGGCTTACTACCTCCTGGCCCCTCTCTCCCTCCCCCAACCCTCCCCGCACTCCCTCCCCGGATCTCTACCGCTCCGCGGATAAGATGGTCATTCGCTGCCGGCTTTGCCCACACGCATCCCTGTTCGCGCCGGCGGCGGCCAGGCTGGGTTTGGAAGGCGCCTCCGGAGCCTGGCCGGGCTCCCTCTCCCAGCGGGGCTGAGAGTCCCTGGGGCCCTAAAAGGCGCCAGCCCTGAGCAGATTGCGCCTCCCTGCAGGCTGGGAATCGGGCCGGGATGCGAGCTGGGTACCTAACCTAACTGCGGCGCGGAGGGGAGAGCCCTCGGTGGGAGAGCGAGGCCGGTGGGCGTGCGCGAGGGCTGAGAACCTGAAAGGTGCGCCTTCACCCCCCGCCCGCCGCGGGGTGCGCTCCCCCGGACTGGCCGAGGCCCCTCCGTGGACTTTTCCTGCCCGAAGACACAGAGGAGCCAGCAGTGGAGCGAGAACCGGCTTCTCAGGCGGGTCCAAGCTGCTGGCTGGCGCCCGGGTCCGCTCGTGGTGCGCGGTGCCTGTGAGCAGGGCCAGCGGGAGAAGGCGGAGGGGTGAGACCCCCCAACCCCACATCCGCACCGAGTCAAACACACCATCAAGAATAAGGGCGAGGGCTGGAGAGGCAGATGGAGCCCAGGCTTCATCTCTCAAAGGAGACCCTTGAACCCAGTGCGCACCCAAGGGCGAGCACAGACCTTCTTCTGGGGGCCCTGTCACCCGGAGTCTGCATCGCCCGCTTTCTCCCCAGACCCGGTGGGTGGCTGCCCCAGGGGGGGCGATCTGCATTCACGTGGACGCACCAGGCGGCTAACAAGAGGAGGTGGGGTGGGGGGAAAGACATTTGATCCCGGCCAACCCTTTGTCTTGAAGCAGATTAAGGCAGCCTGGAAATAGGAGGAAAAACAGAGTCTAGACAGGAAAACTGATTGTGTTCACCAAATATAAAAATGAACCAAGCGCCTGGGCACCTCCAGGGGTGAAGATAGATCCTGGTAGGCGAGTGGGAAGACAAGACTGGGGAGATTTAAAGTGAAAGAAACGGCAGATTATTAAGAAAGTAATAGTAGGGTGTCCCATACACTACAGTTTTATTGTTGGGTAGTAACTACCCGACTTATTTATGGCCGGGGCTATATAATAGAGATAATGACCACAAACTCAAGATAAATATTTAGGCGCCCTGCCGGGGTATTCTTTTTTATTTAAGACAGCGAAGCCTGAAAGGTGAGCCTCGTCTCCTCCCCTCCTCGAAGATCCGTCTTGCTTTCCACCATATTATAAGCATGACATGCAAATAAATAAGCGCTCGCCGGGCTGTGTGGGTAGGCCTGCGGGATTTATTTCAGGTGAGAGAGGAACATACAAGGAATATGAATTTCCACAGGAGCCGCCGCCGAGTGATTCCTTCCCTCTCCTTCTCGGGCCGCCCTCTCTTTCCTCCTTTTTTTCTGTGGGAGCAGAGAGCGTCCCCTGATAAAAAAAACATTAATGTGTCATGTTTCAGCTCCCCATTCCTTGACATATAGGTCTGGGGAGGGATGAGAGGCAAAATGCGTCCCCCAAGTCGGCTGACTTGCTGGGACTGCTTAAAGAGATTCCTGCCGACACAGGGAAGGGTGAGCTGTAATTATGACTTCCAGTAGGGGGGCCGTAGGAGAAGTATGTTCATATCATTTTGAAATTAGCAAAGCAGTGCAGAAAGTTTGCTGTCCCGGGTCCGGTACTGGCCCCCACCCTCTGGATAGATCCAGGCAGGTCTCCTGGCTTGGGGACCTGCCTGCTTTTCTTGGCCCTCAGTTTCTCTCCCCGGAGCCTGGTAAACAATAGTCAGGTGATGGGATGACAGGTGACCTTGCTGGTTGACCGCCAAGGTCAGGAAGGAGCGGCGGCCCAGGTGTTGGCTCCATCTGACGCAATGGCTGCAATAAGAGTCACCTGGCTGGCCTTGAAAGAGGCGGCCACGGAGAGCCTCTCTCTCCCCACCTGCTTCCTGAGAGGACTCAGGCAGATCTGGAGCGTGACAAGATGAAATCAGCATCCTCTTCGGATACCCTTTTTCTTCCTCATATTTTGGGGGTAATATTCAGACATATAGGTGTTTCAGTGTCACAATAGCCACTGGTATTCAGAACGTCCTTTGATCTCTGTTTAGCAGAAAAAAAGAAAAAAGAAAGAAAAATAAGGCTATACCTAACAGTGAAACAGTGAATTGCGATGGAGAGAGAGAGAGAGAGAGAGAGAGAGAGAGAGAGAGAGAGAGAGAGAGAGAGAGAGAGAGGGAGACAGACTCTGGGGTGAAGCAGAAAGGTGTGGAGGGGAGATAGAGACCTCCAGGCAGCCAGGAGTGGAAGGGGCGGGGGAGGGAAGGAGAGAGCACAGAGTGAGCTGCCAGATGGGAGAGGAGAGGCCGTCCTGTAATTTGCTGGCTTGTGTAAGGGATGATATTATGAGGCTGAGAACCAGAGGAGTCCTCGTCAATCTTTTACAATATTGGTGTCACTCAAGCACAACTTTATCTTTGAACCAGAATATCTGTTTCAATGATTTCCATAAGCACATAAATTATAATCTTCAGAGCCTTCAATATTTCTTTCGGTACTTTATTAAGTGTTATTGCAGAGGCCATTTATGAAGTGAATGATTCAACTTTTAATCTTCTGAACATTAAAGTGTATTCCACCGAGTTTCCTTTTCCAAATAATCTAAAATAACAAAAAGGAACTAAGCTCATTACATGAAAAAGTGACAAGCATTTTACTCTGAGCCTGGCAAGTTGCCTTACTCACTTCAAAGGATGATAAACTAATTGTTTCCAGAGTTTATAAGTAATTAAGCTATTATTCGGAGAATTTATGAAACAGTTTTATTCACAATAGAACTTTCTAGTTAAAATGGCCAGAAACAGATTTAAAAAATACCAAGTCTTAAAAAATACCAAGATTTTAACAATAAAAAGATCTGCCCTTATTGTTAATGATGAAAACTATTTTTTATTTCTAAAAGCATTGGAAAATTGTAAACAAATATAGTTTTCTCCTGATAGGTGGAGGTCATTATATATAATTAATGCTGAAAGGAAAATGAACATGTAATGGCTTCCAAAGATTAAAACATCTGTAACTACCAAGTTAAGTTTTAAAAAGTTAATATTAAAAAAAAAAACCCACTCAGCTCTATTCCTCTAATAATGGCAAGATATATATATTCCTTTAAAATTATATATGGAAAGTTAAAAACTTAAAATAAATTTAGCATTTTAAATCAAATTTTGGTGCATGGACATGAAGAATGAATGCGAAGTAATGAATGCTAAGTGTTTGAATTTCTCTGATTTTGCAACAGAAAAATGTACTTATTCACCCTTACATTAAAATAAAGAATACTTTAAAAATCTTTTAAAGATATTATATTCAAATAAACCTTCCTATATTTCAACTCATGTTTGTCATCTAAAAATAGTTAGGTTTGATCAAACTGAAACAATATTCATTAAAGGACAAAGATTTTTAAAGGAAGTGACAAACTATTTTGGGAATTTCAGCAAAATATTATGACACTGTAGTTTATAGACACTATTCATATGTGCAACAATTTACTATTTTAATATGTTTTTTTCATCAAGATCAACTCTGTTTTTGTTTTTAGAAAAATCCTGTTTCATTGTCACATGAATAATTTAAAAACTTAGAATTTTCATATTAAAAGGAAACATCTTTGGATAATAATAGTGGGATATAAAAGTGAAAACCGGGGGAATGACTGTAAAGTCTTACTTGAAGTAAAATAGGCTTTCTGGAAGTTGTTTGCAAAAACTGGAGTAGGTGCTGGTTCAACATATACTCCCATCACCGCAAAAGCATTGGCTGTAACAATCATTACAGTGGTGGAAACTCAGCCTACCAAACATTCTCTAAGACCTAGCCACTTGTTTCAAGTAAACTTCCTTCAAAGCAAGGGTCTGGAGCTTTCTGGAAATTGTATATAAAATGTTTTGTATGTTTAGGGTCATGGCTGTTTTGTGGAATCTGTAAGCTGCGGCAAAATAATCCGTCATTGTGTCACACTGTCCGATCCAATGTCTGCTGCACTATGTTTTCTTTATTCCAATAGACTTTTATTAAAAACAAAAACGAAAGCCCCCTAGTTAGCAGTAACACAATCCCGATTGCCTAACACTGGGCGATAATTGACCTTCCGGACACCAGGCACACTTGGATTCACTTTAGGACACTTAGCTGTTCAAAGTGACTTCATTATGGAAAGACAATGGCGACTTTGTTGGAACTGGCACCTGCGGTATTTCACATAACACACGGGCCTTACCTTGCCAAGACAGTCACTGCCATGAATCACACCAGAACAAGGAAATCAACTCTGGGCAAATGTTATAATATGAGATAGGCTGTTATGATTAAGAAGGAATGGATTCTTTTTGCACATCCTCTCACAGCCTTGGGGGTTAGCCGCTTGTTTTCTGGTTTCCTGCATTAAAAAATATTGCCATATTAAAGTGTATGTTGGAGTTGAATGGCTAAGGATCTTATGGTACATTGAGTTCAAAGTGTCCACAATAATACAGTCCAGATAGAGAAGTACTGGTGCTCCTTATCTATGCTCACCTTGAAAAGGGTCCTCTAGCCCTAACCGGTTTGGCTCAGTGGATAGAGTGTTGGTCTATGGACTGAAGAGTCCCACGTTCGATTCCGGTCAAGGGCATGTACCTTGGTTGTGGGCACATCCCCAGTAGCGAGTGTGCAGAAGGCAGCTGATTGATATTTCTAACCCTCTATGTCCCTCCCTTTCTCTCTGTAAAAAAAAAATCAATAAAATATATATATATATTTTTTTTTAAAAAAAGAAAAGGGTCCTCTAGTGACAGGCTTAGTAGTGGGGCAGGGCAGGGGGTGGGCAGGGGGGAGGAGAGAGGGGCACTAAGTCCATGCCCAGACTTCCAGGCACTCTGTTAAGTAATCCTGACCCTACTGCTAGAATAGGATGTAATTTATCTTCCATGAATCTTTTCCCTAATCTCGAAATGATATTCATATATTTCTGTTTTGCAAATCACTTTGCATTGCAGGACGTGGTAGGGAATTGCTTTAGATTCAATTGAATATCATAATAAACTCCCTCTCTCAAAGAGTTCCAGATTTTTTCCCAGAGGACTCCGGACTCCTTAGGGAATATTTCTCTGTCCTCAAAGTTCTAAGGGTCGCCGAAACCGGTTTGGCTCAGTGGATAGAGCATTGGTTTGAGGACTGAAAGGTCCCAGGTTCGATTCCCGTCAGGGGCATGTACGTTGGTTGCGGGCACATCCCCGGTAGGGGGTGTGCAAGAGGCAGCTGGTCGGTGTTTCTCTCTCATTGACGTTTCTAGCTCTCTATCTCTCTCCCTTCCTCTCTGTAAAAAAAATCAATAAAATATATTTAAAAAAAAAAAGTTCTAAGCGTCTTAGAATTCGGAGGTGCTCTCCTTTGATTTTCCCTGCCTGGCTGCCAAAAGTAAAAATGGCAGTGTCTTATTGTTCCAAAGCATTTTCTGAGAGCAATTAATACCTTTATTGATTAAGTTGCTTCACTGAAATGAAAGGTGACTTTTCCACCAGTGGCTGGATTATGATCCAGCAACTGAAAAACAGCGAGTCATACTCCAAGGAGTCAAGGAAAGCCCAACTGCTCCAGCATCACCCCTCTCATAATATATATATATATATATATATATATATATATATATATATATCCCACAGATTTACTAGTTTTCATTTAAATCCCATGTTTTTCTAGTCTGGAGCATGCCTTAAGTCTTCATATATCTAGCACATTACAGCAAACCCTTTTTAAGACTGAAAAAACTGTGTGTGTGTGTGTGTGTGTGTGTGTATTTTAAAATCATGACCACCTGCTGTCTCCTGAGCAGTGAGCAGAACATGGGGAAGGGGTGCGGAAATGAACAGGACATTGGCTTTGCCCTCAAGAGCTCATTGAGGGGTGAAGCTCATAAGAAAACCCACAATCTCAACCCAAAGCAGTATACACAGGTGCTTCAGCCAGGGGCCGGGAGGAAGGCAGCCCCCAAAGCCTTTGTGATGGGCTGAGGTGAGGAGCAGTAGAGATCAGGAAATGGTTTTAGATCTGAGTGTAACCAAGGAAGCAGAAGTCACTCTGGATGTATAGGAGGGCAAGGATTTAATGCAGGGAGTTGGATACACAGTGGACAAAAGAGGCTGTGAAGGCAACCAGGCAGCAACCCAGAGCTGAGTCCTCGCAGGAAGAAGCTGTTGCCCCAGACTAGAGGGACAGAGGGAGAAGGGGAGAACCAGACTCCAGGGTTCTGGGTCACCCTGGAAACGTGTAACCAGGGCAGGCATGTGTAAAGGGAACTGGAGCTATGGAGGAAATGAGAAAAGGAAACATAATTCTGGAGTCATTTCTTTCACTCTATAATCTGTCACCAGTACCTCCTTTTGGGCAAAGCCAGCAAGAAGCCAGCAGACCCAGAGCCGGGTGGTACCAGATCGGCCCTTCTGAGATGCAGAGTAGAGCGAGGAGTAGCTTTGAAGGCAAACAGTTCCAGGAGCAACAGGGCTTATGGGCAGGTGTCCCCCTTCAGCAGCCTTCTTATTTTATTTTTCCAAATGAAGAGCATTATTATTCATTTCTGAGTGTATTCATTTGGGTACGTTGAAGGAGTCAGGTGTTCCAGGCAAGAGCACTGAGTTGGGAGAGAAAGTGACTTAGAAAACGGGAAGTTTGCCAGGGTGGCCAGAGTGAAAGGGCAGGAGGGGGGGACATTGCAGGACATGAGTTGAAAATCATAACAGCTAATGGCGTGGAATAACCAGTGACTTCTGCACCAGCCCGACTTGCTAGTGATCGTTAATGCCCAGGGTAACAGCGATGGTTGGGGCTAACACCACAAAAATAGACATAGGTCTCCACACAGGGGCAGTGCTGCCACCAGCAATGGGCATTTCTGCCAAGAAGCACTGGCAGCCTCCTTGACCACCTTCAGTTACCTCACACTGTTCTTTGAATCAGCCACAGAGCCGGCGAGGATATCGATCCAGTCATCTTCATGAAGAGGTTGGAAACTGTTCATTAATCCTGAGGAGGCTTCCTTGTAGCCAGATTGGTGCTTAGTGGGCTAAATCAAAGATTTGCTGTACTCCTGAGTAATAAAAATAGCTCAATTCATAACCTTACAGATGTCGACCTCAGCAATGATAGTTGGAAGGAGATGGAACTAAGACTAGGGAGCTAAGAAGCCCATTGAAGAGGCTGCTGTGAGAACAGTGGGGACTGAGGGTCAGAGAGCTGAATGAGAGAAGATACTTAGGAGACAGGAGGCTAGTATGGATGTGGGCTGAGGAATACCAGTAGATGAAAACAATGGCATGGTTTCTGGTTCGGAAAGCTGGGCAGATGTGGTTCTGTTTGCTGGGACCATAACTGTAGAAGAAGGGGCACACGAGAGAGAAAGGTGATACCCATGTTTCAGACATTTGAGGCTTAAAATACTCCCCAAGATAGGCATGCTCACCAGGAGGGTGAAGACACTGCATTTCAGTAGAGAGGTCTGGGCTGGAGACATTTGAGGAGCCACTGGGGTAGATGAGATCATTTGGGACCTCTTTCAACTTTGTGGTCATAATGAGATGTTGCTTCACACCTGTTAGAATGCTATTAAATGTATTATATAAAAATAACTAGTGTTGCCCTGGCAGGCATGGCTAAGTGGTTAGAGCCTCTGCCCTCACACCACACAACATGGATGGACCTTGAGAGCATTATGCTAAGTAAAATAGATCAGACAGAGAAAAACAAATGCCATGTGATCTCACAAGTGGAATCTAAAAAAAAACAAACAATGTTGGGGATGAGGGATGGGTGAAATTGGTGAAGGGAGTCAAAAGGTACAAACTTCCAGTTATGAAATAAATAAGTCCCGGGGATGGGATGTACAGCATGGTGACTGTAGTTAATAATACTGTATTACATGTTTGAAAGTTGCTAGGAGAGTAAATCTTGAAAGTTCTTATGCAAGAAAAACAATTCTGTGACTATGTATAGTGACAGATGTTAATTGTGATAATAATTTTGTAATATGTACAAATATCAAATTATTATGTTGTATACCTCAAACTAATAACTATAATGCTCATTAATTATACTTCCATAAAAATTTAGGGTGAAGAGAAAGGCAAGGGGTTAGGGTTGTCAATAAATGGGAATCTGATAGGAGGCAGGATATGTGGTTTTGAAAGTGGAAAAGACGTGCACATATTTGTATGAGGGGAAAGAGGAAGAAATGTCGAAATTACAGAGAAGAGGTGTTAAATAATGGGGAGATGTATCAAAAGGTGGGAGATTGCGCTGTGACGCAGCAATGGGATAACCTAGCTTCCAATACTGAAGGCAAGGTATGGCCACTGATGTATATTCAGGTAGATAATAGTGGGAGAAAAATAGGGAGCAGTTCACACCTAGTAATCTTAATTCTCTTTTTTGAGTTATGGGAAGTGATGTCATTTGATGATGAGTGGTAAGAGGGTGACCACGTTTTGCACTGAAAGTTCCACATCTCATATGGGAACCCCCTCAGTCCTGGACAAATCAGGAAATTTGGTCATGCTAAGGGTAAGGAAAAAAGAAAGGGCTTTCATGCACGGGGTGGGGTGGGGGGAACATTAAATGTTGGCATCACGATGGAAAAATGGGAGAGGGAGCTGACCAGAAATGCAGAGCTGCTGACCAGCACAGGGACTGAGATGGAACTGGGCACCATGGGCAGAGCTTTGTGCACGGCTGTGTGATTTTCTTCAGCAATGCTTACACATGTTGAATCATTCTTTCCGGAGAGGGTGTGTAAACTCATCCAGATATGTGCTTGGAGGACTTTTGCAACCTGAAGTATGCAGTTTGAGATGTCCATTCTGAGGGCAGGAAAACAACGACAGGGTTCCCAGAAGTAGGGTGACCTGTTAGGTGGGAGATTTTGCTGCCAGTGGTATACAACACTACTCCTTCTCCATGTTTACACACTTGACAAATGGCATAGTGACAACATTTCTCAGCTTCCTGAGGCACCTCTGAGATACGGACATATGTTCATAATACATCTCTCCAGAAGAATGACTCAGAGATTGTAGTCATGAAGCAGTCTTGCGATAAGAAGCAGTCGAGCTAAAGGTCTTACTTAACCCAACACCAACTCTTGATTGCAACTCTATCCACATGCTCTGCGAAAGCAAGGCACGCGATGGGGAGATTTTTGCCTCTGTCATGGCCTAAATTATATACTTTTACACCCGGGAGTATTTTCACCTGGTGTTGGTTGCAAAAACAAAGAAAAATGTAAATATGTATTTGTCTAGCTGACTACAGGGCAAAGGAGGCCAAGAGTTCCAATAAGTAGATTTAAGTAAATATCTGAAGTATTTTCTTTTCTTTTCAGGACAAATGAAATTGGATCACTCCAAGTAGGTAAATAGGTAGTTCTCTACATTTTTCCCTTATAATTAGAACAAACCAGCAACTCTAAACATACAGTATGGGACAGAAATGGGGCACAAGGGGATCCCAAACTACATGAGTTTGGGGAAAATCTAAAACTCAGCTTGGTTTAGGAAATATACTCATATCTCATCCGGAGTGAGGGCAGCTGGGTTCAAAAGTCTTCATGAATGGACTGAGGGCTAAACAATAGGAGTGTTATGGGCTGAATTGAGTCCCCTTCAAATTCATTTGAAGTCTTAACCCCCACCCAGTACTTCAGATTGTGACTGTATTTGAGAGAGAGCCCTTACAGAGGTCATGAAGAGAACATGTGGTCAAATAAGTGGGTCCTAATCCAATCTGACTGGTGTTCTTAAAGGAAGGGGAGATGTGGACACAAGAGGAGATGCAGAGGAAGGGGCATGTGAGGACACAGGGAGAAGGCAGCCACCCAAAAACCAAGGAGAGAAACATTAATGAAGCACAGCAACTATGAGAAAATAAATTTCTGTTGTTTACCACCCAGAGTGTGCGGTGTTTTGTTATGACAGTCTGAACAAATGAACACAAAGATTTAGAATTTGGGTGCCATAAGAATCTGAGAAATAGTAGATGCATCAGTTTGGTTTTGTTGTTGTTGTTGTTTGTTGTTTTTTCATATAAAACACAACTTGAGAGATGTCTGCTAAGAAAACCTTACACTTACCTCCTCTTTATTTATTTATAAAATATTTACCAGACTCCTTTGCAGAGCTTTCTATGGGAGGTGAGTTCATCACTCTACTCTGGGATTTTTCTGAACCTCATTCACCCCACAGTGCACCCATAACGGCATGAACTGTATTAGGTTCATTTTTAAAATATAGTATGTTGCCCTAGCCAGTTTGGCTCAGTGGACAGAGTATCAGCCTGTGGACTGAAGAGTCCCAGGTTCAATTCTGGTCAAGGGCACATACCTCGGTTGTGGCCTCCTCCCTGGCCTGGGCCCTGGTCAGAGCTCCTGCAGGAGGCAACCAATCAATGTGTTCCTCTCACATCAATGTTTCTCTCAGTCCTTTCCTCTCTCTTCCACTTTCCCTAAAAAAAAAACAAGAAATATCCTTGGGTGAGGATTAACAACAACAACAAACACATATCCTTTATAATAAAAGGCTAATATGCAAATCGACCAAACAGCAGAACAACCAGTCATTATGATGCACACTGACCACCAGGGGGAAGACACTCAAACAGGAGCTGCCCCTGGTGGTCAGTGCGCTCCCACAGGGGGGGTACTGCTCAGCCAGAAGCCAGGCTGATGGCTGAAGAGCTCAGTGGCAGTGGCAGGAGCCTCTCCCACCTCCCTGATATATCCAATTGCCGGTTTAGGCTCACTAAGCCAGCAGTCGGACATCCCCCAAGGGTTCCTGGACTGCAAAAGGGCACAGACCAGGCTGAGGGGACCCCCTCCCCTTCCCAGTGCATGAATGTCCTGCTCTGGGCCTCTAATATATATATGTATAATACAACACGTTTGAAATGATGATACTACATGTTTTATAAAGTTTGGTTATGGAGTCTGTAGGCAGCATTTGCCGTATGCTTGGTAGGAATTAAACCTGCACCTGAGCACAAAGGTTAAGTCAATGATTTTTACTCCCTTCAATATGTGAAATTTAGGCCAATCATCCTATCCGGTTAATTCTCTTTAGATTTTAGAATATATCAGGTTGATTCTAATGTTTGGCACCTTTAATTAAAAATGATTTCCTAAAATCCTCCTAGGCACATCATGTTGACAGGAGAATCTCCATGGCACTAAGCTGTAGGTTTCTGCAAATAATATGTTGCTATCAGATTCTCCTGAAAAATGTTGCAGAAGACCCAAAACAGACCTGACATTCTCCCATGAACCTGTTTGTGTCTGTTGACTTAGAATAATCTACCCTGATTCACAAAGTCTGCTTTAGAGAAGCAATGGCAGGTAATGTTTGCTCCCATAAACATTCCTGGTCATCGTTCTTGGGAATTATATGGGAGATGGGAAGATGGGAAAACATACCAATGAATCCTAACATTCTCATGTACTTACTGTGTGGTGTTGGTGATGTCCATCACAATGAGCATCAATTTATTCACCTGTAAAATAGGGATGAATCCCAGCTGCCAAGCCTATACAGGTGTTTGTGAGAATGAAATCAAGTAATGAATATCTCCGAGGTGCTTTTTAAAATATGCTCCGCCGATTTAAATCTTACTGTTATTGTTGGGGTCACCACTAAGTGGTTTAACCTCACGACCCTGGTTCTCTGCCTTCTCACATTCTAAATGCAACAGTCACAGTGAACACCAGGATCTCTCGTATGAGTCGACTTCCCAGGATTCCTGTTACCCCATATTTCAGGGACTGTCTACAGAAGCTCTGTGCTGACTTTTGTTTTTAATCTTACATGAGGCAATGCTTCTTTTTCCACTGACTTCCCTAAGATTTAATTGTTTTGGATAGCCACTCAAATATGTGAATGTTACTCAGGTGGAAATCTCCAGAACCTTATGTCAAATTTGATGCAATGCGAGGGACAGTATCCTCTGAAAGTACGGGGAGAAAGCTCCTTCTGTGGCTTTGTGGCTGCCTTGCTCCAAGCACGTCCAATCCCTAGGGCTGCTGGCTCCAGCGGGCTGCATTCGCTCCTGTATTGGCAACGCACATCAAGAGGACTCCAGCAAGCAGCTCTGACTTCCTTCATTGAGATACAGGTGAATGTCCACTGAATGCAAGTAATTCTGTAAAGTGCTGCTTTTGAATCCATATTATATTCTGGAGAGTTAGCCAAACAATTCTTTTTTTTTTTTTTTCACCTTCACTATCAGGACTATGGGCAAACTTTGTGTGTGTGTGTGTGTGTGTGTGTGTGTTGTGTTAAATTTTCATTGTCTTCAGTGCTAGAGTTGGAGGATGGTCATCAATTCAGGGGAACTTAAAAATTAAAAACCTTGCCAAAACCGGTTTGGCTCAGTGGATAGAGTGTCAGCCTGTGGACTGAAAGGTCCCAGGTTCGATTCCGGTCAAGGACATGTACCTTGGTTGCGGGCACAACCCCAGTGCAGGGTGTGCAGAAGGCAGCTGGTCGATGTTTCTCTCTCATCAATGTTTCTAGCTCTCTATCTCTTTCACCCTTCCTCTCTATAAAAAATCAATAAAAATTTAAAAACCTCTATTATAGGCATATTTCAAATACATGGAAAAGTAGAGAGATGAGTACAACAGATCTCCATGTATCCATCATCCACTTTTAATAATTAGAATTATCAACTTTTTGTTACTTCTGTTTTCTCTCTCTCCTTTTTTTTTTTCCCCCCCTGCAATATTGTCAAGATGATACCAGGTCTCCCACTTTTGAATAATTCAGAATCTATCTTTAATTGATAAGTTTGCTCTGCTACAGTTTAAAATTTTTAATGTTTCTTTAAGATAACTTGCATTTTGATATAATTTTAAATTTATGAAGGAGTTATTAAAAATAGTACAAGGAACTCCTATAATTTGTTAATCCTTCACTGAGATATCACTAAGTGTATGCATTTCACTTTTGCTTTATCACTTTCTCTTTCTTTTATTTAACATATAATTTGTTTTTAACCCTTGAAAATTGTGTTGATGACATTGCCCCCTTTTCTACTAAATACTTCAGTGTGTATGTTCTAAGAACAGGACATTTACATATATGAATACAGAATATTTACTAAAATCAGAAAATTTAACATTGATGCAATACTGTTATCTAATCCACAGTCCTATTTAAATTTTACCAATTGCCACAACAATGTCCTTCGTATTACTAGAGGCCTGATGCACAGAATCGTGCACCCGTGGGGTCCCTCAGACTGGCCTGTGCCCTCTCACAATCTGAGACCCCTCAGATGATGTTGACTGCTGGTTTTGGCCTGATCCCTGTAGACCAAGCTGAGGGATCCCACCAGTATACAAACTGGGCCTCTAGTATGCACTTAAGATTCTTGGTTAATCTCTTCCCCACTTTCCTATGATATTCATCAGTCTGTTCCATGTTTCCATGCCTGTGAGTTGAGCATCTGGCCCCTGGTGGTCAGTGCATGTCATAGCTACTAGTTGAACAGTTAAATGGTCTAACAGTTACTTAGGCTTTTATATATATAGATTTTTTTTCTGACCTAAGCTATAATCCAGGATCAGACATTGGATATTACTTGTCATCTCTCTTTAGTTTCCTTAAATCTAGAACAGAAAGCTCCCCTGCCTTTCCTGGTCTTTCTTAACCTTGACCTTTTTTAAGAGTACAGACTAGGTATTTTGTGGAATGCCACTCAGTTAAGGTTGGTGTGATATTTCCTTGCGAATGGACTCATAAGAAAGCGGATTCCTGAGGTGCCCTCAGTTCTTGGTATCAGCTGGCACGAACTGTGTGTTTGTTTCAGTATTGGTGAAGTTAACTTTTCACCAGAACAAGGTGTTGTCCACCAAGTGGGAGATAGTTTGAGATTATTATGTAAATATCTGGTTACTCATTAAACTTTCTCACTGGTTTTCACATCCGTTGATGATCTTCTAACTCCATCATGTATATATATTTATTAGTTGGCATTCTATTGTAAAAACTAAAACAAAACAGCTTTTCCTTCTTCCTCCTTTATTTATTTACTACAGGCCCAGTGCACAGGATTCATGCACTGGTGGGGGGTGTGGCATGTGAGGATTGGCCCGCTGTGAGAACACTGCTCATACCGGTCAGCCAAGCTGCTGTGGATCCGACCTTTGAGCAGCTGCTTCTGCTGTGGGAGTAGCGCTCATCCCAGTCAGCTGAGGGGTGCTCCCACCGTGGGAGCACACTGACCACCAGGGGGCAGCTCCTGTGTTGAGTGGTCAGTGTGCGTCGTAGTGACTGATTGATGGGTCATTCTGGTCATTTCACTGTTCAGTTGCTGGGCTTTTGTTATGTAGGATCCATTTATTTCATCAAGATGAACTAAATAATTTTTTAATTTTTATTTCCTTTTAAATTCTCATCTGAGGATATGTTTTTATTAACTTTTTGAGAGAGAGAAAGGGTTGAGATTGATTAGTTGCCTCCCAACTGGGGCCCAAACCTGCAACCTTTTGGTATACACAATGATGCCCTAACCAATGGAGCCACCTGGCCAGGGTAGGATCCTTATTTTATTAAATGAGTTCTACTTCACCACTACATTATTTCTTATTATATCATTATTTCTCAGGTATGATCAGTGAGAGTCAGAGCCCCCAGTGTCTTTTTGGTGTATCTTAAGAGGAGGCTTCACTTGGTAACTTCCATGTTGAAGTGGGGACTGAGTTCAACTGTCCTGTTCACTTGCTCGTATGCAGCAACGATAGACTTTCCATCCAAATTGTCCAGGTTTGCATTATATTCCGGAATGAGCAAGCATGGTCAGTTGAGGAAGAAGACTCAGGTGCACTCAGGGGGAGAGCCTGTTGTTCGCCCCTTACTCGGGCCCCTGATGGTGGCTTTTGCAGAAAGTGTTTCCCCACTAAAAAGTCAAGCAATGGGTTTCCTAATTTCTGGCTTCTTTCTAAAACAGGTTTCTTGAGCCAGTTAATTGAACATAAATTACAATTGACCTTGGAGGGATTAACTTGCATTTTGGGGTCATCTCAGCTGAATAGCTATTTGGGTGCTTTCTGACTGCCTGAGCTTTTCTATACTTCTCAGCTAAGTTAGAGATGAAATGTACCACTCAGGGATATTACAGGAATTGTTGACCTTCTCCGGTCAGTTTGAGGTCAAGGAATTAATGTGGAGAATTACCAGAAGATCTATACGTACACATGTTTTTTACATGAGAGGTATCATTAAAAAAAATAATGTTCATTTTACTTAACTGTTTCAGGTCCATGTGTAATATTTGAATGGTTGACATATAAAGAACATTTGAGTTTGGAGCACAAGAAAAATAGCATTTGGATAAAAATTTCAAAAACTACGCTAGCCGTAGATTTTCTAAAATTTCATTGTGATTAAGCCAACTTGACATTAAAAATATATTGGATGATGAATCCCATGTTTAAAGAAGACTTTTTTTTTAAAATGCCAACGGCTGAAAACACTCTTTTTAGGTCAGTCCAGTGTTGAAAGTAATCATTGTAGCCTGGGTCTTAAGTTGGGCCCTGCCTCTCTGGTGTAGCAAGAGGTTGACTTGGAAATTGGTATGCCAGGTTCTTCCTGGTGCATCAGTGGAAAGAGCATGGCCTTTTGATTTCGATCAAGGGCATGTACCTTGGTTGCGGGCACAACTCCAGTAGGAGATGTACAGGAGGCAGCTGATCAATGTTTCTAACTCTCTATTTCTCTTCCTTCCTCTCTGTAAAAAAAAAAATTATATATATATATATATATATATATATATATATATATATATATATATATATATATATATAATTTTTTTTTTTTTTTTTTTTTTTTTTTTTTAAAGAGCGAACTTGAGCCCTTGCTGGTTTGGCTCAATGAATAGAGTGTAGGCTTGTGGACTGAAGGGTCCCTGGTTTAGTTATGGGCTCTATCCCCAGTGTGGGGCATGTAGGAGGCAGCTGATCAATGATTCTCTCTCATCATTGATGTTTCTCTCTTTTTCTCTCCCTTCCTCTCTGAAATCAATAAAAACATATTTTATTTTATTTTTTTTTAAAGAGAGAGAACTTGAATTTTAGTCAGGCCCACTGCCACAGAGCAGCCTCTCTTGCAGCTAACTGTGGCCATGTGACTGAGCTCTGGACAAAGAACAGAAGTGTTCTATGGGCTCTGGGAAAGCTGCCTAAAAGAAGCTGACTCAGTTAGGAGGAAACCCATTTGCTCTTCTTTTATTCCTACTTTGTAAGAGTAGCAACTGAGAAGTGATAGCTAAACTTTTAGCAACCATCTTGAACTATGAAGTGATGTGGAACATAGAAATCACTGGTAGGGTGCTAGAGTGAAAGATAGGAGCCTGGATGTCACCTGGAGTCACTTTACCAGTCCTAGGCTGCCTCTCTCTCATTTTCCATGAGAAGGAAACAACCTCTCTCCTCCCTCCCTCCCTTCTTCCCTCCCTCCCTATTTTCTTCTTTCCTTCTTTCTTTTCTTTCTTCTTTGTCACTGTTGTTGTGGTTTTTCTTTTTTATATACAACTAAGTAATTTTAACTACAGTTTCTAGCTTCCTTTGGGTGCATTCGGGTGTTTTGGGAAAGCTTGCAAAGCTCGGAGCCTACTGGCTCAGCACTTAGTTGAATATGATTTAACTTACACGTTATTAAGGTATCACTGAGATACACACAGTTGGACATTTGGGGCCTTTATATCCTTTAACATCTTTCTGAGCTAAAGCACTTGGAGCAGCTAAAACGCATTAACAGCCTGGTCCCAGTGTTTTCCTTTTTCTGACTGTTTAATTCAAAGAAGGATGCATTTGGAAGAAATTAGGGTCTTGCTTTTCTAAGCTCTTCCTATCAAGTCCATCAAAGACACGTAACATTTGTGATCATGCTACAAACAGATTTAGAATGGGCATGATGTTTTTTTGATAAAAATTATTGCATCAAACAAAACTCAAAATTTACTCCAGGTGTGATTTCCCCCGCATTCTTATTTTCACATCAAGTATGAAACTGACACAAGATAGTCCTGCCCCCGTGATATACTGAACTCTCTGTGCACAAGTGGAAGGTATATTGGGAAGCTGTACTTGTTTTGTACTTGAGTACCTGGGTTGGAAGAAATGAGTTTTTCACTCCAATGTCATTTATTTAAAGACAGCCAAGTATCATGATCTCCTGGTTACTATATTTATAATTTTTTTTACCTTGGTAAAAAAAAATACTGCTTGGTGAAAACATTTTATGTATCTCATTTGTTTATTGAAAGAGGTAAAATAAAAAAGACCAAAAAAGCAAAAACAACAATAACAACAACAAAAAAACCCCAAAACCCAAAACCCAAACTTTACCCTAAAGCCCTATTGAGTCAAACATGGAGAGGATATTTAGCAACCCTGGCAAAAGGAAGTGGACATTTGAGCAATCGTCTAATAATTCAGCCCAAAATGGTTATTCTGTTCTTAAATCTTCGTTGTTGTTGTTTTTTCCTCTTAATCTTCACTTAAAGATATTGATTTTTCCATTGATGTTTAGGGAAAGTAGAAGGAGGGAGGGTCGGAGGGGATGAGAGAGGGATACACAGAGAGATATATGTCCACGTGAAAGAGACACGTTGATTATTTGCCTCCTGCACAGCCAGGGATCCAACCTACACCTGCGATCCTTTGGTTATTGGGCTGACGCTCTAACCACTTAGGAACCCTCTCCTTAAATTTTGGTTGTCTGGCCCCATCATAGGTGAGAAGACCAACATTTCTGGAGAAAAGCCTTAAAGCTTCCCTTAACTTTGTGGTAGCGTGGTCTGTAAATACCAAGCAATTACTACTTGTAACTATTTATTGAAAAGACACTATTTGTATGGCATTGCCCTAACTTTGGAGTTACAAATGTGTGCTGTTAGTTAAATGAGAATGTTAATGGATTCATAAGGTCATTTAATTTCAGTATTTGAAAGGAAGACATTTAGATATGGTCCATTTCAGTCCTTTATCCTCTTCCCTAGCACTGTGTTACAGATGAGGAGACTGAGACCCACAGGTATCCCACAGGCTCAGAGTTTGCACATGATTTCCACCGTTGAAGCATAATGCTCCACGCTTTTTACTAATTTATTTCTTTCTTTCTTTCTTTCTTTCTTTCTTTCTTTCTTTCTTTCTTTCTTTCTTTCTTTCTTTCTTTCTTTTTTTTTTTTTTTTTCCCAGAATCCTTACCTGAGGATGTTTTCCCATTGATTTTTAGGGAAAGTGGAAGAGAGAGGGAAAGTCAGAGAGAAACATCGATGTGAGAGATTGATTGGTTGTCTCTTGCATGCGCCCTGACTAGGCCCTGGCCAGGGAAGAACCTGCAACCAGGGTATGTGCCTTTGACTCGAATTGAACCCGGGACCCTTTGGTCTGCAGGCGGATGCTCTACCAGGGGTCCTCAAACTTTTTAAAGTGGGGGCCAGATCACGGTCCCTCAGAGAGCTGGAGGGCCGGACTATATGAACTACTAATTCCTACTGTAACACCTCGGCTGCGCTCATTGCCCAAAAAACCTGGCGGGCAGGATCAGACTCCTCTGCGGGCCGCATGTGGCCCACGGGCCGTAGTTTGAAGACCCCTGCTAGCCACTGAGCCAAACCAGCTAGGGCTTTACTTATTTTCTAAAATGGTCCGGTGAGGAAAGAGAAGCTTTCGCCCATCAGTTCAAATTTAGTCCTAATTATGTTTGGCATTATGATTTTCTTCCAGAAAAATTTACCCACTAAGAGAATTGTAACATCCCAAACCTCCCGAGAGTGGGTTCACTTAACCTTGCGGAAAAGTTATATATCTTTGAGAGACGGGCTGGGTGCAAAGACTTCCTCTGTTTTAAGTGATGGCTCAGTAAGCCACAGAGAAAAGCAGAAATAGCAAAACTGCATATTGATTCCAAAGCAAATCAAGTTAAGTATCTTCTATGGACATATAGTCAGATAATAAAACTCAAGGAAATAATGTATGCTCATCTCTGTTTCCAGCAGAACCGGAGGAATCTCCTTTATCCTTTGCATGCAGCATGGCAATAAGGCGCCTGAAGTAATCATTACATCTTTTCATGAGTGTTTATTAAGAAGCCCCAAACCTTTCTCGGTAATAAATCGGTTGACATATCTATAGGTTTAAATCTTTTATTAGTTACTGATTAACTTAACGGCTCTGCCTGACAAACCTTCGTAATAAATAAGCCAACCAGTGAGCACTTCACAATCAAACCAACTTTGTTTAAAGGACTATCGCTAAAACGTGATTTATGCGCTAATGAATTTTGCAATCAGCATGGGGTGGTGTGCAAGTTTCAACATGAATCTAAAATGTACAAATCGGGAGGCGCTGAAGTTATTAAAAATCACACCACAATGCAACTATTTTAATTAAAAAGAAATACATCACCCTCGTATTTAGCAGCAGCGTTATGGCATATGAAAAGGATAATTCAGGTTTGCTTTTTGAACACATCCTAACAAAACATGCCTCTTGTTTGCCTTGAAGGTTAAGGATTCCTTTCCAAGATCAAATTATTTGTCCCACTGACTCAAATCAACAACAAAAAAAAGTCAATATAAGAAACTGTATTTTATATATACATGTAAACCATGCCACTAGACAAGGTGATTGACAATGGCGTGTTAGTAAGAAAAGTTGCTTGCAAGATCTTTTTTTTTTTTTTTTTCAGTTTGACCAAATTCTTCTTAGAAAGCCTATATAAATCACTGGCTTTTCTTCTCTGATTCAATTAATTAAATTGTTGACAGTAAAATTGTAACAAAGTAGCTTTAGGATAAAAAATGATTCCCAGATCTTTCCCTATAAACCTTAAAAAAAAACACACAAAAAAACAACCTCAAAGAACTTAAGTTTTAAACATCTGTCTGGACAGATGTCAAAATGCATAGTGTTACACCATTTTGCTTTGTAAGTATCTGACACTGTGTTATTACTTTTCAGTTAAATATTCACAGTGAGAGTTTATGATCTTTTTAGAGGAAAACTTGCATGAGAGAATAACCTCAGCGTGCACACCATCAGAAGCACTTTAAACAAATGAATTCCAGGTTAAACAATGAAAAATAACTTCCCGTGCTAGTTTTCACATCTTATCTCAGTCACCGGGGAATTTTATCTATTTTATTTTAAAAAATTTAAAATTAGAGTTGAAGGACAGTATAGTTTCAGGTGCACAACCCAATAATTGGACTATAAAGTGATCATTCTGCTAAATCTAGTACCATGGTTAGTTATTATAGTACTAGAGGCCCGATGCACAGAATTTGTGCAGGGGGTAGGGGGGTGGGGGAGCTGCACCCTCTCCAATCTGGGACTCCTTGGGGAATGTCTGACTGCTGGCAGTCAGACATCCCTCTCACAATCCTAGACTTACCTGCCTGCCTGCCTGATCAACCCTAACTGCCCCCCTGCCAGCCTGTTTACCCCTAACCCCCTCTGCCTGCTGGCCTGATTGCCCCTAACTGCTCCTCCCTCCCCCTCCCCCCCCCCACCAGCCTGATTGCCCCTAACTGCCGCCCCCTCTGCTGGTTTGGTCGCCCCTCACTGCCCCTCCTGCCAGTCTGGTCACCTCCACTGCTCCCCACCCCCCGCCAGCCTGGTTGCTCCCAACTGCCCCCCTGCTAGCCTGGTTGTCCCCAACTGTCCCTTCCACTGGCCTGGACACCCACAACTGCCCCCCTGCCTGGCCTGGTTGACCCATACTGCCCTGCTCTGCCAGCCTGGTCACCCCCAACTGCCCCCCTGCTGGCCTGGTCGCCCCTCACCACCCCCCTGCTGGCTTGGTTGCCCCACGCACCCTGCTGTTCAGTCATTTGGTTGTCCTTTATTAACTCCCCTGCTGGCCTTGTTGCCCCATGCAGCCTGCTCTTCAGTTGTTACTGTGATGGCGTCCTGACCAATTTGCATATTACTCTTTTATTAGTATAGATTATTGACTATTTCCAATGCTACACATTACATTCTCATGACTATTCTGTACTTCTTTTGTGACCTGGGATTCTTATATTGAGATTTAAAAAAATCATTCAACAGCACATAATGATTGCGATTTTATTAAAATTATATTATTAATTTTGAATATTTTTCTGGCTAGAGAATTTTAGTCAATGTCTTATTTATAGACATTGACTTATTAAGACATTGACTTATATATCAACAAGGGAGAGAATTACACCTAGAAAGAAAATATAGCACTGCTAAATCCTAATTGTTGTAGAGTACGTATTATAAACACTATTTTTCAAAAAATGAAAGATGAAAATATCATATCATAAATACAACAGTAATTTAGTAAGCGGGACATTGGAAGGAACACTGAGATGTTTTTATGTTATTTCATCTGTGTTCTTCCCTACCCCAAATCCTCTAGATTACATTCAGTTAGTGTATTTAATGAATATTTTCACATTATAACTGCTTGAAAAAAAAGTTTTTAATGTGATTAAGGAAATGAGCTTTCTCTCCCTAAAATTTACTAGCCCCCTTTGCACTAAATATGCAACACAAATCCCTTATATCACCAGGAAGTTTTCTTCAACAAAACACTGTTATTTTGTGTCAAAGAAACTAATAATAGCATGAGCTGTTTTTCTTAATGAGAAGTGAATGGAAGTGTGAAGGTGAAAGACAGATTCTAGTTAGAGGATGGCAAGGTGAGACTGCTTTTTTAGCCAAAGGAAAAAAATCCCTGGAAACATCAAGGCTGAAATAGACAGAATCCTCCATCTCCCTCCTTTCTTCCCTTCCTTTCCCTTCCCTTCTCTTCCCTTCCCTTCCTTTTTTCCTCCCTCCTTTCCTTCCTCCCTCCTTTCCTTCCTTCCTTCCTTCCTTCCTTCCTTCCTTCCTTCCTTCCTTCCTTCCTTCCTTCCTTCCTTCCTTCCTTCCTTCCTTCCTTCCTTCCTTCCTATCCTTGGAGAGTCCTCCCTATCTATCATAAAAATTTTAAAATTGTTTAATTTGTCCTCCAAACCATCAGATTTGATAAATGTAAGTGGTTTAGCTTTGGAAAACATCACCTTATTTTAATTTCCTTTGTAGCAAATGCTTAGAGATACCTTGATCTCCAGGTCATACTATATAATCTACCTGCCATTGATTTCACCATTATTGTTTTAATCATTAAATGAAACTATATGAAGTTGGTGATGAGTTGTCAAGAGATCTCAGGGGCAAAGACATGTCCATGCCCCACTTCTCTTTCTAAGTCCTTTCTACCTATTCATGAAGACCAAATGGGATGAAGTCTATGAACCCATTCTAAACTGTAAAGCACAAACCTAAGAACACAAGATGCTAATGGTGATTATGGTGCTGCCTGACAATGTGACTCACTTTTAGACTACAAACCCCGTAGCAGCCTTGCATTTTCTGATTATTACATGGTCTCAAGTAGCATACTTTGTACTGATAGAAATTAGATTTAGTCTTTCACTGGGGTTCTATAACACTTCCCAGATTAATTAAAGAATTGCCCTGATCTTGAGCTCTCTTTTCTGTTTCTCCTTTCCTCATAGGTAGCATTTGCAGGAAAAAAATGCTATTTTTTTTTCTTGTACAGATTAAATAATTCTCACCAATCAAAATGGATGTGAGGGGGAGAGAGGACGTTTGCAGATGGACTTTCTCCCCCAGTGTCTTTTCAACCAGGTAAAATGGAGTTTGACAGGCCCAAATCCTCAGCAGGTTTGCACAGCACAGTAATAGCCTTTATGCTTGGAAATTTATGGGCCATGGACAGTTTATAAGAAACGATGTAGTTCATCAGAGCCCCAGACTGATGGAGCACCTGGGAGCATTCTGCAAAGGAAGTTGGGTTTTGGAATAATACTTACTTTGATAGGGTTGTTTTGTTAACTAAGTAAAACAGTAGGGAAGCCAATGGCCACTTAGACTTTAAACATAAATATATATTTGTAAGTCACCCAGCTGCCTAATTGAGAGCTGTAGCGTTTTCACCAGAAAGCAGTAAGAATAATAACATTATCCACAATACCCAATCTCAGCTAGATTCGTGTAAATCAGTCTTTGATAACTTAGAAACAATTAAATGCTGTTGCAATGATTCTCAAGTCACAGAGTGAGAGGGTGGTTAGAAAAAGTGATTTTTTTGGGGGGGGGGCGTGGTGGTGGTGTGGAGTGTTCTTTTGTATTTAAGGTGCAAGGATATATGTAAGCTGTATGCTATACCCTGGGTAGCAGAGGTTTGTGTGCAGAGATTTGAATTTGTGGTCCCATGGACTCCTGGTGGGGAGGGCTGAGAGCCCCGAGGGACAAGGATTGGGCACACAATTGTCTGGTATTTTCAGGTCTCACAGAAAAAGGTTAAGCAGGAGGTGGCTTGTTAAATTTGAGCAGAGAGCTGGAAAATAAGATTTCACACTCCTCAGATGGGGGGAGCTGGTGAGTTTGGAGTTTGTCTGAGAGATGTGAACAGGGTCGGGTGTGCTCTAGCATCTCTCAAATTGTATTTCAGGGCTCGTGAACCAAAAAAAGCAGGTGTCATGAGAAAAGCAAAGGGCTCATATGCACATGTGGTCGGGCCAAGGGTCCTAGGTAAATGGGCACTTTAAAACTCAAGAAATGGTGGGGCCTGTGGAAAGAAAAAGCCCCTTCTTCTGCTTGGCTGGTGCTAATTATGCTTTGCTACCATGTTCTCCATTCACGTCCCCTCCTCCTGTTCCTTAGCCCCATCCCCCCTTTATGGCCACAGCTTTAATGCTGTCTTTCTCTGGCTTTGAGACCTGAGCTGGGATTGGATTGCAAGTGGCAGCATGGGAGTCCACGATGTGGGTGCTAGTGTGAGGACTTTTTCTTCCTGTGACCTTAAGTCTGGACACTTGTCTTCCTTCCTGGAGGGAGCAGGAGGTTAGGTCCCTGAGGTCTCTGCTAGTGCTGACGTTATATTACCTTAGACTCGGTCCAATTTCTTCAATTCTCCCCTCCTCTTCTGGGACAGTGTGGCCCTCCCTTATCAATCCCTTCTTTTGCTTTCTTTTTAAAAAATATATTTTATTGATTTTTTTTTTTTACAGAGAAGAAAGGGTTAGAGATAGAGAGGTAGAAACATGGATGAGAGAGAAACATCGACCAGCTGCCTCCTGCACACCCCCTACTGGGGATGTGCCTGCAACCAAGGTACATGCCCTTGACCGAAATCGAACCTGGGACTTTTCAATCCGCAGGGTGATGCTCTATCCACTGAGCCAAACCGGTTTCGGCAACCCCTTCTTATAAAAAAGTATTCATTTCTGCTATTTGACTTAATCTTTATATCTAATTCTCTTTGTCAATTATTTCTAATTTTATTTTTTACTTCTTGTACTTGTATTCTCCTTGCTCTTCAGTTCTCTCTTTTGAGACTAATTTTATAAGTATGTTAATATATGATATATAAAATCATGTTCTACTTCTTCGAGCATTTATTTTTCCCTTTTCCTCAATATTTGATCTTCTTTCAGCTAACATAAGACTAGACACAGTTTAGGCAATTTATAAATATTTCTTGAACTATAGGCTTGAGAAGATTCCCTGTGCTTCAGACCTCTTATCTCCTCCTTGTGGCTTTGGCCTCTGGGTCACCTTCTGTTTCTTTGGAGTTGGAGTTACAGTCATTCTTTATCTACTGTAATGTGAACACTGGGTCAAGCAAATTGCACCTGTACAATCTCCAGCCTTAAATCCCCTATTCGTAAGGGGATGACAAAGGATGACTCAGTTTCATTTCCTCTGCTCCCAGCCCAAATGAACAGGAAGCATAAAAGACGGTCAGTTTATTGAATAGCAGTCAAGCTTCTAAGACAGCGTTTTCAACCTTTTTCATCTCATGGCACACATAAAATAATTACTGAAATTCTGTGGTGCACCAAATATATATATATATATATATATATATATATATATATATATATATATATATATATATATATTTTGCTGATCTGACAAAAAAATTAGCTATAATTTTGATTCATTCACACCAGATGGCTATTGCTGTTCCCCTTCGGTTGTCATTTTTTATTTAACCATCTAAGGGGAAAGAGGTCAGTGCCCCTGACTAAATAGTCAGGCACTGCATGTTTTAAAAATTCTTGCAGCACACCTGTTGAAAATCACTGCTCCTACAGCTTGATGTGCTAGAAAAATTAAACCTTTTAGTATCAAACTCTCCAACACTTTCTTTTGATTCCAACTTGCAAGAATATGGAATGAGAGGTTTCTCTACTAAGAGTTACAAATGTTCTGATAAATACTCACTGGAGAGACACAGATAAGAATCCTTAAAAGTCTAACCTCAAATTAGATCCACATTTCCCTGTACTACAGAACATTAAAAGAATTTAATAGCTCGGAGAAAATGTTACTCATGCCCATTATCTTGCTACTAATCTATGTATTTTTATGAAAATGTGATAAATTTTGTACTATGTTAAGCACATCTTAGCATACTCTTAGATGGACTATTTATTTTTTAAATCCAGGAAGGCAAATAACTGGTGTTTGTTAATTAACACTTTTGTAAATTAAATTCACCATTGGGTAAAATAGAAAAGAATTGTCTTTCATAACGAATATGAATTAACTTAAGGTAAGATTCTCTGAGAGGCTTCGTGGCTCTCACAGTCCCATCAGATTTTGCTTCTCAGCTCTGCCAAGTTAAATTTCCTTTATGGAAGCACTGGGTTTACTTTGAAAGCCACAGTTGGTTGTTACTAGAAGCTACTGCAAAGTACTCATTGTCTTAAGAATTCTAATAAACTACAAGCAAAACTTTCTGATAATGTAAGGGTTTATAAATTAATTTAATAGAGATGCATCATGCTATTTCCATATGCTAAGATGTGCTTAACATAGTACAAAATTTATCACATTTTCATAATATCACATCATGCTATTTCCATAATATATATTTTTATAACATTAGCAATAATATGTAATTAATTCAAATAAAACATCAGGAACATTTATGCTTGTTGTACATGCCATGGGTATGTTATGGTATCTGCAACATTAAAACATTATCTATTTAATACTCATGATGCCAGGCTAAATCCTGCTTAGATGAAATGCAAGTGCTATCATCCAAAATACTACAAACATTATAAAACTTGTGAATGATGGACAAATAGAATTGCTTTAAAAAAAATCCTATTACAACCTTACTATCCTATATAATAAAAGCCCAGCGACCAAAACAGCTGAATATCCAAAGACAAGAACAGCTGCTGTCCCTTGGCCTGGCTGGCCTTGCTCCTTGTGCATCAGGTCTCTATCCTATATAATAAAAGGGTAATATGCAAATTGACTCTAATGGAAAAATGATTAGAAGGGCCCCACCAATCGCCCCACACGGAGAGGACAACCTGCAGTGGGGCAGAGCTGGTGAATGAGTGGAATGGGCGGCAGGCTCCCATCACCCATGGCAAATGGGGAATTGGGGGTGGGTGGCTGCGGTGGGGGGTGGGCGAGGCTGGCTGCAGGCAGCCCAGGAAGATGGCCCTGCTCACAGGCCAGGCCTAGGGACCATACCTGTGCACGAATATCCTGCGCCAAAATTCAGCAAACCCTTGTTCAATTGTAAATGGTTTGATGCTGAAGATTTACACTTTCATTCATGAAAAGTCATCACCTGGTGGGAAATCCTTTTTTAGAGGTTGGAGGCAGAATGATGGTTACTTTTGCTCTAGGTCAGTGGTCGGTAAATTGCGGCTCATGAGCCACATGCGGCTTGTGAGCATGGTTTGCCGCTCTGTTGACTAATGAGTTTGCTGACCACTGCTCTAGGTAAAAGGAAATTATATTGTTCCTCAAACACCCCCCCCCCTTTTTTTTTGTTGTTAATCCTCACCTGAGGGTATTTTCTGCACTGATTTTTAGTGAGAGTGGAAGGAAGAGGGAGAGCTAGAGAAATATCAATGTGAGAGAGATACATTGGTTGATTGCCTGCCCTAACTTGGACGGGGATGGAGCCTGCAACTGAGGTACATGCCCTTGACCAGAATGGAATCTGAGACCCTTCAATCAGTGGGCCAACACTCTATCCACTGAGCCAAACTGGTTAGGGCCCCAACTCATTTTTTTTGAGGAAGATCTACATCCTGGCTTTTCCCCTCTTAATCAAGTTTGAAAATGCAGTGATGCTATATGACTTTATCATAAATACATGTCTTGTGTTAATGTAGCAGCCTTTTCTACCTTGATGCTTACAAGCACTCTTCATGTTGCAGTGTTTTAGGGGAGCTTTTACAGCCTTTGTTAATAATGTGTTCCCAAAACCAAAGAGGCAGTGTCAGTGCTAACCCTGGGTAAGGCTGGAAGTCTTCAAAGGTGACTTGTCCACCAAAAGTGGATTAGAAAAGGCCAGTGGCCCAGGGAAATGGAAATGATCTTGGTGTATACTTGGGTTCTATGCGAATAAATATGGGAGAGTCTCCCGATGGAAATCAAAACACCGTTGTCACCCGGAGAGGGATCAGAAAGTTTCCTGTTCACATGGTGTGAAGACAACTCGGTTTAAAAATTGGGCAAGAGATTTGAATAAACATTTACCCAAAGCATGTGCACAGGTGGTCAATAAGCACACAAAAAGAGGCTGAACTTCATTAGCTATCAGGGACATGCAAATCAAAAGCACGATAAGGTACTATCCAGTTTTACATACGTCAAGATGGCTGTCATAAAAAAGATGGGCAGTTGGAGCATTGGGGAGTCAGTGGAAAAATTGGAACCTTCATACACGGTTAGTGAGAGTATAAAATGGTGCAGCCACTTTGGAAAAACAGTCTGGCAAGTCCTTACAACATAGAGATTTCATATGACCCAGCAATTATAACTGAAAACATATGTCTACCCCAGAACGTTTACATCAATGTCTACAGAAGCATCATTCATAATAGTCCCAAAGTGGAAACAACCCAAATTCCCATCAACTGATGAATGGATAAACAACATATGATATATCTATATGATTGACTAGTGTTCAGCCATAAAAAGAAATAAAGTACTGATACATGCTACAACAGGCATGAACCTTGAAACTATTATGCTTAGTAAAAGAAGCCCAGTCATAAAAGACCACATATTGTATGATTCCACTTACATGAAACATCCAGAATGAGTAAATCCACAGAGACAGAGATTATTAGTGGTTGCCAAGGGCTGAGGTGGACAAAATGGAGAGTGATTGCTGAGGAGATTTCTTCTTGAAGTGATAAAAATGTTCTGGGGTTAACTAGTGGTAATAGTTACACATATTTGAATACACAAACCACCACTGAATTGTATACCTTAAAATGATGAATTTTGTTACAGGAATTATATCTCAATTTCAAAAAGAAGAAACTATTAAGAAGATTGATATATCAGATATTAACGTTTAAAGTAATATGATATTATAAAAGACCATAGATAAGTAGCTAAGAATCATTATTCAAAATATGTAAATAACTCCTACAAATACATAAAGCAAAGGCAAAAGTTCCACCAAATATTATGCATAAGGTAAGAAAAGAAAATTCACAGAAGAGGAAAACCATTTAACTTTAACTAATAAACACCTAATAATCAATGATATGCAAATTAAACAATGAGGAACTTTCCCATGTGTATTTGAGGATGTGCTAACAGCAAAACTTCAAAAAATATATACCATATGTCCATGCCGTAGCTGGTTTGGCTCAATGGATAGAGTATAGGCCTGCAGATTGAAGGGTCAAGGGTTCAATTCCAGTCAAGGGCACATGCCTGAGTTGTGGGCTCAATCCCCAATAAGGGGCATGCAGGAGGCAGCCAATCAATGATTCTCTCTCATCAATGATGTTTCTATCTCTCTCTTCCTCTCCCTTCCTTTCTGAAATCAATAAAAAATGTTAAAAAACATATATATATATGTTCAACAAAAAAAGAAGTGATAAATAAATTATATTCATGCAATGACAGACAGTAGAATTTTTAAAATGAATAAACTAGATACATAGGTATGCATATAGGAAAATTTCAAAATCATACAATTAAGTTAAAAAGCGTTCTTAAAAAGATATATACATAATTATAACAATTATATAAAATTTAAAAGTATACTAAAATATAACTTTTTATACAGCGTATAGTTTTACATATATACATCTCTATGTATATGTAGATTTACATATACTTAATTAATAAAAATATAGAAATCTAGGTGGAATGGATCAGAAAAGAGGTAAAAAGGAGCTTTCACCATATCTATAGCATTTTATTTCTTTGAAAAAAGAAATAAAAGCATGGCATAATAAAAACAATTGTTACATTTTAACTGTTAAGTATGATATTTTAAATATTCCTCTCTGTACTTTATTGTCAACATGACAGTTTAACATAGTGCCACATTTGTATTTATATAATAATAAGGACTAAGTTATATCTCAGGCTGTTTTTGTTAAATTGCCTGTTCGAATCCTTTGCCTATACAGTTTTTCTACTAGCATGTGCCTAGTATTGGCTGCAAATGACACAAACCTGGGACTACGGGCTTAAACGAATTGAAGGCTTTATTTTTTCCTCACATAGTGAAAAGTGCAAAAGTTGGAAATCCAGAATGGCTACCATGTTCCATGATGCCAAAGAAGAAATGGACTCTTTGGATCTTCCCACCCAGCCATCCTTAGCATATTCTTGTTACTCTTGGGGTCACGGGATGGCTGCTTTGCTTAACTCATCAAGACTGTGTTCCAGGCAAGGAGAAGTGGAAGAACAAAGGGGAAATGCGCACACCAATTCGTCTGCCCCTTCCCACCCTCTCCAACATCTAAGAATCTTAAAGAGCCTTCTTGGAATTCTCAACCGAAGACTTCCCCTTTTTGCTAAGTGGCCAGGACTAAGTTAAATGACAACTTCTGTTAAGGACTTCAGCAGTTTTGTTTAACCTTTCTCTCAAATCGGGGTTCTGTAGACAGGAATAAAAGAATAGATATCGAGTAGAAATTCACAGGCCTTCACAGATGACAAAAAAATGATGATGACGATGGTGATAATGATAACAATGGCCACTTATTGAACTTGTGCTGTATGCCAGATGTGTGGGTTTTGTCTGGTTTCATCTTCACTGCCATCCTATGAAGCACCTGTGTGAGCACCCATTTAAAGATGAGAACATTGAGGCTCAGGAAGGTAGACTAGAACATTGAATGTAGATGACGGAGGAAGGAGAACTTGAGGCCAGGTCATTGGACCCTCAGGATTGTCTGGAATTGTCCTGATTTTAGCTCTGAAAATCTCAGGTCCCAGGATACCTGTCAGTCTGTGGAGTCACCCAACCGAAGCTCCCACAGCATTGGGCAGGAGTTCCATTCAAGTTTGTTGAATGGTTAATTTAACAAATAGCATTTATCGTTTTTCATAAAGGTTAAAGACTTGCAATATATGAAGACTACAACCCTTCCTGTTATATTTACTTTTCTTTTGCCTTGTAGTTTTTATGACTCCTTTTGACATACAGACATTTAAAAGTTTTATGGGTCAAATCTATCTGTTTTTCTTTACAGCTTCTTCCTTTGCTTTTATGTTTAAATTTTCTCCCCTCCACTACCAACCCAAAGTTATATTTTCTTCTGGTTCTTTTAGGGTTTACTTTGTAATTCAAAGTAAAATGGGGATACGCAGGGATGGGAGAGACTTTCCTGCACATGTCCCAGGTCTGGGGGAGTGTTTCAGAACTGTAAGCTTATATGTTTGAAATGTTCATCTCAGGAACTGATTTAAAATCCATAACTTAACGGAGTGAGAACTCTTTCCAATGCCTCCCCAATGTGCACTGCACATGTATCTGATCTGCAATCGGCAATCATGTCAAAATGTGTCAGCTCATTTCATATTCTTTTTAACTATCCTTTGATTAAGGGAGTGCTGTATCAACTTATGTAAGCCTGCAGTCAAATCTACCTTCAAATTATTAGCACCTGGTGAGAAATGTCCTTCCCATTCTATACACCAGTTCATCATGTCTTATTTGTAATTCACTTGATGATTTTGATATATCATTATAAATACTATATGTGACTAAGTCTTTACACTGGAGCTTTGTTCTTGGAAAAAATGGCAGAAAGTGGGAATTGCATACCGTGTCCCTGAGTCAGATATGTGGATCTAGACCAAGCAGGTGTGGTGCTAGGCCGAGATGATAAATTACCAGCCCCGGCTATCTTTATGTTGGGAAACATGATGTCATTAATGTTTACCTTGCACTATTGGGCCTAATTTCGTTTTCTAGCCAATGACATGGGGAAATATTTGTGAATTCACTGTTATGGGAAAACCATTTTTAGAAATTATCTTATTAGAAAACAAAATGAGTAATCTAGTTCAGGTGCTGGCAAACTTTTTGTCAAGAGCCAGATGGTGATGATTTTAGGTGTCTTGGGCCTTGAGATCTTTAACGCAACTACTCAGCAGACCTGAGGAGCAGCCGTATACAGCACACAAACAAATGGGTGTGGCTGGGTACCAACCAGAAGCAATTGGTCTGCAGGCTCTGGCCCCGCAGCTGTAGTTTTCCAACTGCCACATAGTCAAAGAGTTCATTCCTTTTTAAGGGAGTTTTTTTTTAATTTTATTTGGAAGGTGGGACTCAGTTGCTCTCCTGGAAAATATTATGGTTATTTCTCCTATTGGTGCTTTAAGATTCTGACTTCAGAGTCTGAGGGTTAAGTTGGAAAATGCTTTGAAAAAATTTGAAGAGGAGAATCATGATGTAAACATGGGATTGTTTGTTAGGAATAGATGACATCAATATCAAATAAAAGGTTTGGATCTCAAAGTTTCTTTGGTGTTAGTGGCTCATGATTTTCTTCCAAAAAAATCTATCTTCTGTGAGAGCTGGCTATGGCTCTTTATGGCTTAGAGGCAGGGAAGTATATGGGCACCATACAATTGTTAGCATTTGCCACTCTGTGATCACAAAAATGGAATACTCCATTGCTCTAATACAATTTGAAGAGTCTTTTAATGCAGTTACCATGCCATGAAAGCAGAAAATGCAAGATTTGTCCTCAGTATCATTGCTTCATGCTTTAGCAAATCAGGATGACTGACTGAAACTTTTGCTTTTGTTTTCATGAATTCTCTCATGGTACAGACTATTATCTCTGTATCAATCTCTGATTAGATGTTACTAATCACATTTCAAAACTAAGTAAAATCTTTTGGTGGTTTTAAATACACACACATATTAAACATACATATTTGTATATTTTGAGGAGGCGGGTTATGTTAGGGAGGAGAAAGTCTTAAGGTCTGAGCAGTTCTTACTAAATGCTATCTATTCTTGCTAATGTTCACATGTAGTACAGTATTTTGCAGATTCAACTGTAACAAGATGTGCTTGACAGGAACTCAACCAGATGAGGGAAGCCAACTGCAAAGAAGAAATCAATGTAAAAGTGACCAAATATAAGCAATGACTAAGCCTCCCTTCCCAGCAACAGAGCTTTGGCCATCACTCCAACACAAGATGGTTGCCCCCATGTGGCCAAAGATGGCTGCCACCATGTGGACACAGATGGCCAGCAGGGGAGGGCAGTTCTGAGGAACCAGGCCTGCAGGGGAGGGCATTTGGGGGCAACCAGGCCTGCAGGGGAGGTTAGTTGGGGGGACCAGGCATGCAGGGGAGGGGAGTTGGGGTGACCAGGCTGGCAAGAGAGGGCAGTTGGGGGGGACTAGGCCTGCAGAGGAGGGCAGTTAGGGGCAATTGGCCAGCAGGGGAGCAGTTAGGCATTAATTAGGCCAACAGGGGAGTGGTTAGGAGTTGATCAGGCTGGCAGGCAGGCAAGCAGTTGGGAGCCAGCATCCTGGATTATAAGAGGGATTCCCAGATTGGAGAGGGTGCAGGCTGGTCTGAGAGATACACCCCTCCATGCACAAATTTTGTGCACTGGGCCGCTAGTAATATATAATAAATAAGGTAGATATTCAAGTTAGGGATCATAACTTTGTTCAAAAATAAAGTGTAAAGTAATAAGACTGATATATATATATACACACACACCGTATTTTCCAGCGTGTAAGACGACTTTTGAAACGAAAAAAAGTCAACCGAAAATCGGGGGCAAAAGAGCAAAATTGCACAAAAATTACCTGCAGATCTTGACGGCAAAGTAAGTCTTTTCTTTGAAGTGGGGGGTAGTCTTATACAGCGAATATAGGCCTAAACCTATGTTTTAACTGTAAAATTAGGGGGTCGTCTTATACGCCAGAAAATATGGGGGATATATATATATATATATAAAATTATTTATTTGAGAGAGAGAGAGGAAGGGAGAAGGAGAGAAAGCAACACCAATGAAGGAGAACTGTTAATTGGCTCCTTCCTGCCTATCCCCTACTGGGGATTCAGTCTCCAACTCAGGCATGTGTTCTGACTAAGAACCAAACCAGTGACCTCTTGGTGCACAGGATGATGCTTAACCAACTTAGCCATACTGTCCAGGGCTAGACTGATGTGTTATATCTTTTAATGTGGCTTTACAGATTTTTTTCTAATATTTTAAGCGGAAAAAAGCATCATTGAAATTGTATTACCTCCTAAAATTAATTTTTAAAGGATAAGTTTCAGTTAGTTACAGAAGCTAAGATCTGTTTTAAAAGTCTCATTACTCTGTATCTTGAAAAATGCACCTTTTCTCCCTTAGAAAGATAATTTGGATGAATACAAGAAACTGTCAACAGGTTTGTAATTGTCTCTTTCAAAAAAAAATTTATGGATGTTCTGCTGGTAATTGCCCCAACTCTCATCAGCCCCACATGATAAGAGTTCTTTATGGGAGTTTTCCTCTTGAACATCTTTAAGTTATACTGCCCTTTGTAGGTGCTATTCTGAAGGTGACCAGATGAAGGGGCAAGACAAGTAATTCTTTGTTCCTCTCATGATGGAGCCAAGAGGTGGCGGGGAGTAAGCTGGGGGTCCTGGGAGTAGGGGTATAGACACGAAGGAGACAGAACACGTTCAAAGGAACAACACATGGTATTATTTTTATTTAAAGTAGATTTGGCTTGAGGAAGATAAAGTCTGTATTAACAAAGAAATAGAAGCAACCATGAAGAAGTCTAAATTAAGACTATGGAGCTTGTCTTCCTTTGGTATTTTTTTTTTCTCTTAAAATACATATGTGCCACCCCCAACCCCTTCAAGTACAAAAATATATTCCTCATCTTATAATTGCCAAAGAAATAGATGTTTATGAAGAATGCTTTTAAAACAAAAAATAAAAATAAAATGATAAAAATTATCCATCATGGATCACACAGAGAGTCTAATGATAAAACATGAATATATGTGTTCTCCCAATTATCTCCTTTTCTCTTCTTTCTTCCTTCTTTCCTTCCTTCCTATCCTCTTTTTTCCATTTCATTTTAAATTTCTATTAATTTCTTTTTTTTTTTTAACAAAAAGGAGATAGCACATTTAAAATGTTTCATAAATTGTTTTATTATATAGCAATGCATCTAAATATCTCTGGTTCTATCTCATTTCAATGTACATTTTCCACAACATAATTAAAAAAAACAATTCAAATAGTTTTATTTTGCAATTATAAAGGCAATACATATGTAGTGTAAGACATCAGAATATATACAAAAACAAAGATAAAAATTATATTTAATATTCCTGTCAAAAGTTTCTGGTATTTGTTCTATCACACCCGTGAAAGAAGGTATTTATGCTAACACAAGCTTGGGAAATTTTGGATTCAGGTTTTCTTTCCCATCAGGACAACATAAGGCCTTTAATATGCTGAAGTGTGTTATGGTGTTCACAAAAGGGAAATAAAATGTAGACTTTCTCAAACTTATTTGACCTGAGAATAAAACCCCATATTGTTGGATGTTCAGGTTATTTCCACTTTTTTTTTTTACACGTTTAAATCATGTTAAAATTAAGACCCTATACATCTTTTTTCTGTATTCTTGCCCAGTTATTTCCTTAGGATAAAATCCTAAAAAATAAAAAAATAAAAAAAGATACAAGTCTTTTAATTTATCTATATTCCAAGATTAGTTTCTTTGCCTAGGAACATAATAGTTTTCATAAAAAAAAAATTAGGAGGAGGATTTAGTTTGTATCTACTCATGAAGGATAAACTAATAGGAGCAGCATGGGCTATCAGAAATATGGTTTGTTAAATATTTGTGATTATTCACAAGACTAATATACTTTTATTCATAAGCAGTTGTCAAAATGCTTTTCTCAGAATGGGAACTGGTAGTTTCTCTTATTAAAAAATAAAGTACCAAAATAAATTTTTAAAATGTTATCTCCCTCATCCCCTAGTAGAAAGCAAAAAAAAAAAAAATTTAGAAGGAACAATACCTTCTGACGTTTAAATAAAAACATATTTCAAATTCAAGTTAAGATGCAGACATAGATCCCCAATGTTTCTATAAATGATGTGCCTCTTCTTAGTCATTAAAGCCTGACACCCTCTATCCAGTATTTTATTAGGATGATAACTTCATTCATTCAAAGATCCCATAAGATATTTCATTGTATTTTACACAGGCTGGGGTCTCATCCTGCTTAAAATAAAAAGTAGGAGAGTAAACTGATCAGATTTTCTCTGTCTGAGTTTTGGAGTCTGCCTCGAAACATCTGAATAATTATATACAGGAATAAGCAAAGGCTATTGCTTGGTGATGTGATAGATTGAGATCCAGAATGTTAATGTTATCTCCAAGAACATTTTAAAATTTATATCAAAACTGTATAAACAGGGTCACCCGGGCTCAATGGCCCGTGAAGATCAGAAAGTAAACGAAAGATCTTAAAATAAGCATGAAACCTGAACACCTTGAGGGGTGTTGTATATTAAAACGCAGCTGTTTACGTAAAGAAAGGGAAAATGACTTAGTGCTAATTCTATCTGTGACAAGCTCCTTCTTCCTCCATCCATCAGCGGAATGGCTTTGGGTGGGGGGCTTGCGCTGCCTATGTTGAAGGACTGCGAGGAAAACCAACGTGCGCTGTCTTTATGATCATCATGACCTTGGAACCCACCCGTTTCCTTTATGGCCCTGGTTAGCTTCAGGCTAAGTTCTTTCTTCAAGATAGGTGTTGTTGAGGGGACCCGGGGAAGATAAAAGGAGTAAAATATGGTTGACAGGAAGAGATGGGTAGATTCACTAAGGTACATGTTCAAGGATGTCTTTGAAGCCCAAACTTCCGTCTTCAAAAGGAATTCCAGCCAGATGGGGAACAAATGGGAACATGTCTTCGGATGAGTAACCCACAGAGTTTGGGTTCAAGGGTGGAGGAGTGCTGAGACCTTAAAAAAAAAAAAAAAAATCATGGCAAAAAAACACTGAATGAAGAAAGAGAAAGCAGAATTTTATCAGGGATTAATAGACATGTATAATTATGTATATGAAACTGAGGCAAATAAAAAGCTTACTGGAGTAAATAGTTTTCCCAGGAGAAAACAAAGGATGCAGTAGTCTTCCAAGTTGGCAAGGCGTGATTCAAGGGGCAGAACTGCCCAGAATTGGCTCCAGGTTCTCCTAGTTACACGCTGTGATCCAGGGGAAATAATTTGACCATCATTACAATAGGAGAGATAATATCTACCTGTCTACTACCTGCAAAGTATTCTGAACAGCCCTTGACATGCAAGCACTCGGTAAACATTAACCATTAATGTTAACATTTAAAGACTCACTAAGATGAAAACGCTGCTAAAATGATAACTATTCTGCTGCCTGTGATTCCACCAGATAGCTCCATTTATTTGGTTCTTAATGATTTTTTTGATCTTTAAGAGTCACCTTTCAAATGTAAATCATCCACAGGGTTCTACTCACAACTGTTATCAATTAATAAATATCACAGAAGGGATTAATTGGCCATCCATGTGCCTGGGTGGGATAATATTTCAGGAATGAGGACAGGGTGCTGAGGTAGTGGGAAAGCTCCGAGGACAAACTTAACCCACCTTTATACTTGACAACAAAGCTAACCCACCGATTACAATTTTGCTAATGATAAAGGGAATTCTCAAGCCTACAGTGTTCCAGTGCAAAGCACCAGAGAGAGAATGTGCCCCACATCTTTCTGTGAGACAAATAGATGGCTGTGACACATTTTCTGGCTTCTTGCCTGAACCATAGGAAGGGAGAAAAATGTCTCATTCAAAGCAAGGCATGAAATGGGAGAGGACTTACAAAAAGTTGGGTGGGTTGTTTGTGAAAATGACCCTGTGAAGGAACTCAGAAGTCTTTGCATGCAGGCTGTGGAGGGAAGCCTAGTTAGCACATGGCAGAAGGCATTGAGACCCGGGATACAGCAAGGGAAGGACAGACACACACACTCACACCATCAGAGAAGTTACCTATCAACACACATTCTATTGGCATACCAAGTTATATTTTATGGTTTAGCATTTTTGTTCTTGAATTACACATGGCAGAGTAATTGGTTCAATGTCTTGTTTTTCTGAAGGTGTCAATCCGATCCCAACTACAAGGTTTGTTCAGTACACATTCTTCTTTAAAGCCTAAGGCAGCTGAATGGTTGTTTTGCTATAATAGTGATTCACAACAATTTTGATCTCATCATCCTTAATACATCCTTATAAATCACTGAGGACTTTTGTCATTATATCTATTGATATTAACCATATTAGAAATTAAAAGTGAGCAAAATTAACTATTAATTCATCTAATAATAATAAGCCCATGCTATAGTTCCATAAATAAAACTCTTTTTAATAAGATATAACATTTCAAAATCAAAACAAAAAAATAGTGAAAAGAGATCCAAACATTTCAGCTTAATAGATGACAGATTCTCAGATCAGCCTCTGTGTTCAATTTGTTGTATATTTCACATCACGTGACCTGGGGAAAGCCCCACTGCACACTAATGGCAGAGTGGGAGAAACACACAGAAAACATTTTAGAATCGTTGTGGTAGTTGTGAATTCACAGACTTCTGGCAGGTCTGAGGTAACCCCCAGGAATCTCCAGACCACACCTCAAGAACTATGTACTATTCTAGGACCAAACCTTAGGCTTGGTCAAGACTGGTTGACCTGGTTTTACTGTTGCTATTTCATTATTATAGCTTAGTGATTCTAAGAGGCCTATTTTTTCATACTATGAATTTGGGGTATGTCTTACATTGATAGTGTCTTGCAATAACTGTTATGACATTAATTGTCATTGCCTTCACAAGTATGAACTTGGTCATAGCTCATATTGTCACAATTTTGGTGGGATTAGGTACATTGTTGCTATTATGTGTTGAGTTTAATTGCTGTTTACAGACTCTTCAGAACTAACAATATAATTAAGTGTTGAAATGAAAAGTTACTACACATGCAGAAAAGCAAAGACAGAGCAGTGGGGCACTAATATCACTGAATTTGATATTAGTAAAGCAATCTTGGGAGAAAGATTTTCTTGCACAAGAGCACAAGCAAGAGCTTTATATACATAAGAAGAGAGTAAATCCACAGGTAGCTGTGTCTGTATTGTGTGCTGTAACTGAGAAATATGCAAAATAATAGCCTACCACATGCCTCAATACACTACACTTCAAGCTACAAGAAATTGCCACAATTCTAGGTGTAGAAGTAAAAGGCTGCACAGCATTGAGAGGAAGGTGTGACCCATCTACATATCACACAGGAATATCACTAAGGTGTGTATCACAGTTTAATTGGCAGTTGTTTTTCTTCTTCAGATGTCCATGAAATAATTCATGTCTTACTACTGATGTCACCTTAGATTGAGTGGAAATTGGTAACAATACTCTTGACTGGTATGTTGATTTCCTAAGTCTGCCATAACAGGATAACATAAACTAGATGGCTTAGAAAAACAGAAAAAAAATTCTCTCATAATTTTGGAGGGTAGAAGCCTAAAATCAAAGGTGTCAGCAGGGTCATGTGCCCTCTCAGGCTATGGCAGAGAGGGCAGAATCCATCCTTACCTCTGCCCAGTTTCTGGTAGTGGCCAACAATTCTTAGAATTTCTTGGCTTGCATCTGCATCACGCCAACCTTTACCTCTGTAATCACAGGTATTCTTCTTGTTTGCTTCTAGTCATGTGGCATTTTCTTATTCTTAAAAGGACACTGTTCATATTGAATTAAGGGCCCATCTACTCCAGTATGACCTCATTTTAACTAATTACATCTGCAACGATCCTATTTCTGTAGAAGGCCATGTTTTGAAGGACTGAGGGGTAAGACTTCAACATATCTCTTGAAAGATGGCTCCATTCAACCCACAACAAGTGGTGAGGAACTTATGAAGTCTTTGGCAGAGAAAATCCTACATGTTCCCAAATTCTGCTTCATATTCTTCCCTCCTTGGCACAATATAATTTTTATTTTCCAATCTCCTTGCAGTAAAGCAAGGCCATGGATTAGTTATGGACAATGAAACCTGAGAATGAGTGACCTGTGTGATTTCTGGGCTGAGGAAGTAAAAAGCCCCTGGGAGACAGTTCGTCTCTCTCTGTTCCTTAGGCAGTCAGGGTAAGAGTGGTGTGTTGATATCACAGCAGCCTGGATCTGTGAGTCACCATATGGATGGTAGATAAAGCATTGCATTACGGAGAGTTGTCTGACCCACAGCAATCTTTAAAGCAGTGAGAAGTAAATTCATAGATGTTCAAACACAGATATTTTATAGTAATTGATCACAGGAGCATAATCCAGCTATCTTGATTAATACAAGAGGATGAACCAAGAGGTAGAAGATGACATGAAACTGAATTTTGAGTTCACTTCCTACAAATACATCTAAGGATATTGCACTCCTTTCAACTTTCAAATATCAATTTATTAATGTAACACACCATATCAATAGAAAAAGGACAGAACCACATGACCATTTCAACAAACGCCAAGAAAGTATTTGAAAAAATCCAACATCATTTTGTGATTAAGAAACTCAACAAACTTGGAGAAGTGAACCTCTTCAATCTGATAAAGTGCATCCATGAAAAACTCATAATAAATTAAAAATATGATTCAACTTGAGGTCCTAAAGGGCAAGTCATTACCTTTTCCTCTTACTGTTTTATCTCCATGGCCCAGAATAGAGATAGGTTCACACACACTGCTTTTCAGAAGAGCAACATCTTTATTTTAAAGATAAAATTAACACCTGCTTACATGTACTAGTTAGGATAGGCATCATCATTCTTCATTAACAAACTTTCCAAATCTTAAAGGTTTGTAATAGCAAGAGTTTATTTATTTATTTATTTTAAAAAGTATATTTTTATTGATTTTTTACAGAGAGGAAGGGAGAGGGATAGAAAGTTAGAAACATCCATGAGAGAGAAACACTGATCAGCTGCCTCCTGCACACTCCCTAATGGGTATGTGTCTACAACCAAGGTATATGCCCTTTACAGGAATCGAACCTGGGACCCTTGAGTCCACAGACCAATGCTCTCCACTGAGCCAAACCAGTTAGGGTGCAAGAGTTTATTTTTTGCTCTAATGATGTAGCCATCTTGAGTTAGCTAGGGCCTCCACATCCCCTTCCCCTAGCTTCTCATTCCAGGCTGATGGAGCAGCCACTGTCTCAAACATCGCTGGATGCATGGCAGAAGGAAAGTGCTCTGGAGAATTTTGCACTAGCAATTATATGTTCCATCCTAGAAGTGACACGTGCCATTTTTGCTTATAATTCATCAGACAGAACCAATCAAATGGTGCCACCAGTCCACAAGGGATCCTGGCTTGTGTAATTCTTCCATGGGCTCCCAAGACAAAGAACTTCAACTATGTGATGAAGAGAATCATGGATTAGTTTTCTTCAAATAGTAGAATAATATGCCACCCAGAAATATCCCAGAGATAACTACTGTGTTTAAGTTGGTGTATATTTTCTATGCTTAGAGAAATACACAAATGAACACACAATTTAACTTTAAGGTATCCCTATAGAAATGCCATTCTAGCCGAAACTGGTTTGGCTCAGTGGATAGAGCGTCGGCCTGCAGACTGAAGGGTCCCAGGTTCGATTCTGGTCAAGGGCATGTACCTTGGTTGCGGGCACATCCCCAGTGAGGCGTGTGCAGGAGGCTGCTGATCAATAATTCTCTCTCATTGATGTTTCTAACTCTCTATCCCTCTTTGTTCCTCTCTGTAAAAAAACATCATCATATATATATATATATATATATATATATATATATATATATATAGAGAGAGAGAGAGAGAGAGAGAGAGAGAGAGAGAGAGAGAGAAATGCCATTCTGTAATCTGCTTCCCCATGCCTTTAACCGTATAGCAAGGTAGTATTTCTCCATGTTAAGACATCTTAGTCTACCTCACATCTTTGAACTATTGCACATTATTCCACTGTATGGATGGAATATGGTTCATTTAATTAACTCCATGTGGATGAATATTTAGGTTCTTTCTAATTTTTTTATATTATTAAACATTTTGCAATCAATACTCTTGAACATACATTCTAGCTGGCCATAAATGTTTGTGACTGACTAAATAAAGATGGCAAAAAGTGAATGAATGAGGGTAACCAGCCATCAGTGATTTGAGATTCCAAACATGTGGTTGGCAAAGAAAAAATATGTTATTCAAACGGTTCGCCCATGGCTCATGGTTTAACATATTTCAAAATGGCAATACAGGCATAGGAATTCTTAACTATGCTAATGCATTTCTAGAGCACCTTAAGACTCCAGAATTTTCTTCATTATGAGATTTAACATCCCCTCTCTGAGCCTATTATGGACATAGGTGTGTTGTAATATGATTAGTCAGAAGTTCCTGAGAAATGAACACAATGGTAATGTGATGCCTACTCTATTGTTTATCTTCAGTTCCAATTCCTTACCATACATACAGACAAGAATGACTAGTCATTTAAGTGAAAAATCAGAATCAAAAGATTGTCAGGGTTTTAGCAGCTTAAACCAATCAGGGGTCTTTAGCTTCAACAGCTTTCTGACTGACTGTGAAGGTGTCCACAGACCCAGGAGGAGACGGCTCCAGCAGCTCAGTTTTGATGGGATAAGTGGTGTGTCTTTGGGTGGGGGTGGGGGTGAAAGGAGGTTGCTGAGGAAGATAAATGAGTTTCTCAACGTATGAACTCACTCCCCAGGCTACTCAAGTTGGCTCAGTGCTCTGGACAGTTGCTTGCTGGATTCTCACTGTGAGACAGCCAGCACCACGCGTGGAGCCCTGCAGGGAAAATAAACCCTACTGACTCATCCAATATACTGGGGAGGGCTTGAGAAGTTTTAGTCAATTCTAAGTCAGTGGGGGAAGCGGGGAGGGGAAGTGTAAACTGTAGACGGGGGCCTGTCGAACTTCCTGATTTCCATGAGCTTTATGAGGACTCATCACGAAAGGCAACTGAAATAAAAACAGAAGAATTTTCCTGTAAGCTGCTCTGTTTCCTTTTTCAATTCAAGCTATCTATGGTGTGCATAACATATTTAAAAAATATGTTCTATTTCAGCAATTTTATTTAGTTATCTCAGCTCCTCAGGGTGTGTGTGTGTGTGTGTGTGTGTGTGTGTGTGTGTGTGTTGGGGGGGGCAGTGAAAAAGGAAAAGAAAGAGAACATTTTGGTGTCACTTCCTAATATCTTCTAAGGGGACTAATCCTGTCATGAAGGCTCGAACCTCATGACCTCATCTAACCCTAATTACCTCTCAACGGTAGGTCCCATCTCCAAATGTCATCCCTTTGGGGAGTAAGGTGCCAGCATATGAACTTGAGAGGGACACAGACATCCAGCCCATAATCAGATGGGCTTGCTGTTCATTTCTCAAGAGGTTCCTGGAAAATGGAAGTTTAAAAATGTTCCATTTGGATAAACTCTCACCTAAGAACCTCCACTTTAAAAATGACGCACATAGAAACATCAATCAGAAAGAATATATGCACCCCTATGTTCATAGCAGCACAATTTACAATAGCTAGGATTTGGAAACAGCCTAGGTGCCCATCAGCAGATGATTGGGTCCAAAAACTATGGTACATTTACACAATGGAATATTACGCAGCCATAAAAAAGAAAAAATTCTCATCGTTTGCAGCAACCTGGATGGAATTGGAGAACATCATGCTGAGTAAAACAAGCCAGTCAATGAAAGAGAGACACCACATGACCTCACTTATTTATGGATGATAAAGAACATTATAAACTGAAGAACCAAAAGATAGATATAGAGACAGTAAAGCAACAAGCAGACTGTCAAATTACAGCGGGGAGGTTGGGGAGATCTGGGGGAGATAAGAGATCAACCGAAGGACTTGTATACATGCATATAAGTACAACCAATGGACACAAAACTCTGGGGAGGGAGGGTATGTACGGGAGGGGGGGCATTGGTATATGTACAAAAATAATAATTTTATAAAAAAAATATATTATATAAAAAAATGACGCACACATGACGTTCCTTGTCATCTTCATCTTGCCCTTGGCCCTGAGCCTACTTTTAGTCTCATCCTCATCCCTCATGTCAAATTCCTGCAATTTTGTTTTTTTAAATGGTGAATTCAGAAAGGTGATTAAAGGAAGGAGCAAGTAGAAATAGTGGAAAGCACATTTGAGATGCTGATTCCAGGGGTCAACCCTCGGATAAGCTCCTATTTGCCTATTTCTCTATTACCTCTTCTATCCAAATCTTTCATCTAATGTCATATTGTTATCTTCTTGAAGTCCCACAATTAATGGACCATTTGGGCTAATAAGCATTAGCTTTAAAATGCAAGTGTGTGTAGTGTGTGTGTGTGTGTGTGTGTATGTGTGTGTGTGTGTGTTTAGGAGGAGAATGCCCTGTTAACAAACTACTAATTGTTCTGACCTTAGAGGGAGATTGGTTAATCCAAGTTCTTTCCTTGCTGGCAGGTGAGACCACAGAAGTTGTTTGAAGGGGAAGAGATGGAGCATGGAGTAGACGATGTGAGAAGAGGTCAGAATCTGACACCAATATATTCACACCAGAACCTTCAGCATCTTGCAAAGTGCTCGTCCCATAAGGAACCCTATAAATATCTGTTGGGTGAGTGAAATGAAGAGAAACGATTGAAAAACCTTCGTAGAGGATACTAGAAGGTGGGTCTTGAGTCTTGTAAAAGGATGTCAACATAACAACTTCCTCTCACCATTGTCAACATTTCCTGAAGGGGACTCCTTGTTTTTCTTCCTTTTCTTCTTTGTCAGTCCTTGAGGGCCTTGATCTTGGAGGCTGTCTAATCTGTTGCTATCATGGTAGGCAAACTGTTCATTCCCTTGACTCGCACCAGAAAATGAACAAGGGAAGTCTCTTGCAGAAAAATACTAGGACTACAGGGAAGGCAATTACTGGTTGATGCCTGAAATCTTGCATACACCTTCATGCTTTAGCTCAAGGTTTCATCATATTTGGTAGCATAGCAAAGAGCACTGGGCACTTGGGTTCTAGCATTTGCTTCCCGATACGTAACTGAAGCACCACTTGTACCTTGCTTTTCTCAGAATACCCCCTGGTTTCCTTTGAATCTAGCAACAGTGTTTTCTGTACAAAGCAGACATTCAGAACCTAGAATTCTTTTATGTTGACAGGTTTCAAGCGATACTGTCCCAGACTGGATTTACTATGAACATTAGTTATCTTGATATATTACTTGTTTTGGGAGTAAGAGTATCAAGGCAGATATGAGTAGCCTGTTTATTTTGTACCACATTCTTTAAGTTCGACGATCCATTAAATTAGAATAATTTTAAACATGCATGGGGAGGGAGTGAAGATGAACGAATAATACTGGCCAACCAAGGAGTTATGGGTGCCCTTACTGGAGAGAGAAGCAGAATTTGGGGAGTGGTCCGTCCTTGCCCGCAGTGCTGCCACATTCTGACTCTGTGATGGAGGAAGTCATTCGACCTCTCGGGGCTCCAGTGTCCTCATCTGTCACATGACAGATTTGAACTGGATGATCTCTAAAGTCAATGGTTTCTCTTTCCTTTAACTTATTTTCTAAAACAGTTACCGAAGGCATACCATGGGCCATAGATTTTTCGAAGCACTGGGATACAGAAGTGAGTTAAACAGACACAGACACTTGCTCTGGTAGAGTTAGCTTTCTAGATGAAGAAGGATACACAAGCCGAAACTGGTTTGGCTCAGTGAATAGAGCGTTGGCCTGCGGACTCAAGGATCCCAGGTTTCATTCCAGTCAGGGTTGCGGGCACATCCCCGGTAGGGGGAGTGCAGGAGGCAGCTGTTGATGTTTTTCTCTCCATTGATGTTTCTTACTCTCCATCTCTCTCCCTTCCTCTCTGTAAAAAAAATCAATAAAATATATTTTTAATAGAAAAAAAGGATATGCAAGAAACAAATACATAATAAAAACATAAACAGCCCTAACCGGTTTGGCTCAGTGGATAGAGTGTCGGCCTATGGACTCAAGGGTCCCAGGTTCGGTTCCAGTCAAGGGCATGTACCTTGGTTGCGGGCACATCTTCAGTAGGGAGTGTGCAGGTGGCAGTTGATTGATGTTTTTCTCTCTCATCGATGTTTCTTACTCTCCATTCCTGTCCCTTCCTCTCTGTAAAAAAAATCAATAAAATATATTTTTTAAAAATCATAAACACACACATATAATGTATCTATATTTCAGCGGGTGTATCAGCATGATCCTTTGGCAGTTCATCCATGATGCTTTATGAAACAGTATTTTGTACCTTTATATTGTTGATGAATATTCTCTGCACAGATTTACATGGTTTTTCAATAGGGACCTTGCATGAATGAGAGCCTTTTTTCTCTTGTAAAATATGGATTAGAATCTCACTACTGAAAGGGGAGTGCAGAACTAAAGGATGAAACCACCTGCATGGCGAGTCACTGCTGGGTTACCTACCCCGTCTCTCCCAATTCAGGGACACCTTTTATTCATGTCTGTGGGCTCCCTTTGCCCTCTGCGTGTCAATAGGAAGCCCCATGCTTGACTGTGCCTTGGCTTTGCCCTGCAGACACTTCCCTGGCTATCAATTCCAGAATCCCAGTCTCAGGGGCCAGAGCCACTGGCCTTTCCTGTCTCAGAGAACCTAGTTTCTTAGTCAGCCAGTTCCTTTGCCCGACCTGGCACTGCAGGATGGAGCAGCAGGCTCATGGCCTCGGCTGCATGTATCTGGCAGCCACGTGTTCAGACTTACCCAGGTGAAGAAGATGCCACTGCAGTTGGTGAGGTTCCCAGGCTCACCCTTTAGCTCATGGCTCTTTCCTTGTCCTTCTGCTTGTTGGTTGGAATGCCAAGGCAGGCAGAGCCGGGCATCTGAGGCTAGGGTGGCTGCTCTCCCTGGGGCTCATCATTGAGAAGCAGCTGATTTTTCCTTTTGATTAATTACTGAACAGAGCCAGGCTAGATAGTCCAGGGAGGTGATGATGCTATTGGGGAATGCAGAGCTGCAAGTACACAGTTTTAATGATGTGATAAAAGGAATGATTTTCCTAGAGAAACCAAACTTGCATCCTGACAGGTGACTTGGCGTGGTGTCCAGTGAGCTGAGTTTAGGCCTCTTGCAGGTATTAGTTTGCACCCCTGGGGCAGCAGGGAAGGCCATTGCCACAGGGAGAGGAGTGGGACTGGTCAGGGATGCCCTTTAACAACTGCTGCCTTAGCCATTTGCTCAGACAGCTTTCCTGAGTAGAAGCAGAAAAGCAGCAGGGCGACCCTGTGTGTACAATCGAAGGGTCAGTTTTCTCTGACTGTACTTTTCTCCCCCATGAGATAAAGTTTCCTTCTCCTTTATTTTATTATTATTTTTTTAATCTGAGCTCTCAATGGATGACTACACTGTGACATATTCATATAGTGGGATTATATGTGACAATCAAAATGGGTAAAGTGGAACAACATATGTCAAAGTGATGCATCTTAAAAAGTATAGAATAAAAAAGACCAAATTCCATATGTACAGTATGATACCATTTATGCAACATTAAAAAATATGCAAAGGGGGGCATCTGTTATACTTTCAACAATAAAGATAAACATATATGTGGCCCTGGCCAGGTAGCTCTGTGGATTAGATTGTCATCCTGGTACCCCGAGGTTGCAGGTTTGATCCCCTGTCAGGGCACATATAAGAATCAACCAGTGAATACATACATAAGTGGATCAACAAATCTCTGTCCCCCTTCTCCTCTCTCTCTAAAATCAATAAGACAAAAAATAAAAGTGAACATATACAAAATGATTCTGTGTGTTGCCTAGAGAAAATTACATGTGTTTAAAAGTACAAAGATAGGCTTCAGGATGATAACCTCCATGCTCAGAATCAGGGTTCCCTCTGTTGGGAGATGCCGAGGAAAGCATCCGGGAGAGGTACACAAGGAACTGCAGCTATGCTTGTAGTATTTACATGGTTTAACCTGGGTGGCAGTCCCAAACGCATTCTATATTGTTACTCATTTATTTTTTAATATCCAAAAACATCTAAGTAAATAAATTTAAAATCATCACAATAAGACCATTCTTGTTTGTTTGTTTTCTAAATCATTAAACTTCTAACGGTTTATTTAATATTTATTCATTTTGACCAGTTGCCTAATTTCAGATTTGGGGAAAGAAATGAAGTCCAGGCGAAATGTTATTTGACTTCAAAACTTCTAAAATGCCAATGAATTGTTCTTAGGAGGCAGTTTTATTCTCTGAAACAAATACGTGGTATTACGTCAATCTAATGATGTGGAACGCAGGACTTAAATAAATGCTGCTGTAATCCCTTTTCTCAAAGAATTCTGTCATTTATGTATCCATCGATGAAGTATTTATTGAGTCTGCTATGTCCATTGCACTGGAGTAGGTTTCATGGTAGGGTGGGGGTGGGAAAATGTTTCACTTTAGGAAATGTGGAACACCAAATGAAAAGCAGAAAGAACCACAATGAATCCCACCCGTTTCCGAAGAGGAAACACAGTGAAGCACAATGGACAGGAACCCACTGGGAGCAGCGGTACCAGGATGAATGAGCTGGGTTTGCTGAGTCACTCAGCCTCACCCCTGTCTGGGACAAGCTGGCAAGCGTTGGATCTTGGTCAGGAGCCTCTGGAAGCTGAGCTCTAACTTTTTACACTGTCTGGGCCCATCTGTGCCTTTTCCTCCAACTCCCATGGTCCTATAGCTCACGTCGCATGAGAAGAGTGCTTTGTTCCATAAAAATCTACAAAAGCGACTCTGAACGGGGGACCCGGCCGGCCTGGTCCAGAGCATGGGCATTGGTGACCTCAGCTTGTTTGAGGATGCAGGTGGCACCCTACGGGAATGGAGATGCAAAGGCAGAGGAAGAGAAATGATGCAATTTCTTTCTCAGCGAAGGAGAAGGATAGCAGAAATGAAGGAGATCTGGGAGGAAATTTATATTAGGGGATAAACAAATGAGTTTTGTGCCCGCCTCTTTAAGTCTCTTCAATGCCGTGTTCATTTCTCTTTCTTGATTACCAGGTAGTGCTGTCCTCCGTCTCTCGGGACATACTTCTCTCCCGATCTGGCACAAACTACCCCTCAGGGCTTAAAGACAAGCGGATGACAGATGATCAGGTTCGCCTCTCTTAATCAAGCTGCCTCATTCACCCATCTAAAGAGCTGTTTAAAAAACACATCTAGCAGGTCCCAGACTCCGAGGCTCACATCTTATTTACTCCAACGTTCACTTTTGAAAAATCTAAGGAAATTCTCATGCAAGCCGTAACCAAAGGAGAGGGCAGGCGAAACATCTTCTGTGCACGGGAAGGATACTTCTTTATTTTAAATTCAGTGGCTGATTTTATTAGCTGCTGTCTTGACCTTCCAGCCAACGTAAGGACTGTGAAGGTTAACACTGAAAATGTAAACTGGTGTGGCCAGTGTGCTGTTCCTAAATGATGCTCTTTAAGTAGTTCTTCGTTTGTTGGAGAATGACTATAGTCTCTTTTGACTTTGAGCTGACTGAAAGTACTGTAGCACGTTTTCCTTCTCTGCTTACCTGCTGAGCATCTGCCATGTGTCTGGCCCAGGGCTGGGTCCTTTCTACCCAATGCTACCCTTCCACCAATGTAATGATTTTCTTTATAGCATTTTCTTTTCTCCTGCTTACTTCATTGTAAGAACACGGTATACCATATACATAACATAAAACAAGTGTTAATTGCCCTAGCTGGTTTGGCTCAGTGGATAGAGCTTTGGCCTGCAGGCTGAAGGGTCCAGGTTTGATTCCGGGTCAAGGGCACATGCCCAGGTTGTGGGCTCCATCCCCAGTAGGGTGTGTACAAGAGGCAGCCAATCAATGATTCTCTTTCTCTCTCTCTCTCTCTCTCTTTAAATATTTCTTTCTTTTAAAAAAATATATTTACAGAGAGGAAGAGAGAGGGATAGAGAGTTAGAAACATCGATGAGAGAAGAATCATTGATCAGATGCCTCTTGCACACCCCCCACTGGGGATGCACTCGCAACCAAGGTACATGCCCTTGACTGGAATCGAACCCTGGACCCCTCAATCTGCAGGCCGATGCTCTATCCACTGAGCCAAACCTGTTTTGGCAATGATTCTCTTTCATCATTGATGTTTCTATTTCTATCTTCCTCTCCCTTCCTCTCTGAAATCAATAAAGATGAAAAAAAATTAAAAGAACTAAAAAAAAAATGTTTTAATCTATTGTTGATGTTATCCATAATGCTTGGGTTAAGAGTAGGGTTTAGGTTTTGGGGGAGTCAAAAGTCATACACGGATTTTTTTACTGTTCAGGGTACCAGTGCCCTTAACCCCTCATTGTTCAAGGGTCAACTGTACTTCCCAGTATTTCCCCTTTGCAGGAGGATTTTGGTTGTTTGTCTTATCATTGCATGAGATAGCAACCTGCAGTGTTTGCTATCTTAGCTAATGAGCCTTGGGGCACGGTGAAGTTTGAAGTTTTCATCTCACCAGAGATGGAAGTGCGGCAATAAGCCATGGAAACATTGCACCTCCCCCTGCAGGCCTTTCAGTGTCAGGAATATTGCTTTTCTGGGGTGCGAAGGAGACCCTCTATCTGCCACTTGGAAAACTTGGATAAAATAAAGCCCTATTTGGGGCTGTTTTGAGAGGACAAAGGGTGATGCTGTCTTTCTGATTGCACTTAGTGATACATTTTAGTCTATGATTTATGCAACTGGACACTGGCGTTCATTTAGCCCAGATCACAAGCAAAGTAACTTGCTCCTTCATGAAGTGCACCCTACATGACATGGTGACCATGTGAGCTGACGACCATTGCTTTAAAACAGGCGTAAGTTACAATTTTTTTTTTTTTTTTTTTTTTTGTCATTAAAAGTAGGTTGTCTGTTAATGAACTTAAAGCAAGGCCTGTGGACCTGCCGTTCTTCCAGAAATACTTTATTGGTGCATCAGAGAAGCACATAGTAAATCCACTACAGTACTGTTATCAAGGGGAAGAGTGAAAAAAAATGCAGGTATTCAGTGTCATTCAGATGAAGGGCTTTCCCAGGCACTTTTGCAAGCCCCTTTCAACTTTTTATTTTTGAAAAAATTCAAACCTATGGAAAAGTAGAATATATGGCACCATGATCCTCTTATATCTTTCACCTAGATTGACCGATGGTTAACATTTTGTCACATTTATGCACTCCTTTTCTTTTTTTTTTTTTTTTTGTGTAGGTACATATGCATGTTTGGATTACTTAATTTAATTTATTTTTTTATAATATACTTTTATTAATTTCATAGAGGAAGAGAAAGGGAGAGAGAGATAGAAACATCAATAATAACAGAGAATCACTGATCGGCTGGCTGCCTTCTGCACGCCCCACACTGAGGATTAAGCCCGAAACCTGGGCATGCGCTCTAGCAGGGAATCGAACCATAACCTCCTGGTTCATAGGTCGATGCTCAACTACTGAGCCACACCAAGTGGGCTATTTAGATTATTTTAAAGTATAACATCATGAAAATTCGCTCCCAAACACGCCAGCATTTCCTAGGAATTAATACATTCTCCCATATTTCTAGAATGCCATTATCATACAGTAAGAAAGTGAACAATTTGATAATATAATCTAATATGTAGTGCATGTTCCCGTTACCCCCATTGTCCCCAAAGTATGTTTTAAAGTTGCCTTTTTAAAATGCAGAATTCAATCAAAATTTACACCTTGCAATTGGTTATGCGTTTACATGGAATGTGAGGAGTAAGAATGAACGCTCCAGAGCTTTGATCCCGGCAGTGAAAGGTGTGGCGGTCAAGTGCTAGGAACACCTGGCACCAAAGTCTTTCTGATAGAAGCCCCTTGTAAAGGATAAAATCCACACTGTGGATGATAGTGGTTAGTTTTTCCTAAGGTGTTTCCATCTATTTCCATTTTACTCTGTGTAAATTGACGGGCGTATGGAGATATCACCTGTTCATAACTTTTAAAACTTCATTTCCACGTGTTACATTCTAAGATTTCAAAACAGTTGCAGGGTGAAAGCTCCAACTTCAGAGGATTCATCCCAGCTCCACTCTGACAGGGAAAAGAATGGTAATTCACTGTCCTGCTTAAAGCAGAGTTTTTCAGAGACAGGTTTAGAATGAATTATAAGTTTCAGATAATTGAGTTTTCTTTTAATTTAGACTTCTACTTATTCTCTTGAAAGCAAAATGTGTTATAATTAAAATGGGAAAGAAACATTAATTTCGGAGACCATTCACTGGGGCAAATGATGGTTTTATTACTGCCGTGGACATTCAGAGATCAAGTTTAAGAGAATGTGGTTGGATTCAGTGTTGCAAATGCACTTCTCTTCTGTAATTACTCGTGTCTAAGGTCTTGTTAAGTGGAGATATAATAGCTTTAGATTTTAAAGGAAATACTGAGAAGCTTCATTTCATGAATTACAGTTTGTGTGGGTCTTATGTACTCTGTCATATTTTCATTAGCAGGCAAAAAGTAGTGCAGAAATTAGGAGAGAGGATTGTGACCTTTTATGTTTATTTTGTAAAAGACAGTACCTTTGTTTTTAAAGATGCAAAACAGTATTATCTTCTTCCATATTAAAACATAAAAAGGTTTATGATCAATGCAATATTTTTTAAAAGCAAACAAACAAAAATCCTTTGTTCCTTGGTGATAGTAACTAAAATTTAAAATTAGCTAGAATTTTCTCCACATTTTTTTTTGAGAGTGAAAAAAGACATTTCATCAAATTTGAGATGTATTTCTCACCTCTTACTATCTGAAATAAGGCTGTATCTTTTAAAAGGTGTGATGAAAAATTTAAAATTAGGAGTATTTCCCCCTTTCTTGGTGATATTGCATAAGATAATTTTTTCTTATTAGGTTAAGTGACAAAAATGAGACAAGAGAAAGACAAATACTGTATGACATCACCCATTTGTGGAACCTAAAAAAGTCAAACCTGTAAAACAGTGCTTACCAGGGCATTTTTAGGGCCACAGCCTTGTAATGAGTGGTAAATAAGCAATAGAAATCTAATGCACAATAATGACTATACACAAAAATATTGTGCTATTATTGTAAGATACATAAATATTGCTATAATGACAATCATACTAGTAGTACAATATATAAGTGTATCAAAGTAACATGCTATAACCTTAAACTTATGCAATGTTACATTCAATTAAAAAGCATTGTGCTTTGCCCTGGCTGGTGTCTCTAAATGGTTAGAGTGTTGGCCTGCATGCAGAAGGGAAGGGTTGCTGGTTGGATTTCCAGCTGAGGGGTGTTCCTGGATTGCAGCATCCCCAGCTCTGCAGTGGTCTCCTGTGGGAGACAACCAGTGGATGTGCCTCTCTCACACTGATGTCTCTATCTCTTCCCCTCCCTTCCACTCTCTCTAAAATTTGTTGGGAAAAATATCCTCAGATGAGGATTAAAAACAAACTATGCTTCTTGTCTTTGATGGCATCTTTGTTTCAATGAAATGTAATACTCAACAGAACAATTTTAGGCTAGAGTGTACTATAGTGCGGTGAGTAACCTTAAAAGGGACAGTGTTTTTTTTAAAAAAAATTTATATATATATTTTATTGATTTTTTACAGAGAGGAAGAGAGAGAGATAGAGAGTTAGAAACATCGATGAGAGAGAGACATCGATCAGCTGCCTCTTGCACACCCCCTACTGGGGATGTGCCCACTACCAAGGTACATGGCCCTGACCAGAATCGAACCTGGGACCTTTCAGTCCGCAGGCCGATGCTCTATCCACTGAGCCAAACTGGTTTCGGCAGGGACAGCGTTTTTATGAGAGTTCTAGAACTCTGTATCTGTATTGTTGAGAAATGAGATGTGTGGTCCCAAAGACCTTGTAACACAAAGGATGGCATAGTGTTGGATAAATCAACAAATATTAAACTAGATTTACTAAAAAAAAGTATCAGTGCCTGATTTATCAAAGTGCATTTTTGAGGCACAGAATTTAATGGTTTTAATCTGGTCAGCTTTTGCATTTCCATTTCTGGTTTTGTTAGGTTTATTAGAGAGTATCAACTTTCCATTCAGAGAGTCAGCCAGTTCCATAATCAGAATTATGTAACCCTTTCAAAGTCCAGGCTATGGAGATACCCGCCTGGTGTTTACACAGGCTGAGAGGACTGTTTCCAGACAAACACTTTTGCTACTCAGAGCAATTTAAAAATATATATATTTCTACTGATTTTTTTTACAGAGAGGAAGGGAGGGGCATAAAGGGTTAGAAACATCAATGAGAGAGAGAGACATCGATCAGCTGCCTCCTATACACCCCCCACTGGGGATGTGCCCGCAACCAAGGTACATGCCCTTGACCGGAATCGAACCTGGGACCCTTTAGTCTGCAGGCTAACGCTCTATCCACTGAGCCAAACCGGTTAGGGCTCAGAGAAATCCTAACCCTGGATAAAATAATTCTGAAGTTATGGAATCCGCAGTCATATCATTGCTTTGTGTTTAAGAGTATGGAAACTCACTGAATTCTCCTATTGAAAAATTTGTGGTGGCCGAGGGAAAGCAGCTGTTTGCACCTTTGTGACTGAGTCTCTGCCCAGGAGAATTAAGTGCTGCTACAGAGAGCCATGGGTATTGTCTGGAGGTGTCCCTACCTGTTCTGTTCCCCGGGCCTTCCAGATACACACACAGTTTCCGGCCACCACGTACCCTCTTCATTTAATGGAGGGTTATTCTGGCCTCTGAAATAAAAGTCCTATGTTTAAGATACAGCTTCAAAGTGTGGCTTTGCTCACTGACTCTTCTAACACACGGGCAAAATTTACATACGGCCCAAGTCGGCCTGGCTGAATCGGGCTGCAACTCTAGGATATGAATTCAGCGTGAGCAAAGAAACCTTAATCATTTCGTGAAAAACCAGACTCTTCCACACAGTTTTCTATAATGAATCCAAGATCCCTTGAAAGAAACATTCTGCCTCAGACTGGGACTTCACATGGTAGGAGAAATAGAATTTTTACTTTTAAGTACCTTTGCTTAAAGTATCCCCATATACAAATATATATATATATATATATATATATATATATATATATATATATATATACTTAGAAGGCTAGCAATTTTTCACCGATTGAATAGATGCGCGTAAAAAATCAGGACATTTCCAACAATTTGGTCTCCTCCATCAATTCACCCATCCTCAGAGCGCCTTTGGGACCTTTCTGGTTTCCATCGCCATGAATAAGCCGGCTCTACATTCTGCCCAGGCCCATTACCTACACAGCCACACACTCAACTTAATTTTTAGGGACATGCTCAGGGCAAAAGGCACAATTTCTTCAGTCCCATGTGTTTGAACTCCGTCTTCAAGGTGTTGGTTGCTATAATGGGAAAGTGACAGTTCTGTGTTTTTTTTCCACAGAAAATTCTCAAGTGATACAGTTGTGGTTTTTTCACCTTCACGTGTGCAGCAAGCCTGCTCCTTTGTACTCTAGTTTCAAAAAGGGACTGCTGAGAAGATATACAATAGGGTCTTTGGGGGCATTTCCCCAGTGAGGTGTCATAGAGACAGGAGCAAGTAAACAGCTGTGTGGATACAGCACCTCAGGTAGGGCAGAGGGGAAACTGGGGTTTCCTGAGCCCCAGAAACAGAGTATTGACTTGCATCAGATGCTGGCGAAATCTGTAGGCAGGAGGAGATCTTGGATAAGGAACCCTTTAAACATGCAAAGGCAATGTGGACAGTTTCTGTATCGGTAATCTCAGTGTCTACCTGAGCTCCCAGATATGATCAATGCTGGGATCGGAATACTGGCCCTGGGGATTACTTTGGTTCCCTATTTTTACTAATGGGACAGCAAGAGGGATGGGGAGACTGGTTCATCCCGGCTCCCAGATTTAAAGAGCCGGCTTGGAAAGAAATAAGCTGAAACCACCCACTCCCTTCCACAGGGCTGGCAAGACCAACTTGACAAAGATAACTGGAGAGACATTAATATTTGACTCTGAGGCTTTGATTGTGTGCGGGGTATGGGGTAGGGGCAGGGTCGAGCGAGTCCCTGAAACCTGCAGTGGCTGCGTGTCCCCCATCCTGAGAACTGTATCGCCTGCCTGTATGATTTAGCATGACAACCAGATTACATTTACACAATTAATTAATGTTTGCCTGGCCACTTTTATCCAATTTCTTTCCATAGCACATAAAAGGGAACCTGACATAAATTTCTCTTTCAAAACAATTGACTTAGCAACTGCTGACCTTCTGTTCTGTCATTCCAAGGATTGATTGGATATTGTTGAATTGTTTCATTCTACAGTAATTAAACATAAAATTAATTATGCTGGTAACCCATTATTTCTCTGAACCAAGGACTAAGTCATTCGTTTGCGCTTGGTTACTCTGAGAATCAGCTATCAGATGAACAGGAGGGGGAAATCAGATGTTGCAAACAGAAACTAAATATTTTAAGGCGCATGTTAATGGCTAAAATATAATCTGAAAGTGTCTCATTTCCATATGCACAGCATATTGAATTTGTTTAATGTAATTCAGGCCATAAATCTTTTACCTTATGATATGATCATTTAAATATTTTCTCAGGTGGCTGATCATTTGAAAATATGTCAAAGAAGAATATATGTTAAGAAAGAGAGACGGATGGATAAAGCTCCGAGCGTCAACGAAGTCATCACGAATCTCTAATTTCTGATCTGGTTTGCTGCTCAACCAAATGAGATTTAGTCCACAAGTCATTTTCTTTGTTAGTTTTGTGTAGAAAAGGCTTAAAATTACCCTGACATTATGAGCACCGAATCTGGTACTGAGAGGCACACAAGGCTGACAGGACTAAATTATCAAAATGTATGTGCTGTGAGACACCAAAATAGGTTTCTGCGGTTTTCATTAGTGCAGGTCAGATTAATTTAATTAACATGATAGAGGATGGTATCACTGGGCGAGGCAGCAGATCCCCAGCCTTGACCCATCACTCACCCATGGGCGATAAAACGATGCACCTGACAAATGGGTATGCAATCTCCTATGTATAGTTCATATTTGGAATCGGCCTTCGGCTATGCGTTTCCTTGTGGCTTTGGGATATATTCTGAACTTCATCAGAGGAGATTCTCGGTGCTTTTCAAAATTCACAACTATGACGAGCATTTTACCTACTGAGCAGATGCTTGGACACAGTTCTACCTTGTGAGGTTTGGACTGTCAGGATGTCTCTGGCTTCCCTTGCTGAGCACCCTGTCCTGGCCAGTGTTCCCCCCGCCCCTAAGGCTGAGAATCTTCTGCGAACCTGCCTGTGGCTCTAGCTGGGGCTGCCGGTCTGATATCCCACTGTTCTGGCCACAAGGATGGCTTGAGGCCCAACAGAGCCAATTAACAGCTCTTTTCGGGATTTGTCTAGTTGGAAATAAAAGAGGAATGTCCTGTGGCAGAAAGTTATTAATTCTGCTTTTTTTTCTTATGAGCAAAATCCTTTTTTTTTTTTTCAGTGGGAATGTTCCCAGTTGAAAACATCCATCTCCTCACACTCTCCTGGAGTCAAAGGTGACCTTGTTCTCCATTTGCGAACAGTGTGATGTAAACGCGAGTCCACCGTGTGGGGCTTTTGGAAAGTTATTTTTCTGATAAAAGGGGTCACCCTCAGCTGACACGTGACTTTTGCCCTCACTCTTCTCTTTTTTCTGCTTGAAACTTGCACACAATGACTAAACCTGCTAAGGACAATGGGGTAGGAATTAGGAGGATCTGGATTCATTGAGACCATCACAAGTGGCTGCACTAGCCTCAGCCTGCTTGCCTTTTTAATTCTTGCTAGGGAGAAGAAAACCTCCATGTACTTCTACTACTGGGTGTGGGTTGCTGTTATATTCAAAAGGACATGGTACTGATGGGTGTAGTCCTTTCTCTATGGTAGGGAAGCTTTATAGAGAAAGACAAGCTGAGGAAATGAAGTCAATTCACAAAATAAGTCAAGAGACTAATAACAATTCCAGATCTCTTGTCCAGATTTTATGTGCAGCCTTGAGCTGTGTTGTATGAACCAGTAGAACACTGTTCTGCTGAAGTTTTTTAAAGTTTGGGTTCTGTCACTTGCAAATAAAAGAATTCCTGATGATATGAAATAAAAACAAACACACTCCCTATGCAACAAATATCCAAAACCTAGTGCTTTCCTGGACTTCCTATCTGCTGGATGGAAGGAGGAAATGGGTTTTGAATTTGACAGTGCTGGTTTAGAGTTTTGGAATGTCACCTAACATTTTCAAATCTCAGTTTTCTTATCTTTAAAATAATGAAAATAGATTATTTTCCTCTGTTCCAAATGACTGTGATTCTCTGCTTGTTTTGAACATATGGGCTGGCAGGACAAATATATAAATCAATTATAAAAGAAATGTATTGCCGAAACTGGTTTGGCTCAGTGGATAGAGTGTCGGCCTGCGGAATGAAGGGTCCCAGGTTCGATTCTGGTCAGGGACATGTATCTTCGTTGTGGGCACATCCCCAGTAGAGGGTGTGCAGGAGGCGGCTGATTGATGATTCTCTCTCATCCATGTTTCTAACTCTCTATCCCTCTCTCTTCCTCTCTGTAAAAAATCAATAAAACATATTAAAAAAAAAGAAATGTATTTTTTTTGTAAATGTCCACTCCTACAAATTAATCAGAAAGAATGAAATTATGGCACAAGTGAATGTGGTCACACAGATCCTCAATGTTCTTTGTATAAGGAGTTGGTATGTACAGAGTGAAAAAATGAGATAGGCTTTCCTGAGGAATAAATTAAGCATTGAATTTTTGTGTTTTTAAAAACATTTTTATTGATTTCTGAGAGGAGGGGAGAGGGTGAGAGATATAGAAACATCAATGATGAGAGAGAATCATTGATGGGCTACCTTCTGCATGCCCCCTACTGGGAACTGAGCCAGCAACTTGGGCATATTCCCTGACTGGAATTCAACTGTGACTTCCTGGTTCATAAGTTGACCCTCAACCACTGAGCTACAATGACTGAGTTAAGCATCAAATTTTAAATGGGAAGAGGACTTTTCATCATCACATACTAAAAACCATCATCATAATAACAATACTTACAGATAGCATGTACTATGAACTCAGCTGTATATTTTGCATGTATTAGCCCATTGTGTCCTCATAGTAATACTTTGAGATATAGAATGATATAATTCTCATTTTATAGCTATTTTTTGTTTTTTAAATTTATAATCTGAATAGTCCCCCATATGAAAAATAATTGGAGTTTAGTATTTACTTTAAAAACCAAAAACCAAAAATTAAAGCAGAGAAATCTGAATGCCAAAGCTATTTCTCCATTTTCTTATTACATATTAAAGAAATAATGGATTCTAAAGGAAAAGTTGACTGGGAGTTAATTGTGTAATTGCATCCAAAGTAATTTAGTTTGTTAAAATACCAGTGCAAGAGGCACTTTTTCTATCATACGGGCCAGTGGAAATTCAGAGGTACTCACTGAAGCAAAGTTGTCTGCACCTGGGAGAAGACATGAGCTGAACAAAATCTACTTACATTGTTTTTGTAACAAATGTTGCATTAGACTAAAGAGCCATCACATGGGCTTCTGTCTAGACCATTTTTGCCTCTGGATGGGGTTTTGAAGGGAGACAAAACTAACATCTGTTGAGCCCCTTCTGTGAGGCAGGCATTGGGAGAGCTACAATGTATTCCATTTAATCTGCAAGGCAGCCCAGGGAAGTAGGGATAATTGGTTCCCCTTTACAGAGGAGGACCAGAGAGATGAAGTATCTTGCTCAAGGTCACCCAGGCAGGGAATGACGGATGGGCTGTGAATCCAGGTCCATCACCTGCCAAGCTCTCCTAGCAAGCGGGAGTGTGGCGTGCTCATTTTCCAAATTCTGTGATGAGAACCATGGAAAAGTCTAGATGTCTAGTGAGGGAAGGCAAGTGTCAGCTGTAGACTGTGACTGTTTTTGTATTCCGAGCTGACAACGAGCTGAGAAGGAAGAGCCTAACCTGAAGAAAACGGGTTGAGTGGACTCTGTAACGAAACCTGTTTTTCTTCTCCAGTGGTTTTCTTTGGGAGCTCCGGACCCATGTGGAAAGCAACCTTTCGGTAAGTTTAACGGAGGCGATGTCTGGGCTTTTTCTTCAAAGGAAATACGTCGCTGAGACGCTCTTGATTTGGTGCTTTCCCGGCACGAGGAGTAGAACATCAGAAACGCGAGATGCCCTGTTTGATCTCTTCTTTTGTCTCCAGGAAAGGGCATAAATTAAGCCATTTCAATGCCCCGTGAGTCCGAAACACTCTCCTGGAAGTGAGAGAGAGCAACTGCAAGTCACCCTGATGGGAACCAGAGGAAGAAGATATTTAGCCATCCATTCACCAAAGGGAGTGGGATAGGTTTGGGTCCACCTGCAAAGAACTGGTGCCCTTATGGCATCTGTTTCTCCTTCCCCTTCATTTAAGTAAGGACTGTAAATTGTGAATCCCCTCCCCACCTCCAGGAAGTAGATAGCAAAAGCTTCCGCCTCATAACCCTCGAAGCCCACCCATCTCAGCACTTAATAACCCTCTGGCAGGACATTTTCCCTCTAGAGCAAATCTAAATCACAACGATGCAGGTTAATGCTATTTTCTCTCTTCTCTCTAGTGAGGAGGAAGGACAGATGTTTATCATCTTCCCGAGAGTAGAATGGAACACACCTGAACAGACAGGAGTCAACTCACCCTGGGACTTTCATTATTTCAGGCCAAATAGCATTGTCATGTCAGCGGTTCTCAAATTGGTTCTCTGACCAGTGGCATCTGCATCTTCTGGGAACCTGTAGGCATGTAACATTCTCAGGCCCAACCCCAGATCTGCTTAATCAGAAACTCCGAGCTCGGGTCCACCAACTGGGCATCTTCATTCTCCCTCAAGTTTGAGAACTACTGAAATGGTAGATATGTTGACCAGATGTAGGCAATTATTGCTAATAATAATAATTCAGCAATTCATAATCCTATATAATAAAGAGGTAATTTGCTAATTAACTCTCATGCCCTCACAAGATGGCTGTCTACAACCAGGCCAGCAGGAGGATTAGTGAGAGACAGCCAAACAACTGAACAGCAGGCTGTGTTGGGTGACCAGACCAGCAGGGGTAGGGGCTGTGAGGGGTGATTAGGCTGGCGGGGCGGGGGGGGGGCAGTTAGGAGTAACCAGGCAGGCAGACAGGTGAGCGATTAGGAGCCAGCAGTCCAGGATTGTGAGAAGGATATCCTACTGATAAACTGGCAGTTGGACATCCCCTGTGGGGTCTCAGATTGGGGAGGGTTCAGGCTGGGCTGAGGGGACCCCACCAACTATGCACAAATTTTGCTCACCTGTCTGCCTGCCTGGTTACTCCTAACTGCCCCCCCGCCCCCCCGCTCTAGTGGTCTTATAAACTTTGTGTGTATGTTGGTGTATAATCATTTGTATGTTTATGTATTTATAAGAAGCCTGGTGCACAAAATTTATGCACAGTGGTGGGGATAACCCTCATCCTGGCCTATGCCCTTTCACAATCTGGGACCCCTTGGGTAGAGTCCCTAGGTCTGGCAGGCTATCAGGGCCCCTTTGGCTGTCACTGCTTGCCATCTGTGTGGTGCTGCACTCCCCTCCCCCTCCACTGGTCCTCTCCCTCTGTGGGTGACAGACATGGGGTGCAATTGCATGGCTGGCCTGGGCCTCCCTCTGTGGGGTGATTGTGGGACGAGGGCGGTGCCCCCTGACCAATTGCACTGTGCCCGCCTTGGCTGCCCTGGCACTAGTGCATGTCATAGTGTGGTTGTCTGGATGGATGGTCGTTCTGCTTCTTGGTTATTTGGTCGATTTGCATATTATGCTTTTATTATTATAGATTGACATGAGACTTGTTGGCCAGCACTTGTTCACAGATTTCTGTGTAATTGAAATCTAACAGATGTAAATGAAGGTGCCCTCTGTCCTGGCACAGATGTTTAGAACTGACAGTTTGTGCCCACCTGGGTTTATGTAATATGTGTTCAAGTTATAAATATATGAGAAAATATAGATGAGAAAACAGAAAATAATGAGAAAGCCCTCCAAACAGATAAGATTATAAACTTTTTTATGTGTTTCCTCTCAGACTTTTGTTTCCTAGGCAAAAGAGATGTGTTCTCCCAAATGTGTATATGGCCTTCAACGAGAATCTTTAACCTAAGACTAAATGATGAATGTCAACAAGACAACACACGCACACACACAGTCACTTTAATACTTGCATGGCCAAATGCCTATTGATGTTACAGAAAACTGAAGTTCCATTAGGCAATGAATAAAGTTGTGAGATAAACCTTAATGTCCTCACATGTGTGTGGTCAGGACCTCACTGCTCTGCACCAGCTTTGTAAAAGTTAGCAAACCAGGTGTAGCTGGGCTTCCATCTCATTATGGGGGCCTGCACTTTGGGGATCTCCTCTAAGGTGTTCTTTGGGCTTCAATGTAAACATGATTGGGGAAACTTTTCTTAGGGAGCACTAATATAGGGTGCATTCCACACACAGTCTCCCTATTCTTAAGGAATGTAATTTGAAAGTTTGATCGATTTATATTTGATTCACTGGCATTTTCTCCCTGATAGGTTGTGACTGCAAACATGTAGTTTTAGAAAGACTGCACGGACTCAGGACTAGTTCATACCCGTGAGATGTGGTGGAACAAACTAGAGAGTATGAGACTCGCACCCTTGGCTTTGGCTCCAGAATCACACAATTGGAGCAAGTGTAAGGATTTCAGTTGTAGAAAGATCAGTAGGGAGGAGTTATGGCCTGAGGAACATTTTGAGTTTCTCCCAAACATTTTAAACGCCATGCTGCAGGACTTGTGCCATTTGTAGCATCCTTATTTTTGAACCTTATCCTTACAGCAACTTCCAAAGCACTTTGATCAACAAAATGATAAGCTGCCATTGCACCACCAACGCTCTATCTCTTCCTCCAACTCTCATTAAAGTTGAGCTACACTAAAGGCCTTGCTCTTTGTTTTTCACTCATGTTTGGCATTGGGGTGTTTGGCTATTCTAACATGAGAAGAAGGCCTTAACATGTTACCCAAAGCCCTTAGTTAGAGTCTTGCTTATTCAGTTGTATTGCTCAAGCCACAGAACCACCATGCTTAGGGAAGCTGAGCAAACATGTCCATATTGGAACACAGAGACAGCAAGGTTGTGGAGCATGTTCACCTGGGTGGACATTAGCCATCTCGGAAACTTTGGGCAAGGCTGTGTCTGCCCAGGTCACTGCTGGATTACAGGGCCTGACCCAGGTAGTGATTCGGTAAATACTTGCTGAAAAGGTGAATGAAGAAAAATATTTTCATGACTATTTCAATGGGGCAACCAGAAATGCTGGTTTAAATGTCAGCTGGAAGGGTATAGAAGGAAGCTTGTAAAAAAAAAAAACCTTAACAAAATCATTTTCCAGGCACATGTCCTTATTTAAAAAAAAGAAAAACTTCTAAAAATATTTGTTTTGGGATCTCAACTCAGGTTGTTAAGATGTTCCAAAAATATGGCATTTATTTGCTGAAGTCCAAGTTTTAAAAATAAATATTTGCCAAGGTACATGTAACCTAAATATCTGACGGCTTATTTAACAAAATAACTTGCCTAGAATAATCAAAAGTTCTCAAAGAACTATTGGTTATGACTAAGGTAGGCTATTAAAACTTGAAACACATCATATTCTAAATTCTTGAACTCTTAAAGATATATTTTTCATATATTTCACATATTTTTTGCTTTGCATATTATTCCCTATTTTGAGTAGGGGAAAAAAATCTTCTCTCACCATTTTATTTTCTCCCATGCTGTCACCTTAAGATATAATGTGTTTTTATTATTGTTGTTGTTGAATAGAGTAGAAGAAAGATCTTATTTTCAAACTAATTTGGAAAGATGTAAATTTTTTAAAAATCAAATGTTTCTATAGCAGACAGTGTTGTATTGCACAAGTATTAACTCAATATTCAGATGGGATAGATATGGCCATTAATCTAATTTGCAGGGGAAATTGAGGCACAGAAAGGTTTAAAAATGTTTGCAAGGTGACACAGGGAGAGAACAGAAGAGCTGGGATTCAAACGCGTATAGTTAGGCTCTTTCCCATGAGCTGTACTATAAAGCTCCTCTGGGATTCTTGCTCTATTAGTTCACCAAGGTCATTGCCTCCAACCTTGGGGTTGGGTTGAGGAGGTTCATGTTGGATGATTATGGATTAGAAGCTGCAGGAACTGCCCCCATTTTCTATTTTACTCATCTTAAAAGTGCTGAGCTTAAAAACTTGACATTTGTAAAGAATAATCATTTCTGAATTGGAAGGGAAGGTTGTTCTATTATTGAAGTGGGAATTTTGCAGGAATAAATGGATTTACTGAGGAAAATGTGATGGTTTGTATCTGAATGACCATTTTATTTTCTTAAATAGAGGTTAGCACCTCAAAGGGACAGTGGCCATGCAAGCTTGAACTGGAAGTAGGATGTTTACATGCACCTCTCTCTTCTCATTTCACTCTTTTTCTTCACACAACCATGAAGAAAGCAAATCTGCCAGAAAGAAAAATGGAAAAGTGATGCTATTAAATACAGCACAGGTGCTATTTTCATAGGTGCTCATGTGTTGGGAAGTGTTAGTTTTCCTGTTTTTTACATTCTCTATGAAGCTTTATTGCCGTATTTCTGAGCTACACACACAGCAACAGAGTCTAAGATTATGAAGGAAAGAGGTTTTATTCACTTCTCTTACTTTAGGGAGGAGGATGTTCTGAAAAGAGGCATAGAGTCTATCAGATCAGAATCTATCTTAACTGGGTACTCAATTGAATGAAATTTTTGGAGTGAAGGAGTACAGCTTTCTGATGTTATTTATTTTTTTATGGCAAATCTTGTTCAACTTTCTTATAGAAAATAGGGGGGCGGGGGGGGGGGAAGGCCCTAGCTGGTTTGGCTCAGTGGATAGAGTGTCAGCATACGAACTGAAAGGTTCTGGGTTTGATCCCAGTCAAGGGCACATGCCCCAGGTTGTGGGTTCAATCCCCAGTAAGGGGTGAGCAGGAGGCAACCAATCAATAATTCTCATCACTGATGTTTCTGTTTCTCCCTCTACCTTCCTCTCTGAAGTCAATAAAAATATGTTTAGAAAAAAAGAAAATAGGAAATAAGGTAACTACTATGGTTTCAGCTTCTCTAAGAATAGCATTGAATTTAGCAGCTGTCCAAAAATATCACCTCAAGAAACATCTACCAATTTTATTTTCCTATAACATCAGCAAGGAAAGAGATCACAAGTAAAATGTTGAAATCATACCTTTTTTTTTCAGAGGAAGTAAGGTTTTATGGCATTCAACTCTCAGACTTCAACACTTTGCAAATTAAGAAAGCAAAATGGGGCTTTTCAACTCTAGTCAATTGATAAAGTCTTGATCCTTATTATGTAAAGAACATAGGCAAATAATAATTTTAAAAAAATTCCCAACTGCTGATTCTTTTGTTACATATTAGCAAATATTATTTCACAGTTTCAAACCAGTCAGGAGTTAATTTTGCTTCCTTCTCTTACCTTAGTAAAAATGTTCTAAGTGTGTGTGTAAAATTTCCATATCCTTTTAGTTTCTTACAGGAGTTGACAAATATTGCAAAGAAACAGTTAACTCTTTCCATGAAAACTTAGGGCAATACTATTTGTACACACAATAACCTGCAAGGTTAAGTGAAGGTGATTATTACCTCTGCTATTATCTTTATATTTTCCCCTTCACTCTTAAAAATTGTGTTGATAAAGAATAAAAATGTCTAGACCAGACACAGCATGATCTGGGACCACATCACCTGGATTTTCCACTTGATAATGTTCCGTTGAAGAATCGTGTACAGGGTCAGCCGATTGCTCAGGTTAAGGGGAGTGTGGAGGAGTAGGTGGTCAGGAATGAGGAATATGGGGGTTGGGGGAGTGGAGAGCAGTACAAAAAGAGACCACAGGGTTCTACCCTACACTGCTGGTGTTTTCAGATTAAGATGGGGGATTAAGGAATTTTACTCAGCAATTTGAGATGCTTTGTTAGGGACTGAGGAGATTTGAGCTGCTTTGTTCTCAAACCACATGTTAGTGAAAAAGCAAACAGGCACTTAATCCTGACAGACAGCAGAACTTGACATCAATTTGCCCCTTGGGAGGTGACCAGGAGTTCTCTGTGACGGGCTAAAATGGCCAGCCCTTGTTTTCCGGGAGCCTAATGCCAACATTCCATCCTGACCTGCATTGCTCAGCAGTGTGGCCATAACTTAGGCAGCTGGGCAGACCAAGAGTTTCTAGATATAAGAAACCTGTACATTTTAAAATAAGAACAACAACAAAAATATTTTAAGTGAAACCAACTTACAAGGTGCCAGATATTTAAACATATTTCAAACAGGTCTAATATTTTGGTCAGTCAGTTTCAAAATGAAATATAGAAAAGCTAAGTTCTTTCCTTTTAAAAATAATGGATAGTTTCCCCTCACAGTAAAGTCACAGGGCAACATATCAATTTTGTAGCCTATACATGGTTATGAAATAAACATCAATTCTTATGTAGATCTTTAAGGTCATGTTTTTCAAGGTCATGTCCTTCCAAATCACTGATGTAGGACAAAAGCAAACAAAATGAATAGAAATAAATTAATGGCTTTATGAATTAGATTTGATACATTAGTAAATGTATGTGTGCACAGTTATATACTCTGGCATATAATTTGAAATTGTGGTGGAAGGGCAAATTTTGCCATCTTGAGTTTGTGCCATTGACCAAAAGTGCACTTTTTAGTAAGCTATTGATCTACTAAAATTTGGCATGCATACAGAAACCATTTAAAATCAGAATTGAAGCAGAATATGTACAAAGTATGTTTCAAAACAAGTATGATTATGTTTAAAAAGGTTTTTAGTTAATATTTATCAGGGGTGGGGAACCTTTTTTCTGCCAAGGGCCATTTGGATATTTATGACATCATTCACAGGCCATGCAAAATTATCAACTTAAAAATTAGACTTCTATCAATATATTTGGTCAAACATTTAATTAAATCACCCTTACTACCTTACCAAGGCCAGACCAAATGATTTCGCAGGTCTTCCATGGATCAAGGGCCGGACTTTCCCCACCCCTGATTTAGATGATTAATAGCCCTTGTACTCTGGTAGCATGTAAAAATCTGTTACATCTTAATAATTAAAAAACAAGTTTTGTCACCAGTTCAAGGTTGTTACGTTTTGTACTATTTGTACACACAACTTGTTGTTAATCTTCACCTGAAGATATTTTCCCACTGATTTTTAGAGAGAGAGTGGAAGGAAGAGAGGGAGAGAGAGGGGAACATTAATGTGAGATGCATTAATTGGTTGCCTCCTGCATGTCCCCCAACTGGGGCTAAGGATCAAACCTACAACCCAATTACTTGCCCTTGACTGGGAATTGAACCTGGACCCTTTGGTGGTTCTTTGAGGGCCTCCAGTCTAACCACTAAGAAACACTGGCCAGGGCTACACACACAACTTTGAGCCCAACCACATCTTTGCCCCTTCATTTTCTGCCCTCCCCCCCAAATATAAAATCAGGAAACCTACTTCCTCATTAACTAACTACTAACTACTAAACCTACCTCTACACTTAATATCATAGGTGATTTTTATCCATAGGCTGTGAATTCCACATTTTCTTCTTAAACAACCATAGAGTTATTATTCAAATACTCATTCTTTCAGGATTGGTGAGACCTTTTTTTTATGTTTAAATAGCAGCAAACTCATTTTCAAATGACCATGAACCCATGATCATAAAGCATCTTGCTGAAGAAAATTAGTATCACTTCAGATTACCAAAGAGAGATGATTGTTTTCAGTTTTAAAGCTTTACTTTGAAGGAATCATACCTTTGCACGGGCCAATGGAATCAACACATAAAGCTGTTTGCATGTTTGGTTGCCAATTCTAAAGACCAGAGACCATTTCCAGTATTTTTATGTCCTTAATTACTTATTACAAACGCCAGTGGAAGAGAGATCTGAGACACAAAATACTTCAAAGAGACACACGTTCATTCATTTCATTCAAAACAGTCTTTGCTGGCCTAGAGATGGCCTTTGAGTTGTCTTGTTGCTCCGTTTTTATGAAGGTTCACCAAGCGTATTGTAAGGATCAAATACAGAGTGCACTGAAATCAGAAACACAGTATTCATTCATTTAACTCTGGTACAGTAGAGCAAATTCAGGGTGACTCAAGGGACACAATGTCTTGTAAAACATATGTACTTAATATAAGGGTCATAAAACTTATTAAATTAAAAGCCAGGTTAAAAATAGGAAGAAAATTTATGCTGCTGTCTAAAATAGCAATGCTTTCCCTTTGGCCTTTCCTTTCGAAGTAATATGGATTCTGGTCAGGAGGAACAAAAAAGCCAACTTATGAAATCTTCATTTTTTTTGGAGGGGGGGGCACATACAAATCTCTTTTAACTGCATCATGCATTTTAATGGGCAAGGGGTATGGCTAAAAAAAACAGAGGAGGAAGAAGAGCTGATGTTAGACTCAAAAGTGCATTTGTGTGTAGGTTTCCAGGTGGCCATGCTCTTGAGCCTGAACAATAAACCCAATTAGTGTGAGCTTATGTCCAGGAAGAACAGTTTAAGGAATACAGGTCAACAGAAATAATATATTTTTTTAAATAGTTAATTTGGCTATGGAACAGCAGTACAGTGAAAAGAGGTAATGGAATATAGACAATCCATTTCCTTTTTAAAAAAAAAATATTTTTATTGATTTCAGAGGAAAAGGAGAGGGTGAAATTGAAACATCAATGATGAGATAAAATAATTGATCAGCTGCCTCCTGCACACCCCTCACTGGGGATCAAGCCCACAACCCAGGCATATGCCCTTGATCAGAATCAAACCTGGGACCCTCCAGGCCACAGGCCAACACTCTATCCACTAAGCCAAACTGGCTAGGGCAATCCATTTCCTTTTGAACTGCCTGGGGGTGGTTCTGCTTTCCTGACTGCATCCTGAACAAAACTTTCTATCTTTGTTCAAGCAAAGACTGGGTTGTACAAAATCTACAGGAACCTGAAAACTTGAAGTCAAGGTTGACCTCCTATTTGTGCCTCACTCTGCTGCCTTTGGGCCTCGCTGGGACAGAAAATGACACATTACCCTGATGAACACCTTCAAGGATTTGGGCCTGAGGGTGCCCTCAATCTTTTAAGCACTTGTATCCCTTTTCAATCCACAGGGCTCAAAATTATATTACTCAATGTTTGTCCTCAATTTGATCGCCATTTTCCTAGTTGGTGCTCCTATGTGCAGCACCTTAGGAATTTGAAACCAAAACAAATATCAGTTTCTTTCTACGGTATTCACAAGGAGATCTGCTGGGAATTTTATCTTTACACAGGAATCTTGAGAAGGAGCCTTGCTGGTCATTTATCTGTTTGCTCTTAGATGCACTCTCACCCCTCCCTGGCTCTTTCCTATTCTAGGGGGCTTAACCCTGCAGAAGTACATTGCCATCTGCATTCCAAGGATCTCTGCAAAGGGAGATGGCGAGTAGAGAGGTGGAGAGAGGCTGGGATAACCCGTCCCCACAACCCCCAGCCTGCTTTGGAGCTGGTTCTGGCTCTTCTCCTCTGAGGTCTCAGAACCAGCCCCCTTCCATGGAGGGATGGCCATGGCTTCCTACCATTACCAAGTTCTTGGATGTTCTCCCCTTGGCCTTTCTGTTCTTTCACACCATTGTAACTAGTTCCCTAGTTTCTATCTCTCTGTTGAACAGCCTGGTTTGGTGGTGATTCTGTTTTCATGATGGGAGTCTGCCTAGTAGAGCACCCAACTATTTTTTCACTTACAGGTGATTGATTCAAAAGTAAGAGATCCTGTTTGAAGTCTTTTTTTTGGGGGGGGGAGGGGGAAAGAAGGAAGGCTTATTTTTCTGTTGGCTGGTGGGTAAGCTGCTGGGTCACAGTGGTTACTTTTGCAACTGGCACTCTCTTTGGTAGAAATGGGACAAACAGGTTGGAAGGCAAACTAAGGAAGTCACAACCATCCAAGGACCTTAGAGGATGGATATTTCAGAGGCACAAGAGAAGGCACATCAAAGGGGCCATGTGGACATGCTGTTAACCTTGGCTAACTCCCCTGAGCTGGTGAGCACTGAAAACGGAGGCTTCTTATGGACCTTGGACTGTTTTTCTTTGTCCTTGCAGTCTTTTTTTTTTTTTTTTTAATTTTGCCAGTAACTATCTGGCTAGTATAAAAATAGCCTCATCTGAATTAAGATGGGCAGTACACATTTGCACACTCAGAGATCCCACGCCTTTCAATCAATAGAGGAATTGACAAAATCCTCTAGGGACCTATCTCCCTCCCTCTTCTAGACTTGGTTACATTCTCCAAAAAATCTAAACATCGGTTTCCATGATAAAACTTCATAGGCTGCTGTCTGGAATGAGTTTGCCCAGAAGAGTTCTAACGACTGGGGAAGAAAAAAATACCCAAACCCCAAACCAAACACTTTGCCTTTCAAAATACCATTTTGAAGGTTGACATTTGCAAGGACCTTGGGAATGTAGCATGTGGGGACTTTCATCCTGTTTTCCCAGTGACAGCTGGGCCCGGTCCAAACGGCTCCGCCGCGGACATTGTCATTGGGTGGCATGAGTGGAACTGGAGGGGAACGTTATTTTTTGCTTTCAGCCTCACAGCCTTCGGGCATCCATTCACCGTGTAAGGAGCTCACACTGATCTGAGCCACATTTTCATCAGGCTCTTGGTAAGGCTTGAAACGCTGGAAAACGCAATGCTCATTTTTTTTTTTTGAAGTCTTTCTTCTGAACCCACTAATTTTATGAAATTTAAGTACATTGTTCATTGTGTAATTACAGATGAAATATTAGAGAAGTGGACTAATTATACACAATGCACTCAAGCCCAATTAAACTAGCATCTGTGGTGAATGTAAGGGTATTCTCTTTCACTGACAAGAAGTACTTTCTGAACAACAGAGAATAAAATCATTAAATTGGATATGCTGCAGAGATTATAAATATCCTATTAGCATATAAAATGAGGATTAACCTTACTTAATCACTGCACGCCAGATCATCAAAAGTCATATTTAACCCCTGTAATGTTGCTGTATCATTCTGCAAAATAATAATAAAGACCCTCTCTTAATGAACATCTCCGACTAGATGCTACTCCCATGTACTAAATTCAACTGCTGGAGAGACTCAAGTATTTCCTTAACTGCGTAACAGAATAACAAACACACCTTCACTCATTCATTTTGATATCATGGCTGATTCAGACTTATATCATCCTATGTCATGCCATTATGTTGGGAAGGAGCACCTCCATGGCTGGGCGAACTAGCCTACTTCAAACTAAGCCACATGTACAGTCCATTCCAGCCAGCACCACAAGCGATCTTTTTATTTTTTATTTTTATTTTTTTATATATATATTTTATTGATTTTTTTACAGAGAGAAAGAAAGAGGGATAGAGAGTTAGAAACATTGATGAGAGAGAATCATCGATCAGCTGCCTCTTGCACACCCACCACGGGTGATGTGCCTGCAACCAAGGTACATGCCCTTGACCGGAATCGAACCCAGAACTCTTCAGTCAGCAGGTCCGACGCTCTATCCACTGAGCCAAACCGGTTTTGGCACAAGCGACCTTTTGAAAATGCAAATTACATGACTGCACACACCCAGGGTGTGTTCCCAATGAAAGTATATGTGCCTGGGACCTAGCGGCACCCTCTCTTCAGGTATTCATTGGCAGACTACGAATGCAGGGATATTTGTTTTCATCGGGGTCACAGGCTGCTCCATTTGAAGATATTCATGAACCCGGTGTTTGTGATCAATGCCCAGGACTGGCCAGAGAAACCTCTGCAGTTCAGCAGGAACAGGGGTTATCCCAATGCCGGTTAGAGCTGATGAGACATGCTGGCTATGTACAGGAACGAGAACTCCGAGACAGCAAAGCTGAAGGCAGCGAGTTTATGCATTGCTTACATGGGTTGTGGCCTTTCACGGAAGGGCAGAAGCCAGTGGACAGGGATGGGAGCCTACTGAGCAGCTTTGTCAGGATAGAGGGAGGGAGAGAGCTGAAATCAATCTTGTTTCCTCTTCCTTTCCTTTCTGTTTCCTTCTCGCCTTCCTTCTTCCCCTCCTCCCTCCCTTCCCTCCTTCCCTCTGTCCTTTTTCCCTTCCTTCCAAAGAGTTTGTGTTTGCATTTCTTCCAAGGTGTAAGCCTGTTTTCTTTTCATTCTTGTGAAAAATCTTAATGGAAATATAAACAAATTTATAAATATTGAGAGTGACTGTGGCTATTACAACTTGATACTTGATGTGCCTAAAGAGGTGCATTTATTTTTTTTAAAAGTCAACATGTGTACTTTTCTTTTTTTTTTAGCAGAGCCCTTTTCTTACTTTGCCTAGTTATTCTTACCTGAGAAAACAAGTCCAGTCCACACTGCTCTGAAAACTCAGGTGGAATTTGAAAGAAACTGAGAATAAACTGCAGTGACGGGTCTGAAGGAGGCAGCGCCCGGGTAGACCCCGCCCCGGCCCAGGGGCCAGGACGGAATCCAGGGAGAAAGAAAGGTCTGTGTGGGAAGCTGAAACGTGAACAGAACACATGCAACGCATGAACTAATGCAAATCATTTCACAACGCAAAGCAAACAAGATGTGTGTGCAGGAGAAGCTGTAGGAACGCCTTCTGTGTCCTTGGACCGAAGCTCGCTACGCCAAAGAGCTTTGCTTTCGGTTCAAGACCATGCACCCGGTCCATGTTTCTCCAGGTTCCTGGCTGCTTAGCCCGTATCCATCTAGAAAACCTTCCACAGCTCCTTTAGGCGGCGGAGAGGGCGATACGAGGTGAACACGGCGTTAATAATATCAGCTCTCTTTGCCTTTTTGAACAGACGGACAATTAAGAGTTTCAGCTTTTATTTTCGTTCTCCCATGGCCCGATTGAAAGGTACTTTGCCTTTCAGGAGTCATTTTTACAATTCATTGCAAGGGCTGCGTCAGTTAAAGAAAATCCTAGGCCTTCAACTATTTTTCCATAAGATAGGAATGTACTGTGACAAAATCACTTTAAGTAGACATGTTGTTGTTGTTGTTTTTCTTCTTCTTCTTCTTTTTTTTTACACCCCACAGCAATTTAGCCCGGCCTCAGAATCGTTACATTACGGGTAAATGGTTTGGTTGTGACACGGGATCATTTTGGCTTGCTGAAAATCAGTAGGCATTATCTTGAAGGAGAAAAAAGACACAAAAAACAAAAAAACAAAGTCTTTATTGAGATGATCAAAAGGGACATGAAGGCAAAAATCTGACTTTCCCTGAAACAGGACTGGGGACCAGGCCTCGCGTATCCTGATTGTAATTCATTGCCGGTTTCCAGGCCCCATGATAGAGTTCTCCCACACCAGACGGAGGACTTTGTGAAATTGTAAATGAGTATGACTTCGAGCACTCTGCGGAAATATATGCTCCCCCGATAGCCCATACATTATTTCTGCTTAGTTATGGTGGCTCACATTTCCCGTAACTATCAGAGAGAACTTAATTCAACTCACACCACATCGCTTTAAAATTGTGCAGTTCTCTTAATCAACCTTTGTATCAGCCACAAATGTGCACTCTGACCTAATTTGAAAATGTCTCAAAGTGCTGACTCAAACTGTTGGTGAGTAAAGGCCGGTCATTACCATTATGACACTAATGTGATGCAAAATAAAATGGAGTTGCATCAGCTGAACATTAGTTTGCAAAAATATTAGTGATTGAAGCCATTTTCTGTTCATATATTATTTACACATATATATGCATATATTTATTTTGCTTTTTGGAGACAGCCTCACAACACATTTGTAAGTGCGGAGGAAGGTGGTCACGTTTTTAACATTGACAAAGCAGCCAGATTAAAAATAGATCATCTGTATACGACGACCTCCCTTTGTAAGATGAAGACATAGTCTTGCTGAATGCTTATTAGGTTTTTCGTTCACAGATAAGCAATAACATATGAAAATTATTACCTTTCCCTGCGCTTTGGTGCCAGATTCCAAGATTTCCAATAGTCCTGGAACTATTTACTTCTTACGACTTTGTTTCGCCCACAAATTCTCTGTCGCTTGTCTTTGGAAAGAGCAAGGATTTGAAATTTATTTCTTTTATGGGCCCTCTTTCCCGTTCTTTCACTTGCCCCAAAGTTGTTATTTTATTTTTTTTAATTGAAATAGTTTTTAATGAACATTGGCCATTACTTTTACTTTGAACAATAGAAAGTAGAATATAAGACTAGAAATTATTAAGTTTTATTTTCAGTAATAATAGTATATGGAATATGACGTAAGTCATCTTTTTCTTATATAGTTTAAATGGTTTTGGAGAAAAAAATATGTGTGCCTATATAATATCTATACATCCTAGAGCTAGTATTGGTTTTAACCTGTAAACTAATAATTAATCATTGAAAATAAGTCACCATGAATCTTTCTAATTTAAAAAAAAATTGTCCCAATGGTCAATCAGAAATTTTACCCAGCATCTCATTTTGTGTCTCTTGAAGTCTAGAAATCTGAATGTTAAAGTTATACATTAGTGAGCAAATACTTCTGATTTTATTTATTGAATGGTGACAATAAGCCAAGCACATAAATACACAGGAGATAGGTTGATCTTTAAATTTTCCAAGGACAAAAAGTTTTGGCTATCAACAGTGAGAGAAAATATACATGCAAAATCTTCATAAAATAGCACTCTACCTGACCAGTAGAAAATACGGCCAAATTAAAAATGCTGGCAAGTTTGCAAGCTTAGTTCATTCCTTTTTTTTTTTTTTTTTTTTTTTTTTTTTTTAAGGAAAACAAGTAAAAACCCTAAAGCAAGATGTGTAGAAATTTGCTCCCATGTGATGATGACCTGCGTAGTTTAGTCCATTTTACATTATGTAATATGTGGCTTGGACTGGTTTTATGACCTATGTTTTATTTCCACATTAAGATAATCCAGATTTTAAATAAGTAAGTTTGAAAAATTTCAGAGTGGACTTGCCAAAACCAACATTCGGGAGCACGGGGGCTCGGAGCACGTGTGCGCAGGCACGCTTTCCATGTACCTACAGAAGAGGGTCGCCTCTCTCTCTCTCTCTCTCTCTCTCTCTCTCTCTCTCTCTCTCTCTCTCTCTTTTCCTCCCCAGCTAAAATACAATTGTTCTTTTTCAGTTTCAGGGAGATAGGTACGTTGGTGTGATTGCTGCAAATGGGTTGCCAGCTTCTTAACAGCTCATCATTCTTAAGCGATAGCAGTGTCGCAGCTCCCTTCCGAGAAAAGTCTTTCCTGCGGAGCTTACTTTGTCCACGCCAGGACAAATTGTGTGCTAAGTTGGAGTAATTCTGAGACCGGAGGCACCTCCAGGACTGTCCTTGGGATAAGGACAAGGAGCTGGCATTCCTCTTTGGGAGATGAGGAGAGGGTGCCCCCTGCCCTCTTACTGGGAGATTTACTGTGCCCTCCTCCCCCGGGCCACGACTGATGATCTGGATCTGTAAGTTGTTGAATTTTGAAGCAAATACTAAATATAATCAATATATACAAATAAAAAAAAAAAGAGAGAGAGGAAAAAATGCAATGAAAATTTATGACCTTAACATTCCATCAGGGTCAAGCAATTTATCAAATTCTCTCACTCTCTGGTTTCAATTACACAGCCATTGTGGAAGGAACTTATTTTAGCAGGTTCATTTGCCTCAGTGGGGAATACAGGACTTTGGCCTAATGCTTCACCTTTAGTGCAGGCCATTTGAGCCTTAGAACAAATACCAATCATCACTCTTTGGGAAAAAAGAATCTGCATCGGCGTGGCCTATTGGAATGGGGTTTCTGTCAAGGTAAACGGTTGTCGGCAATGACTGTGGTAGAGTGGCGATAAATCCCATTTTATTGCTGAAAAATTCCAGCTTCTCTCCATGCCTGACAGCTCCCCACATTCTCATACCCATTTGGGCAATTTCTGCGCTATGTCCATCTGGTTCTCATTACCTCTCAACCTGCCTGCGTCTGATCCAGGAAAAAAGTGCGGGTCAGAAACAGGGGAAAAGGATGGGGGTGATGGACAAAACAGAAAGCAGGGTGGGGGGTGGCACTTGGGGGTCGAGGTAGAGGTGAGGGAACCACAGGAAAGTGGGAATCTCCGCTCAGGCTCCGGCCAGTTGCTGGAAGGGGCCATTGAGATACGTTACAGAGTGACAATGACAAAGCCAGGGCCGGGAGGCCAGAGGAACCTGTATCTTTCCGTGCAGACCTTTAAAAGGCACCTGCTTTCAGGTGGAGGAGAGAGCGAGAATGTGGGAGGGATGAGTGGATGGGGCAGATTAAGGGACGCAGAGAAGAGACAGTCCAGGCCACTCCTCCTGTGAAGGGCACTGAAGCAGAAGGCAGAGAGGGGACTTGGTCTAGAAGAACATCAAGTGCAGCATCGAGCATCATCGCGCTTGGAGCCCCATGCACACAGTTAACATGCTTCTGAATAGGGGGCTGCAATGCTGCTGGAGATACTATTTTGGCTCAAGAATATTGTTTTTTGAAGAAGAAAACTCCTCGAGGGCCTCCAACAGCAGTCCAGCCTCCGTACATTTCTCCAAGGGGATTGACCTTTAAAGATGAACTAGCCCTAATCAGTGCATTTAGAACAGGTTCATTCATGGAGTGACAGGCAGGACTAGCACTGAGTAACCTGGACGTTCATAATCTTTCACGTGATCATTTTTTAGAATCACCGTGGATTTATATGCTTTCAGAAAGTTGGCCTCATTCTCTGAGGCTGAAATCCTTTGGATCATAATTGCTACTGACCTAAAATTACCCGTAGTCAAAAAAAAAAAAAAAAATTACCCCTAGTCACCATAAGATATCTTTCAGAGAATAAACAAACAAACAAACAAACAAATAAATAATCAGCTGATAACAGATATAAACAACAAGCCCCCTGAAATACTAACCTGAATTAGACTAGGATGGAACTGTATAACCATATGACATTTACTTATTATTATTGTTGTGATGGAGTCATAGCTAATACTAAAAATAAGATGACAGGAAGTATATTAAGTGTACATGATGAAGATCTGAGAATGTTTAACACAAAAAAATTAGAATCAGATGAATGGTTAGAAGGGTGGTAGTTATTTTGCCACCTGTTCTGAAGGCAAATTTTGTATGCAAATGCCTCCCAGCCAGGTAGGTCATATATTTATAAGGATGCTGGAGAACTGTGGCACAGCTATGACTTGCAGGCAGAATCTTTTATGCTAGCTATGAGTGGACGGACAGTATGTCTCAGCGCTTTCTGGATCCCAGGGTGCAGAGCGCATGTCAGGTCCTCAAAATTCTCTTTTTGACAGTGAGACCCCCAAGTGCACCAGCAAATCTGTGTTTTTTTGTTTGTTTGTTTTGTTTTATTGGTTGAATTCTAATATAAAGATTATGTTCAAATTAAGTTGCTGAACTGGACTTTGTAGACAAGAAATTCTGGCTTCCAGTATTTAAGATTTAATTTCTAAGTCTTCAGCCCATGTGTGCTCAAAATACATTCTATAAAAGGAACCCGAAACTCCACATGGGACATTCACATAGAGAAAGAGATTGTTTTATAAAATGTATATGATTTGGACTCAAGTAAATTACAGATGATAGACAAGTGGAAGTTTGTTATTTGACAACTCTGCAATGAATTATGTTGGTCAATAAATGCAATTCTAAAACAGAGCTCTCATGTGTTCGTATTAAAAGGCACAAACCTTTGCCTACTATCGCATATCCATTAACGTGGCCATAATGTGGCATCTTTAATTTGGAAAGTAATTTCAGATTCCTAGCCAAAAAAAAAAAAAAAGAGTCTTGCTTGAACTTTACTTTTTTTCCGGGCTGTCCATATATCAGAGGTATGTGATCATTGAAAATTCTAAAGGATATTTGTTTCCTTTACAAGCATAGCAGAAAATTAATGGCATGGGGGAGGGTGAAGTGACAACTTAACTTGATGCTTGATAGCTATTTACTTCAAAATGTGTGCCCAGATTGCAGTGTCCTGTAAAAGAAAGGGAAAATAAAGAAACCAAAGCAATTCAGATGGCTTTTTAGGGAACTTAAGACACATGGAAGAAAGTGCTTAGAAGGCGATTGAAATATTTACAAAACAAATCATTTACATTTAACTTTTGTATATGTAAAACCGAGAGCGCCCACAAAGAGACAGAATCAACTTGAGCTATAAGAAATATTTTGGCATCAAAATGGTTAATAGTATTATAGCTTCAAAAGAGCCTATTGGCTCACCCTCAAGGATGCCCTGCAGTTGTTGTTAAAGTCATCAGATGAAGCTAGCCTTCTCAGCTAGCCTTTAGATTTGTCTGCTAACAGTAAAAATACTATAATAAATCGGTAACATATGTTGCCAGGCTAGGAAAAGTGATATAAATAAAAAGCCTAGGAGACCCACACCAAGGGCAATGTGAAAAGAATTTAACTTTCAATCTAGTCGTTGGCTAATTACCATGTGAAAAGTAATTTGAAAGTGTGACTGTTATTTGCTTATGTTCTTCCTCATCTTTCTTTTCTTTTTCTTTTTTTTTTTTTTTCTCTCTCTCTCTCTTCAGATTGCATTCTTACCCAAATACTCTTCGAGATTGCCTGTTTTGCGGCTTTTGGGGTAAGTCCCAGTTTTCCACAACCTTGGGTGGGGGGGGGAATGCATAACATGAAAGACGCCAAAAAGACTTATGTGTCCTGATGTGCGGGTTTTGTGAAATATACGTGGGTTTGTTGGGGTGGAGGGAGGGTGCGGGTGGGGTAGGTAATGGAATAAAGAGCAGGGGTTTGTTTCTGGGAAGATCAAGAGTGTGGGAACGTGTGCATTGCAAACGAGTTTCCTTCCCATCAGGAAAGCCACTTCTGGAATGGAAATGACAAAGCTTGGAACACACACAATCAATTATTTTCACTAGCATTTAAAATACAGAAAACAAAATCTGCTTGGGGAATTGACTGAATATTTTATTTAACTTTTTTTTATTGAGGCATCCTTTGAAAAATGGCGTAATATAAATAGTTTTACAAAGCAACAATATAATCAATCTCCAAACTGGAATATAAATCAGGGATTTCATTAACTGCTGGTAGCCAATTTAAATTGTAGTCTTGTCCATAATGTCTATCTATCTATGTATGTCCAAGTTATATTAAAAACCTTTAAATGGCTTTGTAATATCAGCTACATCTAGCTATTAGAATAATTAATGGTACTGTTTTATAAATCAATACATGCATTCTTGATAAATTCATATCCAGTTAATGGTGTAATTTAAATAAAAAATTAATGTAATAAAAGACATACAGAAACGGGCAGGAAATCTTTAAAGGTTAAGAGACAAATTTGTCTAAATTCATTTTTTTAACCTGTTTTGAAAAAGTTCATACTTAAAGCCAGCTTAGATTTACCTTGTTTCTGTAAAACAAATATTGCCACGTCCACTGATATCTAGTATTGAATTTGTAAGATATTTTCCTTTCCTGAGCTGCTAAGTTTTAATTACATGCTTGCGATACCCTGAGATATTTTATTAGCATTGCACTCTTGCAATTTCTGAATATTCCTTAGAAAAAGAAAACAGAACAAACTAAAAATCTCAAACCAGTCATTTATTTTTAACACATGAATGAAATGCAAGTTTTTTTTGTTTGTTTGTTTTTGTTTTTGTTTTTATCTCTAAATGCACTCTTTTGCAAATCTCCACAGATATATACAAATTTTATTTAAGGGGTAAAAGGACTGACTAGTTCAATGAATTTGCATGTGTAAGAACCCAGCATTTTTTTTTTACTGCTTTCACTGAACGAACATCCCAGGAATTTTAGAAAGAAAAATGCATTGAAGACTCCACGTTGTATTTTAACGCTGCACACGGGTGGAGAAACCTTCTACAAAGGGACCTGGGTATCATTCTAATTTTAAAAATACATACCAAAGGCATATGAAGGAATAACAAGATTTAGCAAAAAAACAACCGAGCGTGGAATGTGCTCAATACAATCTTCAGTCTTTCCAAATAAAAATTTCACTGGGCTTACAGAGTAAGCATTTTACGGAAAACACCTTTCAGAATTACGCAGACCAGCCTGCCCTGCCATTCTCCGTGACATGGTGCAGAAATGTGACTTAAATCCAGAGAGCTTTTTCTGACATTTTTCTTAACAGGGTTGAGCCTTCTTTAGAGCAGCAGAGGAGACGTGTGCAGTTTCCTTTGACACTGATGGGTGTTTCAGAATGTTACACGAGAGAGGGAGAGAGAAAGGGGAGATTTGCTGCCAGTCACTTCATCAATAGAGCTACTTGAGCAATTACTATTTGTTAAAAGTTTACATTTCCAATGAAGCTACATGTTAAAGCAGCCTCATCCTTTCCCGGAGAGCTGTTGGAAAGGGGAGGGCAGAAAATGAACCTTCCTGATTGCATGGTAAAGTGCTCTCGAGCACTGCAACCATTTAAAACGTATTGTGCTGTGAGACAAAACCTACAGCAAAACCATTCCTAAGAGGCTTCATTGAGGTTTTATAGGAGGGACATAAAAAAAAGACCAGGTTACAGCAACACGCTGAAATATGGGGTACCTTTTAAATATCTTCATTTAAAACAACAAACAAAAAAAAAGTATGTTTATTTTCCCTCCTGGGATCCCTAACGTGTGTCTCCACAGGGAAAGCAAGGGCGTGCTGCATTCTTAAAAAATTATCTGTTCGAGGGATCACATTCCAAGACAGGACTGAGCATTTTTATTACTCAGATAACCTCTTAATTATGTCACTGCCTTCCACTTGTTAATCAGGGACATTCAACATGGTGAACCGGAGTGCGGGCGCCTTTAAGAAGACTCCGTTATCATGAAGAATTAGAAACCCATTTTATCCCCATCACCACATTACCGGATGTATGATTTTTAGCGCCGCTGAAAACTGATTTACTGGCTCGAAACACAAAACACCTAAGAAAAGGTCTAGATGCGTATAATGATGTTAACTACTTCAAACTGTGCAGCTCATGAAAAGCTTGAAGGGATAGATAATTTTGCTTTTCCTGTCTCTCTCCCCTCCTGCCTTCCTACTGGAACCAATTTGAGGTTTCTCCTGCAGCCGCCACCAGCATCTGCGATGCGGGCCGTTGCAGAGAGCAAGGTGTAAGTGGAGCAAATGAAATCATGTTTCACTGTTGCTTTATCAGCCCTCCTAGGTGGTTTCCCTGCCAGCCAACCTGCGCTGTTAAGACCCATAAAATTATGCAATAGTGACTTCTTTGGAGGTTCTCTAATCAGATAATGGCCCGGTGTGAGGAGGGAAGGGCCCAAGGCAGTGTGGCTGGCACTTAACACTGGGCTTGGTCCTTGCTTGTCTGGGAGAGACCAATAAACAGCTGATTACTATCCCGTAAGGAGCCGATATTTTACATTTATCCTACTTATCTTTTTTTTCTCTCTCTCTCTTCTTTTCAGCTTCGTATAACAGCGAGTGTTTGTCAAGAAGATCTACGAGGGATAACCTCCCAAGCCCCTTAAAAATAAGAATCTTCCTAGCATGAAATGATGCCTTTGGTGCGATGGTGAGAGTGATTTTGGTTTTTACAGGAGCCAAGGTTTGATGACTGCAAAGTCCGTTTTGTTCAGATGTGGACACGCCGGGACACCACTCTCCCCTCCCCTGTTCCCTTCTCCCCTCCAGGACAGGCTCACAGGCTGCGACCGAGGGATTTTAAAATGCAAATATTTATAGTGGAGCTGTGGCACTGACAGAGTCATTTTGCTTCCTCTGTTTGCCTGTGATAATTGATGCTTCATACCTGGAACTGCGTTTCGTTTATCTCGTCACACGTGAAGATACTACACAAATAAACTTTGCTTTATAGGGAGGAACTGGCCATTTGAAATAATAACCCCAAATGTGACCCCAAATCTGCATTAGAGATGCAGATTCCTACTTTTAAATAAACCTTCATGGCAACCTGGGAAATAATGTATATTTTTGAAGGCATATTGAATTTGAATGCCTGCCTGGGTCAAAAAACAAAACAAAAAACAACAACACACAACAAAAACATATACACACACACACACACACAAAAAAAAAAAAAAAAACACAAGAGGGATAAAAAGAAGGCAGGAGAGAAATACTTTGCATGTGCTTTAACCTAGTGTATTCAACAACATATTTAGACATCTTGTTACAATTCTATTGACTTTTTTTTAATATCTGAATGTAATTTTAATAGCAAATAGCAAATCGCAACACAGCGAGTCCTCCAGAGTGTCTTTCTTTCCCCGGGATCCTCGCCTTGGTATGAGCAGAGGTCTGTCGGAACTGCCCCCCGGGTCTCGCCACCTCTTACAAAGCCAGGCAGTTCTCGAGCCAAACAAACAAAGGGGGTGTAAGCGATTTCATTTATTTTGATAATCCTCCTCCTGCACAGGGGCATTTGCTGTCTTTGTCAGAGTGAATGACAACAATTTGGCCAACTCTCTCTGAGCCGCACTCAACAGTGACAGGCAAATTATCAGAGGCCCTGCACTTCTTATTATCAGAGGAGAAGCCATCAGGGGACGCACGGAGGATACCTCTCCCTTGTCACTATTTGTCAGTGGGACAAGGGCCACCGCTATGGGTAGCTGACAGGTAATTTCAACAATAACAATTACTCCTATTACCGGTGTCATAAACAATTCGCCCGAGGCATGACAATAGCAAAGCTTTATAATCCAATGCCATATAAATAAATGCCAGCAGGTAACAAGTAATTTAGCTCCAATCAAGCTCTCGCCCCGGAATTAGTATGGTTATGGCAAGAAAATGGAAAAATTGAAAAAAAAAATTCAATATGTTAATGAATTAAGAGAGGTTCAAGGGGCTCCACCAGAGGGGTGGAACAACGGAAACCAAAAATTATGATGGTGTCATATCTGGTGCCACCCCGGGGCCCCCAGAGCAATGTAATTACTTCAGGCAAAGGAGGGGCGGCGGGAGGGCGGCTGCCTGAGACGTCAGAGCTGGGAAAACAGTGACATGGCCTTTCAAACCCGCCTCTCTCCAATTTCTGAGGGATATCAGTAGAAATATGAGAATGTGTATGTCACATAGCCTTTCCCTGGCTTCCCTCCCCTCCCCCTCTCCACCCCCGCAACCTGAAGTATTTCATAGGAAACAGAGGCACGCGTATCCAAGGAACATTTCCAGCTGTTTAAGGAAAAAGCATCAGCACCTGCTTCCTGGACGTGAAGTCTCATCCTAAAACCATTTTAATAAGCCCGTTTTTTATCTGCAAGGCAGGTAAAGCCGGAAATCCCTCTCTGCTCTCCAGCTGCCCCTCACCCTGCCCCCCCCCCCCATACACACACACACACACACACACACATACACACACACACACACACACACACACACACACACATATTTGGGAAGTGGACTTGAGGAGACAGCCCAGTCTTCCTCCGGAGAACTTCCTGATCAGACGAAGTTGCAATTTCAGGATTTGTCTAGGGAGACAATGTGCATCACGGTGACAGCAGTAAAAGAATTTGAAGATCTCTAATTAGGAGAACTGCAGAGCAATTAACGCGTGTCAGATTTCACTTCATCAAGTGCCACTCTCATTTTCCCTGTAAAAATTAATGGATTTTTTCCTTCTTTTGGTGTGTGTGTGTGTGTGTGTGTGTGTGTGTGTGTCCCCTTAAGGCAATGTTGATTCAAATCTGCTCAAGATGCAGCGTTGCACAGCTAAGCATCTCCTTGATTACAATCCGCCACACTTCTAACTGCGCTCATTCTCACTGCCAGGGATACTTTGTCAACAGTCAAATTACACCATGCTGATAACAATGCATAATGGTGCTCCTGCTGGAGGCCCCTGGCAGGAGATGGGCTTCATAATCTCTGATTTTTCTTTTTGCTTTCCCCCCACTGTTTCTAAAGGAAGTTGGTTTGACCAGGTCACTAGTCAGGCGTTAATTTTTTTTTTGAGATTAATTTTTTAATTTCAAGCAGAGGAATGAAAGGATGGCATATAAAAATACCTCCTTGGGGGGGGGGGGATGTGATCAAAGGAAGAATGAGGAATGGAGGATATCTGTGGCCAAAGTTTTGCTTAAACACTTTGTTCAGAGACATTTTCAAGAGCACTATTCTTGGTTAAATACCAGGTTGTTGTGTTTTTTTTTGTTTTTTTTTTTTCCTTTTTCCTTCTTTTTTACTTATGGTCTATAAACATTGGAAGCCTCTCTTGAACAGACAGTATTTAGATTGTGAGAGAAGTTTGTTTAACTGCCATATTTGCCAGAATCCTCAAAACATCACAGAACCCAGAAGATAAATGACCTTTTTTTTTTTTTTAAGGTCAGGATTGTATAATCCAGATAAATGTTGATTCATTTTAACTATTTTTTATCCTCGTTGCTTGCTGCAGATCCATGAGCCCGGGTCCTCAGCCCATGTGGGATGTATTCCTCACTGAAAAATGAAAGAAACGCAGTGATTAGGAGATGATTTCATGTTCAGTCTTTTTTAGGTTATTCACTTTTTTATTTTACTTTTTATTTTATTACTAAAACCTGATCAGATCTGGAACAAAACCCGGGATACTGAGCAAAATGCTAAATGTCTTTCTTTGTAGATTCTTCAGGGAGTGGAGAGCATTCGCACGAGTTGACATGCAAGTCTCTTGTCATGTGAGTATATTTCTGTTTGATGTTTTCTCTCATCATATTTATTCAGTAAAAGACCCAAATTCATGGGTTATAGGCTTCATCTTTTAAATGCATAGGTTGAGTCCAGCTTTTCATTCACTGGAGACGAACTCAAAAATGGAAAACTTGATATTTTGAGATTTGTCATTCCCAATATTCGACATCTCTTCCTTCTCTGATGGCCCCACCCTGGTTTTTAAGTGCCTTATTTCAGACAAAAGAAAGTGACATCCCCCTTTTAACTAGCAAATATTAGATTCTCTCAAAACCGATTGCGGGCTCACTGGAAGTTTTGCCATGAAACTCACAGGAATTGAATTATTTTCATTCCCCCAAACATCAGTCTTTGAACTCTGTAAATATAAGGGCCCTGGGTTTAGAGTTCCGTGTGGCTTGTTTACAAACAAAGGTGTCATGATAAAAGCCACGCCCTGAACTCCGTGAAAAACAAAATCCTGGAACCACCTCACGTGGAAACCGCACCGAAGGATTGTAAAAGGGGAATTTTGAAGGGAGGAAACTCGATTATATAATGCAATCTAGCAGTAATCAATTTTACCTTCCATATCTTGCTTTTGTTTTCCGAATGCTAAATAAACAATACATAATGCATCCCTCATCAGCCAAACCATGGAGGCTCTGTGCTCAAATAACAGGAAACATATTCAATTTTCCTAACAGAAGACAGTTCATTAAGCCGTGCCACATCAAATAAAACTTTAATTTCTCCAGCATCAGAGTCGCAATGAAAGCAATTGAAGAAGATGAGCCATATGGTACTTCTATCAGCAAACACATATTGCTCATTCCCCCAAAGTTTTCTAATTCTGCTCCCCAGACCTGTGTAATATAGATAATGTGCTCCGAGAGCAGCAACCATGAGCTATCTAGTGTACACTTCTAATACTGTATTTAATGGGAAATAATGAATCATAAAAGCCGAGAGAAGACGGCTTTTGCTAACCTAAATCTCAGCTGTAATTTCATTGTTCTGTGCCTAAGATGCTGTTTGCCCTTTTCAAACAACAGCAGTTGAGCATAATTATGCGGCTTCAAACCTGGGCTTGAAAAAGCAACCCTGATATAACCAAGTTCCTATTAACTCCTGAAATCCTGAATGTAATGATGCTCCGTTGCAGACCCTGCGATAAACTGAGCATGTGCCGTTTTAAAGCCCTTTTCTCCTTCCTCCCTTTGGCCAGGCTGCTCCATGCATTTATGTTCCCCTCCCTCCCCCCAGCCCTGGCTGCACCCCCCTCCCTTACCCTGCTATGCAACAGGAGTGGCATGGTTAAAAATGAGGAGATTTTCTTGTTATTAGCAAATTTGACATTTGCCTGATGAAATGCACATAAAATGTGAAAGCTGCACAGTATTCAGGAGAAATGTCTCCACTTCGATCCACGCCAGCAAGATGAAATAATTTAGGTAAAGGAAACGGGGAGATCCGCTGCCCCTCTCCTGCAGACGGCTAGGATGGGCTTATAAATGAAAGAGCCCAATATCGCTGAGCTCTCAGAGCGATAGCATGTTGACACATGTGCAGGGTATAGTGTTTCTCCTCTCACCTCGACTGCGTTCATTATTAACCTAAACATATGTTCCAGCGCAGCAATTTTCATGTCATGGGTCCAGCCCCTTTCTGGCAAGATCTCGGGGCTGGGGCTCCAGTCCCATGTAGGGAATTATGAAACAATTTAAAAAGCGTCCCCTCCCAAAAAGGTTGATGATTTTAGCTTTTCCATGTTAAAGCTCATCGAATTGATACTTTCCCAACACAATGCTAATTTTAAGACACCATCAAATAACTACGCAGATACATATTGAAAAGCATATTTTAATGGTTTTTGTTTGTTCTGGCATCATAGGAACCCAGGACGATTAAATTAAAAAGCGACTTTTAAAAGTTAGAGATTGCCTTTTGAAAGCTTATTAAAATCAGCATGTTCCGTGTCTGTCTCTGAATTAGCTCTCGCTACTTGATTGCCATCATTAAAAGTAGCTGTTTGGGTGCTGTTCTCTGCCATGGTTCAGGCCCTTCCTCCAAGCCAGTCCTGACTGGTTATCAACCTGAAACCTCTTTTTCATTGAAATTAAACACACACACACACACACACACACACACACACACACAACATCATTCCAGCCCAGGAAAGAGGCAGTCACCAAAACGAGAAATAGCACCGTGAGATGCTGGCAACCTTACACCAGGAGAGACCAACAGGTAAAATCACTGCAGCCACATCCAAAACACACCCAGGGAAAAGGAAAATCACAACCACAACCCAGAAGCAGCCCATGGATTATATTTCGCGAATGCCTTAAAAACAAATGTTTAAACAGTTTCCTGAAACAGTGCAGGAAACCCGGGCATGCTCCACGGGGCCGCAGGGACAACGGTCCATTGCGATGTAAAACACGCTGGAGGATAAAAAGGTGCTTTTTGTTACCATTTTATCAAAGCTGTTCATCTCCGAGCTGCAGGCAGCATTTTGCTGGAATGGCAGATATTTCTCTGTCCAGGCTCCTTTGTTTGTGCATCTCATTTGCATATATTTATCTCCAGCTGAGGGTGCTTTCTGCTCATTAAGGACTCCCTTCACATTATTTCATAAGCCAGCTGCTAAGAGGGATTTCACCTGTGGTGACTGAGAAAAGAGGGGTGAAAAAAAAACCGAAATTCTTCATGGGAAAAAAAAAAAAAAAGGAAATCTTCAGAGTCTCTTCCCCTATAAATGGGCACCATTTGTGTTAAACAGCCTCTTGTCATGATAGATGCCTCCGGAGGTCAGGGGTTAAAGTTGATTTGAAGGTCAGCAGTAAAACAACAGACAAACCAGACGCCAAACTGGTTCCTTAGCTGTCGGTGGGAGCTGCGGTACAAACAGGTCTTGAACCTTTTTCAACCTCTAATAAAACAGGGGATGAATCTGAAGTGGATCAACCAGGCCCCTGAGGCAGCGGCACAGAAAAACACAAATAATATCAATATCAGGCAGCCACAGGGAAACAATGGGGGCATTTCTCCATGCTACATGCATGCTGCTATTGTTTCAAGGGCTGGGGAATTAATTCCACTTATTTATTTAAGGCGTGTCAACTCACTGCCTAAACCTGTTTCAGTGTCAAGATGAATAAAACTTTTATGGCTCATAAAATAGAGCTATTCATCTCAATGTTCTTTGTGGTGCGTGTTTTTTTTTTTTTTTTTTTCTTTTCTTTCTGGCATACTGAGCTAGGCCTCTGCTCCTAAATGGTTACATCTGAACCCACTGCTGCTACGATCCACACCATATTAGAGGAAAAAATTATTTCCCTGGCAAATGGATCTCAACAGAAATGACATAGGAAAGCATCTTAGCTGTGATGTAATAGTCCCCCAATTCCCCCTAAATATGCCTCATGCAGTTGCATCTGTGTTGAGCATGCATTATTTACAAAGCGGAAGTTCGTTATGTCAGAGAAAAGTTCAAAACTGATAGCAATAAAAAAAACTAGTTTTCTAGAATATTACCTATTTCATGTTACTTGAGTAAATGCGATCTTGTTAGGGTAGCCCTTTCCCACTCACCATTTTTTTTACCCACGTTTTTACTGTTGGATAGTCAGCTTGCATCCATGTATCAATCAAATGCCTCCTTTAGCTCTATGGATCTGAATTTTATGTTTAACTTTAAACATAAAATACCAAACATGGGTGACAAAGAAAAGGCATCGTAGTGCCTTTTGTATAATAAAGTTCTTCAAAGTTCAGTTGCAGAATGAATTGTATTTTGGGTCTCTGACTAATGATATTAATAAACACTATAATACCGATAAGCCAGTTGACACTTCTGAAGCGTCACACACAGTGCGAAGCACATGCATTTTCTCATGCAGGTATTACTGATACCTCAACCCCGGCCGCATGAACCCATGTGGAATGGGATGTATAATAATAATAACCCTCTTCATTACCCAGCACGTATCTTCGCTAAAACAAAAAGTTCCAATCAAACAAATGTATGGTAATTATAGCAGATGCTTTCACAGGTAACTTTCTGGGCATGTGGTTGCCTCATATGGAGCTAAAATAAACAATGCCATGGTATTTCAGAAATTCTCCAACCACAGCTTAAATCATGTACCTTGCAGCTCTGCTCCAGAGCAGTGGTCGGCAAACTCATTAGTCAACAGAGCCAAATATCAATGGTACAACGATTGAAATTTCTTTTGAGAGCCAGGTTTCTTAAACTTAAACTTCTTAAACTTAAATGCCACCTCTTCAAAATAGACTCGTCCAGGTTGTGGTATTTGGTGGAAGAGCCACACTTGAGGGGCCAAAGGGCCGCATGTGGCTCATGAGCCGCAGTTTGCTGACCATTGTTCTAGACGCAGGGGTCTTCAAACTACGGCCCGCGGGCCACATGCAGCCCCCAGGGGAGTCTGATCCGGCCCGCCAGGTTTTTTGGGCAGTGAGCGCATCCAAGGTGTTACAGTAGGAATTAGTAGTTCATATAGTCCGGCCCTCCAGCTCTCTGAGGGACCGTGATCTGGCCCCCACTTTAAAAAGTTTGAGGACCCCTGTTAGAGCAATGTAAATTGATTTGTGGATTATTCACTTACTATGGTGCCACAGTTGCTTTGCTTTTGGAGGGCCGCATTGAATAGTGTAGCTTTGACTCAGGATGCTGGGTTGTTTCTAATTGAGTCAGTGAATAGGTCAGAGTTTTTCTCCATGAACTCAAGTCTCTCCAGCAAGTGGATTATTTGAAAACGGCCCAAGGAGAAGTTGTGCTTTTGCGTCTTGCCCATGTGCACAGAGGCAGCCCTGAGGAGAGGGTTCATTTTATGGGTGCCAGGCACCGCTCAAGACTTAATTGCTCTTTACTTTCCATTTGAACTGGAGCATGGACCAACCTCTTTGCCTAGGGGTGGCCCATTTACCAAGCAGCCCTATTTGAAAATGCAATTGCTTTCAAGTGGGCCACAAGGCCTTGAGAGAAATACTTCCACTCAAACATTGATTGGGATTTAGTAATCTGTGGCAATGTGTTCTCATTGAAGCACGGAGCAGGAGGTTTTTTTTTTTTTTCCTTCTAGAACCAATTACAGTTTTAAAAAATGCAAGTAGTCTTGCTTCACACAAAGAGCTCAACTTGTGGTTGGAGACATTTTCCAACTTATTAAATGTTATTTCATTTCATATCCTCATCTTTGCAAACCCTCTGCCTTCCCGGAGCATTTTATAGCTCCCTTTGTGTCTTACGTATCAATTTTCTCTCAGGCCTTCCGCATTCAACGTAACCTCCCTGTCACCCCGAACCTAGAACCTCCAAGCAATGAGACGAAAGCGGAACGACAGTGCGCTCCCTGACAAGTCTGCGCCCAGGTCTCTCATTTTTCTTTTACGCTAATCTAATCGCTAATTCTTAAACTTGGCCAAATAGTTAAAAATGTTAAGTGCTAGCAAAGCCTTTTACCTCCCCCTCATATCTGTCTCTGTTTATGGAACGGGCCCCGTTTCCTCCTCTTCTCCTCCAGCCCGGGGTCTCCAGGTCAGAACACTGTAAATACACACAGCCCTGGCAGACCCATAAATCTGAGCAAAGGGCAGGCTTATATATTCAGATAAGCGTGGTGAGGGCGGGGGCAGGGAAGGATGGAGAGCTAGCAGAGTCTGACACTCCACAGCCTGCTCCGAGAAGAGAACGAACAAGGCCGAGAACCTCTAATGGGGAAGGAAAGAAATATTTCTGCCTCATAACATCCATCCTCATTTCTAATGGATGAGGTTGGCACTGCTTCCTGTTATTTTGTGTTTTAAACTTTTTCCACATTGCTTAGGCTCCCATCCTCACCGAACATATTGTCTTGGAGCCAATCAAATTAAACACTAAATTTCATTTATTTGCAATGTCCTTTTTTTATTCTTAAGTGTATTTGCGTTTTGAACTTGGTGTATGTGGTGTGTGTGTGTGTGTGTGTGTGTGTGTGTGTGTGGTGTGAGTGATGTGAATTGGAGTCATTTTTTACCAGAAATTCTTCTGTACTGTAATTTTTCAAACCCAAGGTTTTTGACTAAATAACCATGTTATTAGTCACCACATTGAATCCCAAAGAAAAATATGTCTGAAGGAGTTGGGAATGACAAAGTGATAAATAAAAGGTTACATTATCCTCCAGTGCTCAAGGCTTCTACAGTGTTCCCAAGTCCAAGTGTTTCTGTAGGTGTTTAGAGCTCAGAATCGTCTGTGACTCCTCAAAGACCTCTTGGGAGATGTGCCCCCTGTGAACACAGACACTGTCACCATGAAAGGTCCTGAGGGAGGTGGCTGTGGCTGAGGGCATACTTCTTATCGCGCCTCTGCCCTGATTCTTCTTTAGGTGCCATGAGCCACACCCCAACTTTGCCTTAGTCATCGAAGATGCTAGGAAAATGTGGCACTGGATGTATTTTCAACCAGTATTTTATATTTAGTTACATATGCCTGTACATAATTGACTCTGATTCTCTAGGGTTTTCTTTTGGCTGATAGAAAACTGATTTTTAAAAAGAGGTTAATTCGTGTTCCTCAAAAGAGCTTCTTTCCTTGGGTTGAGAAATTAGTGAAAATTCCACTTAGGTAAGATAATTTTATGAGAAAAATTGCCAAGAGAATGATTGGGCTGGCAGCCCAGAGCATTTCCCCACACTCTAGCCTCCTCTTGGACAAATCCTTTAAATGATGATCATGGTAAGAATCAGAGAGACATTAATCACACCGTCAAACCTCAGAGGGAAGGTAGGGGAGGGTGGGGGTAAGAGGGAGAGATCAACCAAAGAACTTGTGTGCATGCATATAAGCCTAACCAATGGACGCAGACACCAGGGGGGTGAGGGCATGAGTGGAGGGGTGGGGTGGGGGCAATTGGGAGATAAGGACACATATGTGATACCTTAATCAATAAGAAAAAATAATTATTATTATCAGTTATTGAGCACTTACTTTTGAAGAACAATGTACTAGGTGCTTCAGATACATATTAATTTAAGTCCTTACAACAAGTGGAGAATGAAATATTAAGGTCTCCCTTTATAAGTGGAAAAACGCTGGTTTGCAAAGGGAAGAAACTCAGCCACAACATACATGTGGAATTTGAACATGAGTCTGGCGCTCTGAGCTGCCTCTCATGGCCTGAGGTTCTGTGGGTTCAGGGTAAGGGTGCTGGATGGCATGGTGTCTATTTAGTGCTGATATTCCAAGCCCGGGTTGATTTTCTGCATTCTATACCAGCTCTTCTGATGCCTACCAGCCCTGGCATTACCACCAGCTCCCCGGTGTTCTGGCTGGGCTCTGGAACCTCCTGGACCACCTGTCTGACACTGAACTCCTGGGTCCCTCACCTGCTCTGCTTCTTTTCTGTGGTCCACAGAGTGCTTCCTGGGAGTGCACCCCTCCTCTCTGTGGTTCAAGCTAAAGGCTTTCTAGCCTCCTCGACTCTGTCCTGCCTCACGTACCATCAGCCAGCCTGGCAATGTTGTGACATGTACAAGGGGGCATTACAGTCCCACTCCCTGGGTTTGAATCCTAGCTCCTCTGTGTGTGAGCCGTGAGACACTGGACACATCACTCCTTGGTGCCTTGGTTTTCTCACCTGTACAATGGGGTTTAAAACGCCACTCATTTTTATAAGGTTGCCTAGCTCGGATGTTTGGTATTGCTCAACTGGACTTTTCAAATAGCCTTCAGGCTGGTTTCTCTGTAGCCAGGCTCTCCTCCCTCCTTAACCCAGCCCTCCTCTCATCACCAGTTATCGTTATAAATAATACACAGGATACCCTCCTGCTTAACAAATCGTGGACTCCCTATTGCCCTCCAGCATAACCATTGAGTCAGGCAAAGTCTTCACAATCTTCTGCCAACTGATGTTTCCAGGGTCTTTTCCCACCATGCCCCCCTAAATAATTTGCACTCTGGCAGTAAAAAAATTACACATGACATACTTTTATTTTTCCTTTTTTTTTGTTTCTTTTTTTTGCAGAGAGGAAGGGAGAGAGATAGAGAGCTAGAAATGTCGATGAGAGAGAAACATCGACCAGCTGCCTCTTGCACACCCCCTACCGGGGATGTGCCCCCTACCAACGTACATGCCCCTGACCGGAATTGAACCCGGGACCTTTCAGTCCGCAGACCGACACTCTACCACTGAGCCAAACCGGCTTCGGCATCACATACTTTTTATGCCTCCAGACTTTTGCCTGTGCTGGGCCCTCTACCTGGGCTGACCTTCCTTTCTATTTCCATCTAGGGAAGTTCACAGCTCAGTTCAAAAGTCATCTATCTTTTAGAACACCATAAATTGAGCAGGTCACCTCTAGAGTGTATGCCTCTGTTTTAGAACCTAACATATTAAATAATAATTCTATGCACTGTAATTATTTGTCTACCACTGGGGCGTGGGCTTCTGGGGGTAGAGAGTGTGTATGTTTCAACTTGATGTCTTTTGTGCGAGAGTCTCACTTATAGTGGGAGCCCCCCTCCCCAGATTTAGATTAATATTTAAAGTATCATCATCACTCCTAAAAATGACTTTAAGTAAATGTGAATCAAATGGCTGTAAGTTGTTAAGTCATCCAATTGACTCTTGTTGGCTTAAGATAATAAAAGACATTGAGCTTGTCACAAGATTAAATTAAAAACTCAGGTGCAATTATAATGTTCTGACTCTCTCCAAGGTGAAGCCATCATGTTTTTTCCTAGTACACATGTCACATGTCACATTTTTTCCGGCACCTTAAGAAAATCCGCTAATGGAAATTCTTTAGAACATCAGGAAGGTTTCATTAGAAAAGGAGCCAGTTTTTTTCCTTATCCTTTCCTCTAAGCATGATATTTCACGGGAGGCAGTATATTAGTGATTAGAACTCAGGCTCTGAAGCCAGAATGCCTGACTTCAACCCTGGTGCTGCCACATACCAGCTGTGTAACTGTTGGAAACAGTGTTCTCTGGGCCTGTTCTCTCATCTGTAATATGGGCATCACAGTAACATGTAGGGAGTGGCTGTGAGAATCCAATGAGTTAAAGCATCGCAGCACTTGGATGAGTGTCTGATGTCGAGTAGATGCTCAATGAGTGTGCCATATTGTTCGTTTGGAATCCTGGTACAAAGGTGAGGGGTATTCCTTCATCAGGGAGCAGTGAAGAGAGAAGAACCTTGAGGGCTGTGAGGGTTGGCCCATTCTCCTATGTGGGAGATTAGTTATCCCCCACAATTTAGCCTTTTAATTCATCATCTTACACATGGAGCTGAATCTAGGCACAAATCCTAGTTTTAACTTAGCAGTTAGGATGGATGGCTCCAGAATCTTCTGTCTAGGTCCAAATCCCAGCTCCATGATGCGCTGTTTGTGTGACCTTGGGAAAGTGTTTTCATTTCTACATGTTTAAGTTTTCTCATCTGGCAAATGAGGAAAGGAAGAAAAAAATTTACCTTATTTCTGTTGTGAGAAGTAAATAAAAAAAAAAAAAAAAAAAAAAAAAGCCTTGACATGCTTATCACAATGCATGTCACATAGTGAGTGCTTATGTGATCAATATAGTTCTCTTGCTGAAAGTATTATTGAAATATTTTTACTCTATGATGTGCTTTTTTTTTCATTTGCTTTATTGTGAAGTGTATCATATCAAGGAAGAGTATAAAAAAATCTATGTAGATATTAAAAATAAGGCGAACACTGTACTCACCAATACAGATTAAAGAATAAAATGTTGCCAGTTCCTCAGAGCCCTCTGGGAGCCTTCCTAAGCGCATGCTGTCCCTCCCCTTGGCAAGCTTCTGCTCTCCTGAACTTTGGGTCACCATATTCTTTTTTACTTCATCATTTTAGTTATTACAAACCTATCATTTAACAATATGATATTGGTTTTACCTTTTAGGAGACCCTTAATCAGAATTGCCCAACCAAGTCACACCTCCTGGATGTCTGCCCCACAGAACTACGTGAGTTGTAAATCTCAAAAGCTAAATTGTGGGGTATTATGCTATGCAGCAAAGACAAATAATACATATTCCATTGAAGAGGCAAAACTTCCAAGTTAATTTAAGAATTTTTAAAGTAGAGCAGGATATTAAAAATTGATTTGAAAATAGGTAACATAAAAGGTTGGTGCACTAACAAGTCTAGTTATTACTCAGTTGATCATGTAAAAAAATACCATAAAGATGGAAAACCAAAGATAACTTCTGATTCTTAACCTATAGAAACATGTGCCCCGTATCTTCACATTTTTACTTGCTCTTGATTTATTATTATTAGAGTCCTTTCGATGTCTGTAAAAGTCATTAATAATAACAATAGCAAAATAACAGAAGCCATCTAAACATACAGAAATAAGAGAATAGTTAAATAAGTAATATATCCACTCAATAGACTATTATAAAGCCATGGCAACCATTTTTTTTAAAGCAATGATATATTGCCAAATCAATGTTAAGTGAAAAGAGTGAGATATAGTGTACAACCAGTGAGATACAGTATAAAACCAACTATACATTGACTTAAAGGTAAAAGTGAGCATTCTCAGTTGGATTATGCAAAATTTTGTTTTTCTCCATTAAACATTTTCTGGACTTTGTAAGTTCTCTCTAATAAACATGAGTTACTACCTTCATTATTTGGAAGATGTCTTTAACACCTTGACTTTCTTTCAGCACTACAAAGGGATAAGGACCACAAACCTCTATCTTCAAAATGGGGGGGGGGGGTGGATTCTATCGAATGGATATCAACAGCAGAGCATTTGCAAAGGTTCTAGTTGCAATTTCAGGTTTGTTTCCTTCTAAGTCATATTGATCTTTGGACATAATTATGCTCTTCTATCTTGTTATAATGGCTAATTCTGTTGATCTCTTTTATACAAAGAGTGTAATCCATTCATTGTTTAGTTGACGTCAGAGATTCTGGAAAGGGAATCAGAGGATAAATCCATGGAATCTCTAAAGTTTCACATGAATATAATTTATATATATTTTTAGTTTCTATCTCTGAAGTTGAGAGGAGGAAGGATGAGGTAGATGAGACCCCATGAAGGGAGCACTGTGGAGGTGAGGGTTGCCCAAGACCATCTTAGATTGGGAAGGGTGTTTATCTGCGGCAGCCAATGGTGGCATCATTGAAGGAAGAGCTTAGTTAGACTGAATGAGGTCTAGAGTCATTGCCTAAAGTACAGTGCTTCATAACAGAATAAACATGAATATTCATTTTTGATATTAGTCAAAAATCTTAAAAGTTAGTATGTGAATGGACTGAAACTATGTTTTGTTTAAAAAATTCCCTTTATAAAAATATTTTGCCCATTAAATTAAACTTGGAAAGGACCTTGAAATAAGGTATTTTAACTTGAAAAAATTAACCGAAGTCTTATCACACAAGAAGAAGCAGTTCCACATTTTGGTGAATATCTTCTGAGGTTTATATTCTTTTTTTATGCATTTCTATTGCATCTAGTGCTTCTACCTTTCATGCTTTGTTGTAATTACAGCTTTTCTTCTTGATTTTTTGCTTCATGGGTACAGTGGTTCTGTCTTTCTGACTTAAAGTACGTTCCTCAGTCCTTTAGGGCAGTGTTTCCCAACCTTCTCTCATGATGAGAATCACCTGGTGGAGTTGTTAAAACACAGATTCCTGAATCCCAACTAAGAAGTGCTAAACTAGGATTTTTGGGAACATATAGGTAAAATTGTATACTTAACTAGTGCTCTAAGACAGATTTTATATACAGAGCACTAAGTTAGGTATGCAATTTTACCTATATGTTCTCAAAAATCCTAGTTTAGCACTTCTTAGTTGGGATTCAGGAATCTGTGTTTTAGGGCATAGTGGGTACTTAATAAATACTTGTTGAATGACTAAACTGTTTGTACAATCCAAGGAAAAAAGAAGACCCATGAGAAGTCATTGAAGCTTCAGGGTTGGGAAGAAAACATCATGGCTCCTAGGTTTTTTTGACCCATCTAATACTGGATCACATTTTTTCCCCCTCAAAACAAGGAACTATTTCAGTTTAATCATGTACAAAATACTGGTCACAAATATTTCAGGCAACAGGAAGAAAATGTTGCCAGTTGTGGCAAGTGCTGAAAATTTATAATTTGGTGACTTCATAAAGATCTAATCATTCCGACATCACGTTTCCAAGCATTATTGTATTAAAGACTCCATTTATGGGGAATCTTGTAGCCAGAATTTATTGTTTGTTTAGATGTTTCCAATGCCCTCATCACTGAGGTCTCTGGTTGCATGTGTAGAAGATTAAGAGATACAATAAACTAAAAAGAATAGACCAAGCAGCACATACTAAATCCAGGCCAAACTAAATAAATATGTCTATTTCTAAGTGCTGGAGTTCAACAAGAACAAAAACAAATTCTTACATATAAAATAAGTAAAATTTTTATAAGAAAGATACTTCAGTCTTAATTTGTTCTGAGTTTGTCCAAGTTAAGCAGTTGTTTAAATCTATCAGCCAGTAGTCATACTTATTTTATAGCTTCAAATTGTATTTTGGCTCACAAGGAAGCACAAAGCAAGAAGTTAAAAGTGAAATTTTCTAAGGTGTGAATTAAGGATAAGGCATGTGTTTCAAACAAATGATTCTAAATTCCCATTTGAATCTGCTATTAATAAAATCAACAAGAACAAAAGACAGCTAAATGCAATTCCTCCTAGCGTGAAGCTGAAAGCCAAATTCCCTGGGTTCAGTTTCTAGTTATATGTTGGTGGACAAATTGCCTCAGTTTTCTCACCCATAAAGTGGGGACAGTGATAGTATCCATCTCCTTGGGTTGCTGTGAGAATACCCGGAGTTAATGAGTGTTAAGTTCTGAAAACAGTGATTGGCACCTAAGTGCAATATAAATATTAGCTGTAATTATTAGACAGTAAAACAAAAACACCTGCCTGTTGTTATACACGGTCTCATCTTTTGTTCTTGACAAGAGAACACCTTTGTCCATCTCTACAGTTTAATCTTTCACACTCATTCTCATCTTAGATTCCTCCTTTCAAACAAGAATGCTCCCTTGCTTGTCTGTTGACCAAATCTGACCTCTCTCTCTCTCTCTCTCTCTCTCTCTCTCTCTCTCTCTCTCTCTCTCTCTCTCTCTCTCTCTCTCCCTCTCTCTCCTCTCTTTTAGTTAGAATGTTATAATATGTTAGGGCCAGAAAATGGCTCAAGGCTCATTCCTTTGGATATTAGTGCCTCTGTGACACTCTAGAATTAGCCATAGCACCTGAGAAGACCTTTAGACAGCTATCAGAAAATACACGCAAACTCTTAAAATCCTTCTCTTAGAATCAACCTCTTTAATTTTTTTCCAGAGTACAGAGGATTATGTATCTCAGATTGCTATTATTTTGAAATGGAAAAAAAAAGAAAAATTTTGTGTTGAAATCATTGTTGACAGGACTGGGTATAAAGAAACCAAATATATATATACTAGTATATATATATTTTTTTTCTGGGAGAGCTCAAGTGAGAAACCAGTTGTCTAATTTGTTGCCTATTCACTTGCCACTGCTTCCATGGCAAAGGTCCGAAGTGGGCAGAGTTCTGTGGGTGTAGCAGGAGCCAACATCCTGGCTTCTGTCCATGACTGCAGACTTCATTACAGGAAGCAGTTGCTTTAGTTCCCAGGCCTCATCTGCCTCAATCACTTATGATATAAGCTGATAGTTGTACAACCACACCTGTATCATAGCAGGGACCTGGTCTAGGTGGTGGTGTGAGGTCCAACCCAACTCTTAGGTCCATGACTCAGCTTACTTCTTTACCGTGAAGGCATTGTAAACTCTCATACCAATAGTAGCATCTTTAAATTCCAGCACTCCAACAAGGAAATCTCCTATGGGCTTTCTTCAGGATGTACTAGTATTTGCCTCCATATATGGGTCTGGACAGCCTCTTGAACAAATCACAGTTTGTCCTCCTACCAGCACCACCATAATCTTTCTAAATGCCATTTGGATCATGCTATTTGCCTGCATACAAATCTTTCAATTGCTCTTCCTTGTGTATGGGGTAGTATAACTATTTGCATGGCACCCCTGACCCTTCACAGTGGGCCCAGGGGGTTCCATGGCTCCATAGGTACCCAGGACTCTGGCTCTAACAAACCCAGTCTTGTTGCTGTCTTCTCTCTTCCCCATGTTTTATTTTTGACGGGATTGCTTCCTCTGAAGTTAATGTGCTTCTGTTGCTTTCTCTGGTGGTTAAGTCCTTCTCTTCCTGTAAGCCTATTCTGAACTCTAGGGGGGACTAAATGACCCTCCTCTGTACCATCTGACCCTCATTGTTTCCAAGTGCAGCAATGGCTGTGTCGGGTTTTACCTACATTTTCATGTTCATGTTGAAACTTCTAAGGACGGGGGCTAGAACTTTCATTTTATATATATATATATATATATATATATATATATATATATATATATTTCAGACAGGAAGGGAGAGGGGGAGAGAGATAGAAACATCAATAATGAGAGGGAATCATTGATTGGCTGTCTCCTGCATTCCCCCTCCTGGGGACTGAGCCCATAACCTGGCCATGTGCCCTGACCAGGAATTGACACTCAGCCACTGAGCCACATCAGCCAGGCTGGAGCTTTCTTTTGTGGTAACTCCTACACCCAGCCCCAGAGCCTTTGGTAACAGGGTCAATAAATATTTACTGAATAACCTAGATAAAGCCCACATTTGACAAGCTTCCCCATATGATAATTAGGGAAATCGTAAACCTAGAAATTATAATTAGGCAGGGTGTTTAACCTCGGTGAGCTTCAGTCTCCTCATTCACAAAACAGGGCTGATATCACCTACTTCATAGAGATGTTGTGAATTCGGAGACTGAGGCTTACCAACGTTAAACAACTTGCTTGAGGCCACACAGCTTGGAGGACACAGCACTGACTAGGTCCCTCCAAAGGCCATGGATCAAAAGAGGGGTGGCTTCATTTATTCTGCATAGTCACATTGTAGGGGAAGATGAGTTCATCCTGTGTGCCTGTCTATAATAATAAAGGTAGAATATACTAATTAGACCGGACAGCCAAATAACCTTCTGGAAATCATTCCAGACATCCTTCCAAATGAATCTGTGGTGGTGGGGGCCAAGGCAGAGGTAGTTAGGGGTGAACAGGCAGGCAGACAAGAGGTTAGGGGCGATCATGTAGGCAGAGTGATTAGGGGTGATCAGGCAGGCAGGTGAGTGGTTAGGGGTGATCAGGCAGGCAGACAGAGGGGTTAGGGATGATCAGGCAGGCAGGTGAGGGATTAGGGGTGATCAGGCAGGCAGGCAGGCAGGCAGAGTGGTTAGGGGCTATCAGGCAGGCAGCCAGTGGTTAGGAGTCAGTGGTCCTGGATTGCAAGAGGGATGTCTGATTGCCAGTTTAGGCCCAATCCCACAGGGATCCCTGCAGGATTGGGCCTAAACTGGCAGTCAGATATCCCCTAAGGGGTTCCAGATTGTGAGAGGGTTCAGGCCAAGCTGAGGGACCTCCCCATTTCCCATGCATGAATTTCATGCACCAGGCCTCTAGTTTTAATATGGTCATGGGCAAACTGCAGCACATACTGAGAGAGGAGGCTGGTATGCAGAGGTGATAATTCATCACATCCTCATCTTCTCAGATTTCTCAATCAACTGAGGAGCATGTAAAGCAGTCAGACACATAGAAATCTAATATCAGCTTTTTCAGAGGAAACTTGAGCTGTGGTTAGACAGATGTGCGAATCCCATACCCCCAACCCAAGCAGTATGTGTAGCTGCCAGAACCACAGGCTTCTGCCTGGAAAGGGCTGAGTCTGCCCAGTAAACTCACCACAGAAAGAAAACTGCACTCCGAAAGCAAGCAGTTCTGAAGTGGAGGGTCAGTTTGGACTTAGCCACCACAGTGTTGTGCCCTGAATTCATCAATCTGGCAAACCAGTGTGAGTCTAAATCTCCTCAGAACAACCTGGAGCCAGGGCATGAAGCCCTGACTCTTATCGCTGGCCAGATGTTAACTGACCAGTGGAAACAATTGGGTAAAAAGACTGGTGTGATGGTTAATGCTATGTGTCAAGTTGGCTAGGTGGTGGTGCCCAGATGTTTGGTCAAACACCAGTGTAGAAGCTGCTGCAGAGGTGCCTTTGAGATGTGATTAACATGGAAATCAGAAGACTCTGTATGAAGCAGATTGTCCTCCATAAGGTGTGTGGACCTCATCCAATCATTTGAAGGCCTTCAGGAAAAAAGATTGAGTTTTTTTGAAGAAGAAATTCTTAAGTTTGCAACATGAAGTCTTACCTGCATTTCTAGACTGTCAGCTGACCTGATAGATTCCAGACTTGCTAGTCCCTACAATTGTGCAAACCAATTGATCTTTTAATCTCTCGCCCCCCTCCTTTAACCCTCCCCCATCTCCCTTCCTTCTTTCTCTTCCTCTCCCTCTAAAATATTCTATTGGTTCTGTTTCCTAGAGAACCCTACTAACATAACTGGGAGTGTTGAATCTGCAACTGAGAAGTTAGAGTGGTAGCCAAGAAAGCCATTGCCACTCTTCTCATGGATTCCCTTAGGACAATAGAGGGCTTATCCAGTCTGTCCCATAAGTGTGGACTATTTTGAGATGCTTTAAGCATCTGAAATAGTTTAAATAAAGCCAATGGATGTTGTCAGTGGTGCTATAGAAAAGATGCTCATGTTATGAGAACTCTGACTCTGATGGCTAGGTGCTAGTGGTACTTCAGACTATTTTGAGGGCAGTGACATTATCTTAAGCTTCTGTTAAATCATTACTATAATGTGTTGTTGTTTTTTTTTTCTTCCACTTTTTACCATTTGTGTGGTTCTTTCATGTCTATTTATTTATTAGTTTTCCCAGAGTGCCTAGCACATAACTAGACAATTACAGAATTGAGTTAAAAGTGTAATAATGGCAAATGAAGAACCAAATTTCAACTTTAAATTAACCTGTATTTCTCTATTTTCTCCAAAGTGCTTTGTCCCTATGTGTTTCTTTTTAAAATACTCATTTTGTGTGACCAGCATATTTGCAATGTCCCATTATTACTTGGTTATTTAATTATAGATTAAAATGCATAGCTCACAGGATTTTTGACCAGAACTAAGCAAGAAATTAAGATTCAAATGAGACTATAACCTAATTTGTAAATAACATTTCTCTGAAGTCAATTATCTTATTTTCATAGGAAACACAATTGGAAGGAGAAATCTGTTAAATTCATCCAAAAGAATAAAAGAGTTATTGAAATATAAAAAAGCGCTGGCTCTTTAAATGTTAATGAACACCAGCTTTAGAATTTCTAAAGAAGAGGATTTTGTTTTTAGTTTTTCTCTTCCAGTAAAACAATATACTGCCCCCTTCCTGGCAAAGGGACATGGGCTGAAATCTGAGATTTGATCTGAACAATTTTGAGACAATTCTATTCCCTTTCCCTCTTCTCACCTTCTTCTCATTGAATTATCCTGTCAACATTCTTGGTTTTGCCAGTGTCAGTACAGCCACCATGTCATGCCCAGCTGCTTTGCTCAGCCCTCTATGAGGGGCAGAGGTGCCCTGACACTAGTCTCCTGTGCAGATCATCTTGCAGGGCAGAACACAAGAATCTGAGCAGAGGGTAACACAGGAAGGCAGAGACTGAGGGGATTAACAAGCCATGTTCTTGATAATGCATGTCAAAAATGATTCTAGAAAATTCGCCTAAAGCACTGAGATGACAGACGTCATTTTTTTTTTTTTTTTTTTTTTTTTTTTTTTTTTTTTTTTTTTTTTTTGCAATGGGTACTCAGTCCTACAGCACGGTGAAGCATGGAATCATGGTGGAGCCAAGGTTCCCTCAGACATAGTTTACAGCAAAGGTTTGTCCAAGTGTGATCCCTTGGGAATTTGTCCAAAATGCACATTATCAGGCACTGCCCAAGACTGACAGAATCAGAATCTCTAGGGATTCTAAGGCATACTCCAGTTTGAGAACTACTGCTGCTCACATCCCCAGATCCATGAGCCTTTGGTGTTTTCAAAATAAGATAAAAATCATATTTTTTATGGAGTATTTCCTCAGTAAAGAAGGTTCTGGTCACTCAAAACACAGTGAATGTGTGTGCGCGCGCACATGTGGTGTTTGTGGCTACAGGTGATCATATGAAGGTCCAGTTCAGAGACCTCTTGGCTCCTGACTGCAGTGACCCAGGAAACAGAGGCAGAGGCGATCTCCAAGGACTGTCTCCATCAGTTTGTGCACCTGCATTCCTGGGAGTCTTCACTCTGGATCCCCAGGGCTTTGGGAAGCAAGGATGAGCCCAGCTTAGACCTCAGGGTGTTCTGGCTGAGGGCAAGATGGGCAGCCTGCCCCTGCTTGGCTGGGACTGGGTGCCCTGTGTACTCCTGCCCCCTCCTGTCAGGAAAAACTAAGCTGGGTTTGACCTCTTTTGAGCTGTGTGACCTGGGCCAAAGGCCCAACCTCTCTGGGCCTTCTGGACCTTTGATCAGATGCATGGCCATTTGGGGAAGGGGAGCCAAGATGGTGGTGACCTCAGAGGCCTCCTCACTCCCCTTCACTTCCTGTTGTGCACAGAGGACTTCAGCAGGAGGTATCTTTCCATCAAGGACCTCTCCTCCCAGAAAAATAGGAGTTTATAAGACGAGTGATTTCTAGGTTCCCTTCCAGCTCTCACAGTCAACAGGCAGGCCTTGGCTCCGTGTCCTCTCTTTGAAGCCCTGTGGTGATAGGTTTTATATATTGTTCAAAGGCTGCAACCGTCTCTGAAGATTTGTTTTCTGGTGGTGGGCTTAGCAACTCTTTTTTTTTCTTTTTCTTTTTTTTCCAAATCTATTTTCCTTTACAAAGAACAAATGCCCCTCCGTACAATTTGCTCTGAGATTACTAGACGACTCTCAACTTAAACATTACCAAAAGCTATAATTTAGAAATTCTTTTATCTATCCCAAGCTAATAGTTCTGCATGTCTTTATATTGTTTTCATCTGTTTCCTCAAGCCCCCTCCCCTTCAGTTATTGTCCCTGGAATATGTACTGGCTTGTTTAATTTCAGTGCTGAATTCGGGATATGAAAAAGATTACTCTGAATTACTGGGATATCACTTTATTCATTGAAATGTAATATTTGAATGGGGACCTCCTGTGCTACAGAGCAGCGTGCTCCTTTGTGAGGACATTACTGAAGGTTGTGGAGATGAGAATCCTGAATTAAATAGAATCTGCTTCTAAAGCAATCCAGGAATGAGCTTAGCCTTCAGCGTCTCCAGACCAATTTCTCAAATACTTTCTTCACTGTGAAACTTTCACCCTGGCCTGGTAGCCGACCAGTTTTTCTCCAACTCAATGGAACCCGTTAGGCACCTTCTAAAATAGTCACCACGGGGCCTACGGGAGATTTCCCTCCCAGGGAGATTATGCCTGTTGAGTTGAATTGGGTTGATGGAGCATTTTCCCTCTTGTTGGCCTGGAGACAGCAAAATCCTGTCTCGTCACCAGGTCAAACAACAGCCCAAACGACTTTTTAAAGTGATACAATGCTCGTAAAGAATAGAAAAATAAATCCTTAGTCAAGCAAAACTGAGAAGAAAAATATCCCATCTCAGTGAATTGCTTGCATTGACAATAAAATAACCTACCTCGACTTTCTCCGTATTGCTCTGTGTTGCCTGGCAAGTCAGGTGTTGGACTTTTGTAGCTTTGGATGTTGTCATGGGGCCCAGTCACCAAATGTTGCTCTGTCAGGACTGCAGGATTGGTTGTGTGATTTGTTGGGCTCAGTGCTGAGTGGAAATACGGGACCCGTGTTTAAAAAAAAATGGCCGAGACCGGTTTGGCTCAATGGATAGAGCGTCGGCTTGGGGACTGAGGGGTCCCGGGTTCGATTCCTGTCAAGGGCATGTACCTTGGTTGTGGGCATATCCCCAGTAGGGGGTGTGCAAGAGGCAGCTGATCGATGACTCTCTCTCATCGATGTTTCTAACTCTCTATTTCTCTCCCTTCCTCTCTGTACAAAATCAATAAAATATATATATTTTAAAAATGGTTAAGAATTTTGAGATGGTGCCATACCTGCACAGGCACACCCTGTATCACCCTGGTTCAAGGAGAGACCCAGTTCAGGAGGAGGAAGCATCCATTTTCTTCCTTCCCTTCCTCCACCCCAAGTCACTTAGGTTTGTCCCAGAGGTCTGCATCCACTGCTCATAGCTGCCTCCCTCCTTTCCACATTCGCTCCAGATCTGAGCCTGTCTCTAAGCAGCAGGTAGATGGGACTGCCAAGCAGGTCACGTTGCCAAAGGCTTGATGAAAGTCATCAGAGGGGGAACATGGAGAGGCAGCCTCTGGGCTCCCCATTAAGGCTGCTCCGCTCCTACAACTTGCAGATCCTCAACTCCAACTCCAGCTATGGAGTTGTGTCTCCCTTTAGTCTGACAAAATCTTTTTAATTCTCTTAAATGTGACAGGCCTTTTTTAGCTTTTTTCAAATAATTGTTACCAACGCTTGCCAAAATGCCTTAGATCTTTCTCTTCTTTTCTTTACTGTAAATATGATCCTTACTCTTCAGCAGCAATAGTATGGCTATTCATAGCAGCAAAACCTCCAATTATCTGGATTTCTTTATCTGAATGTTCTCAAGAAATTTTAAGTCTCACTCCATTGGTATTGGTGTAATTGTTCTAATAGAATGCATTTCTTTTATAAAGGAAGGCTGATACCTATTCATAATCTCTTCTATAAAAGGTTATCTGCCATCTCCACTCCCAATGGTATTATGGGTTTCGGATCATACAAAAAAGGATGGATTTTTGTGACATTTTAAACTGGAACTCACCATTGGCCTGGGGGTAACTTTGCCCAAAATGGAATTTGCTGCCTCTAAACCAAAGTGCTATATATCCTGCAAACTGGAGGTCTTCAGAGGAGTGGGGTGAGAGGCACTTTTATAGAATATTGCTGCCGATGGTCGTCACCGCCACGCAATGAAGTTTAATTCATAAATCAAGTTCCGGACTTCCAAATGACCTTGACAAAGAGAAATGGTCAGATGCATTGGGCATGCAAATCAAATGCCAGCTCTGTGCGACCGGTTGTCTGTGTTCTGTTCAATGCTGCCACTTGTCTGGGGGTACACTTGGAATTCCGTTTCTGCAAGTGGGGTCCACCTCTCTCTGGGCTCTACTTCTTCTTGCTGACAGGCTGAGTGTGGTACTGGCTGGAGTCCCAGCAGAAGATTCAGAAGACATGAGTAGCTTTTCTAATACTTTCTTTGCCCATTAACTCTTCTGTGACTTTGGCCAGATGATGCTGATTTCCATTTTAAAACTGATAATTGCCATGGCTGGATAGGTCAGTTCCTTAGAGCATTGTTCTATACACCATCAGGTTTCGGGTTAGATTCCTAGTCAGGGCACATAGCAAGGTTGCAGGTTTGATCTCTGAGTCGGAATGGATATGGGAGACAAATGGGATGTTTCTCTCTCATATAGATGTTTCTCTCCCTCTCTCCCTCCTCTTCTCTCTAAAAAGCAATAAAAATATATTTCTGAATAAAAAATTTTTAAAAAAAACAAAGAAACAATTGATAATTATACCCGTCAAAATGGACCATTTTTTTCTTTGCTGGGAGGTGAGTTGCATGGATGGAGGAAATATCTGAGTCATTTACAAATATTTGAAAGAAAGTCTTCTTCCATTGAATGCTATTTCCCCCCTGTAGATCTTCTTATTGGATTTTTCACGACTCTTTTGTTCTTTTGAAGTATAAGACAGTAGGAGTCACAGCTTGAGCATTTTGCATATATGTGTTGTTTGTATGAGTATGTTGATGTGTAAACAATTGTGGACTTAGATTTTAGATTCACAGGGAAAGAAGGCACCTGGAAGCCTTCATCAATCCACCCGCCTCCCTTGTGCTGCAGTTCTGGTATAAGAGTGTCTAGCTCACACCATGATTTGTTTTTCTTGGTTAGTGTGACTCCTTTCTTTCTTGAGGTGGTCCAGAGGCAAGGGACCTGTGTGCCCAAGTTAAAAAAAAAAAGTAGTTGAGGCCACTAGCCTTTTATTTAGATTGTTTTCTCATGACTAACAATTGTTATGCAATATCTGTTTTGATAACAACATAGTCTTCTTCTTCTTCATGGAATAAGATCCGAAGGAAACAGCCCTTTCTGTGTGGCTGTAAGTCAACTGGTAGCCTCCTGCCCCTCTCTGGGTTCCCAGCACATCAATGCTCTTCAGAACTCTGCCGAGCACATTGCCTTCTGCCAGACTTCCCGTCACTCCATCACACCACCAAATACGGTTTGCTAACGTAGGGCAGTTTCAGTTTGTCTCGCCAGAAAATAAATCTTTATTTCAAAGCTTTTCATCCTTCCCATGTTACTCTAAACACATGTTCACTGGGTTTCTGTAGGCTCATCAAATAATTCCTTACAGACTCTCTCCACTGCATAAGACTGTTCCCGCCTGTCTTCCTTGACATCTCTTTCGTAAGTTCTTTTCCGACTTATCAAAATCCTTACTTCCTGGGAGAAAGGATAGTTTGGTGAAAAGAGTATGGGCTTTGGAATGTTTAATGCCAGGATTGCCTACTTTTAGGTCTCACTGTGGAAACGTAAGCCGTATCTTAGTCCTAGTTCTCATCATTGCAAATGGGAATGAATGATCAAGGGCACTTTTCCACAGAGGCATTGGGAGGTTACTACATGTTAAAGTTCTTTTGGGAAATTTTTATTGTTGCATGTTGTTCTATTCTCCTTTTTACTCTGATAGATTTTCCCAAATCATGCAAATAATATGTAGCCTATTTGTAGTGTAAATTTAATTGACTCACAAAACATGTTTTGCCTTTATTCTGATGTTAATTGTTGGTGCCAACCCAGGTTTTGACCTTTAATTTTTTTTAACCCAAGGAATTTAGAGTCGGAAATAAAAGGAAAAATTATAAGGGAGAGACTTAAGTATAGTTCAAGTCTTAAAGTATGCTAATTAACACATCTGTTTGCCTTTGGAACATCTGGGGAAACAACTACATACTAATTCTCTTAAAAATGATTTAAACATTTGTTGAAGATTCAGGTGTGTGATTTTAATTGCACAATTAATTAATTATCAGTGAGTCCTTTATTTCTTCCTAGTAATCACCATAATAAAACAATGTAGTGTAAATTGTGGCAGAAAAAAATAATAAATGTAAGTGCAGCTTTCATTTTTAACCTGAAAATCTGTTTAAACATTTTATTTTTTATGTTAACTATATTTTCTCCCCTTCTTCCTTTCTATTCTTCCCTTCCCTCTCCCTCCCTCACTCTTCATCCTTCCTTTGGCTTACATGAACAAAATGCTATAAATAATGAGAACAATGTTATATGAAAAAACTGAATTAAAAGTAATAAGCTGTAAAATGATGAAAACAAAGGAATGAATAGCAAAGGCTAATCTGAATTACACCTATAAATTAATAGGTGAACAGGGCAAAGGTTATAAAGGATATATGTGTGTGCGTGTGTGTGTGTGTGTGCGTGTGTGTGTGTGTGTATGTGGAGGTGGGGTGCATGTTTATGAACAGTATGGTATATGCATGCCCACAGAAGGGTTCATTCCTTCTGACATTTTAATTGATAAAAATATTATTCTCTTAGTAATTATTTATTATCTTTTGACTTTTACTAGACTTTGAGTAGGCTTATCAAAATTTTAATTAATAAAATGTGGGCTTGATGGTCTTATAATCTTGTCAATGATAAATACCATCACCCGAAGAGAACTACATCTCTGAAAATCACATCTACTCAGCTTCCATGTACTGGTACCTGCAGTGGTCTCCATTAGTCTCTCCTTTGGGTGAAGACTTCAAAGGTTTCTGGTGAAGTGCAAATAGGCTCTTAGGAAGACTATATCATGTCAAAATACTTACCCACTAGTAAGTGTACTAGAATAGGTATCTGGCAGTGAAAGAATGGGCACAATCCAGTAAATGTGCGACTACAGGAAGCTTCAGAGAGTAGGGACATGGCTGTCCAGTAAGAGCCAGTTCTTTTACTTTCGATATGGGGACAGTCTAAGGCCCAGAGTCTCTCTGTGTGAGGAGGGTGCAGACAGGGCAGGACACCGGAGACAAACCTCACTCTTCACAACGTGGCTTAGGGTGATGGTACTGAATAAACACATACATTCCAGTCGTGGCTAGAGGAGGAATGTAGTTTAAGGCAGAGCTCTGGAACCATGCAATTCTACCTCCCTTGGTAATTGGCTGCATAACCCCAAGAGTTACTTAAAATTTCTGAACTGTTTTCTCATCTGCTAGATGAGCATGGAAGTATCTATTTAGCTGGGTTGCAATGGTAAGTAAAGGGATGATGGTTATAAAATACTTAATATCAAGCCTGCACTCAATAAGCATCAGTCAACTACCTATTTACAGGAGTATAGATACTGATATTTAATTCTGTACCTCTTAATATGTCTTAAATTTCAAGTTACAGAAAAATCTAATTCAAACATAACCATGAGGCCTGGAATCATAAAAGGACTTATTGGCTCCACATAAATAGAAAGCAAAGTTAGGCAGGCCTTGGGGTTGGTTTGTTTCAGTGGTTTAGTAATATCACCAAGGCTCGTGTAAACTCTGTCTCTCATCCTTCCTTTCTGGTGTTAATTTTATCCCCAGATTGGCATCTCTCTGTGGTTAGGAGATGGCCACAAACACTTCCTGGGTCTAGATATTTTCCGCTCTGGGAAGCTTCTCAAAGGAGTAAGAAATCTCTTCCCAAAGTTCCCTCTGTCTTTGTGATCCAACTTACTCATCCCAGACCCTAAAACTGTGACCAGGACATGGGATTATATTGTTGAAGTTAGGTCTGAGTCACAAGCTCCAACATGCTTCCCCCAAAACCCAGAAGTCATGAAGGAAAGATGTGGATACCCAAGAAAGGGGCACAGGTGACGAGGAGGCAACCACTTGTCAACTGCAGTGTTAATGACATCGAAGGCACTGCCTGCAAATCCAATGACCGGAGAAAGTTATTTCCCCTGTAGACTACTTTGGGGGCGGTAAGGGGACTCAGAGATCATTTAGATTTTGAGAGACTTTATCACAGATCTTGTACACTAGATCTCTTTATAATGCTATACCGGACCTCTTCCCACCACAGAGCACTCTCTCTCTTTAGAGCTGGCTGCAATGTCACTTTAAAAAATGTTTTTTATTTATGTTAGAGAGAGAGAGAGGAAGGGATAGTCAGAGAGAGAGAGAGAAAGAGGGAGGGAGGAAGAGAGAGAGAGAGAGAGAGAAGAGAGAGAGAGAGAGAGAGAGAGAGAGAGAGAGAGAGAGAGAGAGAGAGAGAGAGAGAGAGAAACATCAATGTGAGAGAGAAACATTGATTGGTTGCTTGCTGCATGCACTCCAACAAGAGATCAAACTTGCAACCCAAAGCATATGTTCTGACCTGAAATTGAACCCATGCCCTTTTGGGTGCACAGGACAACATTCAACCAACTGAACCACACTGGCCAGGGCTCCTGCAATGTCACTTTCTAACTTTACATCTGGGAAAGTGGAGTGTCAGAGAGTGCGAGGGATTTCTGCAAAGTTGCGCAGCTGGTAAACTGAAACTTCCTCCTCTGCCTAGTGCATTTTCCATCATTGAAAGCACCAGTGGAAACCCACAGTAATGCTACCCGCAATGGGATCTTGTAAGAAAATGAACGACTGCTGTCATGTACATGAATATTCTTTTCAGCATTGTTTACAATGACAAATTCTTAGACGCAACTTAAATGCCCATGAAAGGGGAAACAGTAACATACATTGTACGTGTAAAATTAAAAAGAATGATTTAGGCTTATATGTGATGAGAACTTTCATATAGATGTTCACCAAGCTACATGGAAAAAAAGCTATGATTAGAGGAACTTGGTATTATGCCTCTCCGTGTGTGTGTGTGTGTGTGTGTGTGTGTGTGTGTGTGTGTGTAATAGTTACCTTGGGGAAGGAAATTAGGGATCTGATTGAAATAAAGGTATTTTCACTAACTGATATTCAAAACTGTCTTATATTCTCACTAATTGATGTTTAAAAACTGTCATTAATTTGGGTAAGAATCAAGGATGTGTTATCTCTTAACATTGCTATCTTCATTTCTCTGAGCCTCATCTTTATTTCGCTGAAAAATAAAGATAATGTTTATCACAGGAGATTGTTCTGCAGATTAACTGGAACAAAGGCCTACGAACATGCTTTCTCAGCTCTCAGGGACCATCCCGTTGCTAATGAATACTACGTAAAATTTTTCTTGATGATCTATTTCTTCTTTCCATACCCCCACTGCCTTTGTCTTTTTCTTCTTCTTCTTTAAAAATAAACTTTTTAAATTGATTTCAGAGAGGAAGGGAGAAAGAAAGAGAGATAAAAACATCAATGATGAGAGAGAATTATCAATCGGCTGCCTCCTGCATGCCTCCACTTGGGATCAAGCCAGCAACCTGGCATGTGCCCTGGACCTGAATGGAACCTGGGAACCTTCAGTTCACAGGCTGATGCTCTATTCACTGAGCCAAACCAGCTAGGGCCCTCCCACTGCCTTTGGAATAGAATGTTAAATAACCTCCTTAGAGTTTATGTCCAGCCAGGAGCACTGAAATAAAGAATAAACAGAACACTTATATCCAATACCTCCGGTGGCTGTGGTTACAATAGCATTCAGAGATGCCAGTTTCCACTCCTTCATTGCTAATACAAAAGCAAAGTACCTGTCTGCTTAAAGTTTATGGATACCTATACACACATCCTGAACACATTTTTCAAAATTTAACAATGGCCAGGTGACATGGAGAAGCCAGAAATGTGGGTTTCCTAAGGGTTGCATCACATCTTCAAACCCGGGCATACACGTTTGATCTTTGACATCTCCAGGCATGAGCGGAGGGCTCCACATGTTAATGGGAGAAGCAGAGCAAGAGAGTTCTTGGAGCAAGAAAGACATCAACGTTATTGATGAGAGCCTGGGAGGAGCAATAGATCATGAACCAACTTGGAATCTTCTTTCATAAAAAGACCAGGGTTCATAGGCAGCAACCTTTTCCCCTCACCGACTCTCCCCCACGCACCCTCTCCCACAAACTTTCCTGTTCACGACAAAACTTCAGTATTAAAGAGTTGAAGTCAAATAATTCAGGTCTGAAAAAAGAAACCTCTTGTTAGAACACAGACATCATTGACAATTAGCCAGGATTCCAAGAAGGGGGGGAAAAAGAAAAAAAAAAAAAAAAAAGAGGCAGCCCAGGCAAGGTAAACGCATTTGTGTTTATATAGTGTGTGATGTGTTTTGAAGTTTTCCCCAAGGAGAAAAGGCCCTCTCTCCTACTTCAAAAGCCATTTTCATGTTTTTGAAATTACTAGAAATTATGGGCTAAACCCCCTTCACACGTAATTTATTTCACCCAGTATCTCATATTTTGTGATAACATGTAAATACCATATGCTGCACTTTCTCTTTATGGATGGAGGAGGGACGGGGGGAGAACTGGCAGAATTATCACTAGGCACTGCAAAACCTTCCAGCGAAACCCACATTTACCATGGTGACGTTTACTGCTTATGGCAGGGCTGATCAAGTGCAGATTTCCCTGCTGCTGAGGCTAAATTGCAAGCTGCTCATAATGCCCTCAGATGCTGCCGGGTTTTCAGCCAATGGCAACCTCGGGAAGGCTCCTCTCCCTCTCTGTTTCCTATTGCAGCTGAGCCCCCTGCCACCGCTGGCCCACCCTCTACGGGGTTTGAACTTGACTGCGCTCACACAGCACTTCCCTTGAATAAACGTATGCCCATTATCTGATGAGTTCCAAATACTCAGACCAGAAATCCCAATGCATTTCCAGGACCTTCGTTTTTATTTTTTTTCTAACAGGTATTTATTTCCTTACAGGAAATGGTCAATATTTAGGAGTATATAGTATTCATGAGACAGAGAGAGAGAGACAGAGAGAGAGAGAGAGAGAGAGAGAGAGAGAGAGAGAGAGAGAGAGGAAAAAAAAACCCCACACATCTTATATTCTGCTATTCTATTTCATCTGAGGCAAAATGTTTTATGCCAGGCCAAGTGAGTCAAAAACACAAAGCTATTATTCAACTCATAGCCGCTTCAATCATTTCTCTACCAACAATGGTGAAAAGATGTGATTTTACAAGCAAACAGGAAGAAAAAGCTTGAACACACCCCGGGAGCGTGTTTAAGGAGTTGATTTATGTTTCATGCTGAGTCTTACACCTGCAGTTCAAGCAAAACCAACTTGGCTGCCCCAAAGAGTCTGGTTTATTAGGTATCAAGGAGTCGCAAGAAGCCATGTAATTAAAACCATAATTAACTGGAAAAGGAAAGTGCCACCTGAGTTCTGAGAGGCTGTCAATTTTATTTCCATTACAGCCTCCTGGTTCTCCTCGTGGACACTTTTTCCTCCCTTCCCTTTTGCTCGATAAGAAAACAATATATGCGGACACACCACCTACCTATATATTTTTTCATGTGTTAAAATATGCATGAGGGGCTGCTTCTCATGGAAAAGGTCACAAGAGTTATTACAGGTTGCAAGTTTTCTGGATCCGCTTCTCCATGGAGGAACCTTGTGGAATTGCACTCCACAGCACTGTCCCCGCTGGCCACGGGTGCCTGCTGAGCCCTTGAACTCTGGCTAGTTGGAGTGAAGATTTTGACGTAGTACAAAACGTGGAAAATGTCTCAGGAATACTTTTCATGTGGATGATTTGTCAAAAGATATTATTTTGGGTATCTTGGGTTATATAAAAATGTGTTAACTATCTAATTTCACTTGCTTCTTTTTTCTGTGTTGAGAGTGGCTACCAGAATATTTATATATTTATTTATTTTTATTTTTTAAAAATTTCTTTATTGATTAAGGTATCACATATTTGTCTTCAACACCCCCATTCCAATCCCCCATCTCCCCCCATTTATGCCCCCACCCCCTTATTGTCCTTGACCACTGATTAGACTCATATGTATGCACAGAAGTCCCAGAACATTTAGAATTACCTTCATGGCTCTTGGGATGATTCTCTTAGGCAGCGTTGTCCTAGAGTTTGGGTCCTGAATCCTGAACGGGTGGTGCATTGGGAATGTCTTGTCTTGTCTTTCCTGCTCTCCTCAGGGCTGAGAGGGCTGGCCGCTGGCAGACATGGGAACAAGGGGGCTGGAACAAGCTTGAAGGCACGTGTTTGTGATTGCTGGATGGTTCAACCCAGTCCCTCAAGAAAAAGGCCCAACAGGAGGTGAGTGAGCAGCACAAATGGAAGTTTAAGGGTCCTTTCTGCTCTGGCTGCCCCTTGGCCAGCCGAGCAGGAAGGGCAGTGTGAATGCATTAGCACCGGGGCACGGAGAGCCAGCAACTTGCAAGGATGATACTGAAAGAGAGTTCAACACCAACACGCGCAACTTACTTTGTGAATTCAAGTGCTGATCAAACAATCTTTCCAAAAAGGTCATTCCATTTACCATCAGATTCTGTAAACATCCGTCTGGCGTTATTACACCATCTTTCTGAACCACATCCTCTGAGGGTAATAAAGAGCATTTGTAATAAAGACGCAATTATGTAATCGCTTCAAAGGTGGCTAGGGATGGAAGCTTGTTGGTGCTTTCTGTCAGAAACAGGCAAAATTTTGAACAGCCGAAACCGGTTTGGCTCAATGGATAGAGCGTCGGCCTGCGGACTGAAGGGTCCCAGGTTCGATTCCAGTCAAGGGCGTGTACCTTGGTTGCGGGCACATCCCCAGTAGGGAGTGTGCAAGAGGCAGCTGATCAATGATTCTCTCTCATCGATGTTTCTAATTATCCCTCTCTCTTCCTCTCTGTAAAAAATTAATAAAATATATTTTTTTAAAAAATTTAGAACAGATTTTAGCTTTCCTCTTTCTCTTGAAAAGGCTTTTTTGAGGAGGAAATTGGAGAAGGTAGAGGCAGGTAGTAAAGATACAGTTTGGACATAGGAACAAATGTAGGCAACATGTTATTGTTTGTGTGTGTGTTTTGTGTGTGTGTGTGTGTGTGTGTGTGTGTGTGTGTGTGTGTTGTGTTTGTGACCAATAGAATAGTGACAACCTATTGATTAACATTGACCGAGGAAGGTAAGAGACTGAAACCACACTCCTTTGGGCATATGGAAAACAAAAAAAATCAAAATTTAGGTTCTCTGTCTCACCCCAATCTTCCCCATGTCTGCCACAGCGGTGCATTTTTAAGTCGCATTTGTGACCAGGCAGGGGTCTCTGGAATCTTCCAGTTCGGAACAAAAACATGTTGGTGCGTAATTTGGGGAAGTGAGCCTGAGGTACCCCGAGCAGATGACACGCGGGGCTTAGGTCCTGATTCAGCAACAAGCCAGCGGGGCACCCCAGGACCATCTGCGTCCCATAAATTACAGGCACGCTGGCACAGGCGGCTTGTAAATCACCGGCGAACTGGCTTCACCTTGTGACACACGACATGAACCCTGTTGTATATTCCAATAAACTCCCATAAACCATCTGATATAAACTCCGGATTATGTTTCTTTAGGGGTTGGAAGACTTAGGCTTCTCTTCGCCGGCCTGCTTTCCCTCCAACATGTGACTTGAATATACGCAGCTTGTTCCTTCTCTTCCCCATCCACCAGGCATGTAGCTATTTTTTTTTTTTTCAAGTCCAGAATGTTACTCGGTGGCTGACATGTGTAATTTGGTGAACCGTGAAGGGCCAGTCTTTTTTTTTTTTTTTTCTCCTTTCTTCTTCTTCTTCTTCTTTAGCCGCCTTCTTTAATAAACTTGTTTCTTTCAACACGACTGTGAATGTCAAAGTCTTGTGGTTACTCCGCGAGGAAAATACGATTTATAAACAGCAAATTAATGGGCCAAATTGTCAGTAACCTACTTCGCTGAATATAAATAAACGCGGATCAGAGAGGGTCATATCGTTAATGTGGCTTTGCTGGGTTTCTGGTAACCTACATGCCTGCCTTTCACAATCTGTGTGTGTGTGTGTGTGTGTGTGTGTGTGTGTGTGTGTGTGTGTGTAGCAAGAGCATAAGGAAGAAGAAACATTGGCGTAGAGATAGCATTCAACTCCATTGATGGCTCCTCCACAAATGGTTCAGGTTAGCACACAGCATTACCCTATTCATGGAGTTTTTCCTCTGTCTTTGGGGAAATCCTTTCTGAGGAGTCACCTCTTCAGGCGTCTGATAGCTGGCTGGCTGGCCCCCAGGTCAGAGAAAGTGGCAGAGAAATACCCAAGCACGAGTCCTTCACAGGCTCCATGCTTCGCTTCCCATAGGAAAGATGGTGAAAGAAACTTTTTATTCCCTCTCCCTTTTATTTTTTAAATAAACAATGACATCAAATTCTACATTTTTATGATGAAAGTATCTTATCTGCTAAGAAAGTTCTTCCAGTTCAGTGTCTTTGATGCAACATTAAGTTATTTGCTTTCTGTGACTTTTTATACATGCACAGGCATAAGCAAAAAGGATAGATCGTTACTATTTTGTGCAGAATTTAAACTGACATATGATAATTTTTAAAAAATCTAATAGCTTCATAAGGAGCTAAAAGATGATATGATTTAGAATTAATTTTATTGGTCTGATGCATCCTGCTCAAATCTAGCCAAAAGTTATGTTTCATTTCTATGATCATTGCCTGAAAATTGATTATTATTTTCTAGAGTAACTTTCAAGCCTACATAAAGCAAACACAGTGCTTTTTTTTTTAAAAAAAATTATGATTGATTCAACATTTATAGAGAGCTCATGTACTCAATAGAAATTAGATAAATTTCTTCAAAGTTGTAGGAAACCCTTGAGATATAGGCAACTAAATGTACATGGAGTTTAAATGTTCGGATTCTGCTGAGAAAAATGCCCCTATAGCTGACTGTAATTTCTTTAGTGGAAAAGAGGTAAAATTAAATCTTGCTAAGACACACAGCAGTACTACTGTGAATTCAAAAACATAACTTCCAGGACTTCTACATACATAGTACCATTCTTTAATTAATGCAGTTTATCCTGTAATTTTAGGGATTTATTGATACTGGCAGAAACATTTGCAAATAACTTAGAAAATTTCATGACATATTATGCATCTCAAAGGATTTCATTCAGTTTTTCTTTTTCAACTGCAATCAATAATTTCTTTCAAAACTCTTACTATGCTGAGATGGAGCATAGTTAAAAGATTGTTGGAAATTCTCAAAAAAGGGACTTAAGGAAACAAACAGAACAAAGATGAACTTTGTAGCATTACATTTTTTTCATTCACATAATTTTTGAACAAGTTCTGCCTCTGTTTTCTATTATACCTAAATAGTTCTCATTTTTATTCAACATCAAGAGATATTAATGTGGGTGCATCAAATCAGAGTTTGGGTTCTTTGAACCTATCAAACTATTTTTTTTTTGCAAATATTTGGGGTTTGATAAAACCCAAAATGCATGCTAGAAGCACTTTTTCCATTAATTATTAAACCCATGTGCATTTTGAGGAAAATTTGATCCATATGGGTTCTGGTTCATTTATCCTTTACTCATCAAAATACTTTTTCTTAAAGTCCATGTCCAAGAAATGTTTTGAGTCCTATTAAGTTTTCTGAGCTTTGCCAAGAACAAACGGAGTTGAACACTAAAAGATTCAAATGGGTTTGTAACCCTATACCTATGGAGCATTAATGGGTTCTAAACTTGGATTAAACACATGTTCTCATCCCTAATGGTTGGATGTACCTCCAGAGGGATGCTTGAGGCTTCTTGGTACAGAAAGCAAAAGTCAGATGTAAGTCAACAAAAGACACCAGAAAATCCCAAAGGCATCACAATTCATTAAAAGATTACACTGATTATATGTGTTCTGGGTACATAGATGCAGAGATGTCCCATGGAATTTGAACTGGAAGTTTAAGAGGCATCCCAAGTAGGTAATAAAAAATGTATCCTTCTCTAAAATGTGAAATTCTAGTATTTAGATAGAAGTTACCAAATATTGGAACTTGGTTAAAAATAATTATGGGAAACATGCCATAGTTCATCTACATGACATGACCCTGGGGATTTACTTTCAAATTCGATGAGAATTAAGGATGTATAGATACAGCGAGATAATTGTCAGTGCTGGACACAGAGCATATTGGTTCTTACTCACTGTTTTGTTTTCTTCAGGTGATGCACTGGATATCTCCTATGCCTACCACGCATGCTTGGGGTCCCCCTAACCCTTGGGGTAGTACCTGGATTCAGTTGCACCATGTATCCCTCCTGCCACCTGGTACATTGGTAGGAACTTCTGAAGTCCTTGTGATGCACAAATAAATTATGGGAAACATGCCATAGTTCATCACATATTTATTGAACATCTACTATGTGCTAGTGTTGTGTAAGTGGGGCAGGTACAATATGATCCATGCTTTTTTGAAGTTCACAATCTAATGATGATGAAGGACAAGAACAAGGGTGAGGAAGTTAACACTCTCTGGGACCTCCTTTACTAAACTGGACTGAAGCTGCTGAACAATTCTGAGGTACAGCCATGGTCACTCAGAGGATTCCTAGTGCAACCCCCAGTGTAATCAATGTGATAACACACCCTTCGATGGGTCTTCCCTCTCTTCCTTGTTCCACTCTTTTTGGTCTCCCTCTCCTGTTCCTTAGGAGTACTTTCTAAAAGAAACTGCTTGCATCAAGACCTTATGATATCCCTAACTGGTTTGGCTCTATGGATAGAGTGTCAGCCTGCAGACTGAAAGGTCCCAGGTTCGATTCCGGTCAAGGGCATGTACCTTGGTTGTGGGCACATCCGCAGTAGGAGGTTTGCAAGAGGCTGCTGATCCATGTTTCTCTCTTATCAATGTTCCTAATCTCAATCCATCTCCCTTCCTCTCTGTAAAAAGTCAATAAAATATATATTAAAAAATACCTTATGATAATTTTAAAACATAACAGTACATGATAATTTCTAAACCACATAAGCCTTTGTCTCAGGCTAGCAAGGCTGTTTATGTTTGGGGCTTTGCATAATAAAAAAAAGTTTTTATTTTAAAGGTATTATTCTCTCTAAACCATAATAAAATGTAAATTTATTTAAAAATATACAAGTAAGCTCTTCTTTAACAGTTGGAATTTTATATTGTTACTACTTTATGACATATGGCCTTTTATTGATTATTCAATCATAATTCTCTTTCACAAAAATATGCCTCATAGAATGAGTTAGAAGTGTTTCCTCTTCTTCTTCTTCTTCTTCTTCTTCTTCTTCTTCTTCTTCTTCTTTTTCCTGGGGTGGGGGGGAGTTTGTAAAGAATTGGTTCAGTTTGTTCTTAGGCAAATCAGTTTTATAGAAAGGGAGGAAATGTCTGAACAATGTGGTCATATGGCACTTATTACATATGCCAGGCTTTTAGATATTTGTATATGTATTCTACTTTTTTTTACTATATTATGAAGTTATTCATCCATTAAACACATATTTATTGAACATCTACTATGTGCTAGTGTTGTGTAAGTGGGGCAGGTACAATATGATCCATGCTTTTTTGAAGTTCACAATCTAATGATGATGAAGGACAAGAACAAGTAAACAACAAACAACTAATACTTATTATTGGTGGAGATGATGCATTATACATCTCTGTAACACCATCTTCTCAATCCCCGGTATAATGTTTTAAATTTATTTAGCACACAATGAAGGTGGAATGATTTATTTTAGTATGATTGCTGCTCTCTAATTTGGTTGGGAAGATTAGGCTATGCACACAGAGTGGTGTGAGAATTATAGGAGATAAAACATAATTTTTTAGCTCTTCTACTATATAGTAGGGGATCCTATATAATAAAAGGCTAATATGCAAATTGACTGAACGGTGGAATGACCAGTCGCTATGATATGCACTGACCACTAGGGGGCAGATGCTCAACACAAGAGCTGCCATCTGGTGGTCAGTGCACTCCTACAGGGGGAGCACCGTTCAGCTGGGCTCATGGCTGGCAAGCATGGCGGCAGTGGCAGGAGCCTCTCCCACCTCTGCAGCAGTGCTAGGGATGTTTGACTGATGGACTGAAGGCTTAGGCCCACTCCCTGCAGGCTGTCAGTTGGATATCTCCCCAGGGCTCCCAGACTGCAAGAAGGTGCAGGCCAGGTCAAGGGACTCCGCCCTCCCCCCCACAAGTGCATGAATTTTGTGCACTGAGCCTCTAGTGGGAATACATAAAGCTTGAAAGCCTCATTCTCAAAGCCTGATGTATAAAGGCAGAAAACAGACAAACAAACCATGTATCTTATCAAAAAAACCTGTACATAATTATGTCTCTTACACCAGCATTTCTCAAACTGTCACATGCAGAAAAGTCACCTGGGGATGCTTTTAAGTGCATATTTGATTCCGCAGGTGTGAGGGTCCAGAAGGTCCTCCATTTCTAATAGACTTCCAGGTGGCACCTCCGCTGCTGGTCTGCAGACCAAACTTAGCGTGTCTCCTTTTTGTCCAAAAGCAAAGAACCAAGAGATAGCTGATGAACTAACAGAACACATTTTCTTCAGATTGTCAGTTGCTGCGAACTGTCTGTTAATGAGAAAGCCTAGAAAAATCATCAGTCTTCATGCAACCCACAGTATCCTAGGAGAAAACCAGCAGAGAGGGAATAAGGGAACTCTTATCTTCCTGAATGATGTCATTTATGCTGAAACTTAATTATAAGCGAACATCCATCTTTCCTGTCAAACAATGCGGTGTACATAGGCCAAATCATTTTTAATGTAAATAGAAATGGTTCTTGTGTGTAGCCGCTGGGGAGATGGTTAATGCGGGGAGGGGGAGGGGTATGGGAAGCTAATTCTACTTTGTAAAGGGGGAAATTGCCTCAGTGCTTTGAGATTCTGTACCTATAAAGAAAAAACAAACAAACAAACAAAAAAATCACATAAATGTTGGTGATAGGCAATCACGTTTACCAGTGTCCAAAATGCAGAGCTTTTTACTTTGAATTTTTGTTATTTTATTTGTGTTTTTCAGATATTCAACCTTTTCCTATCAGCATGCTGCCTTTTTTTTTTTTTTTTCCTCTCTCATTTTTATGGTTGGGTTTTCTGGCACATTTCTCTTCCCACAAACAGTTCTCTAGAGTTTTATGTTTAAAGAAGCTTTAAGTAAAAGACCAATTTACTCAAAACCAAAAATTATTCATGGAAACCAGGATACCTTGTTGTGAAACCAGAAAATATAGAAACCGTAAGCTCCTCTTATTGCTTACATAAACTCGTGTATTTGGGACTGTTGCATAACTGAAGTCATCCAATTTCAAATGCTCATAAAGTGCCTGATAACTGTATGAATCTTGATGGGGGGAAATAGACAAGCAGAGTCACATGGTGCATCGGGCATAGGCCTAGCAGCAGGGAGTTGATTCCAGGGAAATAAGAGTGAGCATACTAACCAACCATTGCAATTGGGACGCATGTATATGGCCCACATTTTACACATTATAGGAAAAACTATTTTAGACAATTTTGGAACAGAGTTTTAAAGTCAGCTTTCATTAACATGTATTTTTGTGCCTGCTAATGTGCTCGGGACTGTATCAGTAATGTGAAAGACTACATTCAGGAAACTATACATAAGTACCCTAAAAAACACTAATATTATAAGGTAGTGTTTATTTCAAAAGGGGGGTTGCAGGGGAGGAAGAGTGAGAAAAAAAGAAATTCCCTTGTCTGTGATCCTAGAGAATATTTCTAGGAAATAGGTGTTTAGGAAGTTAGAAATTAGAGTTGAAACATCCTACTTAACTAATGCAGGACAGCTCTGCCCCAGACCCAGGCTTTAGAGAGTGTCGTGCTGACTGTCCTCTGTTGTGCCCTCCCAATGGGACAGGGTCTGTGGGGCCAACTGTATGTGTCACATAGACCCCATGTCCTCTCCTTCAGCCAACTTGAAACCCAGGAATTTCCCAGTACAATGACCCTGTGCTTGTTTCCAGGGCTGTGGGTGCGGACACCTGGCTGCTATGGAGCACACTTAGGCCACCTCACTGTCCTTCAGCTGCAGGGCCAACACCAGGAGCCCACGATAATGCCTGATGAGTGCTGGAGGCCATGTGGAGGGAGCTCTGTGCTTATGACAAGATAAGATTTTGTAAATGCTCAGGGCTTACCTAAGCACTCCCCTTCTCTCCAAGTTTTGATAGAAAATTTGAATCAGAACTCAACCTTGGGACCTTTAGTTCAGTATCCCTTTCCTGTCTCACATCTTATTCACTGTATATTTTCATTTTACCCTCAAAATATTCAATTTTTAGTTTTTCCTAGAATAAACACTAAGTTAGAAAAAAGAACTAGAATAACTGACTTTCCTTCCATCAAGTCTAGCCATTTCTCTCAAACCCAAAATACAAATTCTTCCTCCCCTTTTTTAATTAAAAAAAAATATATATATATATTTTATTGATTTTTCTACAGAGAGGAAGGAAGAGAGACAGAGATAAACATCAATGAGAGAGAGTCATCGACCAGCTGCCCCCTGCACACCCCCCACCGGGGATGCGCCCGCAACCACGGCACATGCCCTAGTCCGGAATTGAACCCGAGACCCTTCAGTCCTCAGGCTGACACTCCATCCGCTGAGCCAAACCAGTTTTGACCTTCCTCCCCCTTTTTAGTTTGGAGAGAAAGAAGAAAATAAGAGGGAAAGGGGCTTAGAGAAAGAGGAACAAAGAGAAAAGTTTCCTCTGAAACTGGTTGTATCTACCAAGGCATAGAGTAGAATGGCTCAATGATACAGGAATGAAAGAAAGATATATTGTACTTATATCTATCCTATCTATCCTATCTATTTATCTATCTATCTATCTATCTATCTATCTATCTATCTATCTATCCATCCATTCTTCCATATGGCTCTTCATCTTTGCTTCTTCTAACCTCCAGAGCTGACCTATAATTAAGATGATCTCCTTCTTAACCCAGTGCCTGGAGCAGAAACCAGCAGCAGAGGTCCATACTTCATGTTGGGTACACATTGTCTCACATGGTTTTGTGGTTTGGAAAAAAAACTTCTTCCTCAATGACTTTCTGAATGTGACTTTCTGAAAGAAAAAGCTCCAATTGTTTCCACAGTGGCCCTGTTGCTGGCACCAGTGCCCACACTAGTGCCAGCTGCCAATGAACTTGGTGAGTAGGTGAGGAGGTGGTGGAAGTTAGACTTCCTTTGTGTTCTATTTGTTATGTTTCTATAATTGTGGGTTGTGTGGCAGGAGCTACTGTTCGGTTTTTATTACCCTGTTTTTGTATCTGTTGGCTTTCTAGTTGAAAATGTCTTTCTTCTCTTGTTATGAATCTATAAAATTCAAAGTTGATGTTCTTTTCATAGAAATGGACTTTCTCCAGTATTGCCAAGCTGATCTTGTGATAGGAGACACTTTGGGGGGAGGCCAAATGACCCAGCTATCATTCAAAAATTTTTTAGTCTAGATCTCCTAGACCAGTGGTCAGCAAACTCATTAGTCAACAGAGCCAAATATCAATAGTGCAATGATTGAAATTTCTTTTGAGAGCTGAAAACCAATTTTTATGCATGGGCCACAATGTTTCAATCGCACAGTATGTGTGCACATGCACATGGTATTGTGTGGAAGAGCCACACTCAAGGGGCCAAAGAGCCACATGTGGCTTGCGAGCCGCAGTTTGCCAACCACTATCCTAGACCCATGAGATGGAAACATCCTTTCTGGTTCCACTGGAGATCTCACCAACCCATCTGTTCCCTCTGTTCTTACTCCCTGCTTGGTGCTGCTCTGGATCTGAGGGTTTATGTCTTTGGAGTCAGAGTGGAGGAAGGAGGAGAATGACAAGTTGAGAGGGATTGGATAGAGGGAAATTTAAGTTGACCTTGGTCTATTATGATAAGGAAGTCAGACTAACAGGAAAGTAATTTAGCAGCAGGAAGAAGTCATGTCCTCCCGTCTCTCAGAAGCCTGTGCTTCCTTCTCCACATGCATTCCCTCCCCCCGGGCTCTTCAGTTACCTCCCCTTTTAAATTACCCTACTGCTCTGAGGCCTAAGCATTCTGGGTACCTTTCCAACCCCAGACACCTATTTGTCATTTGTCTTCTTTCACTTGTTATTATACACATAGTCATGTTTCTGTCAAAGAAATGTAGTTACTTTACTCATGACACTTCCAATAAAAGTACTAGTTGCTTGAGGCAAAGGCTGATTGCTTCCTCCTTTTTTTACTGCTCTCAACACCTAGTATAGAACATTCCACACATTATTAGCTAATAAGTGATGTTGATTGATGGGATTTACAGAAAATATGCATCTATTTCTAAACAATAAGGGAAACACCTTTCTTGCCTGAAACTTCACCTATAGAACTCACCAGCAATTGTGGCTCTGAAAGAAAAGTGATATTTGAAGAGAAAAACAGAGTGCAATTTTGATTTAAAGAAAGAAAAGGTAGTGGGTGTACATAAAAGAACACGAGAAGCTGGACAGACTGATAGCCACATCTAAGATTCAAGTGGTGTGTTACATTATTTTCTGAAAGCAAGGATCAACTAACTATACTCCACGGGCCAAATATAGGTGGTCTTCAGTTTTTATAAAGTTTTATTGAAACAGAGCCATGCTCATTTGTTTAAGTATTGTTCTGCTTTTATGCTACAGTGGCAGATCTGAATAGTTTCAACAGAGATATCATGGCCTGCACAGGTAAATAAATCAACCATCTGACTCTTTAAGAAAAAGGTTGCTGATCCTACAGTAAAGACATTTGCCTAGTAACGCCGAAGGGCATTTCCACTGCCTGGAATTTGCTTCTTTTCTCTCCTTGCTGCCTACTTTAAATGCCATAAAGAGGTTGTAATGATACTTCATGGACCTTGGTGCTCTCCATTCTCTCCTAGAAAATCAAGCATTGTGAGAAAGAAAGGGGAGGGAGGTCAAAGCATAACCTTCCCATCCCCGGAGAATTCACATAGAGTCTTGGCCCTGGCTCCCTGGCAAGTGGACCATGAAGGTGATGCTAAATAATATATTAAATACATCTTCCTTTTCTCTGGAAACAGCTTTTAAGGTATATCACTGCTCATACCCATTGCACATATATCTCATTAAAGGTTATATTGCTTTAAAATGAGCTTCTGGTTGAGATAATAGTATTGGATCAAGATTTAGTTTATGTTGAAACGGTTTGATTGGAATAGCATAGTATGTGGAAGCAAGAAAAAAGGCCAAATGTGCTTACATTAGATGTAATTTAGTAAAAATGGAAAGTTCAGGCATTTCTGGCATATAGAGAACATTTATAGCATTTTAGCTTTTCACATTTATCTTTTAAAGTTCCAAGATACAACATTTTCTTTTCTTGGCCCCTTAAAAATAATGAATAATTTTGCTCCATGCCCATAGCTTGAAATATTTTGGTATATGCTAATTCAGAAGATAAAATTTCTTTTGGAAGTGCTCACTTTAGTCTGTATATCAGAAATGCAGAGTCTGCTAGCTAGAATTCTAAAACTACCAGTATCGTTGGGCTCATATTGTTAAATTGCTTTGAGAACCTTATTCGGGGGTCTGGAAGTAGTAACCATCCATTCAGAACATCAACCTCTGAGTGGGTTATGATATGTGAGTCTCTTCATCGGCCCCACACTTCTTCATCAGCATTAAACTTGAACTTGTGCTCTCATAAGCATGAAAAGTTAGCCTGTTTGAATATTTATGCCCACCCCCCTCCTTGGGAGGCTTAGATTTCTGGGGGCTGTTAAAAAATCTATTTCAATATCTATTGTCACCAAAATTTGTCTTTTTCTACTCCTAGGCAGTTGGTAGAATATTTCCTTGCTTTCTTTATGTTAGTAATGGCCTTTGCTCTGACCTCTGAAATAAGTGTGAGTGTCACATCTGGCTGTGAGCTTTAAGAACTTGCACGCAAGTTGCCATGATCATTTTCTTTTTAATGCAGCCTTAGCAATCAGCAACATTTCATAAAGTGTGGCCCCAGAGTGGCGAGGTCTGGAGGTGAATCCTCGGTCAACTTGTGTAGGATATATAGTCAGAGCAAGAAAGACACCTTTGTGTTTTACCCCAGTGGGACATGTGGTTTCTTTTGTTACTGCAGCATAACCAGCCCCTTCCTGATTGATTTGGTATGTCCTGCATGTCTTTTAAAAAATGATTTGAATTCTCCATAGTGAGGGTTGGTTCTATGGAGAAACAATCAATTATTTTCCAAAGAGACTTATATGAATGCCTGGCATGGCATTTTATTTATTTATTTATATTTTATTTTATTTTTTATTTTATTTTTTTTATTAAATTATTATCTGTGTACATATTTTAACATTGCCCCCCCTCCCCTATATACCCTTCTTCCCCAGAGTTTTATGTCCATTGGTTGTACTTATATGCATGTATACAAGTCCTTCGGTTGATCTATTATTTCCCCCAGATCTCCCTACCCTACCTGCTGTAATTTGACAGTTTGCTTGTTGGCATGGCATTTTAGTCAACGAGTTCACATTGCATGCCTCTGGGATGCAATGCACACTTCAACTGTCTGCTTAATTTTTTTTGTCATTATTGTTCCCCATTTATGTTCTTCCCAAGGAAGAATACATTTGCAGGAATGCTTTAGAAATTGAATGTGTGAAAGGCAGTCCAGCTCTCAACCAGCATCCTTTGGAGAAAGCAACTTCATGGAAGAAATGAATGGTATTAGGCCTGGGAGAAATACAACTAGAGAGTAACAAGCTATTAGCAAACTGGGTTGCCTTTGGCATAAAAATAACATAATATAACATAACATAACAACATAACATAACATAACATAACACAAATATGAATTAGTGCTCTAGTCTAAGTTTTACTGCAAGAGGTACAGCTGATATGAGTAGAGCAGTAGCTGAAACAAAGGTTTAGCCAGAAAAACACACTTTATGTGTACATGTGTGTATGTGTGTGTGTGTGTGCGTGCCAGACCACTTAATCCATTTCCGTACTAATTTTTAAGCCCAAGCATTATAATTTCTCACTTTTTATTTATTTATTTAATTTTATTTTTGTTAATCCTCACCCAAGGATACTCTTTCCATCGATCTCTAGAGAGAGTAGAAGGGAGGGAAGAGACACACAGAGAGATACATCGATGTGGGAGAGACACATCAATTGGTTGCCTCCTGCACACTCTCTGACCAGGGCCGGGGATTGAATCTGCAACCCAGGTACTTGCCCTTGACTGGAATTGAACTAGGGACCCTTTATGGAATCCATGGGCCAATGCTCTAACTACTGACAAGCTGGCTAGGGCACCATTTGTCACCTTTTTAAAACTCAGAGTGACCAAGCCTCTTCCCACATTCTTACAGATCATATACTTGAACAGTTTTAGCTGTAGTAGACTTAGAGAAAGATATCTTCTTCTGGTTGTGGGCAAGGATCTCCTCCAAAGGTCTTCTGTGAGGAAGCAGCTGCTGAAAGAATGAAGCCACTTAAACTGGTCAGTGTAGGTCTGTGCCTTGATAGAACAAAACCATGTTCTCTGCCTATTGTTACATCCATAGCCACATGCACATATTAACAGCAATAATAAAATATTGCTCCATTATCTCCAAAGCATCGGTCCCTGATAAGATAAAAGCTTTTTTCACAGAGGGGTTGGTTGGTGCCTGGGGGTGGGAGATTGGAAAGCAAGGAATGCATTAACCTCATGGTTCTGACAGAAACGGCCTCTTCTGTTATGAGGAAAATGCACACGCTAAGCATGTGTGACTAGCGAAATCATAAGTGATCGGTTACCTCCTCACCCCACTTATCTCAGTTCTCAGGACTTCTAAGTGGTTGGAAAGCTGCAGACTGCTCCACGAGAAGTGGTCCACGAAATACATACGGTGAGTTATATTTTTTAAAAAGTTGAAGAAAGGCTATTGAGTTATTGGGTGAGTAGAAACTCAGACTATATCCCAGATCTCTACAGCATTCCTCGTGAAATCTGTACACTAGTCTCTTCTTGTCATGTCTTGAATGAAGCTATTACTTCTGGCTTATTTTTCTTTATTACCTTCCTCAATGATGGGTATATGCAACTTACATGTAAGCAAGGAAGGAGAATAATAAAATGAAAAGTTGTGAACTCATCACACAATTTACCCCTCCCACAACACATGCTTCCACCTCCTCCCAGCCTGGGGAGGAACTTTGTGTTGAACATTGCTTGTTTTACTAATAATCGTTTTGCCACCTGCACATGCACATATACGTATATCCACATAGAATATTGCTTGGTTTTCATGTTTTGTTTTGTTTTGTTTTACCTTTATAAAAATAATACACCTTGCATGGTTTGCTCAGACTTGCTCTTTTTACTCAGTTTCCTAAGATGCACCCATGTTGTTTATGAAATACTAGTCCATTTATTTTTCCTGCTTTATAACTTTCCATAGCAAACTGGGTTGCCTTTGGCATAAAAATAACATAATATAACATAACATAACAACATAACATAACATAACATAACACAAATATGAATTAGTGCTCTAGTCTAAGTTTTACTGCAAGAGGTACAGCTGATATGAATAGAGCAGTAGCTGAAACAAAGGTTTAGCCAGAAAAACTGGCTAAATATGCTGCTAGGATTCTCACGTATTCTCACGTATTCATAGTCATTTCCATGACTGTAACAATGTGCTCATCCACTTTCCTGTTGATGGGCATTTGAGTCGATTCCCAGTTGTTTTCTGGTGTGAATCAAACTGCGAGGAATGTGTTTTGTTCATGTCTCCTGGTGGACATGGGCAAAATTTCTCTGAGTATTACCTTGGGCTGTTGTATAACTAAATATTGAACTTTACGACATACTACCATATTTTTCCCCATAGTTATACCAGTTTGCTTTACTACCACCAGTACATATGAACACGATTTTTCATAGATTCACAGTCTACAATCTTTGACATTGTAAAATGTCTTAATTTATGCCAGTCTAGTGTATAAATGGTCCTGATTTTCATCTCCATGATTGCCAATGAGATTGAACATCTTTGCAAATATTTATTAGCAATTTATGTCACCCCTGGCAATTTTTTCTTTTTTTTTCTTTTAAACAAGCAAAGTAACTGTATATTCACTTCTCATTAGGAAAGAAAGAGAAGTCAGTTGATTAAAGTCTTTTGTAATTAAATCCCCAATTGGTAGATGATAGATGATTGGAAACTAAGATGAGTGCAGGTGTTTCTCTCTGTGAAAGCAGAGTTGTGTGCTATAGTGCCCAGGGAGATTCCTTTTATACTTTTATAAAAATCCTGAACTTTTATAATAATATGTACCAAGTAAGGAACAATGAACTTTAAATAATGACACATGATAGTTGGGGATTTTCCGTATTCTCACGTATTCTCACATAGATCAGTCAGAATTTTGTGTTTGCAAGCAACAGAAACCTACCTTGGCTAGCTTAAGCCCCAACAGATTATTCATAGTCATTCTGTTCACAATAGCACAAAACCTGGAATAAATGAAGTGTCCATGGCCTCTTGTATGAGGGACCCACCCAGACAGCCCATGATCCTAAAGAAAAGGGGGCGTGGGTCCTTGGAGGAAAACAACAGACTCCAAACACCTTGACTCACGGAACTCTTTCTTCCTTAGAAAGACTAAAAGGAGTTGCTGGTCCCCCAAAAAGACAAATGGTCTTTGAATGGGGAAAAGTATGCTTTTTACATCACCTAGCATGAGAAATTACAGCTGGATTATTTTTCCAACTACTCTACATTCCTTTTGGCTGAGGTTTTCCAGGCTAAGCTAATAGCTAATAAGATATGTTAATTTGCATTAAGATGTGAGGACGATAATGTCCTGGCTTAGGAAAGAAGTATCCCCAGCTCTGGTGCCAGCTTGGACTATGGTATTGGTGGCCTGGGTGTTCCAATGGTTTTCACTTCCCATCCTGGTAGTTGTGAACCCCTGGGGAACACTGTGTTATAATTTGTTTTTTCCACTTAAAATATCTTGATTTATAAACTCGGAGAGGGATTACATCACCACTCACTAAGAGGATGCTGGCTGCTAGGATTTCTTTGAACCTTGTCACTGGCAGGGGCCATTTCAAAATCTTACCCCTCTATCAAAGTTTGAGATTGATTCTAATTTTAAGTAAACATTAAATCCTACATCTAAGCAAGTCAGAAACAGAGTGCCCTGGTCCCTGCAAGGCCCTAAGAAGCCTGGAGGAGGAGGGACTAGGATTGTGCCTTTTATTTACTGAGATACGTGGCAGTGAAGGGAAGGGCAGCAGCCCTCTGAAATCCAAAGGAGGTGTGACCCACCACAAGATGATATGTACTTAGACTCATTTTGCTCTAATTTTTATGTCCAGATAGAGATTTATCAAAGCATGACAAGAAAATTAAAATACATAAGCAAAGATGGAATTTTGCATTTGAGCAGTGTCAATAATAATAATAATAATAATAATTGCTATTATTTATGGATCTCCACCTCTGTGTCTTATAAAATACTCTAAGTAATTTATTTCTGACCCTCATAACAACCATTTCAGTTTTTTTTTTTTTAATTTTATTTCTATGTTACAGGTAAGAAAGCTGAAGTTCAGATCAATTAAGTAACTTACAGAAGGTGGCACGTGATAGTGTTGGCATGATGTCACATTTGGAATTACAATGAACATTTTGAACAAAACCAACTTTTGTATACCTTTGACTTTCTCAAGGGAGGCGAGATCCGGCATTTGAAAATACACAGGATTTGACAACTACTCCCGTGATTTCTGTGCGGGATTACATCAATACACCCCGGTGGTAATTGTTTGTGAAACAATTAGGATTAGAACTGTTTATTTTGAATTGGTGAAGGGAAATCATGGAACAGTGGATGCTTTCTCTGCATGATAAATACCTTTTGACATTTAGCCTCCCACTTGTAAAATGGCTTTAGCTAACTCCTTCTTGCCTCTTTTTAAAATGGTGTGGAATGATAGAGGAACACTCAGACGAGGCCTATCTTTTGGCTGGATAGAAAACAAAAAGAGGGGCTAGAAAATGTCAGCTTGTTTGGTGGAAGAGAGTTTGATGTTGGGATCTGTGGTGACCTCTCATCTTAAGGTAGGTACAAAATTTGACCCAATTGGATTAGCAGCATCATAACACTGTGTTATAACTTTGTTTTTATGTCAAATATCTTGATTTGTAAACCTTTAATCTTCTTATATAAGGAGTCTTATAATGCTCAACAGAACTATGATCTTTTTTCCTCCTAATTTATTATTTACTAGAGGCCTGGTGCACCAAAACGTACATGGGTGGGGTCCCTTGGCCTGGCTGGAGATCAGGGCCAATCAGGGCCATCTTGCCCAGTCCCCATCAGGGCTGATTAGGGCAGCAGGGGGGAGGGACCCCCGGAGGCTAGCCAGCCACAGGTGGTTGGCTATGTGGACGCACTGACAACGAGGGGGCAGCTCCTGCATTGATCTGCCCTGTGGTGGTCAGTGCAAATCATAGCAACCGGTCAACCAGTTGTCCAGATGACCAGTCATATCGGTCATTTAGGCTTTTATATATAGAGATTGGCCAACATAATTCCATCTGAGTTAACTGGCCTAGGTGTGCTGTTCCTCTGGTTGATCTGTCCTAGGCTGAAGCTCAGCGTTTTGTGCTGCCGCAATCTCTCAGCTCTCTCTTTAATCAGCAGTCTTGCACAGCTTGATCTTCCTTTTAAATTAGAATTTTCCTTCTTTCTTGGCTGCTGGATGACTTTAGAAAGGAATGAGCATTCTCAGTGAGTAAATGTAGCTAACTCCCCAACCCTCACCCTCTTCCCCCCCCAGCAATCATTAGTCAGAACATCTGTTCACCCTGCATTGGGAACATGATAGAGCTCACACTGGGATTCTGGGCTAGGATTTTTTCAACATTAATTATTTACTAGACTGAAAGCTCCTACATAGAGATGACTACATCCTCCACACAACTGTAATTCTGATATTGAGGATAGGACTGGTATCTATAAGGGCCTCCAAAATATTTGTTCATTGCATTGAGTGTTTACATGAGACATTAACTCAAGATGCTTGGTAGAAAACGGGAACCAGAAAGCCACATTTTATCATAGAGATTTAGGCTATGACATATCCCTCATTGGAAAAGAACCATGTTACTAATCTTTTCCTTAATGCATCATTTTTCTTATTCATTTGTCTTGTTACTTCTCTGAGGCAGTAGTGGGAATTAGGTTCTTGAGTCAGACAAACAGACTTGGGACAGATCCCAATATTTTTCTTCCTAGGTTGGTATCCTTGAGAACGTTTCTCAAATATTCTAAGCCTCAATGTTTTCATCTGCAAAATGGGGAAAAATAGTCACAACTAAACTTAGTATAATACTTCAAAATAATATTTATAAAATATATTCAGCAAGTGCACAGTGAATGATGGCTATAAAGATCATTATTTTCCAAGAAATAACCGAACTGTTATTTACAGTGCACAGTGAATGATGGCTATAAAGATCATTATTTTCCAAGAAATAACCAAACTGTTATTTACACCACAGTGAAACTGTTGACACCTTTGCTATTGAGCTTCAAAGATGTTGAATTTTGTACCATCTAAAATAGTTATTCAGAAAAATAATTATTTGCTTTACTTACATGTACCAACAATAGACATTCAAGGATGGTTGCAATAGCATGATTATTTTATAGCTTAACATAAATCTTTCACCCTAACAACTCAAAAAATATATTTTAAGTTGGCTGTATAAGTGGACTTCAGAACTAATTTTTCTATATGAGTTCTTTTTTTATTCAATATCATGTCTTATAAAGTATACTAGTTAGTTTTGCTGTATAAAAAACATTTTGAATACACTGTGGATTAAAATATATAATTTATTCTCACCCCCAATATTGTGGGTTCTGTGAGTCATCTAATCTAGGCTGGGCTTGGCTGACTTAAACTGCAGGTCTGACCTGCCTTAGTTCCTCATGGTAGGTTGGGTTAAGGTCAGCTCCATTACGTTCATTCATTCTGGGCCTAAGCTATTCCCATGTTGAGGATAGAGGCTGAAGAGGTCAAGCTCATCTCTCCAAGCAAAATGTAAGCCTTTGTTTGTATCATATCTGCTAAGACCCTATTGACAAAGCAAGTCACATGGCTGAGTCTAAAGTCAAGGAAATATATTTCTCCTATGGAAACAGGTGGGCAGGAATAATTTTTTTGAGCAATAATCAATCTACAACTAAGTATAACAGCACAAGAAATTCTACATTGAGGCCAGTGGATGTGAGAATAATTTCTTCCCCAGGGACTCACATAGCGCTCATGAGTGATAAAGGGACTTGTTTTTCTACCGGTACCATCTCCAACCAATCTTGCACTACAAAGTGCTCAGAATTTAGAATGTTCAGTTCACTATGTCTAAGAGGGAGGTATGCAACACAGTTTTAAAAATACAGCACTTAGGAAAATAGACTGAAGTGAGTCCTGGGGGATATAGCTCAAGAGATTGCTATTATTTCTAGCAAAACAATTTTATGCTTCCTGCAAGAATACTATTTTAGGCTTTTTCATCTTCTTCTTCTTCTTCTTCTTCTTCTTCTTCTTCTTCTTCTTCTTCTTCTTCTTCTTCTTCTTCTTCTCCTTCTTTTTGGAAAGAAAAACTACACTGTGCATGTGTGCTGGGTTTGATGATTTGACTTCTGAAATATCAGGCTTTGTAACTCTGTATCTAAATATCGGCTCTGTATATTTGGCTTAGGAGAAACTTTTATTTGGGGGTATTTCAGTCTCAAGGTTATAGGGACAAAGAAAACATAGCACATTTTACATTCTAGATTTACAAGTGCGTGCTGGGGGAAGGATGGGTGAGGGAGGGCAATGATCCTATTCACACACTTGCTTGCTTTCAGTGAAGCCTGTCTTGATGTCTACTGTTGGCCTTAGCATGGGTAGCTTTATTCAACAAAATATGGTGACTGAAAAGAGGTCATTTGACATTTGCCACCTGCATGGAAAGGTGTGTATTTAGGCAAAGAATCTGCGTTTTTTTGTTTTATTATTTTTTAAAAAAAATAAGTTCCATTTCTTTTTAAAAATATATATTTTATTGATATTTCACAGATAAGAAGGGAGAGGGATAGAGAGCTAGAAACATCGACCAGCTGCCTCCTGCACACCCCCTACCAGGGATGTGTCCACAACCAATGTACATGCCCTTGACCAGAATTGAACCTGGGACCTTTCAGTCCACAGACCGATGCTCTATTCACTGAGCCAAACCAGTTTCAGCTGTTTTGTTATGTTTTGTTTTTGTGTGTGTGCAATGGCATGAAAGGGAATACTTCTGGTTGCAATTTCCTGCTTCATCCTCTCCATCCTCAAGGTTAGCAAGCTGAGGGTTCCTCATCTTCTGTACTTTGGGGGGAAAACACCTTAATCGAAAGCAGGGGTTCCCAACCTTAGCTGAACTTTGAAATCATCTGGGAACCACAGATATAACTGGTGTCCAGGTCCCACGTGAAAGAGGCTGATCCAACTGGTCTGGAATAAGGCCTAGGCATCAGCATATTTGAAGTTCCCCTGGCAAACTCATTGTGCATCTGGGGTTGTGAGTCTCTAATCTAAACTCTGGCCAACTTCATCTTTGTCATCAGAATAGCTCGGTGCCTGACCACCTGAATTCAGCCCTAAGCCAAACGGGAGGGTGGGAACTGACTACATGATGTCCTCATTGTGCCTGGAGCTTGGGATGCTTCAGCTTCTCAAACATCCCAGGAGGCGGGGGTTTTGCTGTCCTCATTCTGTAAATTCCAAAACAGAGCAGAGCCTCAGAGAAGGAGAGGACGCTGCCATAAACACAGTTTTTAATCACAAAGTTAGGATTCTGCTCACAGCTATCAGCTTCAAAACCACAGGGCCTTCTTATTCTGAAATAAAGTTGAGTAGGCACTGTTTTTAGCCACCTCCATCATGCCTTCTACAACAGACAGCAGTTTCTCATAGCGTGCATTGGGGTCATATAAATAGCAGCGTGAATATTAATGAACAAGCAGCAGTAGTTTGTTTTAAATGCAAATTGAAACTAAGTATGATAAATAAAGGACATGGAAGAGTCAGGAGCAGCTAGATTGAAGGTGGTAGTGTTAGCCTGGATGTCTGTAAAAAGTGTTTAGAAATTGGGAAAGAGGCTTTTGAAACGGAATTCTGGAGATGGTGAGAAGAGAAGATGGGTAAGATGATTCCAGATGGACAGTGGTTTGGGAGAAAGCTTGGAGGTGGATGTGATGGAAAGAGAAAGGAAACTATAGAAGTGTTTGAGATCAAGAGAGAAGTGGGTATGTTGGGCTGGAGAAGCCGAGGGGCATGACAGCAAGCAGGACTAAGAGATTGAACCAACATGGTGGACCCCCAACCCTGGGCAGGAGCACTGTGTCTTGGCTGCTCTTTGTCTAAGTGGTAGAGCCTCTATAAATTGCTTTGCAGAGGCCTTCTGACTGTGGGCCCTTGGATGGCATTCTGATGAGGTGTGAAGTGGGAGGAGTGTCCTCGCAAAATGCAACCCAACTGACCTCCTGCTGGCTGCATGGCTTCTGCTTCTAGAGGAAGTCGCAGTATTCTGAGCTTTGGCTGTGGAGGAGCTAGGCCTGTTCTCAGAGCTCCATGATTCCAACCCTTCTCTGTCCTGAAATCTTCAATGGAAACACAACCTCAGAATCAAAGAAAGAGCAAGTGAGATGGATGTGAGGTGAAGAGAAGGGGGATCCTCAATACACGGACAGTGAGCAATGGTAGGTTTTTCTTTAATTTTCTCCAACATATTGTTAACTCCTGACAACGTGAAAACCTAAGACATAGGTTTTACTCTGAGGTTTTAGGTCAAACGTGGCTTTCAACCTCACAGATGAAAGTGCTTCGTCTGCTGAGCTTGACTGCTCTTGTACTTGGCTTCTTGTTAATATTTCTGAATCAGATCTGGACACGAAATCAGCAGAGGGACACCAAAGTTCCTCTTCTGGTGACTTGAAACTGAAGCTTGGTTTCTACTGTGGTATAGTAAGTTAGTGAATTAGAAAGCTGCATTTGCGTTCTCAATCCACTAATAAGGAAACCCTATAGTTTTACGGTAAAGTGTGTAAAATATTTTACAATTTATCATTGTAAAATATTTCTGGGTACACTATCCCATTTTATTCTTATAAAATCCTTCTATATAATCAGAATGGGCTTTTATTTTATACCCATTTTGCAGGTAGAAAAAGTGACATGATTCAGAGTGGTTGCATAGATGGGCTTCCGTGAAGGGAGCCCCAGAGCATGATGGTCTTTGTGCCATGCATGGTGCTAGTCAAAACCTGTTTCCATCTAGAGCCATGTTTGGTCTCACAGGAACTCGGTGTGAGGTGAAGCAGGTAGTTTCTCCACTTCCTGGATGAGGAAGCTGAGACCCTGAGAGGCGGGGTCATCTTCTCAAGTTCCCTGGACCATGCACAGCCAAGTTCACCAAGGCCTTGGCTTTCACATTTGGATTCCTATCATCTGTGATGATTCAGCAATACAGGGGGTTGGGGGGGATCACTTCTTGAAGGAAAATAAATAAAAACAGAGGAGGAACCAGGGCTGCTATCACTGGGAACATCTTCTCACTTACTCTTTCCTGATACCAATAGGATAGGTAGAATGTGTTGATTCTGGTTCTCTTAGAATAAAATCCCCACTTCCAATTGTACAGAGGGTTATATTAATTGTGATGAATGTGAACTTAGAATGTGCATTTAACCGCAAACTCTTTAATTTTGTTCCAGTGCAGATTTTTCAAGTTTAGTTGTCTTGCTTTTCTTTCTCTAATGATTTACCTTTTCCTTTTCCACGTCACAGAGTTAGATTCCTCCCCTGCACATTATTCAGAAAGTGGTCTTTAAAAAAGGGAGGGCAAGATGATCTTCTGGGAGTGAGGAAACCAAGTATTGTCACTTCCAGTCACTTTTTTTTCCACATCAGTTTTTAATTATAAGTTTTATGTTTATTTATAATATATGAGTGAATTAGTCTATTATATATATATATAGATATAAATCACACATACATATGTATATATAATATATACTACTATATGTATATATCACACAAGCACACATAGACATATTGAGGTGTCTGCACAAGTTATTTTAATTGCTAAGAAGGTATGTTCATAAAATTTTGGACACCCCTAGTGTTATGGATTGGATTGTGTCCCCCCCAAAACACACACACACACACACACACACACACACACACACACACACAGGTTGAAATCTTAGTCCCTAATACCTCAGAATGTGCTCTTATTTTGAAAATAAGATAATTACAGATGTGATTAGTTAAGATGAGGCCATCCTGGTGTAAGATAGATCTCTAATCTAGTCCTTATAAGAAGACAGCAAGTGAAGGGAAAGAAACAGGAGACATTTCATGTGAAGACAGAGGCAAGATTGGAGTGATGCGTCTACGAGCCAAGGAACACCAAGGATTGCTTGCCATCACCAGAGGCTGGGAGAGCAGCCTGAACAGATCCTCCCTCCCAGCCCTCAGAGGGAGCCAGCCCTGCCGACACTTTGGCTTCAGACTTCCAGTCTCCAGAAACGTTAGACAAGAAATTTCCGTTGTTTCAAGCCACCCAGTTTGTGGTACTTTGTTATGTCAGCCCTCAGAAAGTAATTCACTTAGTCTATATTGACCAAAAAAAAAATCATCTCAAATATTTTAAAACTTGACAAATTTACACCATTTCCAAGTGGTGCAATCTATCAATGTGATCCCTTAGTTAGGAAACCTAAGCAGACAGATTTGAAGTCTGAGGGGGGCCCTGGGAGTCAGAGAGAGAAAAATATCCATTGCTTTGGACAATATCTCATTAGCAGGGGGAAATCATGAGTGTCTCCACTGAGATAATGGGTCCAAAACAATGCTTGGGAGACTGGGAAACGCCATGGGGCTTTCAAAACAAAATGTATCGTGGTTGAGGAAAGACATTGGGAGTGTAAGAGAAACCAGAGAGGCCTGGGGCGAATTTTTGCTTATTTATTTTTTTCCCATTTGTTTATTCACTGCAAGTCAGATTTTGGAGCAATTAGCCAAATATCATGCAAATATTCCCAGTGTGACTACACACGGATAACTTTAATTCTGCTGAACATTTGTCTTGTTGCTACAAAATACATCTGCTATTTGCATTAACTTAATCTGTTCAGATATTGTGAACTAAACCACAGACTTCCAGAGACATTTAGGAAGCAACTTCCCATTTTTATTGGACACTTGTGACCAGCAAATTCTGCTTTTGTGATCACATGACCCCACCCCAGGAGCCCTCTCTTCTAAGTGCTGTTTCAGACAATAGAAAAGGAAGCAAGATGGAGCTTTATAGAAAGGTAATTAGAGTTGGAAGAATGCTAACTGGTAACAGAAGCCAGTAGTAGAATAAATAATTAAGGAAATGTTGTAACACATAGATGTACATTCTATGCCTTTGAGAGAGGGACAGAAATGAATTGAACCCTTGGCATGTGCAAAGAACATGTACTTCCCATAATTCATATCATGTAGATGTCATGGCTACTCTTACAGGGTAAGTTTTAGGGAGTGGAATTATTGGTTCTACATTACACAGAGGATAAAAAGCAGGACATGTGGTTTTATTAATTCCACAAATGTATATTCAGCACCTACTATATGCCCGACACTGTTCAAGTTACTGGGTATAAAGAGGTAAAGAAAAAAAAAAAAAGAAGGCCACTACTCTTAGAGAGTTTGGTTCCAGATGAAAGACTCACACATATAAAAACAAACCAACAAATAAAGAAAACACTTTCAGATAGAGATGAACGTTATAAATAAAGACTTTTCAATGTTATGGCAAACATCCGGCAGGTGACTTTATTAAATACGGTGGTCACAGAAGGCCTATCCCAAGTGGTATTGAGGCTTGACTGACTGATGAGAAGCCAGTTATGGAAAATACATTCCAGGGAGCAAGAAAACCCAACACCCCTGATCAGAACCAAAGCGATTTGCCACTGGAGGTTTTTAAGCAAGCAGTGATGTGACTTCGTACAATTTTCAGAACATTGCATGGGCCATTATGTCAGAATAAATTTTAATGAGCAAGAAACAAGGGTATGTATCTGAAGGTGATTGCTATTGTTGGGGTGAGATCTGATGGTATCTCAGACCAGGGTGGAGGTGATGGAAATGGAGAACAGCAGGCATATATTTAGAGGCAGGACTGCCAGGGTTTTCTGGTAGCTAGGATAGGAGAGGAATGAAATTAACAAAAGAATAAATGAGGACTGACTGCGCATGTTTGTGTTTGTGGATTGTGATGGCATTTACTGAAATGAAGCAAGCTGGAAAGGAGTGAGAGAAATAGAGATTTCTCTTTGGAGATATTACGTTTTAAATGCCTGTGAGGTATCCAGGTGACAGTGCTGTATTAGGTGGGTGATCTCTTGATCTGGAGGGAGGTTGCCAGGGATTGAGTCCTACCTCTACCATTTACAAGCTGTGTCATCTTGGGTCAGTCTCTTAAGCCATTTGAAAAACCTACAATAATAAAAGAGAAACATGCAAATTAACCATCACTTTGCTACACACACAAGCCATGCCCACCAGCCAATCAGGGGCAAGTATGCACATTAACCCAACCAATATGGCGGCCAGCCATGGAGCTAGCAGGAGGCTTGGGTTTCCCCTGCAATGGAAAAAGCCAAACTTCCTGGCCTGTCCTGGCCTCCACTCAAGGCTACAAAGTTTCAATTATAGAAGATAAATAAATCCCAGATCCCAGATCCCTTGGGTCACCAGGGGGGCATAGCTAGCCTGCAAACCACCACAGGCCCCTTGCCCAGGCCACTCCATACCCTAAGGCACATGTGTCAAACACAAGGCCCGCGGGCCAAATCCAGCCAGCCAGGCCTTGCAATGTGGCCCGCACCGCGCTGTCATCACTGCACTCCACTGTCAGTTTATGACATTGTCAGTTTATGACTGTTCAGTAAATCATTCAGCCCGCGATTTAGGCTGGATTTTAGATTTTGGCCCCTTCTCTGATTGAGTTCGACACCCCTACCCTAAGGGAACCACCCCTATAATCCAGGACACCCTTCAGAGAAAACCAGCTAGCCCCTACCCGTGCACCAGGCCTCTATCCTATCTAATAAAAGAGTAATATGCAAATTGACCATCACTCTAACACACAAGATGGCTGCCCCTATGTGGTCAAAGATCCTGCTCCCTTGTGGACACAAGATGGCCAGCAGGGGAGAGCAGTTGGGAGGGACTAGGCCTGCAAGGGAGGACAGTTGGGGGTGATCAAGCCTACAGGAGAGGGCAGTTAGGGGTTACCAGGCTGGCAGAGGAAGGCAGTTGGGGGTGACCACACCTGCAGGGAAGGGCAGTTGGAGGGGACCAGGCCTGGAGGAGAGGGCACTTAGGGGCAATCAGGCTGGCAGGGGAGCAGTTAGGCATCAATCAGGGGAGTGGTTAGGGGGTGATCAGGCTGGCAAGCAGAAGTGGTTAGGGGCAATCAGGAAGGCAGGCATGTGAGCAGTTGGGAGCCAGTAGTCCTGGATTGTGAGAGGGATGTCTGACTGCTCGTTTAGGCCCAATCCCAGTAGGATAAGACCTAAATGGGCAGTCAGAAATCCCTTGAGGGGTCCCAGATTGGAGAGGGTGCAGGCTGGGCTGAGGGACACACACACACCCCTCCACCGTGCACAAATTTTATGCTCCGGGCCTCTAGTAAGGATAATAACAGGGTTTCTTTCATAGACTTGTGCAGGTTAAAAGGCTACTGTATGTAACAAGTGAGTGTCTAGTTTGTATTAAGTTATGAATACATATGCAAATTACTATTCAAGTGGCTATACCCAGTGTGTAATCCTGCACTCATTATGTATGAGTCTCAAGAAAAGGATAAAGCCAATTGCAGTTTAGTACTAATGACACCTGATCTGGTCCTTATCATTGACCTCCCTACTGGTTTTCTAGTTCCCAATTACTCTGTGGCTAAAGCCTGTGTAAACTCACTGAGCTCCAAAGACATGTCATTCCCTCGGCCTGAAACCTACATAGACTCCTTGCCCATAACATCAAAGTCCAGGTACTTTGACTTTGCACTGAATAAATGTGACCTCCATGATCTGGCACCAGACTCCATCTTTGGCCTTTTCTCTTCAGGTTTCTTTCCTTTGCCCGCATCAGTTTTCTCATTATCACATGAACGTGGCCTCCACTTCCTGGAGGTTGGTATCCGCAAGAAGGTCAGCATGACATGGTGATGAAAGCCAGCCCCACCCTGCCCAAGAAGCTGGCACTGCCGCAGGCCCTCCTGCCAAGGAGCTGGAGCCGTCTCCTCCTCCATGCTCAGCCCTGTGCAGGTGAATCCACAGGCTGCATGGTGGGGAAGAGGGGGAGCCCTGCCCCCAGCATTGGGTTACACCTTGAACTTCAGTGGGCCTGGCCCCTGAGCAGGTGATCAGCAGACCCATGGGGCTCAAAGGATGGCTTCAAAGGACTCAGCAATGATCAGGAGGATAGATTCACCAATTTCTTATGCTCCTCTCCACCAGTTTAACTCAGAGCAATAAACTTGACTTTGTCATTTAAAAAGCAAACAGCTGAAACCAGTTTGGCTCAGTAGATAGAGCATTGGCCTGCAGACTGAAAGGTCCCGGGTTCGATTCTGGTCAAGGGCGTGTACCGTGAGGCAGCTGATCAATGGCTCTCTCTCATTGATGTTTCTAACTCTCTATTCCTCTCTCTTCCTCTCTGTAAAAAAAATCAATAAAATATATTTTTATAAATAAATAAATAATAAATAACAAAAAATAAAACCCTACAAAACTTCTGACATTTTATTTTATTTTGATTTTTTAAAATATATTTTTATTGACTTTTACAGAGAAGAAGAGAGAGGGAGAGAGAGTTAGAAACATCAATGAGAGAGAATCATCGATCAGCTGCCTCTTGCACACCCCCCACTGGGGATGTGCCCGCAACAAAGGTACATGCCCCCGACCAGAATCGAACCCAGGATCTTTCAGTCCTCAGGCCAATGCTCTATCCACTGAGTCAAACCGGTTTTGGCAACTTCTGACATTTTAATTATCATTTATTAATTCTTTTATTTTATAGATGTCTATTATGTGCTGGTGTGGTGGTAAAAGCTGGGGTAATTAAGTATGATTATTAATCTACCTCTTGGTTCTGCTCTTGAGAGTTCTCCATCTAAAGGCAAAGACACAGGTAAGCACACTTTATAACAACGTGTTGTGACAGAAGTATTTTAGATGCAAGATGAGGAGCGCCCACAGGGGGAAGTGGCATAGGGACAAAGACAACAGACTGCCCACTTGCAAGACGATAGCGGGAGGTGGATGAGGAAGGTGGGGAGGAGGTTCTAGCAGAGGACCAGCCTGCACACTGGTGGGAGACACCACGGTTACAGTAGCTTTGGGGGGATTATGGATGAATTTTCCTGCCTTCATTCCCATCTCTTACCTAGTCTTGTGACCTTTTCTTCACTTACCCTGCCAATACGGTAGTCCCACTGCAACCCAAGGTCTCATAGGTTCATGGTGTGATGTTGTTATCGAAAGCATGAACTTTGAAGCGGGGCTAAAATATGCTCTGATATTGGCCCCATCAATGAATACACACTTGAGCTGGGATGGGTGAGTTTTTTATCCTCTCTCAGACCCGGTTTCCCCATCTGTAAGATGGGGATGATCTGAGAAGCTACGTTGCAGTCGTGTTGGGAGGTGTGAATAAGACAGTGCATGTAAGTCACATAGAATGGTGCTTTCTGGGTGTAACTGCTCCTTTACATATTTCTGTTCCCACCCTCCAAGTGCAGCCACACCCTAGTGCAGCATGCATCTTTGGTATAGTTGATTAATGCATGAATACATAGGCGTGACTTTCCATCCTCAATCTATGGTTAAGGTTTTAATTCTACTTGAGTAAATGACAAACTAAGACTATAGTTTCCTGCTTTGTAAACCTTTTTAATGCGATTATTTTGTTAACCTCTACATTCTTATTCCTGGGAAATGTCCACCTGGAAGCTTCTTTCTTTCCCCAGAAGAGAGCAATTTATCAGCTTGTGGGGGAGAAGGATTCAGCAGAGAGCTTGTTCAAGTCCATTTTGAGACATAGGTTCCTTGGAGGCTTCAATTCAAGGAAGGCACATTTCAGGCCTTGTTAAGGGGAGTGGTAATACTTATCAGTCTCTTGTATCTCAGATCCATTCATCTGCCATCACACTGTGCTCTGTATCACCTTATCAGTGGCACCCCAAAGGAATTTGCTGAGAATTCACAAAACAAATACGTCTGCTCCTGGCCACTGCTTTCCCAGTTAGTCTCCCAGTTTATCCAGGATCACTGTCCTCTTTTTCTCCAGCTCTGATTTCTCAATGCAAAGCATGTGGTTGGAACACAAGACCAGTTTCTGCACAACCAGCATCTCTGACAGAGACTCCTGTGCAGGACAGCCCCATGGCGGACGCCTCTTCCTGCTTCTCTGACCCTGGGAATGTCTTTCTAGGGTGCCATTCAACGAAAGTATCTTTGGGTTTATTTTATATGCTACGATGTGGGAAATGTGAGTACATTGTACCAAGCAGGAGTAGTTGGGAGTTTCTGTCCCAAACCCGCCAAACAAATGAACGGAAGTAGGACAGAGGGCTTGTCTGTACCCAGCAGTGGAGACCCAAGTTGACATTTAAAAATAATGTCTGACTTCACTCGTTGATTTTTCTGGTTCTGGGAGATGGGGTGGGGGAGTGTAAAATGAATGCATAGTGTGTGGATATCCATGTCTGTACATGCTAAATTGGCTCTGTGTGTGCATTTCCTTTGACATTTTTGAACCACATAGGGACATTTTTCCTGAAATTGTTTGGTTAGTGAGTGCTGAAGAAGCCTACTTATTTCTTCAATAAAAGCAATTGTTGTTATAGGGCTTTCTTTATGTTTGGAATTTAGACATTTACCACCTTTTCTCTTTTCACTCTCCAAAAATCTGGAAAAAAGTTGAGGTATCTCCACTAGACTGCTTTGTCACAATGTGAGTCACTGCACATTTGCGTAAAAGCACTGGCCCCAACTTTGACCTCTCTTTCCTTTAACCTCCCTCTCCAGAAATTCTTGTTTAGGCCCCATATTGAAGCTGAGTAACTAAAGAGAAGACCCAATCCAACCTTTAAAAAAATTTTGTTTTGTTAATCCTCACCCAAAGATATTTTCCCATTGACTTTTTTTTTTTTTTTTTTTAGAAGGAGTGGAAGGGAGGGGGAGAGGTAAAAAGAGAGAAATATCCATTGAGGTGAGAGAGACACATTTACTGGTTGCCTTCTGCACTTGCCCTGACGGGGGCAGGGATTGTGCCTGCACCTGATAAGTGACCTTGGCCAAAATTGAACCTGAGATCTTAGTCCCCAGGCTGACACTCTAACCACTGAGCAAAACTGGGTAGGGCCCAGCCTTTTATTTGAGATCAGAAGGTTATCTGCTTGGAGCAATCAAATGGCTCCACACATGGTTCCGGGAATTGTGCTTTGTCTTTTCAAGAAGACCCAAGGAGATGTGTGTATGTGTGTGAGTGTGTGTGTGTTTGGTGTGTGTGTGTGTGTGTGTGTGTGTGTGTGTGTGCATGAGCCTAAGATCTCTGCTTCTTTCTTCTCAGAAAGGGCAAGCAATATCACATCTTTGTTTTCCATTAAGCTGACAAGACTGATAGTAATCCATGACTTTGAACTTTAAAATCAACAAGTCACCCCCTAGAAGAGCTTATAACCGCATGAAGACCCAACATGAAGAGACAGGTGCGTGGGATAAGAACATGTTACAAGAACAAACAAGACTCATGGAGTGATTAAAAGCAACTTTATACTTATCCCCTCCTCTCCCTTCAAACCTGCTCAATAAAGAAAGGGATAGAAATGTAGAGTCCTGTGGCCTTTCTGCCTACTTTCAGATGATAAAGGGCCAATGGGCACCTTAAGGACAAAAGATTCCAAACACAGTCTCAATTAGAAGTTAGGATGGTCATTTGGAATCAACTTCTCAGTGTTCATGCTATGGTAAGTCTTCTTCACCTGCCCTCTTCAGCCTGCCCATCTGCTCACTGACTCCTTCCCTTTTCCTCTAGCCCCTCCCCCGCCTCCTCCTCCAGCTGCCATCTCCAGCCCTGGCCCTTCTGCGATTGTAGAGAGAAGTATGGGAAAGGGGGACATTCTTTCATGACTGGTCCTGTGGTAGCTGACTTTGCTTTCTCTGGGCTGGAAATCCCAGCAGGTAATTAAAGACAACTCTGTCGCCAGTGGGGAAGTTCACCCGCTGGACATGCCACCTGCCCTTCTATTGACATAAGTGTGGTTTATGCTTGGACTTGCCCTCTGGATACCCACCTTTATTTAGCTCCATCTCCACCTCAGAGCCTCTTACTGCAGGGGTTTCTTATGTCATCAAGCCATGCCCTTTCTAAAGTACCTCAGGATGACTCTTTTGGGGAAAAGTTGAATAGTTGGTCCCCAGAATTTACCACATTTGATCTATCATCAGAAGGGAGTTGAGTCTGCTCATAGGTTACTTTGTCATGTAACAAGCTCTCCAACTGTGCCCTGATGCTCACCCTCCCCATCCCCCCGCCACCACAGGGAGAGGTATGAGACCATTGAACAGCTGTTACCAAAGTATTCTTCAATAATTGAGCTCTCTTAATTTCTTTACACTCTCCTTGTGGGAGTGAAGTTTGCTGACTTGAGAACTATATTCTTAGTTATTTCTTTTGAAAATTTGTGTCTGGCACTTCCTGCTGGAGTTTCATGGATACTGAATATTTGTGCATTAGTTTAGCTTTTCTTTTATCACCAGGTGTTATATAGATGACTAAGGTAATAAGAATTTAGGTCCTGCTATGTGTATTTTATACTGTGGCTAGTTGAGAGAAGTGGGGTGGAGAGTTGAAAGTGTTCCTTTGTGTGGGGGATGGTTTTAAGGGAGGCTTTAGTGTGTGTGGGGGGTGGGGGGTGGGGGGAGGTAAGCTGTCTTAAGGTAAAGAATAGAGAAATTTTGGACTGACATAGAGGACAGAAATGACTTTGCAGTCAAGAGGGTGTTGTATTAGCAAAACCAAGAGCTCTGTATGGACTGAGAAGGCAGAATGGCCTACATAGGCAGGATTCCAAGATGATGCTAAGTGACTCACACCCTGTATAATCCCCTCCACTTGAGTGTGGCTGGGACCTGTGATATGATGAGATGTCACTTCTGTGTGATTATGTTCTATTATATGCCAAGGTAAAGGGAGTTTTTCAGACATAATTAGGGTCTCTAATCAGCTGAGTAAGAGTTAATCAAGAGAGAGATTGTTCTGGGTGGGTTTGACCTAATTAGGTAAACCTTTAGAAGAGACTATCTGCTAGCCTGGAAGAAATTACACAGCCATATTGTGAACTGTCTATGGGGAAAAGTGGCCTTCAGAGCTGAGGACCTCAGTGTCATAGTCACCCAAAACCAGAATCCTGTCAACAACCTGGCTGAGCTGGGAGAGGGACCTCAATCTGCAGTTAAGACCACAGCCTTGGCCCACACCCCAATTCCAGCTTTTGGAGTCCCCAAGTGAAGGGCTCAGATCTGCCATTCTTTGACTTCTAATCTGTGGAAACTGACACAACACGTGGTGTTGTTTTAAGCTGCTAAATTTGTGGTAATTTGTTTCCCAGCAAGGAAAAACGAATACACTTCCTTTTATCAGACTGTTTCATGTTGGAGCATGTTGAGAAACAAGGATATAACAGCTAGTGCGAGACCTAATTAGGTGGGATTTAGGATGCCAGCTTTGATGGGAGTGTATTATTCAGTATTTTTCGCAGGTTGACTGGGGTGCCTCTCTGCATTATTCCCCCACCTGGGGCCCAGGCTGAGTGGCACCTGATGCATTGCATGAAGGTGTTTACAGCTCTACCCTGAAGGTGCCACTTTTCACTTTTACTCACATTTGATTGGCCAAAGTAAGTCACCTGGTACACCTTTCTTTAAGGGTAGAAGGAACTAAGCAGAAGTAGTTGGCGACTTTTCATTATCCAGTGGGCAATATTCATTTTAGATTCTGAAACAAGAAGGTGACTTGATGACAGCATCCAGAACTGTGACCAACAGTGAGAAACAGGTGTCTTTTCTTACATGAATGCTTCCTACCCTAGTATTTCTGATGGCAACAAAAGGAATGTTAAGCCCCTATTTATATTGGGAATTTCCATTTTCTTGCCTCTTCTCTGCCTTCTCCTGAGACTCCTTACGTCTCCTGAGACTCAGTTTGCCAGTGAATTCTGGGTCAGGCAAGAAAGGCTAAGTGTTCAAAGAGAGATGCTGGGGAAAGCTGTGAGAGGTATTCTGATCAAAACTGTTGTAAGTGGAAGCATGAGAAATATAAAGCTTTCCCCAAATAGAAACCAGTTGTACCTATGTCTGTTGGTAATAATATAATTACATCTTTAAAATTCTCATGCCATTGCCATCTCTCTGATGGCTGATATAGGAGAAACAATTGGTATTATCCCATTTGTGACAAGTGAGACACTGAGAGAGAGAGGATGTCTGACTTGCTTCTTGCCCTACCCTCCTTCTCCCATCAAACTAATTTCTTAGGAAAGTAATTTCCGGTATTACTTCTCCTGGGATTATCTGCATTGCAAGCCTAAAGTGAAATGGAATCTGTGTTTCCTGGGAAAATTATTTCGGGCATAAACCAAAATGTGGCAGAACCTGGCATGGGATGGTGCAGTTGCACATGGCCAACGCCATCATATGATCATTGTGGAAGCCAGGCACGGAGGAGGGAGCTGGGAAAGAAGAATGAGGTGAACATGCACGTAGAGTGTGACAAGCCCATGGAAGTGCGGGGAGATGGAGGAGCAGAGCTGTGCACAAGCAGCCAGAGGAATAGAAGGGCAACTGAAGAGGAGGCTGTGGAACTCAAAAGAGGAGAGAACTTCCAAAGGGAAGCAAGGGTAAAACACCCAACTCCACAGAAAAGACCGCTGAGAGGAAGAAGGTTAATATAGTTCTGCGGATGCAGTAAGTCAGGGCTATTCCTGGTCTTGCTAGCAGAAGGGGAGTGGGAGCTAGATGGTTGTGGACAGACTGTTTCCCAAGAATTTATAAAGGAAAGAGATGAGCAGGATGATATATATAGTAAGAAATACAATCACAAGGAAGTTTTTAAAATTACTAGCATGAGAGAGATGTGTATTACATGTAACTATGTCCTACAGGTAGAGGAGAGAGAGGCTGCAAAGAGAGAAAGGTCCATGGTACAGGTGAGAGCTGGTACCCTTGCTGGGGCAGTTCCTGCTGAGGCTAAATTCAGATGGAAGCATTAGTCTCCAACAGGAGGAGGGATGTCACCTCTTTAAAGCAGGAGGAAGAAAGAAGGGCGAAGCCTCAGGGAAAAGAGGTAGGGTGGGACTGTAGGGTGGGACTCAAGAAGCCTCACTTTGCATTATAATCCTGTGGAAAACTCACCTGGAGGGGGTAGGAACTATGGGGAAGATCCAAGTCACATGGAGTTTTGGGGGAAAAAACCCAAAAATCCCCCAAACAAAACCCTGCCTCTTTTTCATTTGGGGACAGTTGTGCCGCATTTGGGGAGAGGTTTACAGACCACTGTCCTGCCTTTGGACAACCCAGGAGCGGAACGGAGTGAGGAAGTTCCTTTGAGCCACCTTCACATACTGTGCCACCTCCCGGGCCAGACTTGATGTGCCAAGACTAAGGTAGGGGAGAGGGTATGAGATGCGTATCTTTGATCAGGTATAAACGGAGCACAGCTTAGGACAGGGGACTTTTGTGGGAGATGCCAGGGCAAGAATATCAAATTTGTGAGTTGCCCTTATTAATCCTGGGACGTCTAAATCAAGAGGAAGACTATATTGACTTCTCTTTTCCCATTGACATCTGTGTGAGAGTTATTTTTCAAGCTTGTGAAGGTTTTGTGGTTCGAGCTTAGTGCTTTCTGCTTGTGAGAAATGCCTTTTATTTTTGGGGGGATTTGTCACGTGAAGAGTGTCTCATAAAAGGCCCCGGGTTTGGGGGTGGCAGCTGTTATCAGTAGAACCAGAGAAGGGGTTTTCCTCCGCATGGATTAGGTGGATGCACCAATCTCTTCTCCAGAGATTTTAAGAAATCTTCCATGATTGGCTGAGCACGAGTAATCTTCCTGTGACAGCTCTATAAAGAAAGAAAGACAATAAAGACAATCTCCTAGGCAGTCAGTCCGTGAAGCTTTTTATCTGGAATAAATTTGGCGCATCTCATAAAGTTTTTATAGGTGCTACCTTTCAGATGTTTAGAATAGTATCATCCAGCACAACATTGTTCTGTTCCTGATTTCTCTATCCTTGCCAGAAAAGAAAGAAAGAAAGAAAAGACACTGGGGATGTTCTTCTGTGTCTAATTGAGGCCGTTCGCAGAGTTGTTTAAACGACTGATTTTTCTTTTTTCGCTGTTCAGTGCTCTTTTCCTATGGGATTTAATTAGAGCCCTCCACACAAATCTGACAATTAGCGGGGTTTGCAATAAAATTCATGATTTGTATCTTTATTTGGCTTCACCATATCGATCTCAACAGGCCCTTCATAAGCATAAGGTTTTGGTTCCTTTGAGCCAACATGGAAGAAAAATGAAATTTAGGTAAGAGATAAAATATCAAACCATTCCCAAATAATAAACAGAAAGCGATCCCCAACCCAGTCTGCACTAGCTAAAAGCAAGTCCGTTAAAAATTCATCTTCTAAGTGAAAACAAAACAAAGTTAGGAGTGGCATTATTAAGAATTCTACATATTCTTTTATGCAAGATTCTTTGCAGGTAGCACAAATCTCTTTCCTGTGGTCTTCAATAAAATTTTCTCTCAATCTATTTCTCTCTCTCTCTCTCTCTCTCTCTATCTCTCTCTCTCTCTCTCTCTCTCTCAATATTTGTCTCTATACCTACCCCTACTCTTACCTCTGTCTCTTATCTCTATTCTTCTTAATATCTATCTGCCTTCTCTCTCTCTCTCTCTCTCTCTCTCTCTCTCTCTCTCTCTCTCTCTCTCCATCTCTATCATCTCTATCTCTCTATCTTTCCCTTGCTCTCTCTTTCTCTTGTGTTTTGGGAAGGAGTGAGTCTGAGTCCATAAGGAAGCAAGGGTTCTGAGGCTGCTGCTGCAGAAATATGTATGCTCCAGGTAAAAATATAATCATATCTTTCCACATGGATGGTGCTTGATGAGCCTGCTTTAATGTCCCCTGGGTCTGAGAAGTTGTGCGACTCCACAGTGTATTTTATTTAACGGGAGAGAAAGTGTATCATTATACTGAGGCACCCAGGACATCGCAGTCCTGCCTGAGGTGCCCTTTATGGGGGTGGGGGAGAGGGTGTTTTATTCATTTTCTTAAAAAAGAGGGTGGGAAGTGAAGGGGGTAAAAGGGATCTAACTCAAGGGAGAATTATCACCAGAAATCCTTTTCTTCCCTAAATCTTTAGAAGTTGAATGCTCTGATTTCTGCTAGGGAAGCTCCCCTTTTGCAGCAAGGAAAGAGCAGGGAAAATATATTTTACTTGTTTCTCCCCTTCTGGAGAGAAAAGCCTACTGGGCTCATGAAATCATTCCCTTTTTGTGTCTTAGAAATACAACTTCAGTACCTCAACAAGGAGAAATAAGGTATCCTAGGATTTGAGATTCACTTCTCATAACTTAAAATATGTATATTTCAGAAACACACACACACACACACACACACACACACACACACAAAGAGAGAATACAGATTCTAAACCAATAGCTGAGACCCTGTACTCCCAAGCTTCTGACCCTGTGCTCCCAAGCTGGTGAGGTGGGAATGCTCAATATGGAGGAATGCAAGGTCAACAGCATGGTGGCGACTAACCCTAGGTGCTCATGGTTCTCCCTGGTTTTCAGAAAACACTAGATGCAGCCTTCAGACTTGGTTGGCATTTTATTCTGGGAGGAGAGAGAGGTAATAGAAAAAAAAATAAAAATAAAGCATTGCTCTGGAAATCAGAAGTTACAGGCTTCCCCAAGAGCAATGCCGTTTGCTCACAGCGTGGCCTTCCACAGTGAGGCCACTTAATCTGGCTACATCTGTGGTCTGCTGGAAAGCTGGGGACAACCCCTGCCCTGCCTGTCTCAGGAGGGTGCCGTGGGTCAGGAAGCACAGGGAACACGGCTGGGCTTAAGAGTCCTTTGTAAACTGAAGAAGCCAATGCTGTGCCTGGCCCTGAGCTGGGTTCTCTGGCGTGGGGTGAGGGTGGGAGGTGGGGGTACGTCTGAGAGCTACAGACCAGGCTAAGCAGTTAATTTAAACAGGAAGAAGCAGAAGTGGGCCTCTCAGCTGGGCTGTCCTAGTCAGCAGTGGGCAGATGCGTGATTTAATATAACAGCCCCAAACTTCCTGTTGGGGTGCAGGGACTGAGTGGGCAGCTGCAAGGAAGGACAAAGAGTTGCCATATTTCATTGTCTCTGATACATCCTCCCACCTTAACATCTTCCAAACAAGACAGTCTTTTACAGTTAGTGGTTGGTTATAGTTGAAATAGCAGCCCTTTTTTTGTGAGCAGCACACAAAGTAATGGTGCATCTTATCATCTATGAAGTCTTTAGATCCTGTATAAAAAATACTGTTCCCCTGATATTTAACACCACTCAGTCCAATGTGGAGAAGAAGAATATTTAACCATTGAGTCTGTCAGCATCAAAACAATTCATCTACCATTGAAATAGTTTTACAAAACGGAAAAGAGCAGATATTTCAAATGGATGTCTCCACCCAGAGCATTCGATTTTGATCTTCAGAGCATCCACCTGCTTTATTCTCTCTAGAAATTAGTTATTCCTATAATTTTCACTTAAATTTTAGAAATAGGAAAACTGAGGAGGAAAACTGAGACAACAGATTCAGTCAGACACTAAAGGAAACCATTGGATCTGTAACCATGAGTTTTTATCCTGAACATCGCTTTTAACTCCAGAATGCTGTTTTCAACCCCAGGCCGACAGTTCTCAGTCAACATTGTGCTGTTTCTGCTCCTTTTTAACTCACATACTGCGTTTTCTTCTTCATACCCCATATGCAATGTTTGAAGAGTCAGATTGGAGACATTATCTCTTGGGAATCAAACAGAGGCTGGGTAGGCAGTGGAGGGAAATGAGGAAAGAAGGTTGTTCAAATCCTTATACTTTCTTTGAATAAAAAAATTGGATCTACTTACCATTGAAAGATGTCCTTTTGCTTTTGACTTGGACTATTGCCCAGAGCCCTGATATTTGATAGCCTCCTCAGAGCACCCCTGTGTCTGGTCAGGTTCCCATTGATTTCTGCCTCTGGAGGTCCCAGTCCTTTTGCTAGCTTTTTTCTTTTGTGCATTGAGCTCTTTAGCTGTGGTCATTAACTGACCTGAACGGTCATCTTGACCTCCACCCCCATCCTGCTTGTTCCAGCAGGTGAGTTAAGCCCCTCTGTTCTGCCAGCTCCCCAACCCGACCCCTCCTTGGCATCTGTCACAATAGAAATGATCTCTTCTGTCTCCTGGCAATTAAATGTCAGACAGGGTCTGGGTTCAAATTTGGTGTTTACTAGCATTTCCTCAGCGATCAAATGGGGTAATAATAATAATAATGCTCACCTGATACTGCTGTTGTGTTGTTTAAATGGGCAGATGAGTCAGCACAGAGACTGGTTAGCACATGGAAGCTGCTCTCCTTAGCAGCAGTAGCAGTAGTAGGGTAACTGTTGTTGTTTAGTGGAAGTCATGCTAGTAATATTTGTGGACACAGAGAACCTTGCAATATTATTCCAATTAGTTTTTAATGACATTCCCTGCTCTTTAAAATACCCAGTAGCCCTTCTCCAGGTCTGCCAGAGAATTAAGTCCTAATGCCCTAAGCCTTAGGCATCTATTGTACATAATGAATTAACTTATTTCCTCTGCATGTAGAAGAGTACTCTTAGCCAAGTACCTTTCTTGGGAGAATTGAGAAAACAGTCACTAGAATCATTTTTCTGTGGGGCTTAATTCTCCCACAGAACTTCACTTGGGGAAAGCTGATAAAAAATAGATTTCCATAATTCACAAAGCGGAATTTGTTTTTGAAAGCCATTTGATTTAGAAGAATGAGTGTGACCCAAAAGGGAATCATGCTAATACATAAATTCCAAATATAGCGTGCTTGTAAGGTATTCTGAAGACTCTTCAGTCCAAGAGGAACTGTTCTGTTGTTTAACGTTATCCTCTGTAGATCTGGTCCTGAAACCTAGTTCCCAACTAATAATTTTCATTTTTACATTATTGAGCCTGAACGCTGAGCATGGACTTTTCTTGCAGGTGGTGCTAAATAAGAATGTTGATGCATTTACTTTTGAAGCTGTTGGGGAATGCCGTTCAGGATTTTAGCTGATCCTCATTTTCACCGCACAATTCTTATTAAAAAATGAAAATATGCTTTTGGTTGACATTCTAAAGGAAGACAAGAAAAGAGCAGATGTCTGGAATAATACTGCCTCATCAAGTCTTCCCTTTCATTTGCCTCGCCATGAAAAGCAGAGCACTGGTTGGAGACATGGGAAAACTTTCCAAATTCATTTGAGTTGTGAAGGCACAAAACCCCCAAAGCATCTAGATATAGTGATGGTTGTTCTGAGCTGTGGTGGGGCATTTGGCTCAGAATTACCACCTAGGCTGAAGGGGGAGGGGGCTGGGATGCTTTCTCTTTGACAACGTCCAGGTCTCTAGAGTAGATAGAAACAGGGTAAGGGAATCTGAAGAAAAGGTAGTCGGATTAATTGCCCCCCAAACAAATCATGTGGTTAATGAGGAGAAGAACGTATTAAAAATTTAAAGGGCCTACTTGGCTAGAATGCATTAGTATTAGAAAATAAAAATGTGTTACCAGCCCGGCCAGCATGGCTCAGTGATTGAACATTGACCTATTAACCAGGAGGTTGTGGTTTGATTGCGGGTCAGGGCATATGCTTGGGTTGCGGGCTAAATCCTCAGTACAAGGCATGCAGGAGGCAGCTGATCAATGATTCTCTCTCATCATTGATGTTTCAATCTCTCTTTTCCTCTCTGAAATAAATTTAAAAAATTAAAAAAAAAAAGACCCAAGTATTTAAAAATAGAAAGTCTTTCCATTCATCTTTTTGGATGCTGTGAAACAATAGTGGTCTTTAAAGCTTCTTGAAATGGTCTCTGACTGTGTCATCTTAGACTCATTTTGGTTCGAGGCGGTTATAAAGAAGAGTGAACATGAATGAGATCTGCTACCATAAAAGCAACATTATTATATTCTTTTTAAAAAATTCTTCATTGTTTAAAGTATTACATACAGTATTATATATGTCTCCTTTTCCCCCAGTGAACCTCTCCCCGGCTACCTCCACCCCCCTGCACATGCCCTACTGTCTGTGTCCATTGGTTATGCTTATATGCATGCATACAGGTCTTTTGGTTAATCTCTTACCACCCCCCCCCCCCCCTTTCCCTCTGAGGTTTGACAGTCTGTTTGATGCTTCTATGACTCTGGTTCTATTTTTGTTCATCAGTTTATATTGTTGATTATATTCCACAAATGAGTAAAATCATGTGGTAGTTATCTTTCTCTGACTGGCTTATTTCGCTTAGCATAATGTTCTCCAGGCCTATCCATGCTGTTGTGAATGGTAAGAGTTCTTTCTTTTTTACAGCAGCATAGTATTCCATCGTATAGATGTATCATAGTTTTCTAATCCACTCATCTGCTGATGGGCACTTAGGCTGTTTCCAAATCTTAGCTATTGTAAATTGTGCTGCTATGAACATAGGGGTGCATATGTTATGTCCTTTCTGATTGGTGTTTCTCATTTCCTGGGATATATTCTTAGAAGTGGAATTACTGGATCAAATGAAAGCTCCATTTTTAATTATTTGAAGAAACTCCATACTGTTTTCCACAGTGGCTGCACCAGTCTGCGTTCCCACCAGCAGTGCAGAAGGGTTAGCATTATTATATCTCAATAAGCCCCCATTGTGAACACATACCGCCAGCTCATTCCATCACAAGGTAGACTAATTCAGCATAACGGCGACTCTGGCAAACTGAAACCTTAATTATAGCTAAAAGTTGGCACAGTCATTCCACCTTCTGCAATCTTGCATTTAGTCTCTTTCAGTGGGCATTAATTTTTAAGCTATTTAGCTAAATGGAAATTATTTTTATGGAAAGGTTAAGCTACTTATACAGTTGTATTTAAAGGGATATTTTGCTTTTCCTGTTGAGATTTATCTTCACTTTAAAGATTAAACATGAAATAAGCCATGGAAAGAAAAAAGAAGAAATGGAACGGTAGATCAGAAGAATTCCACTTTCAACATCTTCTAATGAGCCTACAATTAGATGAGGATTGTCAACATAGTATTTGCCAAAGCCCAGACAATTGTTTTTTCCAGATTTGGTGTAGGTAGGGATGTTAGGGAAAAAGAAAGTTACGTTAGGAGGGAAATTCTGTGGTTGGAAGCTTAGTTCTCTCTGTGTGTTTGTGAACAAACGAAAGCACATTGATAGTCCTCTGAGCAGGCAGGGGAGCCCAGCCGTGGAAAACCCCTGCTATCCTTTAGCAGTGTACTTCAAATAGCTCACCTCCTTGAAAACAGGGTGGATGAAGTGATTCTTGTCAATTCTTTATTGCTAGGTATCATATACCCAACTGTTTCCCCACCTGCCTCCACCGTCACCTAGATAGCAGCAACTACATACACTGGGAAAAGCTGTACAATAACTAACATGCAGGTATTATGGAATATTCTGTGATCTGTCAGCTTGAAAAGGGATTCTTGAAGAAACCTTAAAAGGGGGCAACGCAGTGCCTACAATAAATGAAGTTGTGCCCACGCTACCTAAGGAGGGAGGTCTGGCATGCCATCACAGGTGGCAAAAACTCAGGGAGAGAGGTCAGATTGGTGATTTCTTTACAGAGAGGAAGGGAGAGGGATAGGGAGCTAGAAACAAAGATGAGAGAAACATTGACCAGCTGCCTCCTGCACACCCCCTATTGGGAATGTGCCCACAACAAATGTACATGCCCTTGACCGGAATCGAACCTGGGACCTTTCAGTCTGCAGACCAACGCTCTATCCACTGAGCCAAACCGGTTTTGGCTCATATTGGTGATTTCAATCAGAACCAAGAGCACTGACTCTGTGGGTCAAAAATACTTCACCTTGAATTGTTGGTAATGAGAGACTCTGAGCATCCTATTCTGAGTTTCTAATTAAAGGGAAGCCCTGATAGGCCAATTAGGTTTAAAATTATCTTAATAGGGATCTTCCCTCTAGAATCTAGAGTCTAGATGGATCTATTCCCTGAGTGGGAGAGACCTTCTCCTATCAGCCTCATCCTGAGGGTGGAACTAGAACCCAGCCTCACTGGTCTCCCTGAAAACTGTGCCGGTGGCATTTTGGGGGTTGCTAATGAGAACCATGAAATAACACTAAAGAAAGATCTGAATGAACACGCCAGATGACTGCATTTGTGCTCCTTGAATTGGGTGTAAGATTTATGAATTGAGTTCGGGGCTGCCTTAGCATCTAGCCTCTCATAAAGTTTGGCTGCAGCCCCTGTTTAAATAAAATGGAAGATAAAAGTGTTCTCAGCAGTGCGATGAAAGGATTGTGCTATTGAAATGCTAATTTAGACGTGGCAACTGCCTCAGAGATGACCCTGCCTGTGAGAGGCAGCCTGCACTTCTGAAACACACTCCCAGTGAGAGGTCCTTCACTCCAACGTTGTGTGTGTGTGTGTGTGTGTGTGTGTGTGTGTGTGTGTGTACTCGGGGGTGGGGGTGGGGGGGAGACACATGCACATGTTTAACTGTTTGACAAGCCCTTCTATGAGAGTCAATCTTGGTATGTTTCTAACCAAGGGATTTCTCTGTGGCTTCTTTAACACACATTTTTCATTATTGTTGGTTGAACACATGGACTCTCCTTTTCAAATACCACTGCATGCTTGACTCAATTTGGAACCTTCTAGAAAAGGGTCTCCATCTCGTTGGTTCTGTTCATGGACTACGTCAGTGGTTGGCAAACTCATTAGTCAACAGAGACAAATATCAACAGTACAATGATTGAAATTTCTTTTGAGCACCAACATTTTTAAACTTAAACCTCTAATGCCACTTTTTAAAAATAGACTTGCCCAGGCCATGATATTTTGTGGAATAGCCACACTCAAGGGACCAAAGAACTGCATGTGGCTCGTGAGCCGCAGTTTGCCGACCACTGGACTAGGTGATTTGCTTGACTAGAGAACTCACCTACGGCAAAAGGGAGAAGATGGACTGCCTCCATGTTCAGCTCAGGGAAGAGGCCATTCCCATAGGCTGTGGACCTGGAACCCCTCCCGTGAAGTGGCTTCACCCATCACCCCAGTAGCTGCAGCAGAATGATAGCTTTTGGAAACTTAGCCATACCTGAGACGCTGTAGTCACTGTAGATAAGCAAATGCACGACCATCTGACCCACTGGTTCTCCCTGCGGCAATGCAAATCAAAAAGGATATGCATTTAGAAACAAACTAAGGCTAGATGCTAAGGCAGCCCTGAAGTCTTACATAAATCTTGCACCCAATTCAAGGAACACAAATGCAGTTTGGGCAGAGAATGTTGATTTTTAAAAACTCAACAGGATGGTAAAAATGTTCAGCAAATTGGCCATTTGTGTGTGGCATCTGTGGAGAATTCATCAGGGCTTGAGTTTACTTGTGAAGCAGGTAACCGTAGAACGTGGTCCAGAAACCACTGACCGGGGGAATATTTACTCTCTTCAAGTGCATTCTCCTTGAACCCAATTGTTAAAACACACCGTTCAGACTCTGGAGTATTTCCATGTTCCTTTTTCTAGTTATAAATGGGGAGGCTGCTGAAGCATCATACCTGGGAAGTAAAAAGGGTCCAGAGAGAAATGGAAAAACCCCACGACAGATGAAAAATACCATGTTGGAGCTCACAACCTCTGGCTCAGCCGGGGCGTTCAGGTCATTCATCTTGCCTTTGATTTGTCTGCCTTTTCACTTCAAATAGGTTTACAGGTTTTTAGCTGAAACCAATTAAAGAGAGCCAATTGGCAGGGTTAGCACTTGTGGTGTTTATGGTGAGCGTTGTATTGATTTATGCTGCTCAGCAGCTACAGTGAAAAGCAAACTATAGGAAGAGGAAGAGAAGCCTTCCAAGGGGTGGGCATCCCGGTGCACAGGATTGATGCGAGGACAGTAATGAACAAGCCATAAAGAAAACCGCTTTGTGAGATGGGGCCATAGGAGTGTGTCTATTTTTTACAAATAATGACATGCAATAGCAACAGTTTAGTGACAGGTAATTATGCAAGATGCTTAGTGTTAGTTGGCAATGCAGGGCTCTGTCACTGGAAATAGAAAAGGTTGCAGGGAAACAAAGCACATTTGCTGGCTGTTTTGAAGATTAACATGCAGGACAAAGACCTGCTATGGTAGCCCCCAGGGAATGAGTGCCAGGAGAATGGTGTATGGAAGTTCTCTGATAGTGAGACAAAGATAACTTATTTTTTAAAAATCTTTCAGTCTTTGAAACAACCAGTGGATTGTTTAGAAGCTTGGCAAGGTCAAAGTATTGGATGGGGCATTCTGGAAAATAGGAAACATTGGGAGGGATACTCAGAAAACAGGGTGGGTGATTGAGAAGAACATTGGATAAATGCTGAGGTCTTTTTCTGCCTCTCACCTGTACAGGGCTTAGAATGCTCCCTGCGACACCTGGTCTTGAAGATTGGTAGGTGGTTTACACCAGTGCTTCCCAACCTTTTTTTGGCCATGCCCCACCTAAGCATCTCTGAAACCCTGATCCCTCCCTGTCCCTATGACATATAATTCTTATTCTTCAAAAAGTGAACTCCTGTTCATGTGGAGGAAGCCTAAAAAGGCCATTAACCTGCTCCAAAAAAGCTTCCAAAGAACATGGCATCCATGAAAAAGAAAAATAAAAGAACGAAAGGACAATTGAAGTACTGAGGGAGAAATCACTGAGAAATCATTAAAATAATAATAATAATATGAAGTGATGTGAAAAAAATAGTAAATAAACTTTCCAAATATATAACAAAGAACTGAAATGCATAAATATGTCACAACTTATATTTATATGCTGTGTATGAGGCCCCTAGAACCATAAGAAATTCAAAAAGTTCATTGTTAATAACTCATTCTCAAATTTCTCCCCTTAAAAATTAAATTGTCCCCCTCTGGGGCATGTGCCGCATGCTGGGAACCACTAGTTTATACACTTAAGCACTCAAAACCCATCCTTATTGGCAGGAAATAGGGATGAGCAAAATACTGGCATTTGTGAGCATAAGACTAAAGACTCCTGAGGAGAACTGTAGCCTTTTATTCGCAGCGCTCTAATGCACAGACTTATGAAATTCAAGAAAGGTAACCAGAGACTCTTTTGACAAGACTTACAAACTCTTGGAGACAAAGAGTTTTGATTATTAAAGAAAAAAATTAAAGCAAGTAAATGACCAGTTTGGTTTGGAAAATAACTTGGGCTGGATTGTCATATAAGACTTTTATGATTCAGTATTAGACTTCATAAAGGCAGGTGAGTTAGGCACAGCCTTGAATATTTGTAATAATAATAATTATTATTATGGTGCTAATATTCTTGCCTTGTCTTTGTTTAATAACTTATCCTTCTGTTTTTCTTTTAAGTATGATAACATACACACTTTGATTATCAAAACAATCCTGTGAGTTTGTAAGCTTAGGCATCATTATCCTCATCTGAATGACGAAGAAATACCTTCAGGGAGATTAAGTGATTTATTGTGGCAACTGATAAGAGGAAAAGGAGAGGAACTAACAATTATTAAGAATTATGACTCATAAGATCCTGGATTAGAATGTGTGTGTGTGTGTGTGTGTGTGTGTGTGGTATTTGCACAAAAATATATCTCCTCAAAACTAGATGTGAACATCCCGTTTTACAGAGGAGGAAATTGGACTCAACCATGAGGAGATCATTAATGAGGGGACTAGGTTTTGAATCCACATCTCAAGCTCTGGCTTCTAATACTTTCTCTTTTAATCTCTCTCTCTCTCTCTCTCTCTCTCTGCCTCTCTCTCTCTCTCTCTCTGCCTCTATTTCTCTCTGTGTCTCCCTCCATCTCTCATCTGATCATGATGGTTTTTTGTTAAAAAGATAGTTTCTAGGTCTAGCATATAAGGAGATTAAAAGTTATCACACCATTATAACAAGTAAAAAGCTGAACAAACTAAAAACTCAACATATTTGCATCCATCAGAGAAGTGAGGCCACAGAGTTGACTTCTGCCTCTAAACTTGGAAAGGTGTATACAACAAATTACAATTTAGAGAAGTAGAAACCCAGGAGTAGAAAGTTCAATGGGAACAAGTATGGGGATAGGAAAATCTCAACTGGATTGATAAACTGCTAGAGGGTATGACAAATCTGAAAGATGAATATTCCAAGCAGAATCAGTCACTAGTGACCCTCAGCTTTTTGTGAGTTTTATTTCCAGGAGCTCAATCTAATTTTCATAAAGAAGGTCAGGTGAGAAAGTAACCATTTTGATATATGCTAGAGCATTCTGTTCTTCTTAACAAAGACTGCCCTCAAGAGAAACTATTTTATGAAGTCTTAACCTACTGGGGTATCATTAATGCCTAGCTGACTTGGGGGAAGGGAAATATTCATCTCTGACTGAGTCTAGCATGTTGTACCACTAAAAGGAATAAAAATAATAAAATAAAATAAAATAATAAAATGCTAAAAAATTTGTAAAGTTCACAGTTCAGGGGCTTACCAAAAACTGAGACCCAATCATAGAACTACTGAATGTTTTCTCTCCCTATAAAAGACCTATTTATCACAATTATTTTTACCCAGTACATATGTCTGCCATTCATAACATGTTACAAGGCATACTAAAAGGCAAAAAGCACAGTTTTAAGATTTAGAGCAAGAGTCATAAGCACACTCAAATATGTTAGGCATGTCAGAATATGTACTTAAAACAACTATGGTTACTATACTAAGGGATCTTATGGGAAAGGTAAGCAATATGCAAGAACAGATGGATAATATAAGCAGAGAAATGGACTTTCTAAAATAATTTTTTAAATGCTAGTGATCAATAACACTGTAAACAATGAAAAATGCTTTTGATGGGCTCATTAGTAGAATAGACATGGCTAGGGGGGGAAAAAAAATCTCTGAATTTGAGGATATGTCATGCAAAGGGAAAAATACTAGGGAAAAAACCTGACCAAAACCAAAAAAACTAACAGGAAGCTCTGATACCAAGCAGGATAAATGCACAAAAGCTACACCTACACATATCAGATTCAAGTTTCTGAAAATCAAAGATAAAGAAAAAAATATTGAAAACAGCCAGTGGTTGAAAAAAAGAAAACAGCTTACCTATAAGGGAGCAAACATAATAATTTCATCTAACTTTTCCTCAGAAACCATGCAAGCAAGAAGAGAGTATGGGGATACTCTCTTAAGAATGAAATACTTAAATTGTTAAAAGAAAAATACCTACCAACCTAGAGTCCTGTACCCTACGAAATTATCCCTCAGAAGTAAAGAAGAAATAAAGACTTTCTCAGACAAACAAAAATTGACAGGATACATTGCCAGAAGATCTGACTTGCAAGAAATATTATAGGTTCTTCAGAGAGAAGAAAAATGATATAGGTCAGAAACTTAAATATACATAAGAAGAGAAAAGCATTAGAAGGGGAATTAAGTGAAGGTAAAACAAAAATATTTTCTTACTCCTCATTGGTATAAGAGATAACTTAGACAACTAATAATAATGGAAAAAATGGCTAAGTTATAGTTTATGTATATGAGAAACGAATGACAATGATACAAGGGGCAGAAGGGGAAAATTAATTATATTTTTGTAATATTAACACACACTACTTAGGAAGTATCATAGTGTTATTTGAAAGTAGATTTGGATTAATTATAAATGCATATGGCAAACTCTAGGCAACCACTGAAAAAAAGTAAAATTATAACTGATAGGCCAAGAAAAAAGAGGGTGTGGAATTATTTAAAATGCTCAATTAAAAGGCAGAAATAGGGTGAAATACAAAAGTTAGAACAAAGTACAAGAATAATAAATAAAGAACAGCCACAAATATCTTACTTATTTATTTTTAATTTTATTTTGCATGTGTTCCATTTATTTTAGACTTTAGTTACAGTATGCATTGTACATTTATGCATATACAATGCAAACAGAGTTGTCAAAACAAGACATCCATGTTCTTCCTTGTGGTTGGCATATGGGGATGTTCAAGGCACACTCTTTATGTGCCTTATATCTAAGTAAGCCTCAGAAATAAACTTGGTATGACATGTGATTCCATTTACTATAATATCTATGGATCAGAGAGCAGTATTTCAGTTATCATAAAACACACCCTTTTCACCAATCATACTCAATTTGCCTATCCTCACTTCTTTCCTTTAATGCAACTGGAAAGTTCATGATAGGAGAAGAAAAGACACTAAGGGAAAAGGGGTGAGCCACATTTTGGACAAAGGTTCAGTGCTGTCAGTTCCTCCAATGAAGTTCATCTGCCAGACTGATACGACCAAGAAAATGAATGTTTTAGATGAAGCTCTTCGTTATGCTCTTCTGAATCATTGCTGTTGCTCTGTATTCTTTGGAGAAAGGCCACAATCAAGGAGCAGAGTGATGAATATGTTGAGATACTTTCAGAGTTAAGGCCTTCTTTCTTCTCTTGCATGAACATTGGTTTAAATTCATCTAAAGAACAATCCAGAGAACATAATGTAAATGTTAAGTGCAGACTGATTGTTTTTGGCTGTCCACAATCACACATGTGGTTTCTTTGTGATTATACTTTTGCATATACTTTTCTTTCTTCTTGGTATGACTCCTCTGCTTTTTTATCCAACTATTCTCATCATCTTCAAAACTAAATTTTAGCACTTCTTTCTTCAAAAAGTTTTCTCTAACTGACCTGGTCTGGTTTAGATGTCTCTTGTCCAAGTAATAAATATTTTAGATATCCAACTGTATCAATAATCACTCTAAATGTCATTGTCTAATTGCATTAATTAAAAGATGATGACTATTAGTAGATCAAAAAAAGACTCAAGTATTTAGTGTCTACCAGAAACACATATTAAATATAACAACACATATAGATTAAAAATAAGTGGATGGAGAAAAATTTACTCTGCTAATCTTGATCAAATGAAAAATGAAATAGGTATATTAATTTCAGATGGAGCAGACTTCACAACAGAAAAAAATTATCAGAAACATAAAGGGCTATTCATAACAGTAAAGGAGCTAATTTTCTAAGGATCTATAATAATCTTTAGGTGTATAAACCTAAGAACAGAGTGTCAAAATTGTTAACAAAAAAAAAAAACATTGAAATCTGTAAAGAATTTTTTTTGTGAGTTTATTTGAGCCTTACTGTCAACATATGCCAGGAAGCAGAACCTCAAGGGATTGAGATAATGCCCAGAAGAATGGCGGGTTACATTTCTCTATTTATACACTGAAATCAAAGGAGGGACATAGATGGGTTACATGAAATTCATTGGTGATGGAGTAAGGAGGCGGGAGAAAGCAAAGTGGTAAGAAACTCCTGGGATTGGATAAGAAGTAAAATGATGGACCTGTACTCAGGTGAGTGCAGGAACAATTAACATGATAAGGAAGAAATTTGAGGCATCTGTCTTTTGCCCACCACATTTGGTTGTGCCCCAGGGGCTCTGGAAAAAGGGAAGTTACAAGTTACCCAGACATCTCATAGATATGTTATCTTAGAGGCAAAATGGCAAATGGGCTCAGTAAAAAGATCAAAGTTGATTTTTGTCTGGGAAAATATCTGGGACTTGACTACCTACTATAACCTGTTAGATATTTAATTTTCAAACCATCTTTTGTGGCTATCCTAAGTCTCTGGGTTTGCAAGACTGCCACACAGGACTTCCCTGAGCTTGTCAGGTTAGCATGTGGCTCTTTTCTTTCACAAAATACATGAGGCAAACTAATAGATGTGCAAATAAAAATAGATGAGCCTACTAATTTAGTTGGAGACTTTAACATCTCTCTATCAGAAATGTCAGATCCAACAGATAGAAAATCAGAAGGACATAGTTAAATTCAACAGCACTGTCAACCAGTTGTACATAATTGACACATATAGACCATTTCATCTAACAACAGCAGATAGGCCACATGTGAGGCCATAAGACACACATTTACAAATTTAAAACAAATAGGAATTGTTTTAAATTTCATACAGTGAAATTTAGGCTTACCTAAATGAATGTTCATACCACAATGGAATTAAACTAGAAATCAATAACAAAAAAATAGCTGGAAATTTTTCTACATACTTGGGGTTTAAACTACATACTTCTAAATAACACATGGGTCAAAGAAGAAATCTCAAAAAACAATTAAATGAATACTTTTAATTAAATAAAAATGAAAACCCAGCATATCAACATTTGTGGGATGCAGCAAAAAGTAGCACTTAGAGGGAAATTTATTGTAATGAATGGATGTATTAGAAAAGAAAAGAAAAGATCTAACTCAATGATCTAAGCTTCCACTGTAGGAAGGTATAAAAAGAAGAGCAAATAAAATCCAGGGTAAGCAGAAGAGAATAAGTAAAAATTAGAGCAGAATTGAGTGAAATTGAAAACAAGAAATAGAGAAAATCAACAGAAACAAAAGCTGGTTCTTTGAAAGATCAATAAAATTGATAAGCTTAATTTCTGGCTAACTAAGAAAAAAACGAGAAGAAACAAATTACTAATATCATAAATAGAAGAAGAGACATCACCACAGAGATCATGTACAATAAAAGAATAATGAAGGTATAGTATAAGCAACTTTATGTCCATAAATTTGATCATGTAGATGAGATGGACCTTTTCCTTGAAAGAAATAACTTGCATAAAACTCACACAAGAAGAAATAGACAATCCAAATAGCCTAAATCTATTACAGAAATTAAATTAGTACTTAATCAGTTTCCAAAGCAGGAAACACCAGGCCTAGATTTGTTCATTGGTGAATTATACCAAACACTTAAGGAGAAACAACAGTAATTCTTTATAATCATTTTCAGAAGCAAAGGGAATTCTTTCTAATTTTATGAGGCTAGTAGTACCCTAATACAGAACCAGACAAAGATATTATAAGAAGAAAAGAAAAAAAAAAAGCTACAGGCCAATATTACTCATGAACAGGTAGGCAAATATCCTCAACAAAATATTAGCAAATCCAAGCCAACAATGTATGAAAATAATTATACATCATAATCAGGTAAGATTTATCTGAGGGCTGTAAGGCTTGTTTAATATTTGAAAATCTATTAACATAATCTATCACATCAACAAACTAAAGGACAAATTAAAATGACCATATCAATGGATATAATAAAAGTATTTGACAAAATGTAAACCCATTATGATAAAATTCTCAGCAAACTAGGAATGAATGGAAAATTTCTTGATTAGATGGAGAACATCTACATAAAAGATACAGCTAATACACTTAATGGTGAGAAACTAGACATTTTACTGCTGAGATCAGAAATAAGGCAAGGCTGTTTTCCCTCACCACTCCTTTTCAACATAGTGTTGGAAGTCTTAACTAATGCACTAAGACAAGAAAAGGAAATAAAACACATACAGATTGAGAAGAAATCTGTTCACAATGGTATAATTGTCCATGTAGAGTATCTGAAATAACTGACTAAAACATTGTAACTACAGCAAGGTTGCAGGATATAAAGTTAATATACAAAAGTCAATTACTTTTCTATACAACTGCACTGAACAAATGGAATTTAAAATTTAAAATCCAATGCCATTTACATGAGCACCTGAAAATGAACATTTAGAAAGGAATCTAACAAAATATGAACATAATCTATAAGAGAAGAACTTTGAAACTTTATTAAAACATCAAATAAGCAGAGACCGGTTTGGCTCAATGGATGGAGCGTCAGCTTGGGGACTAGAGGGTCCCGGGTTCGATTCCGGTCAAGGGCATGTGCCTTGGTTGCGGGCATGTCCCCAGTGGGGGGTGTGCAAGAGGCAGCTGATTGATGACTCTCTCTCATCGATGTTTCTAACTCTCCATCTCTCTCCCTTCCTCTCTGTACAAAATCAATAGAATATATTAAAAAAAAAACATCAAATAAGAACTACATAAATAGATAGTCCATCATCATGAATAGAAAGACTCAATATTCTCTATGACTTGATCTATTGATTTGACACCATCTCAATCAAAATCCTATTTTGTGGACATTGACAGACTCATTCTAAAGTTTGTATGGAGAGGCAAAATATGGAGAATAACTAACTAATAGTGAAAGAAAAAAAAATGTCAAAGGACTGACACTATCTGATTTCAAGACTTATTCTAAAGCTACAGTAGTCAAGGCAGCGTGTTATTGGTATAAAAACAGACAGATACATGGAACAGAGTACAGAGCCTAGAAAGAAAGGCACTTAAATATAGTCAACTTATCTTTGACAGAGGGGCAAAGGCAATGCAATGGAGAAAACAGTCTTTTCAACAAATGGTGCTGGAAGAACCAAACATTCACATGCAAAAGAAAAAAAAAAAAAAAATTAATTCAGACACAGACTTTACATCATTCACAAAAATGAACTCAAGATGAATAGTAGAGCTTCATGTAAAATGAAAAACTATAACAATCCTAGAAAATAACAGGAAAAATCTAAGATGACCTTGGATGACCATTATAGTATCATAAAGAATAGTTACACTGTCCTGTTATGTATGATGCTATAATAATGGATACACATCATTATACATTTGTCAAATCTCAGAATGCACAGCACTAAGCGTGAACCCAAATGTAAACCCTAATATAAAATATCATCCATTATTTTTATTGGTTAAGTCTAGCAACCTTACTTGATGTATATTAGCAGAATAAATGTTCTGGACAACTGTTATGTGCCAGGCAATCCCACATCTTCTCATCCAATTATTTTTGCAATTACTTGTTTTAATGGCTGTCTCCCACACTAGACGTTAAACTCCTGAGGGCAAGGACTGTGCCTGTCCTTGGATGATAATGTGTCGATGTAGGCTCATCATTTTGTAACAAATGTACCACTTGGGTGGGCGATGTCGATAGTGGGAGAGGTTGGTCTTAGTGGGTGCAGGTGTCGGGTATGTGGGAACCCTGTTTTTTCCGCTCAGTTTTGCTGTGAACCTAAACTTGCTCTAAAAAGTAAAGTCCATTTTTTTTTTAAAAAAGGAAGTTCTACATAAGCCTCGCTGATCACGGAGGTCAAGCTGAAAAAGCACTGTGGTCTGTTTTCATCTAGTTGAGGTGAGCTCTCATCCAATTCCCGTGGCCCTTCCTTTGAATGATGTTTCCGCATCTTCTACACTGCATATAAGTCACAGCTTTTCTTGTCTCCCAAGTCCTATGGCAATTTCCTTTGCCATAGAAAATGGAAGTAAGATGGCCATATAATGTTTTCTCTAAATCAGAACAATTTGAAGAGAAAGAAGGTATCATTAGTAATTACACCAAGACAAAAGTGTATACTTAGATTGTCCAGGGCAAATGGTTTGTTACCTATGGCTCCATGCTTTGCAAGGAAAGCTGAGACTGTGAGCATGTGTGTGTATGTGTGTACATGGGTAGTGGACTAAAGGCATTTTAGCAGTAACTCTGATTACTTTTGCCCCTTAACAGCTCCTCAGAAGTAGAATTTTGTTGTTATTGTTGTTGTTGTTTGTTTTTTTAAAGTAACTGTTTTAATTTTCTGGGCTTGGCATGTTTCTATTACTTAGCAAGTGTTCGCTGAATAAGTTAATGAATAGGCTAAAGCAGTGGTCAGCAAACTCATTAGTTAATAGAGCCAAATATCAACAGTACAACGATTGAAATTCCTTTTGAGAGCCAGTTTTTTAAAACTTAAAATTCTTCTGACACCACTTCTTCATAATAGACTTGCCCAGGCCATGGTATTTTGCGGAAGAGCCACACTCAAGGGGCCAAAGAGCTGCAATGTGGCTCGCAAGCCTCAGTTTGCGGACCACGGGGCTAAAGGTTTAGTTACATTTCTTTTTTGTCTCTTATGTGTCTGCTCCCTCTGTTAGAATTTCTAATTCCATTTTTGAGTTATGTCTTTCCTTCAGCATCCTTCACTCCACCTGGGTGTTATCATTCCATTTAGATGTGGTACACTCAATAGCATTTGTCTCTGACTTTCATTTGTATTTCTTGCTTTGTTACCTAAAGCAACACTAAACCAGTAAATATAGCAAATTTGTATGCCAAGGTTTGAAGGCTAGTGTGTTGGTACCAGCCTGGTGAAGTTTGGTAGAGGAAAACTTACATGTGTATTTTTGGGGCAAAGACCAAAACACCCTTCAAATGGGAAAAAAGCTGACCAGAAGCCTGTCACAAACATGTTGAGATCACTATGGTTATTATATTTATACGCTCTTAAAAGGGAAAATAACAAATGGAGCGATTTATAGCCCTACTGCACTCACAGTTGAAAGAAAGGGAAGAAAGTTGTAATGAGATCTTAATAACACAAAATATTTTTACTTAACCCACCAAAGAAACAAGATAAAGAAAAGGATATTCTCAGTATAATGGTTAGATATATTTAAAACCTGGATAAGATTAAGCACAGGCAAGACATGCTATGACTAATTGAGAATTTGGAGAAAGTAGCCTGGGCTACATGCTAGGAAACCTAACTTCTAGGCTTGACTGAAAGCAGTGGCTGTGTGACTTAACCTCCAGGGGCCTATGTTTATTCATCTGTAATGTGAGGACGTTCAGACCGTAGACTCTTTAGGACCCCTTCTAGATTTTAACAGTCTCTTTTATTGGTTTTTGGTAGATACTTGGCTGGCACACCAAAGAAGCAGAAAAGGCAGCTCATACTGTGGTCTGAATTCTAAGAGACATTGGCTTCCCGGTCATACAATTCTATTTTCATAGTATAGTGACCTTGGACCTTTGATGTTTTTCTCATTTAGTTACTGGAAAGGCCTGGCTACCCTCAGAATTTCCCAGCTTGAAGAAATTTAGTCTAACCCCGGAATTCCACAGGATAGAAGCTAATGCATGCTCAGAGATATAAGAAAAAACATATCTAAATTCACATAGTCATGTCAAAGCAGAATATTTGGTGAAACTGTGTTTTCTGACAATTGCTCAAGTCTTCTAACACCGCAATGCCTCACTCACTCATTCCTCTATTTACTCATTCAGTACTTACTAGTACCTACTGTTTAGTGAACATCTTTACACCTTTTAGGAGTAAGAAACATAGGAAATAAGATCTCTGTGTAAAAACATGGTCTTTTTAGACATATTTGTTAATTAAATATTATTGTTGGCTTTTTTTAATTTGCAATTTTTTTCCAATTTAACTACTGCTGATCTTAGCATTATCTTTGAAGAATACTGTACATTTTTTTTTTTTGGTGTGGACAGTATGGCATGATGGTAGATATTGCTTATATTTAGATATGTAAGCTCAGAAATGATAGCCACCCTCAACTCCCTATCCCCAAATATAGCAGATTTGGGAACAAGAATTTTAATCATTTTTTTTTTATTTCACAGACAAATAGAATCTCTGATCCCTATAGTTTTTCAGGGACCCAGACTGACTGAGGATGAGCCAGACTCCGTACTTCCTTACAAGGTTACTCAGTGGTTGGCCAAACAGGGAAAAAGCATATGCAATTGCATTTATAAGTTTGTATAGTGCTAGGATACTTTTGCTCACAATTTATTGGCTATAACTCAGTCACATGACCATATGTAAATAAAAGGGAAGCTGAAAACCATAGTCTAGCTCTGGGCCAGAAAGAACCATAGTCTTTGCTGCATTGCTCCATACACAGCCACATGGTGAAATGTGACCCCAAAGCTAGTCTTTTGTTAAGTCGTTGCATGAATTCTTCTTCAGACTTAGTTCAACTTTGTAGAACATTAAATGGATGTTCATCTTGCCCAAAGTCAACTTACTTGCTTTTTCCTATGGTCTGTACCAGATGCTTTTAGAATTCTGCAAATAAACTTAAAGGTTCTATATTGTTGTTTCATAATCAAACACAGAAAATAATGAGTTGCAAAGTTTTGCCTTTATGTCTCACTCAACTTCTTTTTCACAACATGAACAGCAAAACATAATTATGCAACATCTCAAACAACTTTCATAATATGTTCTATTGAAATAAACAAACAAAGACAGCAACAGCAATCAGAAAAACCCTGCCTTATCTTAGAGATATTTCGTAGGGATTAAAGGAAGAGAGAGTTAATTAGACATATTTAAAAAAAAATTAATGCAAAGTTACTAAAGAAGAAATTTTGTTTTATGAGAGGAATACATTTGTGTAATCATGAAAATATGATTTTGTTTAGCACTTTCAATTTAATGTTAGAAAATTGTTTAATCTACCTGAAATGTTTTTTAGCAACTTATCTGACTAAACCATTTAATCTAACATGTGGAAATTTGATAACAACATAGGTCTGAATGTTAGGCAAGATTACTGAATCATTTTAAAGAGACAAAAAGGAATCCTGTACTGAGGCCTTCCTGGAGGTCATTTGAATATGATTTTAATTTAAAATGTCCCATCAAATAATGAGTACTATTTTTCTAGATTTCCATATGGCTTACTCCTGCACTTTATTTTCAGCTCAAATCTTCCTTTTTAGTGAAATCTTCTCTGAGTATCCTATAAAATACAGTCTCCTCCATCTACTTTCCCCCCCCCTTTTCTTCACTTTATTTTTTTTATAGCATTTTTTTGCTATTACACATTATATTGCATGCTTACTTTTTTATTTGTTACTGTGTCTATGAGTCCCTAGAATGTAAGCTCAAGAAGGGCAGGAACTTAGTCTGGCTTATTTATTATCATACTCACAGCACCTTGAACAGACAGTACCTGAATTAGATTAGGTGTTCAATAAATTAGGTTGAATAAATAATGTGCTTATTTCCTATAGAAATAAGGTTACCTTGTGGTCACACGGCCAAGACATTGGTCATTGGTTACAGCGCTCTGTGTTATCAGAACTCTGAGTCAGTTAGCTGTTGCTGCTGAAATAACCACCTCCAAACTTAGTGGCTCAACACAACAATTGCTTATTTAGCTTATAATTTGTGAGTTTTCCAAATTGTGCTGGGCTTTCAGCTGGTGGGTTTGCTGGTCTGGGCTGAGCTCACTCCTGCATCTGTGGTCAGCTTCAAGTCAGCGAGGCTGCTCTGCTTCCCAGGGTTGGCTGGCTGTCACCTGTGGCGATGGGAGTGACTAAGCAGGCATGTGTCTCTCATCATCTGGAAGGACAGCGGCTCTTGGCCCGGCAGATGCTCATGGTTTCAAGAGAAAGAGCAGAAGGTGGAAAGCCCTTCGAAGTCTATGTTCAAAACTGGTACAGTGAACGTCTATTGCAGTGTATTGGCCAAAACATTTTATCATGGCAGCCCAGGTTCTAGAGATGGAGAAATAGATTCCACCTCTAAAATGATGGCATTAAGCCGAAACTGGTTTGGCTCAGTGGATAGAGCATTGGCCTGTGGACTGAAAGGTCCCAGGTTCAATTCCAGTCAAGGGCATGTACCTTGGATGCGGGCACATCCCCAGTGGGGGGTGTGCAAGAGGCAGCTGATCAATGATTCTCTCTCATCGATGTTTCTAACTCTCTATCCCTCTCTCTTCCTCTCTGTAAAAAATCAAATATATATATATATATATATATATATATATATATATATATATATATATATATAATGATGGCATTGCAAAGCCTGCTTCTAAGAACATGGGTCTAGGCCAGGAAAAAGTTTGTAGAAAAACTTTGTAATCCATCACCAACTCTTCACTGTTTTGGTCTTGAGTACCTCTTCCACTAAAGCATCATACAATCGAGGCAGTCTAATGTGGAAAGTTCAAATGCATATCTAAGGGCACCACCTCATCTGCATATTCAAGAAGCCTTCCCTGTGAGGGAGGACTGATTGTCAGCCATCTAACAGCCACCTCCTCCTCTTCCTGCCCTACGATATTAATTATGTTCCATGCTGATGAGTCTCTGCTCAGCTCCCTACCTTTCTCCTCAGTAAAAAGAGATGCTGTTTCAAAATAAATAGCCCAACACACTGTAAAGAAGCTGCAGATACTTAGAAACAATATTTTCTAAATATTTATAAGCTATATTTCAAAATCTGTTACATTCAGTGAATTGTGTAAATAAATATCAGACCTGCAAGTCACCATCCCACAGCACCAGTGCAGCAAGTCTAATTACTCATCTGTAAACAGACAAGTCATCATTTAGACTCTGTCCTCCACCGTACCGCTCTCTCTCTGGATTCTAGCCAATAAACAAACCCCAAGTGTGAAACTTGTTTTCTTACTAAAAGAAAGAAGAAGAGTGCTTACATTATGAAGAGGAATGGCAGTGTTGGTGTTACAGTTGTTGTTTTTTAGAATAGTTTATTGATTTTTAGAGAGAGAGGAAGGGAGAGAGTGAGAGAAAGAGAACTATTGATGTGAGAGCACAACATAGATGCACCTCCACTACCGGGGATTGAGCCCACAACCCAGGCATGTGCCCTGACCAGGAATCAAACTGGCAACCTTCTGGTGCATTAGACAATGCCCAACCAGCCAAGCCACACAGGCTAGGGCTGTTACTTAGTTTTTAATTGCTGTAGGGCATAAGGGAAATGATCTAAACTGATTCAAGTCTCAAATAGAACAGGCTACAGGGACATGGGGGAGGGGCTGGGATGAGGATAAAAGAGTGTCTTTTTTTGCAGAAAGTCTGAGCTTAATTCCCCTCCAAAGTTTAGGCTTGCAAGAATTGTAGTCTGAATGAATAGGACTCAATTCTAGAACAATGTTCCAGTTCTCCTACATGGCTGCAGGACCTGAGGATGAGAGGGAAGCAGGAAAAACCACAAGTAATTGATATAATGTATCTGTGAAGAGCATACATATTCTGTGTTCTTCTCTGTCCTTGTGATGTTCATCTTCCAAGACAATGGATCAAGATCCACACAGAGAGATAAGTTTGCAATAAAAGCCTTGATATTGTGAAGCTAATATATGGAGTTATTAAACCCACATCTCTGCAAAGGTTTTGGGAAGGAGTTATTCAGTGTAGCATGAAATTTTGGGGCCCTTTAATGTAACCTTTGAACTCCATGTTGACTCTCTCTTTTTCAACTTTTCAGATGAATCTAGAAAAAGTGTATCTGGCAAGACAGGAAAAATTGGAAAAAAAAAAAAGAAAAGAAATAAAATACAGTATTTTTCGGACCATAAGACGCACCGGACCATAAGACGCACCAGTTTTTAGAGAAGGGAAATGAAGAAAAACGATTCTGAAACAAATAGTGTCCTAAAATATTTTATGTGCATTAAAACCCAACATCACAGTCATAAACACATGTAATCAACCCTGTAAAGTAAACAGCAGCCTTTAGAACCATTTTAGAGCCGAGCAAGCACACAGAGACCACACAGAGCCGGGCAAGTAAAAAAATTTTTTTTTTTTACAGTATATGTGTAGGCTATATTTGGACCATAAGACGCAGGGACTTTTCCCCCCCACTTCTGGGGGGAAAAAAGTGCGTCTTATGGTCCGAAAAATACGGTGGTGAGAAGATGGTACTGAACGCAGATCAGGGCACTCCAAATGTGGACGGGTTTGTGCTGGAGAGTGATGAGAGCTATGAAGGTGAGGAGTAAGTAGAAAACCTGGGATTTACGTTGGTGTTAACTGGAAGCTACTGAATACCTTGAAACCAATATCTAGCAAATTCAGAATACAATAACCAGGATTCCCATCCCCAGTGATGAGTTTTAACAAAGATAGATGAAACCAAGCATGGCCTATTAACCACCATTAACCCACCAGATTGGGCAGAAGCTTCTGTTCTGTGTCACTGGTAAATACTGACAAACAAAGAAAGGAGATTGAGTCAGCCTCTCTCTCAGTCTACACTCCAAGGCATCATCACATGGACTACATTCTTTAGGGGTAAGGGTTACTTTTAAGGCTTTTGTCCATCATTGCAGAAGATGACCCTTCTTCTAGAAACTTGGAAATTTGAATTTACCTTTCTCTTTTGTCTCCATAATCCCCTCAGTGTTGGTCACTGGTGTTGTACTTTAATTCTCTATAGCTAGGTTCTTCAAACAAAGGAATAAATGAGCAAACAAGCAAAAACTCCTAAGTTAATAAAATATCCTTGCCACCATTCCTCACACTAGCCTTTTTTCTCTCAGTATATTAAGAGTAATCTTTTTCTGGTTATTTTCATTGGCTCTCTCTTTTCCAACTTTTCTAAGTCAGGTAAATTACTGCCTAGCACAGATCCCCACTCAACTGTTATCTTTATTTTTTTACTCTTACCAAATTACCCTATTTGTTCCCTCTGTGCAGATACAACTTCTAAAAGAAAGCTAATATATTCTATTTTGTGAAGAGATTAAAACTCCCTTTAACTCATTTAAAAATTTTTATTTGAAATTTAGAGCCAATATTAAAGAAATAAAATTTCTTGTTGTAAATATTATAATTGTTTATCATATAAACATTTAATTCACAAGAAAGTATAAAAATAATAAAATCATGGAGAATTATAATTTACAGAGACAACTAATTTTAATTTATGGATGTATGGTTTCTGCTCTCTTGATCTAAATGTTCATAAACACTGGCATACCCATATGCACAGTTTTTTTTTGTTTGTTTGTTTTTTTTTGTTTTTTTTTTTAATCTAGGATCCAGAAAGAGAGAGGGGAAAAAACACCATGGTTTGATTTCCCTAACAATTCTTTAGGAAAAAAAAATAACCCTAGGTTACAGTCATAAGTACTCAACATGAGGAAAAAATATATGGAATGAGTACTTTACATAGAGAGTCCATCATGAGCAACTTAAAATATTAGTATTTTTCTAGTTTACTCAAACTTGGCATAACTTAGAACTTCTTTACCAAATTCAATAATCCATTAAAAAAAATCAAGGTTATAATAAGCGCTACTGGGGAGGGAAAAGAAAGCAACAGACAGACTGGTAATTACAGTGGAGCCAGCTACCAGAAAGGGTTAGGGGTCTCCTAATAACCCTGTAGAATTTGCAGCACTGTCTAACCCCTTCCCAATTTGAAATTGTACAGCCTCCACATAAATATTTTTAAAGACCCAAATTGGTTTTTCAAGGTGTGAATGACATAGTTACTTTTCCTTTATTTAAAAAAAAGTAGCAACAATAAAAAAATTTTTTGAAAAAATAGTCCCATTATTTAGAAGCCTTTGAATGCTTAGCCTTAAAGACACAGTTTATGAAATGAAGAGGAACTGTAATCAATTTAAATTATAAAGCACCTATTCAGAAAAAATAAACTACTTAACATGCATTAAATATAGCCTTGTTTATTCTAAGTAAATGATGCCTTTGGACTATAAAGGGAAAACACTTTGGAAATTATTATGAACTAAGAAAAAAGCTGGTATCTTTAATTAGTCTATACTCTCAATAAATTTGGAGCAAAATATCAAAGTGGGGGTGGGGTATACTTTTGTCTGAATTTAGTTCTGATTCAATAAAAGTTTCTTTTTTTCTGTAAAAAGTCACAATCATGCAACTTACAAAGTTTCTGGGAATATTTATTGTATATAGTCTAGAAGATGAAAAGAGTGTAACTATTATTCTTGGTTTGTTTTGAGGTTATTTACTTAGGGCTAAGCACCTCATTTTTCTTGTATACAAAAAAGTAATTATGCAGCGAAAAGAAATATTGCTCATATACTTCAAAACATATAAAAAATGTAAAACTTTATTACACACATTAATTTCTAACAAAGGACATCTCTAACATCAGTGTAACTGGGACAAGCCAGATAACTGATGTATATATACACGGATGTTTCTCCCAAATGGGTTTTATAAAGGCAAACAAACAAATAAACAATTTCTTCTTTTATGTCTGCCTCTCTTTTATAAATTTTCACGTCTTGAGGGTGTGTGTGTGTGTGTGTGTGTGTGTGCCCTAATATATTCTGTTCAAGTTAGTAGCATTCCCCGTCCGCCATTATTCATTTTATTGTTTCAAGCTTCTCAGGTTGAATCCATTTCTGCGTGTAACAAAGCAAAGATGTGAAAACCTACAAATTATAAACAAAATATCTTTATGGTTTTTCCAACTTGGGTCTTGCCCATTCTGAGCTTCCCGAAAAGTCAGCATACTCCCAGGAAGCCACCTTTCCTGGGAGCCAGGCCTGCTCCACTTGCCCCCCTTCTTTCATTCTCTGAGCAGCAGCTCCCTGATGACGAGTTCTGGATCATTGTCACTTGGGACAGGAAGACTGGTGGGTTGACATCAATTGTCCTGAGGCTAGAGACAAGTGATGGCTGGTTCACCGGGGTGGGGTGGGGGCAGGGTAGAGGGGGTGGGGGTGGGGGTGGCCTACTGCGCAAGACTGCATGCAGCTATCGCCAAGGGTGGAGGGTAGGGTGGTGCTCAGCTTATATGCACTAATGAATAACTAATACTGGAGAGAGCATTACACTAATGAAAGGAAAGTAACTTAACAAAAGCAAAAGAGCAATCCTTATCTCAGACGGGGCAACAGAATCTGACATTTTAAATTGTTAAACCAGAAGCTGTCAGTGTAGCTTTCCACTGGTTAAATATGCAAGAATGATTTTGATGTGTGAAGTTATTTTTTTTAAAATAAGTAACAAAGAAATGTTTGAGAGGGAGGCAGGTGTATGTCTGTGTGTTCATGTTGGGGGGGTTGAGGGAGGACTATGGCACAGAAGGGCCCTCAAGTCCCAGTCACCATGGATAGGATCTGCAGCTCCAACTTCTAATGTCTTAACTTCACTTTGCAAGAAAGGATTTGTACTTTTCCAAAGCCGCAGAGAGAAAGGGGGCTCTGGTGTTTATACAAACTTCCTCTTCTAAAAAACACAGTCCAGAAATAGTACTTCAAATCAGAAAACAATTTAAATTCCTAAAGGCTAAGTTAATTGGTATCAGAGCAAAACTCTGCTTTGCTCCCTGTCTTCTTCTTTTTTAAAATATATTTTTATTGACTTCAGAGAGGAAGGGAGAGGGAGAGAGAAACATCAATGATGAGAGAGAATCACTGCGCACGTGCTCTGACTGGGAATTGAACCTTGTTTTTAGATTAATGCTCAACCACTGAGCAACACCAGCCAGGCTGCTCCCTGTCTTCTTGATTTCCCATGGACAGCACCTCCTCAACGATTACCTTGAGATTGCTAGCACCTGCTTTCATAGGTCCTTCCTATATCTGTTTATCTAGGACATTGTCAATTCCTAAAATCCCAGGTATGCCAATTCTATAAAAATACAATTTATTTAGCCCATTAGTTTTTGGTTTGAGATTAACAAAGGGAGGCAAATTAAAAAAATATTTTAAATTCACTATTTGTTAAGGATTGAGATCTGATTGAACCCTGGCTTGTATCTACATAAGAATGGTGAGGGGAGCAAAGGCAACATTTTCAGTTCATATTGTCTTAAGAAATAAATGAACACACACACACACACACACACACACACACACACACACACAAAACCATTGGCTAGTGGATAAGGATGGTCTTTTGTAGACATCACACATGATTTCTCATTGATGATTTCTGTTCACTTTGACCGACATTTGCTAAGCATCTTCATGAGTATTACTGGGTTCAATATTAGAGATACTGTGAAAAAAACAGGGATTGTGTGTCTTAACGTTGGTTAAGTAGTACCAAATCCAAATATTCCCCATTGGTTTTTATATGAATAAATTTATACAGCAGAAGGGCAACCTTTGTCAGACTCTGGTCTGTCTTTTGATTTTGTAAGATTGTATTTGAGAAGCCTGCCTTCAAGAAGCTTATAATCTAGAATTTCCCTTAACTGTTCTGCATGAAATTTAACAACTTCCTGAAACGTTATGTGCAAATAGCTATGGGAATCATGAGCAGCCCAGGAGATGGTGGTATTATTGCAAAGAGAGAGTGGAAATGATATACCCAGTAAAAAGGATGGCATTACAGGGCATTCCTGGGCACCATAAGAAGTCATTTGTGTTTATTACAGTGAACCCAGATGATTAAAGGAGGCCATGGTTAGCGTGATGATAGGCAGACGCACAGAGAAAGGCGAGGTTCACAATCATTTTATTTTTGGAGTTTAGGAGAGCCCTGAGATGTTCAAGCCCCTCGTGGGACTTCTTCCCCAGAAACATTCTTCTCAGCTGAAGGGGGGAGATGAATGTTCTGAGTTTCTGGCCAACAGCCTAGAGCTTCATTCCTTGAATTTACACTCCCTCTCCTCCCTTTTGGCTAATCTTCAAACACTACAAAAGAATGGAGGGGTTGAGGTCTTTCTTAAATACTACCTCTCAAAAGTTGATTTTTTTTTAGATTTGCTTTTTCCCCCTATAAGCCTTTGGGTGTTAATGGGATATTCTTAAATGTATTTCCAAATTTCAGACAAGTTGTTCTCTCCACTGATTCTGATTTAGGACACGCTTCATTGAGTCTTCTGTCCATTTGCTTTAAAGAACGAGGGGAGTATCATTAGTCTTTTGGAGACTGTGAGGAGGAGGTTCCTGTTTTCCTCTGGTTTAAGAAAGTCTTCAGGGTTAGGGAAATGGAGTGCATAAGGAAAAGGGGGGTGCTTTTAACACCACCTCTCAGTTGGCATTTAAGGAGCAAGAAGCGATTGAATAGTTTTTCTCTTTCTTGATGAACTCCATGGTTAGGTCTTTCTTCCAGAAAAGAGGAAATGATCAAAGAAGAAAAAAACATCATGAAGGAAGCCTCAGCCTTTTTAGTTACTGATTCTATTTTTATTGAATTTTTGGGATGGCATTAGTTAACAAAAAGTTATATAGGTATCAGTTGTACATTCCATAATACATCGTCTGTACATTGTACTGTGTGTTCACCACCCCAATTAAATCAGCCTTAACTTTTCATCTCCTGGTTTTTTGTCAATTTATGTCACAACATCACTTTTACTTCCACATAGCAGGGGAGGCTGCAGGTAATTAATATTAACTTTCTGTGCTCTTCCCTGAGGAAGGAGACTCCATCATTAACATCCAGTTGTTAAAGCACAAAAGAGGAGTGAGTCTGAGATGTAGAGAGAACTTTTCTTATGTGCCACTGTACATGCAGGCGGTGGGGGTTGCTTTTTCACTGGGAGAGTGTTCCAGGGTTGGTTCCTCATCAGACACACCTACTTGCTAATTAGATACCATCTCAGCCAGTGCTGTGAAACTGAGCATGTAGCCCTTTTAGAAGCCGCTTACAGTTCTGGTGGTACTACTACAAGTGGGAATTTCTTGCTTTTCTATTCCCCACTTGCCCATTCTTTATGGACCAAATGTTATACACCTAGGAATTTAATTTGATGGCACTTCGCCAAGCTCTTAGAAACATCTTCCTTCTCCCCTCTCTGAATTCAGAGAGGCTGAGCAAAGCCACGTGTTGATCCTGCCCAAGGCCCTCAAACATGTGTAACATGCCTTTCAATGAAAGAGGAGTGTCTCAGTCTCCTGCTAAACTCTGCCTGTAATCCGCAGCCTTACAAGGAGACAAAGAAGCTCTGTGGTCCCCTAATACAGTTGCAATAAAGATAAGATGATGGCATTCAAAGTAAACATAAAATAATTGTGCATAGGGCTTATGCAAAAAAGCTTTGTTATTAAATACTGGAAAGGCAGTCACCCTGAAACAATGGGGCAAATTAGCATGCAGCCAGCCCAAGGCTTGTGCGCGCGCGCGCGCGCGCGCGCGCGCGAGCGCGCAGACACACACACACACACACACACACACACACACACACACACACACACACACACAAGTGCCCAGTGACAAATGCTTGGTGCTTGCCAGCAGGTCAACATTTGGTGGGAAGATAGCATGTCAGATTTCAGAAACTTTCCCTACAAATGGGCTTTCACTGCTCAAAGGGGGTGCTTTTTGATCCAGATAATAAAGTCCATTTACGTGAAACGATGCCGCTTTCAATGATATGATTAATTTCAGAAATACCTGGCATCTGAATGAAGCCCAGACTTCAAGAAATGACTGATAATGAGGAAAGATAATTAGGCAAATGTGGAGAGTTTTGCGTGGTGACTGAGGGGCTGGCCTGGCTAGGTTTACCTATACTCATTCCAAATGGAAATGAAAGAGCTTTGTGGGAAGCTGGAGATGATCAACCGATGGTTACGTATAAACTCACGTTAGCTCAAGTTTCTCAGCGTTTTACTCCATCATGACCAGTGGGCAGCTGATGCTTACCTTCAATGACTTCTCAGTGCATCCCAGACAAAGCTGGCCTTGTTTTTCATGAGGCCTGAAAAATGTAAATTTATCTTGCCTTACATGTCATTTGTTCTAAAGTGACCTCTCTGTTCTGAGCCTTTTCAAAAGTCTCACTGACTTTCCCTCCCCTCCAAAAGGAGAAAAACAAAAAAGGGGGAAAAGCCAAACACCTTTAGACAAAGGCTAAAGTGTGTGTGTGTGTGTGTGTGTTGCAGGGGTGAAGGGAGGGGTAATGTAAAATACCTCCCCACATTGATTTTCAACACTTTATTCACTGTTTATTGTTTTATTTTGTTATTATTATTTTCCACAACAGTTTTCTACTGGTGAATTGGAAGATATCAATGATTGGAGATTAGTGACTCCACCAGATAGAGTTGATGGAAAGCAGGACACCCCTAGTGGACTGACAGAGTATTCTCCAAAAGAACCTTTTTTTAGAATAAGTCTGAACAGTGGCAAGAGAGAAGGAAGTAGAAATATTTCCCTTTTCCTGGACCTAAACTTTTACAGTGCTACTTCAATTCCACCATCATGGGCAGATATGGGTTTACTAAGAGACAGTGTCACCTGTCACAAATAGGGAAGGGCATAGAGTTCCCTATTTTCCAGAAACAGAGAATCTGTCTCTAAAAGGCTTGACTAAATATACTCCAAGACTACGTAAAACTGTTCATCAAGTGTCATGGCAGTCACACAAAATGAAATGCTCAGAGTGTTTAGTGAAATACTATATGCTAAATACGTTAAGTATACTGTAACATACTCATTAGCCTATAACACAAAACACCATTTAAACCAAGGCATGAAGGGAGAAACAAACCTAAGTGTCAGCCTAGCCTTATACCTTTGGAGAAAATACATTAAAATATATTCATAGCAAATATGTGTCAAATATCAGTCCTAGGAAACTAATCTTTGATGAAATCTGTTTCTAATATGGGAATATAGCTGGAAAGAATTGACATTAACCAATGGTGTGGACATTTCTACTTAAAATGAAGCAATTCCATCATTTCACTATAATTTTAAAAAGCTATTCAGCCAAAATAGTAAAGTATGTTTAGTACTATATTAGCAAATAATACATATAATTTGGTATGAGTTAATTCCTTTCAAGTTTAAAAAAAAAAACTTGCTTTAGAAATTACATTGCTTAGCAGCAGTTTGCACAAATGACAAAGTATTAACAATAAAAAACAAAAAAGGTTACTACTCTACTGTATACAATTCATTTATATGACATAGCATAAACATATTTACCAACGTATGCGATTTCTTTGGTTTTGAGTGCTTGTTACTGTTCAAATCATCTATCCTGACAGCTAAACGATTTTAAAATATAAAGATGCTTTTTGCTTTGGGGAGTAGAAAAATGCACAATTGGGGGAGATTCCTTCAATCCAAATATGATATGGTTGTGTTGTCCTATTTGCTTTTAATCATTCCTAATTCCTGAGATGCTTAACATTTTATGTTTAAATATTATCTTGGTACAAAGCATTTCCCCTGCTTATGCATAACTTCATCTAGAAATTAGTATCTTCCACTTATAATGCATCAAAAGCTAGAAACATTTTCCTTTCTTAATGGTGTAGGAATTAGTATAATATTAGAGCACTCAAGGATATAATTATTTACATGTACTAGAAATATTAATTAGAACTATCTGATCAAGGTATGGGGAAAGTTGGAGAAAAGGAAAAGATTCCTTGTACTTACTTATAAATAGCTGGATATGTTAACTGTTCCTTCAAAAGAAATGATTAGACTATGTGGACACTCCAGATTCTAGAGAAATGTATTCCTGGAATCCTTTGAAAATTACACAGGTTTCTGTATTTTCAAACCAGTGCAAAATACTTAAAGACTGTTTATTTTATGCTAAGGTTTATATGTATGTATATGTCTTTGGTGTTGAGGAAGTGATAGAAAGAAATAAATGAAGTTTATTTTCTGCTAAAGTTAATATGTGTATGTATGGCTTTGGTATTGTTGGCAGTGATAGGAAGAAATAAATGAGGTGTTAATCTAATAAATGTGTTGCCAGTTGTGCTAAAATGGAATGCAATGCATATATGTCAATTGCATGTATATACAATTGTAATATTTTTATCGTTATTATGAAGTGTGCTTCGTTTTATATTTGCATCTGCTCCTTGTGTTGATTCTTGCTCTCGGCTCAACTGCAAGTTATAATTTTTCTTCTTTTGTTTATAAAGGTACAGTTTATATTTCTTCTGTGATTGTTTAAATTCCTAGAAAGTCTTGGGATTAAGAATATAGTATATTTTTTATTGAATTATTCACACACAAGTGGCAGGGCCCAAAGGGGATTCAGGTTTACAGGATTTTTCTAATAAATGTGTTCCCCTTTGTATGAAAGCTGCTAATTAGTGCATTCAAACAGCTCAACAGCGAATTGTTGGAAGGCATCATATTAAGGGCTAATATAAAACTGTTTATGTGGAAGGATATATAAAACGAGTAGGTGTTAAACCCAACACAAACTGAGTGGCAGGGGGTACCCACCAGTGCTAATTTTATGTTTGTTTGGCCTCATTTAAAGTTAAGATGTCTGTGTTATGATCAGGATGTGGAACATGCTGCACATACAGATGGATGGAAATGTGTCAATTTTGGAGCTGCAATTGTCTGGCAAAGAAGTCAATGGGTAATTTTTTCAGGAAATAGCTATTCCTAAACACTAGTTTTTATTTTTAACAGAAGCCCATATGGGGGCTTAAAATATATATATATATATATATATATATATATATATATATATATATATATATGCTTTTAAATATGATGGTTATAGCAGACATGCTAACTGTTCCAATTCCTGCTAAGCATGTTCACTAAGCCTTTTATAGGATTTTATGATGCTTGTATAAAAGGGCAATAATCCATTAATAGAATTTTGCATTTCTCAAGAGAGTTCCACTGCTGAAATTCAACATGTGTTTAAATTAATCCAAGAGTTTTGGTATCAGATTCTATTCTCAGTATTATGAATGAATCACACTGGAGGAAACCTGAAGGGGTTTCATCCATTCCTCCCAGCTTCCACACAGACCAGCTTAAAAACATTGAAAGCTATTCTCAATTCCTTCCAAGGAAATTTACCATTTTCCCAATCATCCCCACCAAAGTTTAGTGATTGTTTTCAGTGATGACTACTTTATCATTATTGTACAGATAGTCCATCCACTTACAATAGTTCTATTTATGATTTTTCACCTTTAAGGACATGTGAAAGTCACATGCATTTAGTAGAAACCGTACTTCAGATTTTGAATTCTGGTCTTTTTCTGGCTGGCCATATGCAGTCAGACACTCTTTTGTGATTCTGGGCAGTGAGCCTCAGCTCCCAGTCAGCCACCCATTCACTAGGGTAAACATCCATACTCTACTGTGTAGTATGAAATTCATTTCAATTCACATTTTCAATTCATGATGGGTTTGTTGGATAGTAACTCCATCACTAGTTGAGGAGTACCTGTACTTCCTTGGCCTGACCATATCACATCAAGTGAAGCACAGAGAGACCAACAGATAATCTGCAGGAAAACATTTTTACTAAATATCATCCTTTATTACACCAAAGCATACGAATTTCAAATATATTTTCATACTAGCTTTAGTTATTATCATAATGGCTTCTACTACTCTATATAAGTGCTCAGTGTTTGAAAGGTTTTTGTTAATTTGATTTTGTTTAAATTTTAGTTTCTTAAAAAAAACAACACTCTAATATGAATATGAACACTTGGGAATTCTATGAGACTGGACATGGAAATGATATATCTGTCATAGACATTCAACTAGAATTTGGAATGTCATATGGCAACCACAAACCAAATCTTAAAAAAAAAAAAAAAACACCCACAAAACAAATAATTAATAGACTTGAGGTAAATTTGATTAAGAAAAGAAGTATAATTATAAATGACCAATATCAGGAATTAAAAAGAAGACATTTTTACAAGTTCTTCACATATCCAAAGCAGTATAGAAGACATAGAACTACTTTGTAATAACAATAAAGAATTAGATTAAATTAATTACTAAAAATGTACATCATACCCAACCTGACACAACATAAAACTATTCATATTCAAGAAAATATGAATAGTCCTAGGATCCCATCCAGAATAAGCATGTTATATTTATTTGCCATGTCTCTTTAAGGATTTTCTTGACTATGGCAATTTCTCAGACATTCCTTATTTTTCATAACCTTGAAAATTTAGGAGTGTTGGTTAGGTATTTTGTAGAATACTTCTGTACTGGAATTTGGTTGATGTTTTCCTTGTGATTACACTGGTATTATGGCTTTTGGGAAGGAAGACCACAGAGGTAAAGTGCCATTTTAATCGAATATCAAGGGCACATATCATCAACACAATTTAACAATGTTGATTTGACCTTAATTACTGTCTGAGGCCATGTTTGTCCAATTTATCCATCAACTATAAACTCCTAACCCTTCTCCTCTTCTGTGTTGTACTCCTTGGATGGAAATAACCATGGGTATCCCACACATAAAGAGTGAGGATTTATGCTGCCTTTATTGAGACTAGGTACCTACATAAATTATTTTTAACTCTTCTGCATGAGACATTTGTTTTTTCCCCTCATTTATTTCTCCAATAATTTATTGACATCAGTATGGACTCCTGGGTATTTATTTTATACTTTAGGTATTAATCCAATACTGCATTATTTTATTTTATTGCCCATTTGTTCCAGCTTTGGCTGTTGGGAACTCTTTCAGTTGGATCCTGTGTCTCTTTGACAAACTCTCATAAATGTAGATTTTTTTTTAGCACTTCTTTACTTCCTGGCACTCTAAGCACCTCCACATTTATTGTGTCTATCTCTCACCCCATTCCTAGAATTGGGGAATTTCTCCTGATTCCTTTCTTTGTATTTGCATGTGCTACAAATTAAAAATAAAATAACATTTCAACAGAATGAATTTTCCAGTATCCAGGAGAAAATGTACCGAAAAGAGGATCAAAATTTCTATATAAAAATAAAACCACAAAAATTCAGAACATTATTGAGAGATATTAAAGGGATAAATAATCCCTTTAATATCTCTCAATAATATAATGAGTATATTCAGACTTTAAAGATCCAATATTGTAAATATGTTAACTTCCTCCAAAATGATGTATAGATTCAGTTCAAAGTCAATCAAAATCTCAGAAGAACTGTTGTAGAAATTGACAAGATGATTCTAAAATTTATAGTGAAAACAGAGGGCCAAAAATAATCAAGATAACCTTAAAATAGGAATGAATATAAAGCTAGAATAAGTAAGATAATGTGGTAATAGCTAAGGAATAACAAATAATAAGCAGCCCCAGAATAGAACTTGACATATGGTCAAGTCCTCTCCCAACATTTTAATATGAAAAATTTAAAACATAAAGCAGAGTTGATAGAAGTGAATACTTATACTCACCACCTAGATTCTATCATTATCATTTAACAATGCTTCCTTATTATATGTTTATTCATCCATTTAGTTCTTTACTTCTGACATAAAATTTAAATACAATGAAATGAAGAATTAAGTCTACAGTTGCCGAATTTGTCTCATACTTACACCTATGTAACACCTTCCTCTTTCAAGTTATAGAATAGTTCCAGAAAGTTTCATCATGCCCACTCCTAGCCAATACTTTTCCCATTCCTCAGAGACAAAAATACAGATTTTTTTCATATAATTAGAATCATACACTATGTTCTATTCGTGTGTCTAGCTTCATTGACTCAGCATGATATGTTTAGGATTTATTCATATTGTTGCAAGTATTGAGAGTTTATGCATTGTTATTGATGAGTAGCATTCCCTTGTTTGAGTAAATCACCATTTGTTTATTCATTCTTCTATTAATGAACACATGGGAAGTTTCAAGTTTTGGGTTGTTATGAATCAAACTGCTGTGAACATTATTTTATAAGTCCTTTGTGACAATATGATTTAATCTCTCTTTCATAAATATCTAGGATTGGAATTGAAGTGTCACAGGGTAGGCATACACATATAGTTTTATAAGCAACTGCCAGAACTTTCCCCGAAGTAGCTGTACCATGTTACAGACTTCTCAAGTATCCAATCCAGGATACAGAGGAGGCAAAAGGAAAATGCAGGGAACACACTACCATGTCTGTCCTTGAGTCCCAAGTCTCCCAGCCAGGTTGCCTTCTTTGCTCCACCTTTTAGATAATTTTTATGTTTGTATTCAAGAATTTTAGCTATACTTAGTGGGAGGAATAGGGGAAAATGTGTTCGCTCATTTCCTTTGTAATCAGAAATATATTGCTATTCTCTCTCTCTCTCTCTCTCTCTCTCTCTCTCTCTCTCTCTCTCTCTCTCTCTCTTTCTACCTTGAACATGCTGATTAATGACTAGATGCAGGGCTGTCAGGTGAATCTGTGATGCTCTTGATTTATTGCAGGTGGAGGTGCGATAGAGTTTGCCATGGGTTTGAAAACAGAAGACACAGCAGTCAGAGTTTGTGACTAAAAGGAATTGTCTGATCTCTGCCTCCTGGGAAGGTGCTTTGAAAAAAAAGGGCTCAGATCACTACTGAGGAAAGCCAGATGAAAGGAAGGGGCACGTTTGTAGGTTGTAGCATGGGTAGCTTAGAACGATGATAGAGGAACAAATTGGATGGACATCTGTAAGTACCGTAGGTCCTGAGGCATTCATGGCATAGCTGCCATGTTTTCTGAAACCGGGAGAAGGGTGGAAGCAAGAAGACTTGGCAGCTACAAAGTAATTGCCCTTAGTTGCTGAGATGTGATGTAGGAAAGCCAGCTGAGAACTCCCTATGCCCCCATCTCCTCTGGTATGCCATTGTCTTCAGTAGTCAGTCACATCTTCAGCTTGAGAGGGACCTGAGATCCACAGGGAAAGCACTGGGGAGAGGAACCTGTGAGGCATAATCGGGGCAGGTGCAGTGCTTAGGGAGAAAACTGACATTGACCTTTGGTCAGCCTTGAGCAAAGCAGTGAAAAGTTAGGAGAAAACATGGAAGGCCTGGGAACAAAAGGAATTGTATTTCAGGAATTAATAATGAGGGCGTTTTTACACAATGGGATGGCAAAGGGGTGGTAATTTTTTCAAAGTTTGCAAGGTGAACTGAAAGAATATAAGACAAATAGCGGAATTAAAGCTTTTAGTAACCACAGCGCAGAAGAACATTAACATTAGCATAGAAAAATACCTTAAAATTATTTTAAACTACTTCCCATCTATCTACTCATAGATTACTTATCATTTTACCTCTAATGTAGCACCTTACTGGTGTTCCTATTTTGATTCTTTAGAGTAGTGTGTGCTGGTTTTAGGGCAATACATATTCAATATGAAGTCATTTGTCAATTAGATAAACTATATACATACACACATACATATAAAAATACTTATACATTGATGTGAAAATCTTTTCATACTTATTATTTTACATACATGTCAAAAATTTCTTCTCTATAGATTTCATTAAAAATGTATTGAAGAGTTTTGTTTGTCTTGACTAGTGTGTGAGTCTTTTTAGGGTTACTTTTATACCTATATCAAATCTGAAGACAAAATACCTTTACTAGTATATCATGCTGCATAGAAATGTATTGATTTGCTATTTGAGATATTTAATCATTACTCACTAGGGCACATGTGTCAAACACAGGGCCCTCGGGCCAAATCCAGCCCGCCAGGCCTTGCAATGTGGCCCGCACCGCGCTGTCATCACTGCACTCCGCTGTCAGTTTATGACATTGTCAGTTTATGACTGTTCAGTAAACCATTCGGCCCGCGATTTAGGCTGGATTTTAGATTTTGGCCCCTTCTCTGATTGAGTTCGACACCCCTACACTAGGGCATCTTAACAACATGGTTGAACATGATACCAGGCAGCTGTCACTTAAGTGTGGTGTGTTGCTTTGCTTCTCACATTGACCCAAGAGCCCCTGGAGATTAGGTGGTATGCTGAGTAGGGAGGGCTGGGAGTCATGTAATGATGCAGAATACACATGGCAATGTGCCCAGGAGAATCCATCTTATGTGAGCATCTGAGAGAAAAAATTTGGGGGAGTAAAAGTGGTTTTGTATATACAGAAAAATTAGCAGAATTCTATATTCCATGTCAGACAGTTGGAATTCTTCACAAAAACACAGAAAATAGCTGTAAAATTAGTATGTTGGAATTATCCACTAATTACTATTAGTGCAACAGACCCATCAAAGAGAACTAAGGGTGAGTTTGGGGAAGGACATAGAACTAATGACTTAGGTCCAGTGGGTGAGTGCTCTTTCTCCTGATACAACCAGTTACAAGGGTGATTTCTTGGTGGGTACCAGGGGGTTTGCATGGCTAGAATTTTGGAACATATACATTTGTCCTCTGAGATCTAGTGTATTTTTTAAAATATACTTTTATTAATTTCAGAGTGGAAGGGAGAGGGAGAGAGAGAAAATATCAATGATGAGAGAGAATCATTGATTGGCTGCCTCTTGCACACCTCTCCTGGGGATGGAGCCCACAACCCAGGCATGTGCCCTTGACCAGAATCGAACCTGGGACCCCTCTATCCACATAACAGAGAGGTGATAGACAGGTATAAAGTTTCTGGTCAAACAGCAGGAAAGAGCCTCCCAGGTTGTCATACATTCAGTGTCATGCAAGAAACAGCTGAAAGAAACAGCCAGCTGTGACTCATGTTCCCAGGAGGAGTGCAGAAGTATTTGAAACAAAAATACAACAACTAATAACTGATTTGCCAGAACCACATAGGACATGATTTTTTTTTTTTAGCAAAAACAAATATAGAGACCAGAGAGGTTGTTATTTTGACAAAAGCAATTTCATTGATGTCACATCTAAGAATAGAACTTGGTTCTCCTGATTCTTGCATACATTTCTACATTAATATCACATTTACTTCCAGTGGCAGAGCAGAATCTGTGACTATCCTAAAGAGTAAAATATTGTAGAAGTCAGTTTTATCTTAAACATTTGCATGGGATTTTAATCGTATATCATATGTGTGTTTTAAAATTATATTTGATTCAAATAAGTCATAGTTCTAATAATTTAAACTGTATTTCTAACATTTAAAACAATTTCAGTTTGAGTTGCATGACACTGAAATTAATCTACCTCTTCATATTTAGTATTTATGATTTTTCTTCTATATATTTGCTTGTTCATATCATTTGATTACATTTTCATATGCATATCTCATTTTCATTTAGGAGTCCTTGGATTTGTAATGAGGACAGATATCATCCACAAACGTAATTTCTCAAGAAACATAACTATTTCTTTAAAATTACTTTATTGAAGTATGATTGACATGTAAAAGACTGAATACATGGTTAATGTATACAAATTTGTGAGGTTTGGGGATAAGTATACATTGTGAAACTAACACCACCATTAAGATAATAACTATATGGGCCACCTCCCAAAGATTCATCTTGCTACTTTTATTATCAATGTCATCACCATCATTGCAATCATCATCTTCATCACCACCATCACCACCATCATCATCAGTATCATCGTTATCTTTGTGATAAGAGCACTTAACAGAGATTTACCCTCTTGAAAATTGTAGGTGTGCAATAGAGTATTGTTAGCTTTAAGCACTATGGTTTATAGTCAGTCTCCAGAACTTGCCTCATAAGAATTATGACCATAACCTATCTTTTACCTCCTCCATCTAATCGCTGGTAACCACCTTTCTACTATCTGACTCTATGAGTTTGACTAATTTAGATTCCACATATATGTGAAACCATACAGTATTTAAGTTTCTGTGTCTGGCTTATTTCACTTAGCATAATGTTCTCCAGGTCCATCAGGTTGTTTCAAATGACAGGATTCCCTCATTTTTTTAAAAAAAAGGCTGAATAAAAATAAAATTTCATAGTATGTACATACCACATTTTCTTTATATACTCATTCATCTATGGAAATTTAGTCCCCCGCCCCCACCATGTTTTTGGCTATTGTGCATAATGCTTCTGTGAAATCTATATCAAGGAGTTGTTTGATAAATAAACAGTCTGGAGCACAGATATTTTTTTCACTCGCTAGGTAATATTTATTCCCTAAAAACCTTTTGTGCTACGTAAGTAAAGTAATCACAAAATAAAGGTGGCAACTAAAAGGAAGGTAGACATTGTATGAAGGGAGATGCTGAGGTTAGAGAGGAAAATATATATAAATAAATTATGTACATACATAAAGCTGTGAGGAATGTTATTGGTTTGGAGGTCACAATGGACATCCCTCTACACCTCTGAGTTATGACCTATTGAGAAATAGACCGAAAGAGCTGGTTATGCAAATGGGATGGCAATTATGAAAAACCTAATTGAAATTGCATAGGAATCCTATAAATTATTATTGTCAGAACACTGGATTACTTAAGTGGAAATGGTATGAGGTTCCAGTCAATTTGATTCAGTTAATTTAAACAACAGTACTCATAATTCTTATGAACATTCTGTTTGTGGTTTGTTTGCATTCAAGGTTAGATAAGAGAAAACAAATACTTTCCATGCATTCCCAAAGAAGACACAGTGTAGTCAGTGTTTGCAATAATACATATTTAACATCCTTGGACTGCTTTGTTTTTCTGTTTTGTTTTTGTTTCTGTTTTATTTTGCACTATCTCTTATTTGGTGTGGACTTATTGTATAGCATGTTGGAGCTGTTTCTACAGAGGGAAAAGCTAATAAAACTCTGGCTTATAAAGAGTTCGCAACAAAATGTGTTTACAAATTGCTTACTTTGAGATGGACAGGTGAAAGGCACTATATAAGTGTCAAGTATTATTATCTGTCTAAATCTAGCTGAGTGAACAAATCTTTTTAATGCCCATTTTAATGACTCAGTTGTTCCATATGGTGAACTTCAAATGCATAAAACAATCCAGAGTTAGTACATTCCCTGGAGAGAACCAGATTGTCCAGGTGTGCCATATTTTTAAACTCAGGGTAGAATTAGGAGGCAGAACTTTGCAAAATTCAGGCTCAAACAGCAAGCCAGACCAAATAATTTCTCTCTTTATTGTTTCAGACAACAGAGGGTCCTTTCATTAATGAAACAAAACCATGTATTATCTACTAGAAAGCAGGTACTAATTATGTTATGGTATTTGGATTTCTATGGGTTTTGGTAAGAGGAAGTCTCCTGGAGCTAAGCTACTGAGATTGAGTTATTTGTGTCAATTTGAATAACTTTAGTAAAGACTTAGTTTAGGCTTGTTTCTGGGCAAAGCTGATTCCATGAAGATGGTGGTCCTCAGAGACGTCTTTGGCTGTATTTTTTAGATCTTGATGTATTTTGTTTTTATAAAGATACTTTAGCCTGACAGAGAGAATAACTAGACAGAAGCAACAAGATCTGTCAACCTTAGAAAATCATGATGAATTCATAAAATATATTTGAGAATAAAAGTGATTTCAAGCGAACCAGATTCTTTTCTTCTTTTGCATTGTTTTGATTGTTGAAGGGAATCCTATCATTTGAAACAATCTGGATGGTCCTGGAGTACATTATGCTAAGTGAAATAATCCCTTTTTGATTGATACAACACCACTCCTGCAAAGTAACATAGGTGCTGTGTATAGCAGGTTGGAGAAGCTGGTTAGTCCCGTGACAATGAGCCTGAGTGAGAGAGCTAAACCAAGAAGCTTGCTTCTGATTGGGGTGGTGGGAGGGTCTGGTAAGATTGGTGATTTTTTATGTCTTGACCGCTTCAATGGTTAAAACATAGTTATAATGAGATCAGAGTGGACCACGCTGACTCCAGATCATGTGCACAGACCATATTCTCCACCCCAGTCGGCAAATGAGTGCTTTAAGTAGAGAGAAGAAGAAGGAAGAGAGCTCAGGCCCTGAAATATAATTCAATAGCTCTAATTCCTTGTCTTTATTCTGCAACAGAAAAAAAAATGGTTTTTGAGATCCCTTACAATAACTACTTATGTATAAAAGTTAAGGTATCTTAAAACAAATCTAATGCTTTAGCCACCATCCTATGTTGTAAATAACCCCAAGAATATCTTAAATGATATCTGATCCCACATTCAGAAAACTATTGGTGTCAATCTAAGGATAACTCCCAGAATAATTATAATTATGATTGTGGTAATGATGATGACAATAGTTGCTAAAATTTATTGAGCACTTGTGATGGGAAAGGCATCAGCTTAATTAACTTGCCCTTAACTTATTTGATTTGTACAGCACGCCAATGAAGCTCATACTACATTATCCCCATTTCATAGGTGGGTACCCCAGCACAGAACATTTAAAACCATTCATGTGTTGAGTTCAGAATTCAAATCAGGGAGAATGACTCCAGAATCCATTCCACGGGCCCTTAAACAAGTCCTTATAATTGAGTTTCCAGAGAGAGATAGATTCTTAGAATCGATGGGCTTATTGACAGAGGAGGTTTTTCTAACAAAACTTCTAAATAAAGTAAGGGTCATGGGACAGGGGAAATTGACAAAGGTGATGACACAAGTCCTATTAACTTATTTGTTCCAGAAGGGGCGGGAGAACTCCTTAGTCCTCAGAGCTCCACCTGAACAATGCTGCTTTCTGTCCAAATTATTGCTGAATGAAGGGGAGGGACAGAATGGCGAGGTGATCAAAGGCCTTTCAGAGAAGGAGGTGAAATGGCAGCCACAGGCTCTTCCCTGTCCCCAGAAGTTTACTGCACTGCATTTAATAATTGCTCCCCATCATTGCCTGCCTGTCCTTTCCCAAGAAATCCACCTGATTGGGATGGATTTGGTGTGGGAAAATCTGTTCCAGCCTATTAGGCAGCACCTTCCTTGAGATTTCCCTGTCCACATTTATCAAAGAGATGGGATGATAATTCAGGCTGGGTTCTGGTTCTCCTCCTGGTTTCAGAATTATGATAATGAGTGCTGATCTTAGGTCTGAGGGTCAGTGTTTGCTTTTGCATCCCCTTTGTCCCTGTTTAGCAGCAGAGGCAGGAGCACCTTGTTTCAGGGAGTAAAACCAGATGATCAGGCTCCAGGGCTCTTGGTGTATTTCCTAGGGTAGAAGGTTTTAGGCACAGGTCTTCCTCCTCCACTTCCTCCTCCTCTTCCTCCTCCTCCTCTTCCTCCTCCTCCTCTTCCTCCTCCTCTTCCTCCTCCTCCTTTTCCTCCTCCTCCTCCTCCTCCTCCTCCTCCTCCTCCTCCTCCTCCTCCTCCTCCTTCTCTCTTCTTCTTCTTCTTCTTCTTCTTCTTCTTCTTCTTCTTCTTCTTCTTCTTCTTCTTCTTCTTCTTCCTCCTCCTCCTCCTCCTCCTCCTCCTCCTCCTCCTCCTCCTCTTCTTCTTCTTCTTCTTCTTCTTCTCCTTCTCCTATGTTCCTCTCTGAAAATGACAGTATTTCTAGTAACACTGGCAGTTTCTGTCATTCTCAAGCAGACCTTTTAAAAATAAACCAATAGAAACAAAGGAGGGGGGGCGGGAATCTGTGACATTTCTCGGGATACTCTAGAATAGCAGTGCTCTCTTCCTTCTGGGGAATTGAATATTCAGAGTGCCTGAGAGTCTGCTGGCTGCAGAGATTTGTGGGTCTCCTCAAGTTTCGAACTCTCCACCAATGCATGACCCTGCCTCTAGAAGAGCTGTGATTTTTGTTCTAAGAATCACTATCCCCATTATTATTGATAGCATTAGTATTACTATCTTAATATGGGCACTATTTGAAGCACTTTATCTGCAGTCATTGGTTAATATTCACAACAACCCTATAAGTAGGTATCCTTATTGACTCTCCCACTCCTATTTGGCAGGCATGGAAACCATGCCTAGGCACTTAACTCAAGGCTATGTAGCAAGTGAGCTGGGACTCCACACAGACCCATGGGACTTGGTGTTAGTGTTTGTGCCCTACTCACTTTGCTCTTCCAGCTTTTAGTTCTGAATGGTGACAGGACCTCTTAGTTGTCAGTAGAAGGCCACCAGCACAGAATACAAAAAAAGCAGAAAAAGATGGAGATAGAGCAGAAAAGAACAACGAGGTGGTTGATAGCCAGGGCAATGTGGGAAAGACTTCTGGCCTGCACAGGATAATTCAGCCCTGCTGGCCATGCGGTTATGCTTGAAGAGGAGAAATAATAAAACATAACATTTTCTGAGACTGCAGCACAGGCAGTAACCAAAGGCTAAGATTTTCCTATCTATCTCAATCTTCACAACCTCTCAATTTTATTGATGGACAAACTGGGCTGAAGTCATTATTTACCAAAGGTTGCAAGTAGGGAAGTGTCAGGGCAATCAGCCCAGGTCAGGGTAGTTCCACATGAAGGAAGAGACTGAAGTTTGACAAGCACATGCTTCCATAAATCATTTTGGGAAATGTTTCTGTGTAAATGGAGAAAACTCTGTGTTTTTGTGTTTCTTTCTCTATGTCTTTTGTCCCCATCTCTCTCTTACACACACACACACACACACACACACACACACACACACACACAGTCTTGGTGCAGTTCAAAAGGAAAAACCTAAACAATGAGACTTTTTAAGGAGAAAATTGGTGCATTATTGTGGCATTACTTTTTAACTTTTGCAATTCATATCTAGAAAAGTGAAAGGCTTCAGTGAGAGAAGCTAGGATGTTTTATCTAAAAGGACTTTGGTGATTTGCCTGTAACTTTAATACTGGAATTCTACTTTTTGATTCCTTAAATATGTTAGAATTATCAGGGGTAGGTACCTAATCCTACATAATGTAGAAGTCATATTTAATTAAATTAATGTAACTGAAATAGTTCAGTTGGCTTAACTTGTTCATTTTCCCTAACTAAATATCAGCTTACAGTAAAAATTTTATTAATCACAGTAATGAGAATTTTTATATTAAATATATATATTACATTTAGTTTAAATGTTAATAGTCTACATTATTTTAATAAATTGCACTAAGGGAGTATATATGGAGTAAGTCTCTCATGCAGATTTTATTGGTTGCTGCATAGTTAATAGACACTAATGTGATCAGAGCCGGGATGTGATCATAAGATCAGTAGTTAAAATGATTGAAATATAAATTAGGAGCTGGAATAATTGTTTGTTAGAAGCTCAGATAATAACTGTTTGGTAATACTCGGAGGGTCGAAGAAATAAAACATTCAAATGTGCAGCAGTAGCAGAAGAGAGAAACACTTTAAGGCAGACAAAGGCTTTTTCTACTAATTGCGCCTCTCTCTGCCCCACCCCCGCTCCATGGAGGGGCCTCCCCACTCTCTGTATCTTTTCCCCTCTTGGTTCCTCAGCAAGCCTTCTGCTCAGCAACCAGAACTGCTGCTCTCTTTCTCTGTCCCCTGCTTCTATACTCACAGTCCAGTCATTACTGATGATGACAAACCTTCTTGCCACCATCCTGCCCTTAGCACAACTGATTCTTTGAGAGCTGGTAGAAAACCCATCATCTTCTGTGGCCTGCATACTCTTTCTGTAAAAGGCTAGATGGTAAGTATTTCAAGTTTTTGGACCATATGATGCTTGCTGCCATGACTCAACTCTGCCCTTATAGGCACAGGAAGCAGCTGCTAGATGAGCAAATAGGCATCACACTTTATAAAAACAGATATTGAGCTGAATGTGGCCTCCTGGCCACAATTTGCCACCTCCATTTCTTTGTTGTCAAATGTGTTCCTGACCCAAAGATACATTTAATTTCTTCTCTCAAAAAAAGAGTCTGGGTTGAAATATCTTTCTCCACAATGGGCCTGTAACAAATTTCTTTTAGCTGTTTGCGTGCAGTGCAGTCCTGGCAAGGTAAAATTGGAGACTGCTAATGGAATAGAAGCAGTCTACTTTCCATGACCCAGTTGGCCTGGAGGTTAATTAAAAAAGAGTGTGATTGTATTTAAGAGACTTAATCAAGTTTTTTGTCTCATGTAGCTATGAGGACTTCCTCCAGACAGGAGCTGATAGTGACCAGATCTAATCCTGCAAAGAGACTTTTTGGGTAATTTGATAGTGAATTCCCCTTTCTTATCTGAACCTTTTTCCTCCAAATTCTTGGACGTGTTGTTGAAAAACTATTTTTGTTTGTTTTAGAGCCCTGGCCTCCTCCTACCCCTCACTCCAATTAATTCACCTGTCTCCTTTACCTTTTGGGATATTTTTCTTTAGTTATTCATCTTGATGGTTTGACTTGGAAAGTTCAAGCTTTTCCATGAGGGTTTTTGGTATTTTTGAGCCATGTGCCCTCTCAATCTCTTTAATAAATTCCTTAAGGAAGTTGGAGATTTCTGACAACAATTTTTAAATAAAGGGCCTCTGACTTCCCTTTCTCCCACTCCTTCAGAAACGGTATAATTCTAACATTGTTTCCTTTTAATCTCTTCTACAGGTCAACTATTTCAACTTTTGACTTCAATTTTTCATTTTCAAAGCTGTGTGTTAAATTCATTAATTTTTATTAAATTCCCTTAATTTACTCACTGAGGGTAAAGCACTGTGAAAGACAACGCTGATGGAGACAAAGGCATTTAAAATAGCCTCTGCCCTTGAGGTGCTAATCATTAACCTAAAATATAAGGTTGCATGTGACAAGCACTATGTAAGTGGCACAAAGGAAGTCAGTAAACGTGTAAAAGACATAATGGCCATTGTTCTCTGGGGCGAGAGGGTAAGAGTGGACATTGGTTGATTTTACTTTGCAATATCCACAACTAGCTTTTGGCTTACTATGCCTCTTCCCTCTCAGTCTTTGTGCCAACTGTGGTACTAATTTTATTCCCAGTGGGATCTCATGCTCCAAGCCAGGCTAATGAGTGGACTCACTCATCTGGCTGCAGTTGGGCATCCAGTAGACATAAGAATGCCAATCTGAATCCCATATGTTCTTTTTGTTCCAATCTAGATTCTCCCTTCTACTGGACTGGACTTTTTTTTTTTTTTTTTTAAATCAAGGGAGCCTGAAGGTGCTGTGGACCACCACCCATACTTTTAAATGTAGCCAACAGCTCAGCCAGTGTTGCTCAGTGGTTGAGTGTTGACCTATGAACCAGGAGGTCACAATTTGATTCTGGTCAGGGCACATACTGGGTTGTGGGCTTCATGCCCAGTGGGGACCTGCAGGAGGCAGCCAATCAATGATTGTCTCTCATCATTGATATTTCTATTTCTCTCTCCCTCTCCTTTCCTCTCTGAAATATATAGCTAACAAAGAGAAGCCTAACACAAGGCAGGGTCCTGCTGCCATCTTTTGAAGTTTACATCAGTCTGGAACTGAGGCTGAACTGGACTCCTCAGCTCCCTGACCATTTCATTTTAAGTGTAAACCAGTTTAAGTTGAGTTTTCTGCCTCTTGGAACAGATAGAGTGTTGGAGCTTGGATTTGAACTTGGTAGAATCTTTGTAGTTAAAGATGAGGTCACAGTTGCTGAACATTTTTATTTACCCAAAAGCTTCTACATTTGACAGTGTTGGATACAGTTTTCCATTTAGGGCAACAAGCATACCAATTCAAAGGTGCTGGTGTTGGAAGTACTCACTGTGTTCTTTACCTTGCCTCCATGTGCTTAAACCATTCTAGGAATTTAAAATAATCAAAATTGAAAGGGCATTTCTGAGCACTTTAACACATTTTCTTATGTGACCCACTCACTTTCCCTGGTGACGTCTTCACTGGCCATCTGTGTTATACTTCAAGGTCACTAAGGATGGCTTACTTTTTTCACCTAGCATTTCTGGGCTTCCAATCCCATGAGATTTCATAGCAGAAAAACACTATTTTAACCCCTCTGTGCATATACAGGAGGAGGAAAAGAAGGGATATTTTTTGGAAATCTACCAGGTATTATGATTTATATTTTATTTTAAATCATTTTGTCACGATTCTAAAAGGAAATTGCTATTACTCTCTTTAAAGGTGAGGAAAAGGAGGTTTGAAAGGTTTATTTCATTCATCAAAATTGTATACCTAGTACATGGAAGCATCAGGGTTTGAACCCAGGTTCCTTTGACTCCAAAGCCCCTGCTGATTCCTCTATATCATGCTGATTTACATCATATTCCTCATTATCCCTGGATGACAAACCAACCATACCCCCCGTCTTGTACCTACTGACCAAAGGAGAGGAGCTGATGAGAACAAGGAAGAGTTTCTCTGGTTGGGTCTCTCATGCTCCTCATGGGGTAGATTATTATAGTGGTCCAGTGTCCAGACTAGATGTGGTTCTCAGGGCCATCACTCTACCTTGAGTAGTTGGTTTTGTGTCCATCGTGATTGGTCGAGATGGCTTAAAGCTCCTACAGGGCTTTATTCTGGGGATGCAGTGGTTGTGTTTTTTGGCTTTAGCAAATCTTCCTAGCTTATGTTGTTAGTGGATGCAGCTGTTTGGGGAGGGCTTGGGGAGGACTCTGGCGTTTGCCACCTCTTCAAGCTTCCGGGCTCCTCACAGCTGGACAGCCCAGATTCTATCAACACTCTTCAGAGTCCTGTTCCCAGCTGGAACCCTGCTCAGTTCTGACACTGTACAGCTTTTTCAAATAACAGCACTTTCAAAGAACATGTTCAAAGTCAGCACTTCTACCTTCCCTTGGACTCTAGTTTTATGGTGAAGTACTGTCCCTTACCTAACAAACCTGGAGGGACCTGGTACACCTGCTCAGCAGGGCCAAATGGAGACCTTTAGGGAAGCTGGTAATTTTCCATTACCCTTCCAAATTCATTGGCCATACAAAACAAACTCCAAGATCAGCTCTGAATACCTGGCCATCTGACAAGATAAACACATAAACTAAATTTTAGTGATTAACAGAATAGACTTGGAGGTGGAAGCATCTTGATATGAATGCAGGTTCTAGCACTCAATAATGATGTTATTACTGGAGGTGTCTGAAGCTTAATAGTCTTATGGTCAAAAGGGGGATAGATCCTTCATAGAGTATTTGTTAAAATTAAATGAAAAAAACAACAAAGGAGCATGGCACATACACTGAATGGCCAGATTATTATGATCTCTGAACGCATAATAATCTGGCCACTCAGTATATATATTAGAGGCCCGGTGCATGAATTCGTGCATGTGTGGGGTCTGGCCAGCCAGGCCAGGGGGAGGGGACATGGAAGTTGGCTGGCTTGTCTTCCTGCTGGTCAAACTCCTGGTTGAGGGGACAATTTGCATATTAGCCCTTTATTACATAGGATATACACTGAGTGGCCAGATTATTATTTGTTCAGAGATCATAATAGTCTGGCCACTCAGTATAGTATGTGCTTAGCACATTGTAACTGTTTCTACTAAGTATCCTTGGTTCTATTTTCTTTCTATCTTACATTGATATCTATTTCTCTATGAATGAAAATGCAAATTATCTTATAATGTCCATAATATTTATATTTATATTTTGCATCTCAACTTTCCAGATGTGGTTACATTCTAGGATGTATCCTGAAAATATGTTCTGAATTTTGTTATTGAGATCAAACAACTTTGCCCAGAGCAACAACTATCTATTGTCATATTTGCAGCATATTCTCAGGAGTAGGGCTCATCACCCTATGGGGAAACTCCTACAAAAAATGGGTGTCTCATCACCAATAATTGAACCTTTCCTCTCTTGATTTGCAAATGCAATGGACTCTCAAAGGGATATCAAGACCTTTAATCCAGGTCCCATTTTCTCTACAGGCAGAGAGATGCTTTTAGGATTATATATTTTAAAAACTTTGGGTCTTGCAATCTTGAGTTTTCTGAAGGATTTTCTGCTGTGTAGTATTTGTTAAATAAGAAGGCATGTGGCCAAGTAATCTATATTGCTAAGTAGAAGGAATCATAAGGCAGTGCTCTCAGCTTTGATAGGGGTGGGACAGGCGTGGCGTAACTGGAAGGGATTTTCTGGGATCTTGGAGATTCTACCATTCTCTGTCTCTCTTGGACCTTGATTTTAAACTTACCTTGGACTGATAGGGGACTATCACTTGAAGAGATCTGTTAGAATCAAATTCCTCCATGGAAGGCTGGAGGTATCTCAGTCATATTCTCCATCTCAGCATCACATTATTCTTGGCAGTTAAATGCCAGGCTCAGCATTGTGGTGTGGTGCTGAGATCCTTCAGGGTGGTTTCCCGTTGAACTGTAGCAGTTGAACTGTGTTAGTACTTTTAGGGCAGCAGATTCAGGGCAGAGAAGGAGTACATTGATTGATCTTCTGCTGAAAATGTGATGAATACATTGAATGAAAGAGAGGATCACTTAATGGGTTCAACTCTGTTGTAGATACTGTAAGGCTGGAAAGAACTATAAAGCTCCGTTTCTGTCCTTAAGTAACTTGTATTTGTGTTGGCAAGGCAAGAATAAGGCACATGAAGCAACAGGCTGGATGAGGGAGTGTGTGATTAAGTGACAACTGAATAGTACAGACAGAAAGTGCTCTGGGGGCCCAGCCTTGGGAGAGACGGTGGAGACGGCTAAGTGATGACAGGTTTTGCAGTGATCTGATGTTTTTGTGAGAGATGCGTGCCCAGGGTTAGAGACGCGGTGGTGACTGTGAACATGGCAATTCCAAAAATCACATCTCAATGATGGTTTCATTTTCTCAAGTCCCAGATCCCTGTTGATTGAGGGAATCACACTGGGAACTTTTCAGGGTCACAGGATGGTATTTTGTGCTTTCTAAGGAGCCATTCAGCTAGGAGTTTCAACTGTTCTCAAGCTCTGGTAGACTTGTAAATTTATAAATGTGTGAGGTCAGGCTTGCCTTGCTACCACTCACTGACCGCATGACCTTGAGCTTGACAATTGGCCAAGCTTCACTTTCTCTGCTGAATGACAGTGATAATACTGTCCTTACAGAGTTGCTGTGAGGATCACAAGATGATAACACGTACAAAGTTCTTGGTACATGGAAGGGGTTTTAGTGCATGACAGGTTTATCATGGTCCCTGGTGGGGCTAGGAAGAAACACGGTTGAAATGAATAAAATCAGAGAATGTGGGAGTTGCAAGAGATTAGGGTGATCACTTAGGCCAACTCCTCATTCTACAGATGAGGAATGGAGGCTGAGATAAACTAAATTATTTGCTCAACAACAACCCTCCCCCAGCAGTAAAGCTGGGCTAGCTGTTAACTAGCAGGTTATTACATTTCTTTACCATAGTTCAAGTCACCGAGCTCAGCATTCCCTCTTCCTATCTGCCTCTTTCTTTCACTCTCTTCCTCCAATATTACCCATAACTACCTGTGTGGGGCACTGTATTAGATTTAAAAGCAAACAAGATGCGGTGTTTGCTGTCAAGGAATTGGCACCATAGATGAGCCGACATTAAGCTTCTTAGATTCATTAGGGATAAATGGGAAATGGACTGACATGGGAATGGAGGGTAGACTGGCACAGAGTGGGAGACAAGCCAGCATAATGGTTCAAGTTGTAGTGGCAGGCAGATTAGGTTCACACCCTTTCCTTAACCTTGAACAAGTTATGAAATGCCCTATCTGAATATAAAATGGGGATGATGAGAATATCTACATTCTAAGGTTGTTGTACAGATAAATGAGAATGTAGTAGGGTGCTTGGCATGTAACAAGTATTCAGTCAATGATAGCTGAATTTATATAGAAAAGGCACTGGAGGCATTTTGTATAGGAGAGAACAATGTGGTAAGAATAGAATCACAGGATCATAACAAAGGATTTCTAAGGCTACGTAGGGACCTATTGCAACGCTGGGATTAAAGTCTTTGTAAACGGTGACTTCTTTGCTTTTGAGGAGTGGGTCCTAAGATAATTAACTTTTTAGAAGACTCAAAGTTATGAAAGTTTTTTCCAGTGAATGAACTTGACTTCCCTTCATCACACTTAATGCATGTGAGATCACTTGAATTTTCTCGGGAAGAAAAAAGTGGTGAATCTGAAATCTTATCTTTTCTAATGTTTAACATTTTTTGCCAAAATGTTATTTCTCAACTCAGTTTTTGATTAGCAGCTTCATCTGGGCAGATCAGCTCCCCTTGTTCCTTAAAAGTCTCAGGTTCATTTTTCACCAGCTCTATTATTACACAATCTTTTCAGACTTGCTCTCAATTTAATAATAATACCTACCATTTCCTTTACAGTGATTTATGACTTTATTAAAGCTCTTAGACTTGTGTTCAGATTTCTGATCTGTTGGCTTGGGTCACTTTGTATAATTTAATTATTGTCCGAGGTTTTGCTAAAGGTAGGCACACCTGAATTTAATTAATACACTGTTTGCATATTTCACATCATAAATAATGATGCCCAATAAATTATATCTCAATACCAATACCATAGTAGCCCTCATAACAACTCCCTGCATTTAGATTCTTGCCATGAATCAAATCCTTGTTGATGGCATGTGACATCTAAATTTTCCCCTGGGACCTTTCTGACTGCTATGATGCTTCTTTTCTTTTACCCACTTATACAATAGTTATACCCAGAGCTTTTAGAACTTGACCAGTAAAGACAAAGAACAATTTTCTTCTCTGTGATTTCCTTCTCTGGACATGTAAGCATAAAGAATCCACAGGGATTAGAAGCCAGTTAATTTTTTCCCCTAGTTTCTAAATTATAAATCTCTACAAAGATTGCTGTGGGTTACAGTGGAGTTGATTGGCTGCTGTCCAGGATAGAGTTCCTTCAGACTGTACAAACCAAAGTCACCACTTTAAGAAAGTATTTCCATTTTACTTTTATCAAAGAGTTAAAAAGCCAAAGCCTTTTAGCGTCTCGTTTCACTTACACACACAGCCCATTATAACCTGCATAAACAAGGATGACAAGTTGAGATTAATGAGAGTCCCCAAGTGACAGAACAATTTAATTGTCAGAAATCATAGGAGTTTTACCAGTGTATTTACATAAGACAGCCATAGTCTAAAAACTTCCCTAATTGATTATGACCAATAAGTAATAACTTAGAAAGAAAGCAGTTTTCAGGTATACAAATAACAAATGACTCATATAGTTAATTGAGGTATTAAGATGCATAAGGGAAGAATATTAGATTGACTAGATAAATGATTCATAATGTAAGGCAAATAATTGGAGAGCTTGTGCTCCTAAGTAGGATATAGCTCAAAAGCAATGCTGGAAGTACATCAAATAAAGGGGATTGTGTTTGTTAAATGAACTCTCAGCGAATTGGGTATCATAGCTATGTTGCCCCCAAGCTCCATCGGATCCTTGCTTTTAGGCAAAGCAACCTTCTTAGATTCCTTATAAGCCACAATTCTCATCTTGGATCCTGCAGCCCTTGCAACATAAAGGTATGAGGTGGGAGGGTGGGGATGGTAAAGGGGGCAGCCAGACATGTGCAGATGTAGACAGTGTTATGGCTTAGCCCATACTGTGGCGCTGGATCTTTCCTTTTAACCTAAGGTTCAGCCATGGGCCCTGCTTTATATCCAGAGCAACTGGAGCAGTGTCTTTCTCTTACTAGTAGATGGATGCAATTTCTATGATGCAACTTTGGGGATCCTCTGCACCCAATATCTCTGTGCTCCAACCTGTGCTAGACTGTTCTCCATCGCAAACCCCAGCAGATTAAGTAATTTAATTAAAGTTACAGCAAAAGTAGGTGGCTAAACCTAAGCTTCCCAACACCAGGTTATATTGTCTGTAGTCTTTGTCTAATTCAGAATAGTATCCTGAAAATGTAATTTAAGAGCAGTGATCTTTTAGCCATGGTCTCCTTTGTCTTTATTTGCCATGTGTAGTTTTCAGTGAGTGATGTACAATACTTATACATTAGAGATGCACTAGACTTTCCTGTTGGGGAATCTCTTCTGAAATCTTGCACTTGATTGACTTAAAGTTCATGACTCATCTTTGGGCAAATTTTTTGCAATAGCTTTTCCTGCTTTCTGGGCAATGAGTCATAGTCTTTACCATTATATTCCATTTCTTGAGCCCTCGGTCTGCTTTTACTCACCTACCTGCACAGCTCACTCTCTTACCTTCTTGAAATTGCTGGAAACTATCCATTGACTACACTATCATGTAAGCACAAACAGGGAACCCAGAGGGCTGATGGACCTTGAGCTTTGGCAAGGGCTAAAGCTATGCACTGATTGTTCTGTCAAGACAATGGTGGCTCAAGCAATTTTCTGACCTAATAATCTCAAAGTAAATCTTTACTAATATTTACTAACCGTTAAGATAGTCTGTCTGCTACCAGATTGCTTGCCTAACTAAGGGCAAGATGTATATCTAAAATTGAATAAAAAGCTAAGAGGGCCTGGGGACCAGTGAGGCCCTTCCACTAGGGGGGGTTCTTTGTCTGGCTTCCCATTATATCTAAATTCATATTTCTTATCTAATCTCTTTATTAGTGAAAGGCTCTTCTCCAGGTCTTAAATCCTAGCCATGCAGGTTGTGGCTTTCATAGAAATCTTTGCTCAATTTCAGTCACCTTTTAATGAGGCATAGATAACTTATTTAAGAGAGAAACCTACACCAACCCCCAACCCCAACTCCCAAACTCCTTATCCCTCAGGCTACTCAACTTTTTCTTTTTTTCTCTATCACTTAACATGTCTTAAGTTACAGGAGAATTTTCTAATTTATTATATTTATTATTTATGAAATGTCTCCTCCCATGAAAATTCAAGCTCTGGGAGGGGATGGATCTACCCCTCTTCTTCACTGATATATCCCAAGTGCCTAGAGGAATGTCTGTTTGATAAGGACGCAGTGAGTGAATAGATAATAAACATTTGTTGAATGATTAGAGAGTAACCATAGATAATTCAGTATTTGCAATGAAATTTAAAAGACACCTTTGACCAAACTATTCTCATTATCTTGGAGTTAGTAATGATGAGCCCTGGATATGTGTCAATATTCAAACCTTCTTCATTTATTTATTATTTTTAAAAATATATAATATATATCTTATTGATTTTTCAGAGAGGAAGTGAGAGGGATAGATAGCTAGAAACATTGATGAGAGAGAATCATCAACCAGCTGCCTCCTGCACACCCCCCACCGGGGATGTACCCTTGACCGGAATCGAACCCGAGACCCTTCAGTCTGCAGACCGATGCTCTATCCACTGAGCCAAACCTGTTTCAGCAAACCTTCTTCATTTATTAGGTCTCCTGACATTCACATTTTCCCTAAAGATATAAAACTATATATACTATTTGGTTACATTTTGAATATAGTAAAAACAAATATTAAAAACTTTGCATAAATTTAGTTGCTTTCAGATCCAAAAAGAACATGCTGCTGTATTGGGATATATGCCCTGTTTCGCAGATGAGACAATTAAAGAGCTAAGGCAGTAAGGGTGCACTCAAGGTTGCTGAGATTTGGAGGAGACACTTGAATGCTGACAGTGAGCCTTCCAGCATATTCTTGTGGGACTCTGTCATCTTGCCCTACCAAGTTGACTTGTATATGATAGATGTCATTCTCCTAGTGACCATAGGAAAGTTTAGTCTTCAACGCTCATCAACTCCCAGACAAATGCTATAGTTTAAGTGAACCACACAGTGGCAAAAGCTCTCGCTATGGTAGTCCAGCTCAAGACTGTTCCCTTTACTTGAGAAGCTCAGAGCAGTTCTTTTTGCCTGCTTCTTCTAGGCCTGTTTGAAAAAAACCCAGCCAGCATTCCCCTGGCCTCCATCTATGATTTCATTGGGAAACTATGCATAAGACACTTTGGAAATAAATATACACAAGAAATTACAACTCTGTTTGAATGACCCTCTACCTTGGAATGTCTAGAACTGTGAGAATTATAAGGCCAAGAAATATGTCCAGGCCTGTTGACTTGAAAAGTTACTATTCCTTATATGGAATCTGTATAGACAGGGAAGCTGAAGTTGTATATACTAAAGGGAGATTTTTTTTTCCCTTCCAGCTGCTTATGTGCCTCATCCTTGACCTATTTAATTTATACTTTTCTTTAAGATAGTATGCCTTGAAAGTTCTGCATGGTCTTCCAAAAGTGATTTTCAGACCAAGTGCTTGCATGAACTTTGATTGCATCAGAGATATCCAAAGATGGATGTAGCCAGAAAGGTCAGGCCAAGAGTGCAGTTGTGAAATTATATCAGTAGAATGTGAGGCCTGCTAACAATATGGGGGTCTGGTTAGAGTACCCCAGGTAGAGTTTATTCATTACTGTTGAAAAATTAAAAATGTAGACATTCATGAATGTTTAGTCTAGTTTTCAGTAAGAAAGAAGGGCAAGTGGATTCAGACAAGGACCCACAGCACAATAAATATTTCTTTTACCCTATTTCCTTGATAATGGAGAAAATGGAGCAACAAGCTATAAAGCTAAAGCTAAAAATAGAAATTTTATTTTTAAAAGGTGTAATTATTTTCTCTTGCACAATGTAGAATGGGGGCACTTTGCAATTTTGGTGTGCATAAGAATATTTTAATGTAAACAATTCAGAACACTGACAGCATATGTTTGAAAAGGTTATGCTTTCACTAATCCTCACCAGCAGTTTTGGAGTCTGCCTAGGTTCAAATCTGAACTCTACCATTAACTAGGATAAGTTTCTTATCCTCTCTGAGCTTCAGTTTTCTCATCTTAAAGATGAGAAACCTTATAGAATCATTGTAAGAGTGTAATAAGTTAAAGCAACATCAATATGAAACCTAGTAACTACATAGTGTTTGGAAAATAGATGCAATTATTACTCTTACTAGCCACATGTATTGATTGCCATCTTGTTAATATTGGAGTTTTTCAAAAGCAAGAAGTATATTATATAAAAATTCTATGCATTTTTATTTTTTATTTATTTTTTTTAAATATGTTTTACTGATATTTTACAGAGAGGAAGGGAGAGGGAGAGAGAGTTAGAAATGTTGATAAGAGAGAAACATTCACCAGCTGCCTCTTGCACACCCCCTACCCGGGATGTGCCCACAACCAATGTACATGCCCTTGACCTGAATCGAATCTGGGACCTTTCAGTCTTCAGACTGACTCTCTACCACAGAGCCAAACTGGTTTCAGCTTATGCATTTTTATAATGGCCAGCTCCCTTACTGTGAACTCACTGCCTTCTCCCTCAAGGTTTCTTCTCCTTTTCTAGACTTGGGTCTAGATTTTTCAGAACAAGTTGAAAAGATTGACAGTTACCTAAATAATCCAAAGGGAGGGATGATGTTCACCTTTGCTATTGCAATTTTTAAGGTGAAAAATTGCATTTTTTGGGTGCATGGAGTATGATCTTACACATGTACTTCACTTAATTGCATGACTATGTAGAATTTGATCTGCAGATTCACCAAGAGATTTAAAAAAAAAAAACCTTTAATGGGTGAAATAAATTTTATTTCCCCTAAAGCCTAGATGTCAGCATTCCCTCAGACTGCTCTCACTTCAAGGTGATTTCTTTCACAGTGTTGGATGACTCAACAGCAGACTTTGCTGAGAGCAGGTGGGGGGGTTCCTCATTCCTGGGAATGAGAAAAGCTCAGCTTTGAGGAATACAGACTTTTGAAATGAGTAAATCTACAAAGAAGGTATTTTGTTCTAGCATCCATGTCTAGTCTGTGCTTTAAGCTTAGTGTTTTTATTCTAAGTCATGGCAGGAAGTAGAATTGGGCCATCAGTTTTTCCTTGATTAGTGCCTCTGCAGGTCTGAATCTAGCCCTGGACTTATAGATTATTTGAATCCTTTTATAGTTGTTTAAGTATTTTGTCACCAAAATAAATACATACTTTACATTTAGGGAAGGCTAAAGGAAGGAATCTCAAATTGGTTTATAAGCTCAATGATGGAAATAGAATGAGTACGGAATATTTCTATTTCATTTAAAAACACCATTTGTTATTTGAGGCTTTGATATAATTCAAGCCCTGGGTAACTTTGATTTTTTGTAAACCTGATTTTCTAGTTTTTAAATCTCCAGTCACTAAGCATCTGGTTTTTGCTCTGTAAAGAAGCTAATACGCTGATAATACTTAATATTTTCCATTTTCAGCAAAGCCAGCTTTAAATATTTCCTAGTGCTAATGCATGATTTGTCTAAGCATTTCAGCTAAATTTAATCTTTCATTAATGTTGATGCTCATCTCTATTTTCAGATGGTTAATTTGCTGACTTTCTGCAAAGTTCAGTTTTTGTTACATGTCTGATCAAGCTTAACAATAATTTCCTATATCATATTAGCCAAAGTAATGTTTGTTTATGAGCTTAGAGTCATATTTATTAACATTCATGATTAACTGAAAATTGCCCTATGTGGTATTTCAATCCATAAATGTGTTTTGATTAGAGAAGGGACAATTATTCCATTTGCATTTGATTCTAACACAAATGGTATAATTTTCAGCTCTCTTTGTCGGAGAATAGTGGAGAAAAGAAAAGTGAGGTCTTAGCAAGACTGCCCAACTGGCTGCCGCTTTCTGATCATTTAGACGCTAATGTAATTTTTTTTCTTTGTAGCACATTTCTATAAAATAGTTTTTGGTATGGATAATTACCTTAATTGTTCATATACTCTCTAAAGTATCACTGGGGCATTATCCATTATGCTGCTTCAAATTGATCATTGTGTACTTTTGAACATATTTCATCCTCTTTAGGATTGGATGTCTGACTCTTTAGGTTTAATACTTGATGCATATTATGTGTGTAGAAATCTGGTAAATAAAGAAAAATATATTTTGAAAAGATGATTTATGTTCCCTTTCATTCTGACTGGTTTTTCTGAAGCTTCTGTGATCTGATATAAATCTCCAAGTCTGCTTTTTTATCCCGTAAGAAGAGAATTGAGCTTCTCACAGATTCCTTGGGCACATGGGGAGGGAGTCAGTGTAAGCATCTGATGCCACTGAAGTCTGGACCCCACTTTTCTGAAATGATTGGGGCTCAGTGTGGTCTTCGGAAGAACTGCAGTCCAGCATAGGGTCTAACGGGGGTCCTTAGACATGACTGTGGGGGTCGGCCTTCCCAGATCTGCTGACTGGAGAGCTGCCTTGTAGGAACTCCAGTAAAATCAGTCATGTTCAGTGCAGTTCACAACAATCCTTCAGCAACAAAAATCTAGCTCTTTCCTGTCAGGCGGGGGGGCCACTCTTTTCTTTGTAATTCAGAATAACTTTATTTATTTATTTATTTATTTATTTATTTATTTATTTTTAATTTTTTTTGCTGTCTTCCTTGGGTGGAGAGCTAAATAGATGCATTTTGGCCTTATAATCGTTTAAAGCTGGACTGAACAGAATGACAGAAAGGCACCAGAACCTAGCATAGTCACTAATACTCTCCATGATGTTGTCTGATCGAGTGAATGAATAAATGAATAGACCATTCAGAACATTTCATGTGACCGTGGGGCAGAGGCTCCCATTTCAAACGTCTATGCTTCAGATGGTTTCTTTACCCTGTTTGCTTAATTAGCTGTGTCCAAAAGTTTTGCTCTAATTCCTAAAAAAGAAACAAAAAAAAAACTTCATATGAACTCGGAGCACCTCTTAAATTTTTTTTTGATTAGCTTTAATCTGCATAGAGCCCCCTTTTCATGCCAGAATGCCAGCTTTAATAAATCAGCCAGCTCAAATTGAATAAATCTATTTAAATACTTATAAAATATTAAGGATGCATTTGGGAAAAGCCTCTAAGGTTATTGTGGCACCCATGTACCTCACAGTAACTAATTTATTAAGCAGTTTGCAAACCTGGGAAGAAAGGAAAAAGAAAAATGGTTTCATAAACCAAGAGCAGAAGCCAATTTTTCAGCTCAGATGATGAAAGGAAGCATGCATTTCTAATCAAAAAGACAGATAAGCCTTCTCTCTCCCACCATTCCCTCACCGGCAAAGTGCCTTTTCATCATCAACAACACTCCATTCCTAATGGCTGCCCGGGCCTTTCTACACCTTCTCCATACGCTGGTAATGTACACACAGCATCCCTTTGAAACAAGAGCCCATTAGCTGTGGCAGACTACCTTTTCACATGACGTTCTTCTGTTGCAAGTCATCAGCGTAGTGTTAAATCATTTCTACTGGGCATGCTCAGAACCCTGTCAGAGGGATAAACTGATATTTAGAGCCATAGCATGAAAATTGCTTTTCAGACCCCTTGAAGGACAGTTAAGGGAAAAAAAAAAGAGAGAGAGAGAGAGAGAGAGAGAGAGAGAGAGAGAGAGAGAGAGAGAGAGAAAGAGAGAGAGAGAGAGAAAGAAAGACAAGGGAAGAGGTCATAAACTAAGACAGGTAACACCAAGCTCGTTCTTTTACCCTGGAGCTTTGCTTCTTTGGGTTCCTTACCCTCAGTCTGATGCATGTCAGGGCTGTCTGTCCTTTTGTGCAAAGGATAGGGTCAGGGCCCACGCATTGCCATTGTTCAGAATCCCAGGTTTTCCTCCAACAGTTAATAGTACATTCACCCCCCGTAACAATGCAATAAACGTTTGTATTAATGACAGCTGTCATTGTAAACGAGTTCGGCCTGCCTTGTAAGGTTCAGAAATATTATCTTCCCATTATTCTCCCTGCTATCTTGCACAGGTGTTGCTGATTGCAGCAGCCGTGGATCCTACAGAGAATCCCACACACACATCCTTAGTTTTAATGCCCTACTTGTCCTATCATTTCCCACAGGCCACCCTGAAAGAGGGCTCCCTTGTTCCTTCTCCACATTGAGCAGTGTTTATTGAACATGTATTGATACTTAATAATAATAATTTTTTAAAAATATATTTTATTGATTTTTTACAGAGAGGAGGAGAGAGGGATAGAGAGGTAGAAACATCGATGAGAGAGAATCATCGATCAGCTGCCTCTTGCACACCCCCCACCGGGGATGTGCCCGCAACCAATGTACATGCCCTTGACCGGAATCGAACCTGGGACCTTTCAGTCCGCAGACCAACGCTCTACCACTGAGCCAAACCGGTTTCGGCTAATAATAATAATTTTATTATGTGTAATGAAGACCGTGGAAATAGTTGGAGACTGGGAATATAGAGTTTGCAGGGGTCACTTTGTTGTTTATTTTTAAAGGTCAGAATGAGATATATAATATGCTAAATCTAGCAGTGGCTAATCTTAGCATCATTGGATAATTTTGTGCAGAAAATAATAAACAATGCACCCCTTGAGGCCTCCAAGTCCAGTGATGGTTTTTGCAGACGCCCTGGCTGGACAAAGAAAAGGTTTCTTAAAGGTGGCCTATATCTCCTTTTACCCAGGGTGAAGGTGGAGGGAGGACTTGATTTCTCACAAGCCACACATGTATTTGGAGTCAAATCATTTGGTACTTTAGGCCTGGATTCCTAGCACATCTTCTCAAGGTGCTAATCTACAGCACGTTTCCATGTTGTTGTTGTGTGATTTGTTTGTTTGCTCTAAGAAGCTGGTTGGGACAAACTCAAAAACAGGGCTTTAGTGAAAGACTCTCCTGCCAGTGAACGTAGAGGAGGGGATGAGAGACTCATCTTTCCAGCAGCAGGTAGGGTGACAATTCCCCATGGCTCAGAGCAATGCAGGGGGACTAAGGGTCAACGACTAAGCCATATCTGAGCATAATCCATTTCCTTGCCATCATCCATCTTGACATTTCTCCCCACTTCCTGGCCTCTTTGGGGACACAGCTCTGTGGCCACTGTTGCTTTGATCTGGTCCAGTTCAGTTGCCATGGGACATCAGCATGTCTGAGGGTCCGGAGCCCTGGGATTTTACCCTGGATGGGTTTTATCTCTTTAATGGGTCACCACTTGAATCACAGCTTGGTGGAAGCATTCAGCCAATGAGGGGAGGTTCAGAGGACTAGAGCCGACTTTCTCTACCCCAGGTGGCTACTCCCTGCAAGGGAAGTGGCGTGAGAAAGCTCAGCAGTTTTCCTGGGCTCCCCGATCCTGAGATTCACTTCCTGCTCCTTACCTTCTCCCTGGGAAATTCTGATTCAGTTCACCTCCTTTGAGGCCTGAGGCTCTGTTTTTAATAGCAGACCCAACTGATTTTCCTCCACAGAAAAGGTTCTTTTGAACGACTGGAGGGTAAGTTCTTACATGCCAGCAATTCCTGCCTGGCCAACAAGGTGATGAGCATTTTGGTGCATTGAATGAATAAGTGTTTTTTTTTTTTTATTCTGATTCCAGTGACACAACCTCCTGAGTACAATAATGCCCAAGGACAAGTTTGAGTATGAGGAACAGTAGAGGGTGGGGAGAAAGAGCTAACTAAATTAAAAAAAAAGGTTCTAGAAAACTCCAGGCAGTTGCCTGGAGGCTGGGGGTGGGAATAAGGGGGTGGGGGCACAAAGAGAGTCAAGCCCCAGGACAGTTCACTCTGCCTTCTCAAGGGCTGGTTTTAATCACTCTCTTGTACCTTTCTCTGGTGTCATTTGTCAAACCTTCGCATAAAAGTTGCAAAGTGAGGTTATCCAGCGGGTGCCATCATCCATCTCTGCTTATTGACCCGAGTGGGCGGTGGTTTCCCATTCCCAGGTCTGCAGCGGGCCGCCTGCTTTTGTTCCATCCCGAGAGCCGAGCCGCCCAGCCCCATGCTGGAGCGGGGCAGGGTCCCCCAGGCCTTTCTCACAAAGCCCCGTGCAGCCCGGTGCGTGTGCCTTCTGGGTGTGCTCTCCTGGCGTCTGCTTTGGAGTCTTCCTCTTAGGGGGGATTTACCGATTTGAAACAAATCCCTCAGCTTTGGCCCAGAATCCCATAATTTTCAGCTGTGCGGTGATCAGAGTTGTTCATCGAGCTTTAATAACAATGTAATGGGCGCAGCTTTCCTCTGCTGCTGTTCGCCCCGTCCCTGGGTGCTGCCGGCTCTGTTCCTGCCAGCGTGGCTTGCCCTCTGCCATTCCAGCTGCGGTGTCACAGCTGAGCGCCCCGATGCGGATGGGACAGGACAGGGTAGATGGGAGCAGGGACACCTTCAGGTACAGGACTTGGCCTCCCTTCTAATCCAAAGACAACTGCAAAAGGCAGTGACTGAAGCTGATGAAGCACTTAGTGTGTTCCAGGCAGTGTTCCAGGGGTTTAGGTGGATTAATTGATTAATCTTCACAGCAACTCCACCAGGGCGGCACTTTTACGAAGCCCACTATGCAGATCCGGTTCATGATCACAGGGAGACAGATTCAGGCCCCCAGGTCTACCAGCTTCAAGGCCCGGCCTTGGAGAAGAGGGTGGGTTTTTGGTAGAGGAAGTTATCTACAGACGAGGGGGGAGGCATAATGGATCCTATGGATTGAACAGGTAACAAGAAAGCATCATGGATGATAAGCCCATGTAAGATTAAAACTGTAATCTGCCCTGGTGGGGTGGCTCAGTTAGTTGGAGTGTCCTCCTGTACACCAGAGAGGTTTTGGGTTCAATTCCCAGTCAGGCCACATATAGGAGGCAACTGACTAATGTTCCTATCTGACATCAATGTCTCTCTCTCTCTCTCTCTCTCTCAAAATATCAATAAAGACATATCCTTGGGTGAGGATTTAGGAAAGGCCAGTGACTGAAACTCTAAGATGACTGAAAATGATCCTTTGCCTTGGACCAGCTGAAATGCAGTGATAAAGCATGAAGCTAAGTGAGGTGGTGGGATGATTAGAAGGGAGAAAATGAGGGTGTGTGTAAACTGACCTAGCAGCTGATCTGGGACTGAGTGTGGGACCTAGTATTCAGCATTTGATATCAATAAAGAGAATAACTGTGCTGTCTTAGGAATCCTATCTAGTAAAGAGGGGATACGCTAATTGACCCTCACACTGTCACAAAGATGGTGGAGCCCACAGCCAATAAGGAGGGAATATGCTAATTGACTTCCCTGCTCTCAAATATGGCTGCCCCACAGTCACAAGATGGCTGTGCCCAGTCCCCTGAGTCCCTGAGCCCCCAAGCCGCCCAGGGCCGGCCCAAGTTGCAGGCAAGCCTCAGATGGCAGCTGGCCAGACACCCAGGGCCACCTGAGGCTCAGGTAACCAGAGTCAGCCAAGGCTTGCGCTGCCGGCAGTTGCAGCAGCAGAGGTGTGATGGGGCTTCGCATTCCCCTGATCACTGGGTTGCCTCCAGCCCCTGAGGGCTTCCAGACTGTGAGAGGGGGTAGGCTGGGGTGAGGAAATTCCACCCCCCTCCAGTGCATGAATTTTCATGCACAGGGCCTCTAGTATGAATATAAATACTTTGAAACTTTTCTTTTTTTTTCTTTTTTTTTGCATTTGGCCCTTTGCAGATAATTTATTTCTGAGAAGATTTCTGTGATTTTCCTTAATTTTTGGTTTGCTAACAGAAGGTGATAATACTGGTTCCCTTGCTCCTTGTTATCTTTCTCCTGTTCCACAACACGTTATTTTCCCTTTCAGCCTTCCTTAAAACAGAGACAACGGGAGATAGTATTATCTAGCAGAGCGGTGCTCAAAAGAAATTTAATGCCAGCTACATACACATATTAACATTTTCTAGTAGCCACATTATCAAAGATGAGCAAACAACAGATACCATTAATTTGAATAATGTATTTTATTTAGTTGGTCATATCCAAAATACCATTTTAATGTATCTCCAAAATCTGGGGTAAATTTTATATGTAAAGCCCATAGTTTGGACCAGTCATGCTCCGTGGCCATGGATAACTTGTGCCTATCTTCTGGGGTCTTCTGTTCTAGTAGTTAAGAGTCAGCCAAAATGAGTCACAGTCTGGGTTTCTTGCTTTTCGGCTGTCATCTTTAGAAAAGTTAATGTCTTTAAGGCCAATTTTCTCATGGGTAAAATAGGGATAATAATTAGGACCAAATAAATTGATACATGAAACTATGCTGCACCTGGGCCCATGCTGGGCTCCCAGAAGCACAGCAAATGTTACCAGTAACAACCCCAGAACCATTGTAGTCCGGATCCAACCTGGTTTCCTTCCTTTAGAACATGCACAGACTAATTACTATTCAGTTCTTAAGAACAGTTGACTCCTTATTTTTATCTATAACTTTTGATGATCTATCTATCTTTATTTTAATGCAGTAATTCTCAGTAGGGGCTTCTAGTGGGTAGAGCCCAGGGAGGGTGCTAAACATCTTACAATGCTCAGGAAAGACCCCTCCACCCATCATAACAAAGAGTTACCTGGCCCCCCAATTTTTAAAAAAATATTTCTTATTTATTTTTTTACAGAGAGGAAGGGAGAGAGAGAGTTAGAAACATTAATGAGAGAGAAACATCCATCAGCTGCCTCCTGCACACCCCCCACTGGGGATGTGTCCACAGCCAAGGTGCATGCTCTTGACCGGAATCAAACCTGGGACCCTTCAGTCCACAGGCTGAAGTTCTATCCACTGAGCCAAACTGGTTTCAGCCAGCCCCCAAATGTAATAGTGGCACGATTGAGAAACGCTGTTTTATACCAGGTTAACCTGCATATAGGTGCATATAGGACTCGATTATTCTTTGATCCCATTTGAAACAATTTAGACTATGAGTTAAAATGTTAATAGAAGTCACCATCCTTGATCCTTGGGATAAAGCTCACTTATTTCTACAGAGGGACTCTGTACAAGGAATTCCCTGGGCAGGCTTTCCCAGGCTTTCCGGAGGGAAGCAGCATGATTTGTATGATTTGTGCAGTCAGATGTGGGAGGCAGATGGGCTCCCACACTCCTGTGACCCCCGACCAGTCAGCAGAGGCCCCGCCATTGTGGGGCTGATGGGATCCTGACAAGGGTTTGGCTTCCACTGGACTTGCTCCCCTGCCAGAGTCGAGTGCCATGTGAAAACTGACAGCTGCCTTCCTGCCCCTGGGTGCACTGGGTCACAGGGCCGGAAAGAAGCAGGATCCCCCCAGTGTCAGTTCTGGGGCAGGTGGGCCCACGATAAGGCCCCTTCCCACTCCCCTTCGGACCCCTTTCTCCCCTTTATGTTATGACAAATGTACTCAATTTTCTCTGAGCTCTTGGAGAGGGTTTGAAAGAAATGGCTCTGCCTAGGAGAGGGCGACAACTTTATTCTTGGGGTTCCCCATGGATTTGCAGGCTACAGGCTATAGGAGACTGGCCTGCCTTGCTTTTTCTCCTTAGTGTTCTCTCCGTAACACTAATCCCAAACAAGTCCTTGTGTGGGATTCTTCAGGGCTCAGTTCTGACATGTGGGCTATCCCTCTTATCACCGGGCTATTTTCCTTTAAGGTTTAAGTCTATGAGTTGCTCAGGTTTACCTTGGAAATAGCACTGTACCCAGTGCAGGCATTAAAGCTGCACGGAAACCTCCAGTAGACAGGGTTTTTTTGGTCCCCTTTGATACTGATGGTATTGAAAACTCACTTGTGAATCTTCTAGTGGGGGGAAAAAATCACACCAAAACACCTATTTGATGCTTTCTTGATTTCTGCCTCTCAAGAAGCAGCCGTTTTGTTGTTTGCCTGTTTGTGATTTCCTGGTGAGCTGTGGATGGTGTGGATCTTCCCGGTGAACAGAGAGCATCCGGCACACTGTCCTCTGCTCATGAAGGTGGACACCGCACTGCTTTTTTAATAAAATATATTTTATTGATTTTTTTACAGAGAGGAAGGGAGAGAGATAGAGAGCTAGAAACTTCGATGAGAGAGAAACATCGACCAGCTGCCTCTTGCACATCCCCTGCTGGGGATGTGCCCGCAACCAACGTACATGCCCCTGATGGGAATCGAACCTGGGACCTTTCAGTCCGCAGACCGACGCTCTACCACTGAGCCAAAAAGTTTTGGCCACCGCACTGCTTTTGAGCTTCTCCCACACACCTGGCAGCCTGGCTGATGGAGAAGGATGCCCTGACTGCAGACTCCAGCTGCCACTAGTATGGTGGCCTCTTTAACCCCCCAGACCAAAAGACCACTCTCAACAAAGAAGCAAAAACTCCCCATTGAAATTCAAAGTAGGTAGGAACTCCAAGAGAAAATGTTCTGGCTTTAAGACCATGTCTGGTGAACAGAAGGACGAAAGCCCAAGGGGCTGGCTACACGCCCTGGTCAATGACGGGGAGCCATCCCTCTTCCACACGGCTTCCTCTTTCACCAAAGGATCAGGTTCCTTCTGGCCACCTGGGAAGTGCAGAGTCAAATACCTGCTTGAGTAGGTATGCTGAGCTCTGGGCCTGACTCCCCGGATCCTTCTGTAGTGCACGACGCAGCATTCACCAGCTGTTGTACCGAGCACCCGGCCATGGTGAAAGCATTGATAATGCACTTAAACCTCCACAGAGTCCATTCTGCCCTTGCAGGTGGGGAGGTGCAGGTTTGCACGCTGGCCTCTGCCAGGCCCAGGCTGTGGGGAGGGAGGGAGGCTGCAGAGCACAGTGTGAGCCTGAGCACCAGGGCCGAAGCGATGCTTCTCCAGGAGCACACAGTGGCTTGCCTAAGCCGCCATTCTGGTTCTAGAGAATGGAAACGGCTAGAGAGACCATCGTTTTACACAGAGCAGATCTCTTCTTCGGGTAGAGCTCAGCACGCAGAGAAAGCCCAAGGAAAGGAGGAAGAGGAAAGATGTTTTTGCCTCTGCATGTGGGGGGGGGGGGGGTGGCCTTTGCATTTTCCTTTGTTGGCTAGGTAATATCGAGTCGGTGCTCCTTTAATTTTATTGTCACCATTCTCATTCTAATAAAAATGGTCACTGAATGCAATTAATTGTGTGGTGCAAAGCAAGCAGCGTGCCCTGTCCCAATACACAAGTGCCCTATATTCTCCGAGGCAGGATGCAGTTTGAGTCTCAGGTTATTTTGAAGGGCGGTACCAGAAGAAATACCAGATGGACCCAAATATTTTCTTGAGAGCTTCACATGGGCCAGGCACTGCTTTAAGTACTTTATTCTAATGAACTAATTTATTTATTTTTATTTTTTAAGTTTATTTTTATTGATTTCAGAGAGGAAGAGGGAGAGAGATATAGAAACATCAATGATGAGAGAGAATCATTGATCAACTGCCTCCTGCATGCTCTCTACTGGGGATTGACCCCGCACGCAACCTGGTCATATGCTCTTGACTGGAATCTAACCCAGGACCCTTTAGTCCACAGGCGGACGCACTATCCACTGAGCCAAACCTGCTAGGGCTAATTTATTTACTTTTAAGATTTAAAAAACATGTTTTTATTGATTTCAGAGAGGAAGGGAGAGGGAGAGAGATAGAAACATCAGTGATGAGAGAGAATCATTGATTGGCTGCCTCCTACTGGGGAATGAGCCTGCAACACAGGTTTATGCCTTTGATCGGAATCTAACCCTTTAGTCCAGTGTTTCCCAACCTTCTCTCATGATGAGAATCACCTGGTGGAGTTGTTAAAACACAGATTCCTGAATCCCAACTAAGAAGTGCTAAACTAGAATTTTTGGGAACATATAGGTAAAATTGCATACCTAACTTAGTGCTCTGTATATAACATCTGTGTTAGAGCACTAGTTAAGTATACAATTTTACCTATATGTTCCCAAAAATTCTAGTTTAGCACTTCTTAGTTGGGATTCAGGAATCTGTGTTTTAACAACTCCACCAGGTGATTCTCATCATGAGAGAAGGTTGGGAAACACTGCTTTAGTCCACAGGCCAGCACTCTATCCACTGAGCCAAACCGGCTAAGGCCTAATGAACTAATTTAAATCCTCAGAACCCTGTAAGGGAGATGTGACAGATGAATAGATGAAGAATGATTCACTTCCCAAAGACCACGTTGTTAGCAAGTGCTGGAGTTAGGACAAACCAGGCGGCATCCCAGATGGCTGGACCCCCAGGATTGCAGGTTTGACAACAATTATGAATTACATTCATTTACCTCCTACACTGTTTAGAAGCTAATTCATTTTTTAAAACATTTTATGTCAAAGCAATTCCAAAACGCCCTTTTCCAACATTAAAAAACTCTTAGTTGGGCAACGCTTTCTCACACAGCCTAAGTGCTTTTCCCCAGACGTCTTACTCAGGCCCGTGGAGGTGGAGGTTTTGGGTCACTATCACTTGTTAACTGAGTCCCTGCAAACTTCAATGTCTGTTTCCAAAACTCTTGGGCAATTTCCAGTCCTCTCTACTTCTAACTGCTCAGGACTCTGTGGTTTGTGATGTGAAGAGAATGTGCGCGTGGCTGTGTGGGCAAACAAAGGAACATTTACAGCTCCCGAATGGGTTGTTCAGGGAGAGGTGAGGTGCCTCCCCTGTCTGCCCGTCTGTCTTCTCTCTTCCTCTGGTGGCCCTTGTCCTCCTGAAGACCCGTGTTCTCCTGATGTGTCCCGGTTACCCATTTGCTCCATCAGCATCGGGGAGCAATCGTCTTCAGCTTGGGAAGTGTGAATGTTTGACCCAGGACCCAACTCAAAGTCTTTAGTCACCTCCCTTGACAATGAGATTTATCACCAATGAAAAGACAAGTCAATCTACGGAACCTTCAATCTGTACTTCTCTGGGAAATACCACGTCTTTGTAGCATTAAATGACTAAGGTCTTCCAAGACCGATGCTATCCATTATGACTTCCCATTGTCAAGACATATCTTGTATTGACTAATACCAGAGGCGGTAGAAGACTGAAGGCAACAGGGAAGCAATCTTGGCAGTGAATCAGTCTTTCACACAAGCTGGCTGACTCTTAGATCTGTGGACTGGAAGCTAGGGAGGGGAGAGCCTAGGTATGTATGCCCACGGGCTTAGTGTGCTAGTAACAATTCTGATTTTAACTATATGAAAAGGGCAGACAATCCCGCACATTTTATGTAATTCAGTTCCAGTGGCAGGAAGGCAGAAAAAAATTCAATCCTGAAGAGAGGGAATATAACCTCAACTCTTATTAATTGTGTGACCTTGAAAAAGTCAGTTTCCTCGCTGGCCGCATAAAAGGGTTGGGGCAGGTAATCTGTCATCTGCTTAGTTATAATAGTAATAGTTATAATTTCAAAGTGTATGGGTAGATTATGCTCCTATTTTATTTTGGGATCTAAAGAAAGTTAAAGACTCTTCAAACCATAAAAAACTTAAAAAGCAAGCAGGTTTATCATTTTCATTGCATACTGGATGTCTATAGATATACAAATATACAGCCAGCAGCTGGAACATACTGTAAAAAAAATTTTTTTTGAGTCATTTCAAAGCATATGCCATGTGCCGGATGGAGATTTCTGGTACTTGTACAATCGCTAACTTCACCACTAACCTCTAATACATTCCGACTTAAAGTGTGCAACCTTGTTTAAAATGCACCGCTAACGCATATATTTTCGTGTATTGCTATGTCTGAATGCACGATAACCGGGTTGAAAATCAAATTATCTGTGTTAGGGTGAATATTACAGTGTGAATACTGCCTGCTGTGCTGTGAATGAATCTTGTAAACACAATCGAATGCATCTTTCCCTTTCTCATGCGCTCAGCCCCCCACCCTTGCTCAGAGAGACCATTCTTCACCTTCCCCTTCTCATTGTCACAGCGGTTCACGTTTATGGCGGTGACATCTTAGGCTTCGGCACAGCGGGAGCTCTGCCCTGGTGGAACTGATCACTCCCGCTCCCAACACCAGCCTTTAAAGGAAAGCCGCTTGGTGAATAATGAACTATAAATAAATAAATATCGCCCTTCTTTCCAGAGGTATGCGAAACACTTTGTTTAACTACCAGCGTCTGCTGAGAAATTTCAGGTCTCACAAACTGCTTTATGGAGGGCAAAGTGGAGACATGGAAAGGGAGCAGTTTTGACTCCACCATTAATTTACTAAATTATCCAAACGGGAGAGGAGGAAGGGGTGTGCTGGGGACTCAGGACTTCAGAAAAGTGTGCAGCTGGCAGAGAGCCAAGAGCTTCTGGGGAGAAACAGAATGGGCCCTGTGCTGTCCCAGGCTTTGGGTCATGTCTCCAAGCTCTCTAGGTATGTGGTGGAGAACATCTTTGCCATGGATGGAGGGCACGGCTTCGGATACTGGCAGGGGATGAAGGGAGGACTTCATCCCAGGAAAAGCGCACCATGGTCCCAATGCCATACAAGGCAAGGTTACTGTCAGAACTGAGCCCGGGAGGGCCCTTGCAGGGCTGGCCAAGGCCTTGCCTCCTGCTGGCAGCATCCTTGCCTTCATGTTGCCAGATCTCTGAAGATCACAATTGCAACTTTCAGAGAGGGAAAATAAACCCCATGAGTTATGGGGTTACCCTGACCAGTTCTTTATGTAACAAGTCAGTTAGAGATGCTCCCTTGACAAAAGAATGAAGGTATTTGGGTATAAATGTCTCTCTCCTTCGTACACCCTTCCTTTCCTCTCTTCCTATCTAACCTTACCTGACCCCCAGCACTGACGGCCATGACTCAAAGGAAAAAACAATAGTGACTTTTCAGACACTGGGGCAGGCCAGGGATTTGAGTAACCCAGGGTCCTTTAGTTCTGGAAATGGTACTTGCAAGCAGCCATCTAGCAGAATCAGCCTGGTTGTTCCCTGAAAACAACTTTGCTGATTTGTTGTGGATTTTGAGGGTTGGATGCTTGCAAACCCTCTGGAGAGTACTAGGGGTCCAGAGTCATCTTCAGAGAGGTGTGCCCTCTTCCCCTCCCCCAAACCCCTGATTTTTTTTCACACAGAAAAAAATAAGGCCAAATGAACGTCAAATTGATTCTTGAAGCGGAGTGAAACATCACAAAAGGAGATTCTTAATGCTAAGGGTGGAAGAGAGAAGGAATCCTCATGGTTGATATTGCTGCTGTGTTATCAGCCACAATATCATGGGGCAAGGACCATTATTTTAATACCCAGCTGGCAGAATTATCTCCACTCCCCACATAGATTCCTCTGCGAGGCATTGACTGATGTCAGTAAAAAGCAACCCAGGAAAATCCTGGGGAAATGCAGAGACTGATCAGCTTTGAACAGGAAACCTGGAGGTGATAATACATCTTCATCTTCACCTCATACCCTCCATGGACCACTATTCCCCCCCTCCCCCCCAGTCTTCAAGTGTGCAAGCTGTTTCTATGCTTTGTCAGTTAGTGTCTCCTCTCTTCCCTTAGGTAGGCTCATTTTCTGAGGCAGAATAAGTGAGGACTCCTCTTCTCTGAAATAATTTTAAAAACTCAAGCCTGGATACTTCTGAGTATTCAATCGGAAGGATTTGAAGTTGGCCAGGAGTTCAGAAATCCTAGAGGAACATGAGCAACAGGAAATGAAATCCCCTATGGCCTCTCAGCTATTGCTTCACACACATTACCCAGAACTCAAAGGAGAATTGTGCCTTGGGAGGGAAGCAGGTTTTCTTTGCTCTAGTGCAGTGGTTCTCAACGTTCCTAATGCCGCGACCCTTTAATACAGTTCCTCACGTTGTGGTGACCCCCAACCATAACATTATTTTCGTTGCTACTTCATAACTAATTTTGCTACTGTTATGAATCATAATGTAAATATCTGTGTTTTCCGATGGTCTTAGGCTCGACAGCAATTTTATGGTTGGGGGTCACCACAACATGAGGAACTGTGTTAAAGGATTGTGGCATTAGAAAGGTTGAGAAACACTGGTCTAATATCAAAAACAAGAATAGCTACAATTTATTACTATTTATTGAGTGCCAGATACTGTGTGTACTAGTAAGCACCTTACCCACATCATTTCACCTAATCTTCAAACACTTCCTTTATTATGTCCTTTATACAGAAAGGTTAAAAGAGGCTTAAAGAAGTTAAGTAACTTCATTAAAGTTATACAATTTGTAAGTTGCAGAGCTGGGAGTCAAACTGAGGCTGACTGACTCTAAAGACTACAGTGTGTGTGTGTGTGTGTGCGTGTGCGCACATGTTATGTGTATAAAACCAAAAATAAATTCCTAAAGGGCAGGGAATTATTGTTTGTTCTCTTCTATAAGCCACAATCTGAAGAAGAGTCCTTGGCACATAGTAGTCACTCTATAAATATTGGTTGAATACGTGATGAGAAATTGGATTTAATCTAAAGCTTAAACTAAATTAATAATTAAAAATAAGATAAAAATAAATATTTGTCCATTTTTAAGCCTTTCATAGAGTTTGTGTGTCATGTAATTTTATTTTCATGAAGTACTTTGTAGTTGAGATGGCACATATCAAATAAAGCAATTGGTGCTCAGATAGTTAAAGAGACCTAGACATTTCTCACAGCTAGTCATTGATGGTCATAAAAATGAGTAACACTTCATTATTGCTGAGTATCAGGAACCATGCTATTACTTTATACTTAGTAAATTAATTAATCCTGATAATGTCAAGATGTAGTTTCTCTTATTATCTCCTTTTTATAGAAGAGGAAACAGAGGCACAGATAGGCCATAGGCTAAGAGCTAAAAGCTAGCATTTACATATTTAGCTATGGTACATGTGAGTATTAAATCTGTATGGAGTTAGGACTAGCTCCTGTGTCTTAGCTATTATTCTTATATTTTGATTCACACACATTTTATCTGAAAGGCACCCAGGAGAATATTTAATCCAGTTTTCTTTAAAAGAATTTGAGGTCCAGATAAGGTAATACATTTTTCGTGGCATCACACACCTAACTAATAATGTGTAATGATTTAAACTTAAATTAATTGAAAGTAAATAAAATTAAAAATTCAGTTCTTCAGACTTAGCCACATTCAATGTGTTCAATTGTCACATGTATTTAATGGCAACTGTATCAGACAACCAAGGTTACATATTTCACTGCCGCCTTTATACTAATTCTTGTTGGTAGGACTATATTCAGTTATTTCCCCACTAAATATGACCATGTGCTATGGAACCAAAGCTCTGCATTTCTCCACTCATCCTTGTCTTCCTTGTGTTATAGGCTCACCGTCACCCTAGGGCCTAGGCAATATGGAACCCTGTATTTGAAGAGCTTTGTGTATTAACATTATGTTGTTAATGCAAGTCTACAAGGGGCTTTCCTATGCCATTCTCTCATTAAAGCTTCAAAATAACTACAGCCACTAAATATGAGAACAGATATAATTATGCCCATTTTATGATGAGAAAGCTGAGGGTCTGAATGTATAAATAAACAACTTGAATTGAATGACATATCAAAGCCTAGATTAGACTGCTCACATATATATGGACATACTAGAGGAATTCAAAGAAAGGAATAACGTTTTCTGATTTTCATTCTCTATTTCTAGTCCATGCCTGGTCTTGAAAAAGCAGAAATAAATGGAGAAAAATAAATAAAACATGGTCTCTGTCCTCTCAGAGCTTACTATAGAGTTAGGTCTCTTATTACCAATGGATAAAGTGTTAGTTAGCAAATAGCAAATGTCATGTTTGCTCCTTAGTGTAGCATCATTGCCTAGAACAAGGCCTACACCATAGTAGGCATTCAATAAACATCTGTTGGATAAATGTGTGTGTGTGTGTGTGTGTGTGTGTGTGTGTAATCAGTGCTTAGGTTCAGTCCAGAAAATGAGAGCACATGTAAAACAGTTTGAGACTTTGACATGTGACTCCATCTCCATCTATTTATGTAGTTGTCAGTTAAGATGTACACTGACCTCTCTCATTGCTTAAACTGTTTCTCTGATAGCAATTTTTATATAAACACATCTTTACCTCAGGAAATTGGCTAGGGCATTAGATTACCAAGAAAGGCCAAAACTATTGTGGGAAACAGCAAAAAACAGTTTGCATTTTAAGTAAAAATAGTAATGGAGAAATGATATAGGACTAGTCACAGACAGTTAGCTATTGACTCTCCATAATGGGAGAGGCTTTTGGAAAATGTTTGGGAAGATAAGGCTGTCATTTGATTTGGGGTATTTCTGGCACTTGACCCAATTGCTAGTAGAAGAAAAAATAGGATTCTCTTAAAACATTTTGAAAAGTTTCTTGAATGAGTCCTAATACCCTAGAAAAGTTTTGAATTGGGTGCAAACAAACTTTGTCTGGTACAAACTCTGTAAGACACAAAATATGTTAGAATTTCATTGGGAGGATCAAGTCTGTTTTTGAAATTTCAAGGCAAACTGAGGAATTTAGTAGGTCTATGCTTTACTCATCACTATTCCAGTAGAGAATAAATGAACAAGCAAATAGATGGATTATAGATGAGAATATTTCTTTTTTTTAATATATTTTATTGATTTCTTACAGAGAGGAAGGGAGAGGGATAGAGAGTTAGAAACATCCGTGAGAGACACATCAATTTAGCTGCCTCCTGCACACTCCTAGTGAGGATGTGTCCAAAACCAAGGTACATGCCTTTGACTGGAATTGAATCTGGGACCCTTCAGTCCACAGGTGATGTTCTATCCACTGAGCCAAACTGGTTAGGGCTATAAATGGGAATATTTCTAATCTAGTTCCAATAAGAAATAAAGAGGTAATTGGAAATGGTTCGACACTGTCATTTCTAACACAAGTCTTTTCAAATGAGATGTTCATGGTTAGCATAGAGGGAAGCCTAGAAAAAGAGACAGCATACGTCTCCTCCAAGATTTACCAATTTCCTTAAGCACTTGAGTGATGCCACCGCTAAGAAGAAATAGTGTAAAACCTTGAACTAAATGATGCTTAACTCTGAAACCCATGGGTTCCTCTTTCACTTGCCCAGTCCTGTCTTAGAAAGCAACATAGGTCTAATATTGTCACAGGAGCATGTACAACTTAAATTAGGACAGGATGAGAGACCCCAGAGGATAATTCTCCAGTAGCCAAATGTGGATACTGCCAACCCCTTAAATGTGCATTTCTATAACAGACTCCTAACAGGTCTCCTTGCCTCTAGCCCTTGCACTCTGCAACCCATCTATCTTGTGCCCCCTACAGACTGGCTCCTCATTGCTTTTAGAAAAAGTACCAACTCTCTAGCCAAGCATTCAAGGTCCGTTTAAAACCTATTTTCTCACTTCTCCATTTCAGACAAATCTCTTTTCTTTTTACTTTATAATTATATTTATATTTATAACTCTCTAAGGTTTGTTCATTCCATCTTTCCTCCAGGAAATGGAATGCTCAGATCTATGTAGTTCCTCAGCCTATGGAAGATGCAATACTTATAGAATGAATAAATGGATGGGTGAATTTCATCCCTGTGTTTCTTCTAGTCCCAACTCTTCTATAAGACTTTTACTTCACCAACACACTTTGCATTTATCTAGCCCTGCTTTGAATCCTAGACCATTGTCTTTAGCTCCTAGTTAGCATTCAGCATATGCTGTGTTTGTTGTTAATTATTAATTAGCTAACTAAATTAGCTAACTAAATCAATTCAATGAACATTTATTAAGTGTCTATTATGTAGCAGGCACTGCACTAGGTCCAGGCACCAGGGATAGAGAAAAATGAACTTCCTGTCTACTGTAAGGAGCTTTGGATCTAGAAAGGAAATAGATGAGAAAATCACCAGTTATTGCTATAAAGATACAGACAGGGAGTGTTGTGCAAACTCATCAGAAAATCCAGACCAGGGGGATTCAATAAAGTCTGATGGACTGGGGAAATATTCCCAAAATGCATGATCTGAGGAATGTTTTATTTGTGTGTATCTTTTCAAGTTTACCTGGATAGAGATTTTGTCTTGTCCAGGACCTAGTAATAATATTCATCTTTTGAATTTTGAGCTGCCTTGCCAGGATTAAAGATATTTCATACTCTTATCTCAACCAATTCTCATGAAACTCATCTGACACAGCATGTCAGGCAGGGGATACCACAAGAACCAAGAACAATATCCATTCCATCTCAAAGTTCCTAGCAGAGATCCTCCCAATGTCAATTCTTCATCTTCCAATCAGGCAAAACCCATCATGGTTTTTCTTCACCGGGAGCTGACAGGCACTGTGATGTGGCAACCTCCTTCAAAGCTTTGTCTCCGTGAGTAAAAACAACATCTAAGTCATCTTCTTTTGGGTGCTCTGGTGGATCTACTACCCTGCACACCAGGAAAGGCTCATCTGTGTCCAGCTCTTAACCCCCCCCCCCCCCCCCCACTTTCCACTAGTGAGCACCTCTCCAAAGCTGGATAAAGAGAGACATGCCAACCCTCAGCGTCCCAGACCTTTGTTTGGAATGAATGCGTTCTTTTATATCCAAGAGCTCATTTTTTTTGCATAGTGATGGGGGGATTTTGAGGCCAGTTGCTTCTTTAAGTCAAGAAACGCATGTCCATTTTATATTTCACCCACACGTCTCCTGTCCATGGCTCCTCAGGTCTACAATTTCTTTGTACCCAAGTCCTAGCACCTCCTTCACTGATGTGCAGTGTCCGCAGAAGAGAGGAACTTGAAAGAGTGCTTCCCAGGCGCCAGCTCCTGCTAGTGCAGAGTGGCCAGGAGATGGAGACAGAGGGTGGAGGTGGTGACCCAGGGGAGAAGGTCTGGACGGAGTTGACATAAAGCCTCCCAGTTGCATGCAGGTGGTCTGAGGTGGGCACAAGTCTTGGTTTTAGAGGGGTGAGAACCAGTCACTCAAAGCACTTGGAAAGTCACTTAGAGAATTCAATTTCAAAGGACATCTGAGGGTATGTGCATGGGTCAATGGTAAGAGCAATAGGCATTCTGTTTCCAAAAGCAATTCAATGCAGTTATATGGCAGGGCCACTCTCAGCTACAGAGGAGACATGAGGTCATTCCAGGAATAAGGAAAGAGTAGACATTTATGATGGCAAAATAAGGCCAATATCAAAGTCTTTTTAAGTTTGGAAATGAAAGTTAATTGTGATGAGTTTTGGTGCCAGCTCTCCTGCCAAAAGAGCTTTGCCTTCTACATGCCAGGTGACTCCTCCCTCACTTCTGCTAACAGGGTTTTCCTTGTCTTCAGGAAAATGCTATATAAATATGGCAGAAATGTGTTCCTGGATTGTAAGAGAAAGAAAAGGCCAGCTTTCAGTTGCAGCATAGTGAAAGTTTGTAATCCCAGCACTTTTCCTAGGATCATAGTTTCTAATCCTTGAAGCCACTTGGTGAAACCCAAAAATTACATGGCAAGTTGACTAATAATTTAAGAGCTGCCAAAAGAAAAATATAGTCCACTCTCTTCAGAAGGAAAGATCCATGAGTCATAGTCTTAAAAGCTCCAGCATGGCTGCAACTGTAGAAGCACCCAGAAGAAAATACCCAAACTCCTTTGAAATGAAAATAAACCTGATATGTCAAAAGCACACAGATCTGCAGCCATCACTCACTCAAGGAATGTCCCAGGAGACTCATGAATCTGGGATGGTCCAGATGAGGGTTCTCAATTTTACATAAGACAACTTTCTTGAACAGAGGACCATGAAAATGTTACTAACATTTCTTTCTTTATGTTTCTGTTGATTTGTTTTTACCCTCGAGGCTATTAAAAACACACAAAGCTTTTGGCTCTTAAAATATGAGACATAATTGACCTAGTAGTTTTGGTTTTCTTTTGCAAATGAGATATGGTCTTAGGTTGCAAAGGAGTGAGGCCTCCTGCCAAGATATGCACATGTGTGTTAAAATGGATCCATTAACTACTCCTTGGTAGCTTGTTACTCTTTGGAAAAATGTGCCATCTTATCCATGTTTTGAAGAGCACATTGTGATGATTGAGAACCTGGGCTTTGAGGTTGGGCAGATTTGGGTTTGAGTCCTGGCCAATTGGACTGTCTTAAGGAAATGACCTTAAGGAAATGACCTTAAGGAATTTTTTTTTATCTAAGGATTGGTTTCTTCATCTGTAAAATGATAACTCAACCTACCACATGGAATTGCTAGGAGGATTAAATGAGATAATGCACATGAAGCCCTTAGCAGAGTGTTTGGCATATTATCAGCACTCAATAGTGTTCCCTTGCTACTACTGCTATTTCTATCATCTAAATACCATGGAATTTTGCTGATCCACATTCTGATCTAAGACACCAGACTCTATTCATGCATCTAATGATGGTTTATTAGTGCTTGTCAGTGCATTGAATACATGTGGGGGGTAAGAATCTTCTGGATTTCTGCATGATGTAAAGGATAGTGTGCCCTTCCACTCCAGACAATTAATGAGAGACAAGAACACATTGAAGCATAGTCACTATAAACTGATACAACTTTCATATGCATAATAATGAGAAACCTGAAGGTATTTAGCAGAAAGAAGACTTGGAAGGGATAACAGAGCTCCTCTCAAATATGTGAAGGACTATAGTGTCTAGTAACTAGATCCATTTTTCTACCTCAGCACTGCTGACATTTAAGCTAGATAATTATTTGCTGTGGGCTTGTCTGGTTCATTATACAATGCTTAACAGTACTCCTGGTCTCTTTGCACTAGATGTCAGTAGCATTTTTGGTAGTTGTGACAACAAGAAATGTCTCTAAACATTGCCAAATTTCTTCTGAGAGACAAAATCACTTCTCTATCAGTGTTTGAAAACCACTGAACTAGATTAATCTTACAGAAGAGAGTAGAATATAAATAGCTTTAGGAAATTTCCATGAGGACAGTATTTGTTCATCCCAAGAGAGGCCTTATTAGTAACCAGCAAGATCCCACAATAGAACAGACACCTCAGAGAGCAATGAACTCTGGTCACTGAAGGCATCCAAACAAAAGCTGAGAGACTGTTGGCCTTTTCTAAACAAAGCTTCTATTTTGAATAGGTTGTTGACATTCATAATTTCCATATTCTTAATTCTCCCATACTCTATGTTCTTGTATCATCTCAAATGGGATCCCTTAGCCTAACCCATTCTCAGCACACAATTGTAGGGAGAGGACCAACATGTCAGGGAGGGTGCCAATGCTCTGTACTGTGATCTGCTACCATTTGGGGGTCCTTAAACCTCTCTGGGCCTCAGGATCCCACATGCTTCTTCTTATTCAAATCCAACGTTCTATGGTTGTGCAATGTTGTTTCCTAATTATGTCAAACTGTTGCTGGAGGATTGGGTGAGTGGCTTTCCTCCATCAGTAGTAGGAGTGGGATTCTTTCGGTATCTTCAGAGAAAGGAATTTTCTAAGTCTAGTATGGGAGGATGAATGGTTTTTATTCCTGTGAAATTATATCCCTCAGTTTGTAAAGTCCCATGTTCCTTAAACTAGTCCTGGAAAAATATTCAGTTGGGGGTTCATTAGAGTTAAAAGTAGGACCAGTGTCCAGAGTTTCTTTTCCATGGTGGAGCTGGGCCCAATGTAGCATCAGGCCAGTTAAAGTCCATTAGTGATTGTGTGGGTCCCACATGGCTCAGATATATGTGAGCAAATGCAGGGGAGCGCACCCCTTGCAACAGAAGTCTCAAGAGAGCAAGAGGGTCACCCTACCTCGTTTGGCTCAGTTGATAGAACATCAGCCTGCATACTGAAGGATCCCAGGTTCAATTAAAGTCAAGGGCACATGCCCAGGTTGCAGGCTCAATCTCCAGGAGGGGGCATGCAAGAGGCAGCCGGTCAAGGATTCTCATCATTAATGTTTCTATCTCTCCTTCTCCCTTCCTCTCTGAAATAAAAAAAAGAGAGCTAGAGAGAGAGCAAGAGGGTTGAGAGCACAAGAGCTAAGAGAGAGAACTTTCTTTGTTCAGGAGTTAAGTATGTCAGATTTCATGCTCTCACAGTGGCCATACCTATTCTGGCCATTGACTCCCTCCCAGATATGACTAATAGGTCAGCATCTTCCCACATAACCCAGACTTCACTGACCATGCGTCTATTGTCCAGTCTCTTTCCCCAGCAATCTGTGGGGAACAGACTTGGAGAATATTAACTGCAGCATCTTGGCAAACCTCTATAAGTGGATGCCTACTAGTATATTATCTAGTATCCCCTTTGTTCCTTTCCTGTTACTAGTAAATAATAATCAGGTTATTACAATGGCTTCAAAACCATAAACTTCCTCAGTCACTGCTTCTCTTTTCTAATTAATGATGTAACTGATAATCCTGAGAAGCACACATACACTCAGCTCTAGATAGTGTGCTTGCTAAGGTGATTAGTTCTTACAATCTAAAGGAGTAAGATAAAAACTTATGTGTTTTTGATGCAATATTGGTGAATATTATCTTTCACAAACAAACAAGGAACAAGGGCGAGCCTCAGAACTGTTTCCTGCAAATAACATAATCCTGTGCACGTAGAACTTAACTGATGTATAATGATTGGATTAAGTGAGATAAAGTTCCCTGCTATGTAGTAGATTTTATGCCAGGAAACCCAGAATTTACTCTGATTCCTGGAACATTATCATGACTGACAACTATTTTGAGTTTGGGATACTTTTAAAAAAATATATAGTCTTAATAAAGATATTATTCTATCACGGGTCATTCTTGCCATATGGCTCCCTGACCACATCTTTCTAATATTGAGATAGTATCTATGCACTTATAAAACTAAATGTCTCCATTGCAAAGATAAACAGATTTTCAAAGAGGATAACATGTTCTATAATTATCAAACCCATGTTTACTTCTTCCATTGAATTAATCATGCCATCATCTGCCTGATATGTATTTACTTCTGAGGTTCAAAGATCTGCCCTGCCTGATATCCCATTTGAGGGAAATCAGACTAACAAACCAAGGACAGAACAGCTAATCCAAACACAAATGGGCTAGATGTAAGATAGAGATCATGACAGGAGGAAAAAATGCTTGAACTTCTCAAGCAAGGCTGCCACCCACTTTTAGATTTATAGCAGGTCCTTGAATGACATCATTGAGGTTAGCATTGTTTCATTATGACATTAATGAGATGGGTAGGAACTTCACTCTTGTTTATATCAATTAACTCATAGTAAAATACTAACACGTCATTTCACTGCAGTGCCAGGAACCTACAATTGACCTTAGGTGAGGACTTACTGTCATATAGATGGTCTATTAGCTTTCTTAAAGTGGCTGTATCAGTCAGAATAGACTAGATTCTTATACAGTAAGAAAAGATATGCAAATTTCAGTGGTTTGCATCAATAAAGGTTATTTCTTGCTCATATTCATTTTGGGTCTGCCTCAATACTCTTTCCTGTTGTCTTCACTGCAGAACCCAGACTGACAAAGAAATTTCTTTGGGGACATGGCTTGTCAGACAGAAGACAAAAGCAGCTCTGAAGAGCACACAGTGGCTCTTAAAGCTTCTGAATGTCACTTTCCACACTGTTCACATGCTGTAGCATGTCACACAGCTAAGACCCATCAATAGGGGAGTGAAATATAATTGTCCTCCAGGGAGCGGTCCATGAATATCTGTAAACAATAATACAAGCTGCCATAGTTCCCTTCCTGCAGAATTAATCACTCATCAGAAACAAGCTGAGTGATGTAAGTCTGGAAGCTGGAAGCACACCTCTATGGGTCCATTTATGGATGGGGTTTGGAAGGGCATTTCTTAGTCTGACAACTTCCCCTTTCCTCCTGCTGAGTTGGGTGGGGAATCTGAAACTCTGACGTCTTTCCCACAGTCCCTGTTAACTTTGGGAGAGAAGACACCAACTGTGTTTCCTGATGGAGTGAGGATGGCACTTGCAAATAGAAACACCATGCTTTCTCATGTAGTTTCCCTGTCAGTGCCTCTATAGGTGTGTGGCCACCTGGCTAACTAACCACTTGTAGAGACACTTAAGAAATCCATGTGTCTGGCCTTATTATGGCAATACCATTCCACTGGAGCTGAGCAGGAGCATGTGGCACAGACGAGCTGCTGTCTGTCTAGTTAGTTTGCCTTTGTGCACTTCTCTTTCTTCCCAGTCCCCATTGCTTATGACATATGTGTTGTCGACATTGTGTCAGAGTGAAAATCATTCATTGACTGTAAAAGGAGGAAAAACAGACAGACAACTATGGCATGTACCTTGGCTGCATAAATTTCCTATGTTGCCTTAACCCTTTGTGCTGTAGAAAAACAGCTCCTATAGGCATTTTCTTCATTACACGTCAGAACACAAATTCACTTTTTACCCTCTCTGCCTCTTATTTGGTAAGCTTTGTCTCGGCAAAAGCTCCTGACTATCCTCAAAGAACAAACTTGCAGGTCTAAGACTAGAGAATGTCAAATGCTAAATGGCCTCTTGTTTGGGCAGCCAGAGAACATATTTATATTTGAAGTCATCCTCTATAATCTACTAAATTTGTGATTTTATGATATGATTAGGCAGGCTCTTCTCTGCAATGGCCTAAAAGAGATAATGCAATGGAAACTGAATTCATTGGATATATAAACAGCCCTCGCTCTGAGACAGTGCTTTCTCTAGGTCAGATTTCTTGTGATTGGCAGGAAGCTGTGACAGCTCGCATTGTATGTTCCTAAGAGGAACATGGGTAGAAATGGTCAATTAGAACTGCCACTCAGCCTCTACTCACATCAGCTGTTGGTGGACTGCCACTTGGGCTCTGAACTAGCTGTTAAGCTGGGGAAATCCTGCTCCCCATTGTCGTTGGGTTAAGTGGGGTGATTCCAGGAAAATTTTAATTGCATGCCACATATATACCTAAAGTTACAACCCAGCGAAAATGAGATAACTCTTCCTGTGGGACGATTCTATGGCCTAGAATTAGCCATCCTCCAGTGTAGGTCAGGGTGATTCTTTTGAGAGGAATATTTCCTCCTGATTTTTATCATAAGGCTTGAGGTTGGTCTGGCCTCTTGTTCCACTGCACAGCTTCCTCTTCTGTGCACGAATAGCTTCTCACCCCAACTACACACAGATACATTCCCTCCCAAAAGTATAAAGCGACAGATAGTCATGCACATGTTTTCTTCCTCTTTCCTTTCCCAGTGCCATTATTTCAAGGTGATTGGGGTCAGTCCAGAGAATAGCTAGTTGGAGCTGGTCCTTAGCTAATTTCTTCCTTGAGTTGTGAGGGCTATTGCCAACTCATTCATCTCACCTTGAATGTCTGCTGTAATCTACCAGTATGTTTTGAGCCCCTGACGTGTTACAGGAAAATAGGAGGTGAGTCCAGTTCAATGTGGAAATCCAACAAAGAGGTAGGGAAGACATACAATAGTTTCGTCAATGCCATCATGAAGAAAGTGTTGTACTAATGGTGAGCTAGAGAAATGTTGGATTTGGATACAGAAAGTAAGATTTCCTTGAAGTGGTCTTTGGGATTAAGCATATGGAGAAGATAGTGAAGAGAGGAGAGGAGAAGAGAAGTAAAAAGGGGAGTGGAAAAGAGGAAAGGGAATGGGAGGAGAGGAAAGAGAAAGCATTCTGATGAGGATAGGCTAGTGGAAATGAAGGAGAGACTCTCAGGTATCACAATAATTTGGAGCCTGTCCTATTGAATTGAGCTGAGAGGAATAAGGAAGCAAGTAGGTTGGGCATGGGGTGAGCTTAGGCAGGGAAATGGTCAAGCAGTAGACCATGAATACGAGTTCAAATCCATCTTGAACTCAAAATGTTCAAAACAAATTAATTTCCTTCCTTTTTTTTCCTTCCTAATTTCTTTCCCTTCAATCTTTTTAGACTTTCTAATATAATGGTGACTCTAGACACTGAGCTGCAATCACAGTCATGGGGGCACATGGAGAGACTTAAGAAACTGAACTATAAAGAGTAATTGCCTATATATAAAAGAGAAATGTTGAAAAAGTAGCATTGTTGCTAAAAAGGAAACTGGAGTCATTTAAAAAGAAGGATTAATATTTTATACTAAACATGCATGGAGATATTTAGAAAGGAGAGAATATTGGGAAGAGATCTTAGGTTCTTTTAGTATTCATGAAAATCATGGCAGACAGTAAAAAAGGTATTTTCCCATTACACCTGGCCTCCGAAAGGTCAAGAAAAATTAATGATGGCTCAAAGGTTATGCTGTAATTGACTTAAATATATTTCTGAGACATTGTTCCAGATGAGAATTCTTGCTTTGCTTCATATAGAGAAGAAAGGATTGGGGATCCCTGATTTAGATCATTCCTGTTTATGAAAAGGTTCAAGGAATAACAAAGCTCATTTCTATCTGGAGATGACCTCAGGAAGGACTGAGATATGAAGAAGACATTTGTGACAGGGTGGGTCACAAGATACCGAAGTGCAACATCTCTAAAAAATTTTATGAGTTATATTTTGGCTTCCTTTTTTCTTTTCGGCTTCACTGTCCATCAAATCACTGTCCTCTTATCATTTAATTAATTTTTGAAATGTTCCTTTGGGTGTAAGAAACTTCTCTGATCTGTCAGGTCTGTAAGGGGAAATTCTTTATAATTTGCACCATAATTTACTCCATATGTACCAGTATGTTTTGAGGCCCTGAAGTGTTACTGATAATATTGTAAACCCTGGAATGGGGGGGAGAAGGTTCACTTTTTTCTTTATGTTTACTGACTCACTGCTTGGAAAGCCTTGGAGTATAGCTTGGAGGAAATCAGAAAAAGGCATGGGGCTTACATTTCAGTGGGTATTTGAGACATAGGTAAATGCACATCCCAGTGTGTCATATAATGAGAGATAATGGTCAGTGCTAAGGATGGAAAGATGGGTTTAGGGAGTGATGGTGACTGAGATCTTATGTTTATATTTATGTGGGTGGTCAGGAAAGGTTTCTCTGAGGAGCTGATGTTTGGTAGAGATCTGAGTGCAGCAAGGGGCACATCCAAGTAGACATCAGGGCAAAGAGTCTTCCAGGCAGTAGAAATGGTCAGCATGCAGGTTCTGAGTAGCCATCTCCTTTGTCTATGCAGAAAATAGCTGGGAAGCCACGAAGCTAAAAATGGAGAAGGGAGGGTAGAGAAGGTGGACAGGAATCAGAGAGACAGCAGGTGGCAAGAGCACATAAGACTTTATTGGCATGTTAAGGGTTTCTGATTTTATTCTAAATATGATGGGAAATTATTGAAGGGTTTGGAATAAAGAATGATCTATCACTACTTCTTATTCTCTGGAGAATAAGGTGGGGCAGAGTGAAAGCAGTAGTTATAGAAAACAAAACAAAAAACTCAGAGACTTCTGAAGAAACCACAGTCTAATGAGGAAACAGACATGCCAATGAATGCTTAGATTGAAATAGAGAAATGTCAAAGTGCAATGGAGTAAAATGCAAAGTGCAAAGAATAGTGAAAATGAACTTGTTCATGGATTCAAGATGGTCCCAGATGGAAATCATATCTCAGGTGCATCTTGAAGGCTAAGCAGGGATTTTCCAGATAGAGAAGGCTGAGCAGGGATTTTCCAAACAGTACAAGCCCTCCTGACTGAAGGAGCAGTGAATGCAAAGGAATGGAGAGGCACAAGAGAAAGGAACTTGTTTGAAGGACACCAAGGAGTTAGGGATCGCTGGATGTCTGGATCTCAGGTGAGCATGGTGATTAGCAAGAAAGATGGCTGTGAAAGCTACTTTATGGCAGACTCTGGAAAGCCTTGCTTGTTTGTGACTTGATTGTACAGACAATGGGTGACAAACCATCAGAGTTGGGAGCAGCAAAATAAATAATGACACCTGTGTTTTTGAAAGATTACTCTGCCAGAGTGTGAAGGGAGATAACTATTTCTACTCCCTTTAGAGTATGGAATTTGGAGTAATATAAAACTGAATTTAAATCTTGGCTGGGATAAGTTTTAGCTGGGCAGTCATAGGTAAATTTCTTACTATCTCTTAGCCTCTGTTTCTTTGCCTATTAAATGAGAAAAATAATATCTACTTCAGGAGGGTTGTGAAGACTGAATTTTATAAAGTGCATAGCACAATGCCTGGCCTATCATAAGGGATCAATTACTTAGAGTTACTTTCCAATTGCAAAGAGTAGGGGTGGAAAGAGATGGAAGGCAGGCATAGTAGTGAGAAATCATTGTGTCAATTTAGGGGACACATGCCAGGGCCCTAATATGATAGTAGGGAGAGGAGGGGATAAAAAGGAGATTCAAGAAAAATTTATTGACTGCAGTTGACAGAAACTGATAACTGTTTGGCTATGAGAGTTGAGATGTTGGGAAATGAAAATGGCTTCAAAACATTTAGCTAATACTCAAGGAGATTGCTATGTGATGTGCTCATTATCAAAATCTGGGAGAATGGAGGACATAATATCCAAGGAGACCTTCAACTCTCTAGTGGGATGTTGCTTCATCAGCCCAGTAAAACTATGCTTTAGCATACTGACAATATACAACAGAAACCCCCCAAAGAAAACTCAAGAACTAGCAAGAAGAGGAAATGGACACGAGTTTAGTACAAATAGCCACTTACAGTATCTTAGGCTATGCTCTTCTAGTGGGCAAAGGTAAAGTTTCAAACATTTTATCTATTTATATTTTAAATAAGAAAACTATTCAGGTCCTATTGATAAATAGGTACTGTGCAATCTTAGATGTAGGGCTAACCATGGTGATGGTGTTGCTAATGTTGATGATGATCATTTTTGGATTGTAGACAACTGACTGCATTTAGGGACAGTCTTCCAGGTGGCACCGATGGACTTAGATAAACTTCTGTCAGCCTCCTCACTCCTATGATTCCATCATACAGCTCTGAGGGCTGATACTATAGTGTTATGGAATGAATCCTCATGGACAGTGCCTACCTCAATGGGGTCATCCCCAAATATGACAACTCAGTCTCAGAGCTGATAGAAATTGCCCCATAAAAACAACATTTTGCTTTGCTCTGGGACTAACATGTGAATAGTAATATTGCAAATAAAGCTCTAGAGTTCTCTGAATGGGCTTTACCAGAAGTTCCTGGAGAAGGGAGACGGAGGAGTCACTGTATGGGCAGCCAGCCGGAGAAAGGTCTCCATTCTGCCCATTTCCTGGGCCAGCCCAAGCTGAAAGCATGCCCTGCTGAGTTGCACTGAATACGCAATTTTGCTCTAGATAATTTATTTGATACCTCAGAATCAAGTTTATGCAAGCTTAAGCCGCATTGCAAGCAACAGCACTTCCTGGACTAAGAATGAGTAATTAGCCATGAGAGGGATGACCATTTGGCCCCCAACTCATGTTGACGTTTCAAGATGCTGTGTAGAAAGTTACATCGTTTTCATGACATAAAAGACCAGCCCCTTCATGAACATCTTATGTGGGAAGCCCAGCTATGATATATTTCTATAACTTCATAATGATCACATTTCCTTTACGTGTTGGTGCCCTTCAACCAAAAAAGGAGGGAGGGGACAGCTGAAGAAAAATGTTAAGTTAAAGTTTTGTGGTAAGACCAAAGCAGATATGACCATGGTGTTGCCACGTGTGAGTGGACTGCAAAGCAAATACATGCAATTGTTTCTCATACATATTTGGCAAAATCTCTGCATTTTCCTTGAAGCGCAGCAACTCGGGGAATGAGAGGGCTTGCTTTCCACATTGCCTGTGAGCATTGTGATGGCCGGGCATGCATTGCAGGAGCCGGCATTTCAACCACGGTAAAGACCATAAGGTTTCTGCCCTCTGTTAACTACTGTGCAACCATAAGGTTTATGAATGGAGTTAGAAGTTCTGAATAGAAACAAAAATGTGATAAATGCTCTCAAAAGTACTACGAGGATTTTTTCCCCCCACAGCAGTGGTAGCCAGGCAGAGAGAAGAAAGATAAAGAAAAGGAATAAAAACTTTGCAAGCCTCGTAGGGCTGTCAGTGGCCACCAGCCTAGTCATGGCAAACAGGGGTGCACTGTCTGAGCTAAGTAAATAAACGTACTTGTCCATTTTTAAGGCCACAGAAAAAACATAAACCAAGAGTTTTGGTCCAAGGTCTGTAATGTCTCCATTGAAAGTTCATGGAAATGAGAGCTGTCTCTTTAAAAGTCAGAATGGAACGGGCTGGAGGTTGTAACTGCCCAGAACAGAGCCCCAGGGGCCAGCGGTTAAAAATATGATTTTTATAAACAAACCTGACATTGCAAACTTAATGCAAAACCCTATGCATATATAGTATCACTTACGCCTGCAACTTGTTTAAATTAGAGCTTCAGGAAGAAGGAAGTGACATTGGCACATTTACTTTTTGTTTAATGAAGTTTTTATACACTGTATTTTTAAGTAGATGGTGTCCCCACAGCCCTTCAAGAGTTAAGATTCTGTGGGCATTTTCTTCTGAAATTTCCTATGCATGTTTTGAGAAAATTCAGCTCTAAATACACGCTCTGCGCGTAAACTATTCTGGGTGCAAAATTTTACCTTGCTGCAGAATCCCCAGGGGTGCCACCAAATTCATTACACTGCAATGAACTTAGAGAAACATTATAAACAATACTTAACTAAGGTCCTTCCCTCCCCTCGGACTTGAAGATTGAAAATAGAGGTGGTTTCTTTTTCCTCTGCAAATTTATTAGCCAATATTCCCTCACTCCAACTCAATCTCCTTTGGTATTTGAAGAGAAACCACAAAACACTAGTTGTTAATATTGTTGTAAGCCTCACCCACTTGCTTTATTATATCTTAGGTTAGATCTGCTTTTAATATGCCACTTTGCAAGTTTAATTAAATTCATAACAGCTCAATCCTGTGAGTGTGAATTGCCCTGGATATCAACGCAGATTTTGGGAATTACAAAAGAGACGTAAAATCTCGCTTAGACTTGAATGGCTGGTTTACAGATCATTTAGATGGAAAAGTCTGATTTTTTAAACACATAAATACTTACCACGATTAAAATGTATTTGTGTTAGTACAGCTATTCCAAAAGATCATGTGTTGCTTCTGAGAGTGTTTGTTCTGAATGACATGGTTCTTATTTGTGTTTGGATCATCTTCCTTGTGCATGAGGTCAATTGTGTGTATGCTTACCGCAACACTATTGCCTCACTCCATCTCTCTGGATCATCCAAGTTTGCACCCTTTCCCCTTTCTGTTCTTATGCTTACACACATTTTTTTTTAATCCTTGAGATAAGCAAGAAGATTTTGATGCTGTCGTTTATTTGCCTGTAGTTCTCAATGCTGAGGCCATTAGATTAAAGTTAGCTTTATGTCCCTGAAGTTTGTAGAATAGCTAGTGGCCTGGGACAGTGGAGCTTTGGAAAAGATTTATCAGATAGGATGATTTTTGAAGAGGCTTGGGCATTATCTTGAATGTGGTACATGTAGTACTTTCTGCATGATTTCTCCAAAGAGAGTAACCATTGTATTGCTTATTTCCACAGTGCATTCTGGGATGTAAGTGTGTGTACTATACTTAATTCTACTCTATTAATTACATAGGATCTCATCAAATCTTTTCTCTATTTGCTTCACTATTAAGGATTAACACGACATTTTATCTGGCCTCCTACTCATTTGTAAGGCTGTCTCCTTCCCCCTCTCAGAGTTTTTTCCCCTTGGCCAAGATATTTTTGGAATGTATAAATTTGCATCTCTAAAATATTAAGAGGGAAATCTTTAATTAAAAACATGACATGATTTCAGCCACAAAGAAGATGTTAAATTATAGTTTGACATCAACTGGAATGGAATTGATGTCAACATGAAATTTAACAACATGCGATTTATTTATACCCACCGAAGTCTCATATTGGAAGGTGAAGTAAGGACAGGGCCTCTGTTTGGTTCTAAATATTGCTGAGTTTTGTGGGATTGAAACAAACCCTAAATGCTGGAAGAAATCTTTTTAGATTATTGCAGGGGATAAATATTCAGCTCTGGTTTAGTTTACACTCTGATATTTTGTTTGTATTCTCCTAAGTTCCTAGTAGTTATAGAGATGCTGGCAAAGGGGAAAAAGGCCTCATATGAATGTATGCTATTCAGAAATACCCCTGAATGATCACTGCCAAGGTTTTAAAATGTGCTGTCCTTAAAAATTCAGGCTCATACTTTGGTCAAGGTTGGGACAAAAATTATTGACTTCTCTTCTCTATACCAAGTGAAACCAAGCCTGGCTAGTAATTTACTTGCTTTAGGAAACCAAGTAGGCATCTTGTTCTACTCACACCCAATCTTCTTATTGGATAGTTTAGCACATCTATAAATTCACTCTGATGAGTTCAAACAGAATTTCATACGTGCCGGAGAATAAAATATCATCGCCTGATTGTTGCCTATCTGACCTTGAATGTAAAATGGGTGTTGAGCTATAATTTTTGGGCCTCTCATTTGTGCAACATAATGAAGAGTCAGAAAGGATTTATTTTTAAAGACATTTCACAAGTGCCATTTAGAACCACATTAAATTATTTCCTATTTTCTGTGCTTACTACATGCCGATACTTCAGAGAATATTTTTCTACTTCCCCGTGCCAACAGAAAATTGAATCTAGCACAGGTATCTGTGCTGATAGCTTATGTTGGATGCAGAGTTAGATGTTTTTTAAAATATTAGTGGCCATGTTACATTGCTGTGCTTCACGCTAACGCGCACTGACTCACACCAGCTGATCATGCTCTGCTTAATAAAATATAACCTGCATTATATGGCTACAACCACTTATATTCCAAGGAAATACTTACTTTAACAGAACCTATCTCTGGGTATCTATTTTCCTATTTTCTCATTCTGTCTTAGAGTGGCAATAGTGGTAATTAAGTTTAGACACATTATCATTCTGATATTTGGTATGAAGAACCTATCAAATTCTAAAATAAAAAATATTAATCTATGTTATTGTCAGAGCTTAGACTGGTATTTCTTTTCTTTACTTTTTAATTCTTTTTTCTTAAACAGTGTATCAGGATTAGTAAAAGCATTGATCTTTTTCCCCCCTGAACAATAACAAAATTTGCTTCTATTAATCAGGCCTATGGTTAGCTTTAAAAATATATGGCACATATTTATGATTTGTTTATACTTCCTCTGATTACATTTTTTATTTTTTTATTTTTTTGTTTAGAAAACATTGAACAGTATTGTGAAATACAAAGAAAAATATATTATTTCTTCCTATTTCTATTACTCAGAGAAACAATGTTTGTAACATTTTGGTGTGTTTAGCCTTTTAAAAAAGAAATTTATTTTTCCAAAAATGATGTTAAATTACAAAGGTATTAGGCAACCTATTTTATTCACTAAACCATGATTGTCTACATTTTTGCATGATGTTTTCTTCTACAACACAGAATTGTAATCTGAGCATAGTAATTCATGATACAATCATTTTGGATTAGCCAATTACCTATTTTTATTCATGTAGGCCATTTTCAATGTCTTGCTGGTTATAGATATTGTCATTTTTATTTTATATGTTATCAATTTGATTTGTATTGTAAAAACAGTAACTTGTTTATTAAATTTTGCAGCAAAAAATTTTATCTACTTTTATTTTTTATTTTATAACTCTCTGATGCCATTTGCTTATTTTTCATGTTGGTAATTTTGTCTTTTGTTTGTAATTTGCATTAATTATGAACAAATGCTCTCTACTAAGGATATGCAATTTTTAATAAATTTTGATTTAAAAAAGACTTTCAAACTTTTCTTTTCTTTTTTAAGGTTTTGTCATAAGTTTAAGTTTACAATGTTTTCCACCACTAGAAATGCATGTGTATTTTAACCTACAATTATTTTTAGTGGTTTGTGGTTGTTTGCTTTTAATTTAAAATGTAATTTATTTGAAGTATGTGCTGAAATTTATCTTTCTTAAATATTAGGAAGTATACCAATCTACTTATTAAGTAATCCATCCTTTTTTCACTATGAGGAAGTTATTAGTTGGTCGCTATTTTCACATTTTTAAATGTTTATATTCCTTTTTCTTTCTTGTGTTATTGCATCAGAACCTCCAGAATAAAAATAAATAATTAATGGAATAATAGGCTTATCTTGTATTTTAATTTAATGGGAATTATTTCAGCATTTTACATTAATTATGGTTTTAAGAATGTGTATGCTGTGATAGACATTTTAATATTTAAGAAATCACCTTACCATTCCTATCTAGCTATTTTGAAAAATCAGGAACCAGTATTGAATATGGTCAAATTCTTCTACAATGCCTATGAAATAATAGTGCTTTTTAATACTTTAATTTTGCTGTGATACATTTTGCTCACTTTCAGAAATAAAGGTAATTTGCTTATCATTTATTATTCTTTTAGCATAATGTGGGGTTCAATTTGGTAGAGCATGCATGTGAGTGTTTCATCCATGATATCTATATTTGATTTATTTCTTCTTATGTCTTATCAATACCAGGTTTTACCATCAGGTATATAGGAACTTTGGGAAATTAGAGAGATTTCCACATTTTTTATTTTCTAAAACTACTTTAGTCACATAGACATACAATTATTGAAGTTGTTCTTTCTCTTGAGGTATTTTCTGCAGAGTGGAATGCACCGATCCTTTGATCTTTTGTGGACAGTTCAATTGGTTTTGTCAAATGCATGCCCTCATGTAACTAATTCACAGCCAATTGTAGATACAGAACCTTTCCGCCATCCCAGGAGGTTTCATTGTGCTGTTCCCCAGACCGCTCCACCTCACATTCCAGAGGTGTGACTGCCTGTTCTTGTACTTCACATAAATTAAATCACACATTCAAGATTCGTGTTGCTGCATATGCCATGCTCACTTCTTTGTATTGCCAAGTCATACTGCGTTGAATGAATATACCCCAATCTGTGTATATATTTTCCTGTTGATGAATTTCTAGTTCTTTTCACTTCTAGCCTCTTATAAGTAAAGTTGCTTTACACATTCTTAAACTAGCTTTCCCATGACTATCTCTTTTTATTGCTCTTGAGTAAATACCTAGTTGTAGAATTTTGAAGACATGAGGTGAATTTTAAGAGGAACCAACACTTTTCCAGAAGTTGTGATTTTTACACTTACCAAAAATGCACTAGTATGTAAACTCCCATTTGACTCACATACTCAAAAATATGTGATATTGTTAATCTTTTATGTTTTACTATTCTAATGGATATGTGACTGTATGCCATTGAGACTTCAGTTTTAATTTTCTTGATGACTAATGCTATTATGTGTTTTGGGGGGTTGTTTGTGTATATTCTTTTGTGAAGTATCTGTTCCGATATTTTTGCCCATTTAAAATTTGGTAATTTGTCTTTCTACTCTTAACGTGTAGGAATCTTTACATATTGTGAATACAAATACTCCTTCAGATATATGTGCTGCAAATATATCTTCCCTGGCTTCAGCTTATTCATTTCCTTAACATTTTGATATAATTATTAAGTTTTAAATAGAACATTTAAGAATATATATTTTAATATTTTATATTTAGTTATATCTTTTACATTTTGATATGTACATTATGTTTTTATTATTAAGATAAAATAATTGCAATTTTGGCTTTCTTTGAATAAAAATTCATTCAGGAACAAGGTTTTTAGAATTAAAGTTTTAAGAATAAATTTATATTTTCATTTTTTACCTTTATGCTTATTCAATTTATATTAAAATATGACATTTTATTATTTCTACTTTTTAAAATTTAGTATGATGCACGGATCAGAATTTTTTCAGAAATAAAATATATTTATTCCTGTTATGATTGTTTTAGCTAGATAGTCCTTAGCTAAGGGGATACTTGGGGGCTTGTCTCCACTGAAGAGCTGTCCCATCCAATGCCACACTCCCTTCTCTGGTTTATATTTCCTAGTTCACAGCTCTGCTACTCCTCTGTCCAATCCTCCCCTCTTTCCTTCCCATAGACTTTGTACCTCATAAATGCTAATCTTAGAATATGCTTCTCTGGAAACCTTATCTGCAATAATTACTGAAATTATCATGTGTATGTGTGTGTGTTTGTGTGTGTGTGTGTGTGGTGTGTGTGGGTGTGTGTGTGTGTGTGTAACCAATTTGTAAATATTACAAGGGGTCTTTACAAAACTAAAATAAAACTAAACATAAAAAATAACAATAAAAACAAAATGTATTTACTTTTTTTTATGCTGATCTTGTTATTGAATTAATATATTTATTATATCATTTATTTCCTTATATTTATGCTGTGGTTACTTGATTCATCAAAAAAAAGTTGTCTTAATTCTCTTCTATTGGCTTTAAATACTTGTTCTTGAATGTTTTATATTCTTGTTTTATCTTTTATGTTTTATATAATAACATAATAATATTGCCCATATAGAATTTAGCAATGTGTACTATTAGTGAATACTACCCGGTATCAGCATAAATTAAGTCTGAACCTATGTTTTTGCCTTTATTTTTTATCTGACATTACTGCTGCAACACTTTCATTTCCTTTTATTTATATAATGCGTCTTTGTGCAGCTCTTTACTGTTAACTTATTTATATTATTTCTTCTATATATGTTTTTGTTATTGAAGTAGTTAGATTTTTAAAATTTTTCTTTCAAACTGAGTGTGTTTTCAAAAATGTTAACTGGCTTATATTCGTTGTTTTAACTTATATATTTGGCCTTATTTCTGTCACTTTCTATAATGTTTTCTTATTATTTTATTTTTTTTCCTGAAATTCAGAATACAAACCATGCTTCTTTGTTATACTCTTTTCTAGTGTATTAATAACAATGATTTTAGTTTAAGTCAATTATTGGATATCTTTCACTCTGAAAAGCATTCTTTTAAATATTTTAATTTCAAAGTGAAAAAATAGGTTTAATCTCTCTATATATGAGAGAACATTAACAGGCTTTTAACTCTTCCCAAATCTCCCCAATTTTTGTCCTTTAGTTTTTGTAATGTAATCTGGAATTTCTGATGAAGATGATTATGAAAGTTTTCTCTCTGTATTACATATATTCTTTTAAAAATAGCTTGCTGAAACCAGTTTGGATCAGTGGATAGAGCTTTGGCCTGTGGACTGAAAGGTCCCAGGTTAGATTCTGGTCAAGGGCATGTACCTTGGTTGAGGGCACATCCCCAGTGGGGGGTGTGCAAGAGGCAGCTGATCGATGATTCTCTCTCATCAATGTTTCTGACTCTCTATCCCTCTCTCTTCCTCTCTGTAAAAAATCAATAAAATACATTTAAAAAAAATAGCTTAAGTTTTATGTTTGTCCTTCGTTTCATGGATTTAATTTTTTGTTCTTCATAATGGGGTATTTTTCACCTCCACAATTTTTCTTTTATCCTGCTATAAAATGTTTATTTTCCTTGATATTGTCTTTATTGTTTCTTCTCATTTTGCTCCCTTTAGTTTTACTGTATTTTATTCTCATGGCTGTTTCTCCCCTGATCCATAGAATGTGTCTACTTATTCTTGAACATAATAATTTTATGAAATAATCAATAATATTTTATTTCTTTCTATATTTCAGGGTAATATTTTTCTTTTTTCTCACGTTTTATTGGGAATATAATTGACATATAATATTATATAAGTTACAGGTGTACAGCACAATGTTTTGATATTTGTATATATTACAAAATGATTACCACAATAAGGTTCTCCAAAGTAAATGACTTGTTGTCACTTTGTATCCTGTACCATCTACAATCATGCTTCAGACAGCTTAGGAGTTCAATAACTTTGATTGATTATACCTTTAAACTAGGACTCAGAATAGACTTGTATCTTATACCCTCAACTCTTTTATATTGTTAAATCCTACTGGAACCTCGTGTCTTAATGAAATGTATGTATTTATATCTATTTTCCTGTTGAAAAATCTTTATTGACTTTTAATGCATGGGGATAAAATCCAAAGAACTTAATCTGAGTTAAAACTCTCATCTCTGCCTCTACTTGGAAACATGTTTCCCACACTCCCACATAGCTACTAATATCAGCTCATTTGCCCCTCCTGTTTCCCTTACCAGGAAGCCTATCCCTTGCCTCTCTATTTACATGCTTAGCCAAACTTCAGAGCACACATCCAAACCTTCCTCTTATGTAAAGATTTTTTTGGTCGCTCCTTCATGACGTGACCTGTCCCTTATTGGAACTTTCACCATATCTGGTCCATTGGGTGCTTACCTTTTATTGTGTTGCACTTTTGTGTTGTTTTGGTGTTTGTATCTGATCTCTCCCAATTAGAGGATGGACTCTAAAAGCAAGGATTATACCACAGCCATTTCTGCAGTGTGATGTGGTTAAAAATCCTGACTTCTAGCAGCGAACCATGCCTCTATTGGGTCTATGATAAGTAGTGGCTGACTGAGAAACATGAAATTCACCCAGGATCTCTGGGCATATCTATTTCTGATCCTGGTAACCTATGACTAAAAGCTGAAAGAAGTACAAACTAATGTCAAAGGCAGTCCATAAACAAAACACACCTTATAAAAGGGATTACTTCCCAGTGTGTAATACATTTAGTGATCCAGCAACACTTTAAACAATTATTCTAGTTTCCTGTTGTAAGTTGTGACTCTTCAAGAAAGCATTGGCATGTTTCCTTTTCTGACTCCAGTCTCTTTTGTGGCTTCACTGTTCTTTGGCAAAGATTACTTGAGTGTGTCATCGTCTCTTAACTCTGTTTTGAGAACCAGAATTTAGGTTGTGATTCCTGCACCTTGATCACTTATTAGGTCCAGAGGCTTTTAAGGCTGTAAGTCAGGCATAGTAATGGTTTACATGACTAAATTTCTTGGCAAGGCAAATGACATCTGTAGAAAGATGGGAAATCTTTAAAAAAATTTTTTTTTTTTAATCGGTTACTGCAGATGGAGCTGGTGATTTTCCTGGCATTGGATGTTCTGTCACACAAAGGCCTGTGCTCTTCTAAAAACATTGCCACACTTTGTTGACTCTTTGTCAAAAGTTTTGACAGTTTGTTGGCACGTGATATATCCCTGCACCTGTCTAGATGAACTTAAGAATCTGTGTATTTAAAAGAAATATTTATAAATACTTCAGCATTTTACATACTTAGTGATTATTTAAAGCACCCACATTTTGAAATCCAACTCCTTTCTGGGGAAGTGGCGAACTCAGGTTCCTTGGCAGTTGTGATAGGAAACAAGAGGCTGCTTTCCAATGACCCAGTGGTGGTGGTTGTTGTTTTTGTCCAGACAGTCTTTAGAATTATTAACCTTCTCTCTCTTAATGAGAATATAATAACACTTGAATTGTTCACTATTTTCAAAATGGGGTATTTAAGAAGTCCTTTAAAAGTTCACTTCCTATGGAAGTTCCTTTTAAATCTGCAATTACAATACTGAATACTGTTTCTGATTCTGTTCATTTAATCTTAAATGAGACATGTGGGTATTTTTGGAAGTGAGGATACAAATACAAAATGCTTGAATGGCCTGCAAGTATTGGCTCCAATATCCTGAATTTTCTTTTCAGAAAGAGTCATCTATAACACCCCCTTAGCTGGGGGTAATGGACAGCCATGTTGAAGGCACTGTTAAATAGTGAATGAGAACAATTTCATATCTAGGCTCATAACTGGCCACATTGTTTTTGCCCTCCTGTGGTAGGCAGTTAGACAGACATAACCACCCAAGGACAATGGGCCAGGTACAGAAGGTCACCAGGGCAGAAGGCACCAGGTGCCTAGCAATGGGCAAAACTGGGAAAACAAGGACCTTGCACCCAGGGTAACCTTTCTTCCACTAGCAATATGGCTGGACATGTGTTTTGAACCTTCCCCTAACCTTCCCTCCCCTGGCATGTTGATACTCATGTGGTAGACCCCCTTGAGGAGGAACAAGGGACCAGAGTGACTTCATTCAACTCCCACAGGGAAGCTTGCATGACACTTCCTTAAGCATTAACCCCTGGAGATAACATCTAAGCTGTATTTCAGCTTCAGGCTCAAAAAAGAAGCAAAACCATGGATGACATTAGGACCAGCTACATTTACTAATTTCTTCTTTCCCTGGGACTGGCCAATCACTAGAGACCATGACCTGAGAGAATACACCTAGAAAACCCACCTGAATATTGTATTGAGATTCTCCCCTTGGATTTCCTCTAAAATCTCCACCTTAAGAGCTCCTAGGATGGAGGACCCAGCACAGCTGTCTCTATGGTGCTCACCCTAATTTTCCTCTCCTACCCCAAGCACATTTTCCTTGACCCCTTCTCTCCCTAAGCTCTAAGGGCCCTTCTTTTGCTTCTGTAATTTGTTTCCTGAGCCCATTTCTTCCATGGTTCACTTCTTCTACCTCTGTGCCTTTCTAAATAAACTTTCTCTTATAGTTTAATTTGTGGCTCTGACTTCTTTCTTAACCAGAACTCAAATACTGAGGATGCTGAACCAAGCTCCAGTCTGATTCCATCAATATGATACCTAGTGCCATTTTGCCACTAACAATCCCTTCTATCATATTTCTGTTATTTAAAAAAAAATAGCCTCAGTATTTTATAAAACAAAAGGTACTAAGCATTAATCATAGATTTTTCTGAGACACTGCATGGAATAATACAATTGGAATGGGTTCCCATTCTGACTGCTTGCTAGCTGTGACTCTTTGGACACGTCACTTGTATCTCTAGTATAATTATCATACAGAATGGATGTGAGAATCCAGGAATATACACGCATAAGTCATAAATTGTTATTCTTTTTGATTGAGAAAAAGGGCCATATGGAAACTAATGGCTATTTCAGAATAAAGTTGTACAATACATTATTAAAGATAAAAGATAGCTGATGAATGGAAATGAGGCACCTGGAGAAAATTAAACTTCAAGGCAAATCAACTGGATTCAGCTATGAAGACTACATTGCTTCAGTCTTGCCATCATTGCTCCTAGTTTCTTGCTATGATAAGAAAGTCACATTCAGGGAAGAGTGCATGGTCTACATTTAGAAAATAGTGGTCCACACTTCTCTTTGCAGAAATGAATTTCTGAAATCTTTTACACATTTAGAGGAAGCCTATTAGAAAGCTGACTCCCCTCAAATTATCTCCAAGAGGATTCTGTGTGACCACAAATTCCCATTGAATAAAATCCTAGTCCATTGCCCCATCCTCTACCCCACTATTGTCTTTCCTGAATGAGGTGGAACTTGCTCTATTTTTCAAATAGGAATCAGAATTGTTTGTTCATATGGGTGTAGAAATATTCAGAGATGTTTGTTTAGAACTCTAAAAGAAATATGAATATGAAAAATACTACAAACAATAAAAAAGTTAGGAATATAAATTCACAGGAAGGTAATTTATGGCAAACTTGGTCAAATATCACACTTGGTACTCATTCAGTCAGGAAATACTTAAGAACCTATGTGTTTAGCATACCAAGTGAAAGCTTACCAGTCAGTTTTTCATGAATTTTTTTACACCTCTTTTTGGTAAGTAAACAAATAATTATTGAGCACCGTCTAAATGCAAGGCACTGTGAAAGATTAAAAGAGATGACGATGGATGAACCTCTAGGGACCACCAGCAGATTTAAGAATTATAATCATCATTCTTTAACCTGTGAATTTTCATTCAGTCAGATAGCATCACATTAATTCAATAGTCAACATTCCCAGTGTGACTTTTACTTATATTCTTAATAGTTTAAAATGACTTGGTGATCAGGTATCAGTGATATGAGAGATATTTGAAATATTTGGGTAAGGTGGTAGCTGGGTGGTGAGGGCAAGCGGGAGGAGAAAGGAGTGAGAGAATTCCAGTATCCCTCAAATCACACCATCTAACTTGTTTCCTACATGTGCCCAAACCACAAGGTCAGGCAGTACTACCTATGGAACAAACAAAGAGCCTTGTGTGTTCACTATGAGAGCTGAGGTGCCAGTTACTTACCCCTGAGAGGTCAGACGCATGTCAGAAAGCCTCCCACCACGGCTGGTGAATAAAGAGTGCTATAAAACATGAGAGCACAAAAACCAACAGCTTATTGGTTTTGCTTCTGCCCCTGCTTTGTAGGGATCTATCTGACATAATCAATGAGCTGTTTCCAACCTATACTTGATTTCTTCAGTGGAGGGAGAAAAACAGATGTGCTGTTGGAAAAATTGGAATCTAACCCTAACATCTAAACTGATCCTTGGAGGAAATCAGAATGGGGTCAAAGAGTAGGAAGGGAAATATATTTGAGAGAAGGGACTCCTAAAGTTTACTTTTTCCCCCTTCTGTATTTCGCATAGTTTTGTCATCAGTCACAGTCATCGCTGGAAGACATGGGAAGTGGGGATGTTAATAGGTGTCACACATGACAATCGGTGGTAACTAACAAGAAGGCTCTTTTAAGTTGCTTCCCTCATTGCATGGGAAGGGATATTTATGAGTCAGAGTCGAATCTATTGTACACAGATAAGATTTCCTAAGTTAGCACCGTGCAAGTTCTCCTGAGTTAAAACCACTAGAAATGAGATGTTTGTCAATTTCCAGAACCTAATGTGTAGTATAAAGAATTCCTACGAAATGGTCTTTCACCAAGAAAAGTAACTTCTCTCACAGATATCTTGGCAAATTTTATCCCACAATTACTACAACATGTTTGGCTTCTTATCAGTTGAACCAAGAGTTAATTGGCATCAAGGACACCCAGCTGGAAAACAGCAGAGACAGAGTGACCCAAGCCTAAAGAGATTCCTAGAATGACATATTCCTGACCCAGACACCAGACTTCCAAAATAATTTCAAGTTGACATAAGCAATACTTTTCACAGGTTATAATCAAGTTTTTACTTTTAGGCTCTCACAATTAGGGACAGTTTATATTAGATTTGTAAGTGGGCTCATTCATTAGGTTTGACAGAGGCCATTCATACCAGTCTCAGCCAGCACTATTTCCTTCTTCCCATACATTGCATAAGAATATTACATGAAATATTTAGAATATATTTATGCTAAAATAATTATTATTTATGTGAAATTCAAATTTAACTGGATACCTATATTTTATTGGTAATTCTATCTATGTCCACCCTTCCCTGTAGAAATTACCAACATTTGTAATATATTTAAATTGAAAGTGCCTATTCAGACCTGTTGAAATCATTAAGAAAAAATATTTACCATAAAAACTTCATATACTTGCAACATTTGAAATTCTTTTTAAAAGTTAATGTGTGAGGTGTGTGGGTGTGTGTGTGTGTGTGTGTGTGTGTTATCTTTTTATGACATAACACACAAAGAGTCTACAAACCAGTAAGTATCCTGAATTAAATGGGAATCCTTTTTAGTAACTGCTCTATTCCAGCTATCACATATAATTAAGTTTCACCTTAGCATCCATCCACACTTACAAATAAAAATATGTATAGCTGATCATGCATATAATTGAAAAGGTGAGCATCCAGGACTTTTTTTTTAATCTATATGTATTTAATCTCATGTAAAGTTCTATAGATTTTGGAAAAACAATGACAGAACAGCTTGCTCTTTCCAAAACCTGGGAAACAGATTAGGTCTCTAGATTGAGCCAGGCATGTGTGCATATAGCCATGGGCTTTTTCATCTGAATTGTTGGTAAAAAGCTAGTATAAAACTCTAAAAAATGCAATGCAAGCTAATATATATGGAAAGAAAACTGATTAATGGTTGTCTAAGGATGGGGTAGGAGGTGAGAAGGGTGGAGGGAGGGATTTGTAAAAACACAGGAAATGTTGAATGATGATGGATATATTTACTATCTTGATCATGGTGAGAGTTTCATAGGTATATGCATATTTCAAACCTTATGAAATTATACCCCTAAAATGTGCAGTTTATTTTGTCACTTATATTTCAATAAAGCTGAAAAAATTTTAATTGTTAAACAATAAAACTAGCACACGAGAAGCTATATTAGAATTTTAAGACATTTTCTAGTGTAGACCTATAATCTCCATTAAGAAAATCAAGTTGTCTATTAAAATGACTGAAATAAAGATATTTTCATTAAGGAAAGTTGTATTTATTTATGTTAACTGCTCAAACCTCCAGTTTTGGGACAAAAATCTTATATATTTTTGAGTGAGTGTACAAGTGAAGCAATAAAAGTATAGTGGAAAGAGTATATTGGTTAGTATTGGAAGATGCATCGATTATATTTGTCTATGAGTAACATAATCCTGAACACGGTGGATAAATCACACAAGTACTTACTTTTTCATGCAATCGTAGTTCAGAGATAAGCAATCCAAGGTTGTTTTCTGGCTCTCCAAAAGCATTAAGGACTCAAGATGCTTCTAGTTTTCCACTATACAACACATGGCTTCCATCCTCAAGGACAAGTAATTTTCCCAGGATGCAGTGGAAATTCTAACTTTTATATTTGACTTCTGGAAAGGTGGCACTTCCTGTCTGCTAAGACTAACCTTGTAGCAGAAGACCTACACAACATTTTTATATTTCGTTGGTCACATTTAATATCAAGGAAGGCTGGAGAATACAGACTATAAGTCAGATGCCAATGTGTGCAGGTAAAAATCAGGCTTTGGGTAACAAGGAAGAAGGGGAGAGTGGGCATTGGGAGGCAACCAGCTGTCCTTACCATATTTGGGCTCAGTATTACTTCTGTGATTATTGTTTCTCTTGTTCTTGATATCAAAGTTGAATTAGGTAGGGTTTATGGAGTATATTTCTATGTGTGGCCTTTAGCCAGACAGATATTTTATTTCCCTATAAACTTTTGGCTGACATGAAGCTGATTGAATGGGAAATGGCTTTACCTAGAGGAAACTAGCAACACTGAATTCTAACTTTAAGATTCATTCTTCCATCAAGCAAGGAATACAGGTCAAAGGCTATTATAATAAAAAGATTGCCTGGATTCTTTTATTTTGTTGTATTGCATATTTCTTAAGACAAATGGGTTATTGCCTAGAGGTCAGAAATCTTTTGCTATGTAGAGATTTTTGTCACAATAGTATTTGTTGTGATGAAATTTGACCTATATTATATTTCTTACGTCTGCTGCCTAATTTCCCCTAGGGCTGTGGTTTTCAAATTTTTTTAGATGGGGAAATCCTTTGTTGGAACAAAATCTTGTGGAAGCATAAAAATAAAGCAGATAAAACTGATGTGATTCTATATAGGTGAAGAATTATGAGTAGAAATAACCTACAAACCACATGAGCTCACTTACTCTCCTACCCCTACCCTTTACTTTAGAGTAGACCACACATATATTTTTTACCATAGTTTAATATGTTGTCAATGATTCTATTTAACAATGTTTTTAAAGTAAGATTTAAAGTTTAACTAGTGAAGAATAAATAAAAGACCAGGAAAATATTTTTTTTTCACCAGCCCATTTCTTTAGGTATTATATAATGACCACTTCCAATTTATACATTGGTTCAGAATTTGAGAATCAGTAATAATTTGGTGTTTTTAAATGGTGTTTTCACTTGAAAAACAGAAGCTAACTAACTGCTGAGATTATTCTGTTGTAAAATCACTTTATGGTAAGAAAGTATAATTCTCCCCTGCATGGGGGCATGCGCGCGCGCACACACACATTCTCTCTCTCTCTCTCTCTCTCTCTCTCTCTCTCTCTCTCTCTCTCTCTCTCTCTCTCTAACGGGAGAGAAATAACTATGTTCATTACACACTTAAGAAATAGGTTTTGAGAAAGAAGATCATTTTGTTGTTTCTCTTTGTTTTGATTTGCTTATCATATCCATAAGTAAGCATTGTGGAATTAATCAAAAATAAAATCCAAAGTTGTTTAATTTAAAAAGAAAGACATTTTTAAGGAAAAATATGTATATTTGGAAATAAGGTCATTGTAGAAACCACCATTTAGTACTATTGTAAAGTAGATACCATGTGACTTTTTAAGAGAATAGAAAACATGGACAGAGGAAGTTTTGAAGTCAATTTGGCTTTCTGTTAAAACCAAAGAAAGGACTACCAAAGGAATTTGATTATAATCTAAGGGCATGCATAACAATTTCTATTTTTATTGCATGAAAATAACTATTTAAAAAGCTACTTTACATTCAAATTGACTATTAAACCTACTTATGTTATATATGTCTTTATATTATTATCTAAGTTGATGGTGCTCAGAGGAAAAAGTGCCGTCCTTTCAGAAGGCATTTTAGAAATGTACGTGGGTGGGTTTAGGTTGATATGATGTTTGGTGTGTGGTACTACTGTCAGTTAGCAGATGGAGCCAGGGTTTCTGCATGTTCTACAATGCTCTTGAGAGACCTGTGGGGCTCATGGATGTCACTTCAGACATCCACTCTGTTTTACAAGTAAGCACAAAGTGTCTTTCAGAGTTTTATATTCACTGACACTAAAATTAGTAAGAGATTATACTTTATTTTGTTCAAAGATTTGTTAACCATTTCAGAATGCCCTTAGCAGCAAAACTTTTTGTGGTATTTGTGCCACCAGCAGCCACATGTAGAATTCTTAGTGATTTAATGAATAGGTATGTACATCTTCTAGTGTACTTGTCTCTGAATTTTTTCTACTAAACTATGATCTTCTTGTGCACTATTTTACCTCGATTTCTCCTTTACATTTAGTTATGAATGTAGGTAGATAATTACTACAGATTTTATTTCACCATAGTAAAGGGGGTTATAACAAGTAGATGCTGGTTCTGATTAAGTTGAGAACCATTGGTCCAGGGGTTCTCAATCTTGGCACCATGAACATTTTTGGCCAGATTATTATTTGTTGTGGACATCTGTCCTGTGCATTGTATTGTCAGATCTATGGCGCATTTCCCCTCCACTCACTAGATGCTAGTGGCATTACCTCCCACCACCAATTTTAATAGCCAAACATGCCTCAAGACATTGTAAAATCGCCTCTAGAGAGGAAAAATCACCTGCGATTGTGAACCACTGGACTAGTAGTATAACAGATTGTAAGAATTCTAAAATTTCCAGATGCATTCCTTTTTCTAACCCACCATTAATTATTAATGAAGCACCTGCAAATATCCTTTGGATTTGCTGCCCGAGGTCCCTTGGTACACCCCACATCCCAGTTTCATTCAGTCACCCATCATGAGTGTGCTGGCCATTACTTCTGTCTAATCTGTCAGGTTTCTGTTTTTGTTTGAGGAGGACCGAAACTGAAATTGGAAAAGCTGGGCTCTAGGCCAGTGTTGCCATAACCTATTTCTTTGATCTTGAGCTAATCATTTCATTTCTTTGTGTCTCAACTTCATTTGTAAGATTAAAGATTGGGCTACATAATCTGAGGTCCCTTCAGCTATGAAAGTCTGATTCATTCTCTCTGGGACACCTCTTTAAAAAGCTATTTGACTATTGGAAATTCTATGTGTGATTTGATAGAAGACATCTCAAATGTGATGAGAAAATATAAGTCGAGTTTAAAAACAATGATATTAATAAAAATATCAAAGAATTAAAAAACACTGCAATTCAAGTTTGCAATATAGATGAATTGCTGCTCAACAAAATATAATTTTTTAAAAACCTTTAAAGAACCTGTTCCAAAATAGAGCAAAAGGCTCATTGGGATATTAACAAAGGATACATCTAGGCTTCCTTAGGGAACAGGGTGTGTCAGTAGTTTGGCCCATGATCTGGCCTGATCTGAAGAAAACCTGAAGATTCAAGATGACACCGGTATCTATTGATACATTGATGACTCTACCTCTAAAAGACAAGCTATGTGAGCGACAAATGAAAAAGTCATCAAGTCACATACTGTTTCATGCACATGGTGGCTAAATAACTGGATATTTGAAGATATAACTTATAACTAATTGAATTTTCACATTTCTCCCTCTATGGCTTTGATATATCAAAAAGATGGAGTTGACTTTATAATGTTGGCAACAGGCACCTCTACATCTCAGAGGTCTCAATTATAGATATGCCCTATTTCTCCTCTTCTTATTTATGAAAAGATTTTGAGAAAATTCTATAGGTCAATGATGATGATAACTCTGAATTAAATACCAAACTGAAAAGGCATTGCCATTTTATAGAAGAAGAGGGAAATTTACTAAGTATCCACTATATGCCAGGCATACATTACTTTTACTCTTTGGAATGGCTTACAAGATAAGTATTTCAATTTCCATTTTACAGAGGAAGAAACTGAATCTTTGAGACGACTTGTCCAAGATACCTTAATTACTGAAGAGAGCCTGAGACTTTTTGAATTCCAGTGTCCCCACTCTTCCTACAGAGCTCCTACGATATCCTTAGTTTAGCTGAAAGTGGTTGCCATAGTTAGAATTGCTGTATTTCCCCAATGACACAGGCATTTTTGGAAGAAAACATTGTAAAGGTTGTGCAGCTTGTGTTTGGTTCTCCTCTCCCTTCGCTGTCTTCATTTTCTGTCCCCATTGAAAGCCTGACTCTACTCCAGACATGGGTATCTCCAGGCTGCTCCAGATGCTCTTGGGCTTCTACGGCACCACACTGTCAGGATAATGGCATCACCATTCTCTGAGAATTCTCCCCTTGTCAGATCTCTCCCAGCAAAATCACATTTTCTTAGACTTCACTCTCTATAGGATGATGTCATGTGATCAATTGGGGCTATGCAGACCCAATTGCCTGCTGCTGGTTTCACTGACTAGCTTTCCAGGGGGACTGAGTGAATGTCTTAATGCAGATAAATTCCCTAAGAACTTTCAAGAGAAGTTGGGGTGATGCAGCTTATGTCATGATCTTGGTGAGCAAGCAGACTAAGCACGTATCTGGGAGATATTGATATTTTCATTGGAGATCAAGGACTTCAGTTCGAATGGTTAAATGTTGATAAGAGATTTCAGGTGAGTGAGTTTAAGTGGGCAATAAGTGGTCTTTTTTGGGGGAGAGAAATCTCTTAATTTTTTTAATTTTTTAAAAAATATATGTTTTATTGATTTTTTATAGAGAGGAGAGAGGGATAGAGAGCTAGAAACGTTGATGAGAGAGAAACATCTACCAGAGGGAAATCTCTTAAAATATATCCTGCACTAGACCAAAATCTTCCTTATGATAAGTTGATTTTTGTTCAAGACAGGAAATGCTCAAATACATCTAAGTTGATTTAAGTGAAAAAATAATGAACTTTGGTGTTTCAGTTATAAAGTATGTCAGCATGACAGGAATAGCAGCAGCACTGGCTAGTTTAGGCATGGTTTCTGTTCTGCACAGCAAGGAGCTTGTATTGTGCACAAAAAGCTTCTATTAACTAATCAACCATTGGGTGCTTATTGAGTACTTGCTATGTCTCAATAGCTTTGTTTTGGGGTGAATATAGATATCTTGCTAATGTGTAAAGGGCTTAGCAGAATTTAATACATTTACAAAGCCACTTAACTTAACACAAGGTTTGCAATAGGACACAGAACTAATATATGTAATATAATATTCATTTTTTGGTGCTCATTTATTCAACACATATTTATATGAGGGATGACTATTTCAGGTACCATGCAAGATATTGAAAAATACACCTGAGATTCAGATACAGACTCAAGGATAAATTGGTCAGGAACATGAGTATGATGATTCCACTACAGTGTGATCAAGAATGAAAAAATAATCAGTCATTCAGGCAAGTTTTGACAGGATAGCACACAGCTGGCCCTTGACTTGAGATGATGAGGAAAGAACCATGGGAGAGATACCCACATTGAGACCTTAGGGGATGTGGAGAGAGCCAGGCAACATAGGAGGGTGCTGGGCAAGAAAAACAGAGGGAGCAACGTGCACAAGATGTGAAGACAAGAGACAGGCTGGCTAAGTATGAGACAGTCAATGGTTCATTGTGGCAAGAATTTGGAATTTCAGGCATGGGACTAGTGGGGGAAACAGGTGGAGAGGTAAACAAAGGCTAGTTCATGAAAATATTTGAATGCATGCCAGGAGCTTAGATGTTATCTTGGGGACAATAGGACTCCATTGACAGGTTTTAATCATGGTAGCCATTTCAAAATGGTAATCATTTCAAAAATTAGGTCTATATGGAAAAACAAAGTAAGTTTGATTTTCTGGAAAATATAGTAGGCAACCGAAATGCCTGAATCCAATTATGAAATTATCGTTAAGATTTTGATTCATCTGTGTTGGCGAATGAGCCATAAATTGCTCAAATGGGTTCTTTCTTCTCTCCATGGTGATCTCTGGTGAGAGTCCTCAGAAAATCAACAAAAAGCATTTTTGAATAAGAAGTTAGTAAAAGTCATAAAAGGACTTGAGTTAGAGTAGACATTTTGCAGCTGTTTCTGGCCGAAAGCAGAAGTGGAAATTAAGCAGCTGACACATCTCTCTTTATAACTTTTATTAAGCAGACAACCTCTCTTCATCCCCACCACCCCTGTCTAACTCTGTGCACTTTTTTTTAATGTGAAAAGGATTTTTTTTTTTAATGTTTTAAAGTTAATAAAATATACAACTTGACCTGGTTAATCTGAACCAGTTTGCAAACTCCCTTTATATTGGGAGAAAAAAATAAACCGTCAGATTAACCAACTCTTGGCAAATTCTCCACATCTCCTGTTAGTGAATTCTTTACTAGTTACATTTCCGGCTCTCCAGACATGGGGATGAATTAAACCTGGAAGAAGTAGGCCTGGCTGTAATTACATTAAGCATTTTTTTAAATAAGAAAAAGTGTGTCATAGTGTACAGATATGGTTAAGGTGACATTTACTCTGACCTGCCAAGATAGTTTGGGGCTCTGCCCCAGCTCCTTGGTTCTGATAATAAGAGGACAGAGCTAAAAGCACTTTCTACCTTTCTGATCATTATAGATTTCGTCATTCATGTAAGTGATAATACTACTGGCTAGACAAATTGAAGGGTGGCGGTGAGCTATGCAGAGGAGGCTTAAAGAACCTGAATCAGTCCAAGTTCACAGATTCCAGCTTTAATATTGCCTCAGTTCTTAAGAAACTAGGCTCTGGTGAACAAGTGAGAGAAAATACATTCTGGAAAGAATTGTCATCCTAGAGTTGGGAAGGGGGCATCCAGTCATAGGTTCCTCTCATCTTCCCTAACCTCCATCCTTCCAACTTTGCCCTATGATTCCCCTTTTTCAGAAGCCTTTCTTGATGAATCTTCTTCCACCTCAATCATTTCCATGGGGCTATCATCATTTGAATGATACCGTCTTTCTTTTTGGCTTGCTTTAATTCTCTTTCATATCATTTTTTTCCTCTACAATGGTTCCCCATCTTTTGCCTTTCTCTTGGCACCGTGCTCACCCCTATCCATGCAATATGTGTTTAATATTTTGCTGAGGACATTATGAAAGAACTTAATGCTCAGAACGAAAATGTGTAATGCCAGCACCCAGTTACCCTGAAAGCAAAATTTCCCTACATAATCACATTTATTACTCTCATAAAATATAACACTATCCTTATTGCTTTTGGCAATAAAAGAAAGCCTTTAATGTATACCTTTCCTACCACACCTCGCACAGTTAACTATTAAGGGAGTTCTAAATAGAGGGGTGGAAAGACATGGAAAAGGCCAGATTCTTCCAGCGGGAGCCAAATGACTTGGAGTATGGAAGTTTGATTCTGAACTTAAAGTGGTCTGGGAAAGCATAAACCTTTATATCTTAAGTGTGACCCACTGGCCCCTCCAGTGTTTTGAAATAGAGTCCTCCTTTCAAAGCCTGCCTATAGTCTTTCCTTGAGGAAAAGTAGTTTGAAGCTTACTTTCAAAGCCCTTAAGTGTAAAAATAAACAAGCATTCAGTCAATGGGGTCCCCGATGCCTCCCTATACCACAACACATTTTGAGTCATAAATCATGGCTCTGACAGGTCTATGATGATGCATTGTGTTAATACATCATAATGACAATGCTGATGATGTATTAGTGCAATATATTCTGAAAGCCCATCACTTTAGAATTCTGTGTTTATAGATGGCAAAGGAAGGAGTTGAGGGTGGCAAAACTGAGAAAGAGGGAGGCACAGGGGAGGGTTCAGGATGATGAACATCTTTTTTTCTGACAAATCAAGAAACAAAAAGGGAAATCAATAGCTTCTATTTCCCAGGCACTAATGCCTTTCCTCTCCCAGTAGGTGAATCATGGATGCAACTTCTGAAGAGGTATATAAGTCACATGACCATTTTAACACCTCCAGGCTCTGAAATGAATGAAATATAGTCTATTTATACAAAAGAGGAGCCCTGTTTCAGTGACATGTGCACACATATGTGTGCTAACATTTGCAGTCCTGAGTAGTCTCCACTTTTCTCCCCCTGGGATTCTGGTAAGTGATGGAGTCCCATGAACAGCCTAAGACACAACCACTTCATGTGTTGACCATTCACTGCTCCAACAGACTGTGTCCCAGCATTCACTACACCTGTCCATCAGATCAGAGCAAACACTAATTACATATCAGCATCTCCTTTAAACCCATCCAGTAGGGCTATTTCCCATTTTTTCAAGGGAACATTTGTGGTGATGTGACAGTGATAGAAGCAGTCCTTCAGTTTAGCTTATGATCCTGCCTATAAAATATAGAGGTTATGTTGTCTGGAACTACTATTATGTCATGCCTGTCAAATCTTCAATTGTCTGTCATTTTAGTCAACCCATAACCGGCTTTGACATTTTTTAACTCATCTCGATTAAAACACACACAAACACAAGCAATCAAAATAGAAAAGAAGGAAAAAAAATAAGTCAAGTTGAAAGATAAAAGTCATTTAGAAGTACAATGAAAGTGTAGAAGGGGAGTGGAACTTAGTGGAACTGATATATCTTTTGTTAGGAAATAGGCTGAGGCCTATTTTTATGTCACTGAAAATTAAATTAAGAATTTAAATTAGATTATAAAATGGCTTGCATGGTGAGTCAAATAAATCCACATTTAAGGATGAGCAACTTACTTTTTAAATTCAAATTACAAATGACTTTACTAAAATACACAGATAAGTACATTCTTAAAACAAGCAAAACAGCTTTTCCCCCCCAACAAATTCTGGAATTCAGATTTTTCCCAAAGTTGGGCATGTATCTACATATGATAGTGAAGATTTGATGTACATAAATTCAGGTAAGAAAAAGGGCAATTATTATTGGCATTTACCGATATCACACTGATATAATTTGTGAGTGCATATTTTGCTGCACATGGAACATATTTCTTATAAACTTGCATGTGGTCTGTTTCCCCATAGACTTGCTATACAGATGTGAGTAGAGACTACCTACATCCTCCATGCTGTATCTGTATTTCCAATATATAGGTCCTTACTACGTATCTATTGCTGATGTTGATGTTTATGTTTCCAAATATAAAACATTTTGATGTCACCTCCAAATGTGAGATTTTGCAAGTGTGCTTTGGAGAACTTCAGTCAATAAAAATTAATGTTCGATGGCTTTAACGGGGTAACTAATTATCAGGACCACATTGTGTATATAAAATACTCCTAGATATTTTCTCAGCCAATTTCTGCAAGTAAGTGTGGTGGTCCTGGGCAGGAGAAGCTTTGTGACTAATCACCGAGTGTTAGGAAATCGTTAGATGAATGACTGATCTCTCACTAAATGCCTATCTTGCAGCCTAGCCAAGCGAGTGTCTGGAAAAGGGTGTTATCTACAAGAGCTCACCAACCTCAGCTCCCTCCAGCCTGAGCAGGCTCTACTGACCGACCGTCAGCTTTGATGACTGTTGCTGTCCAGTGAATTTTAAGGTTGCTGTAGAGACTGATGACCAAAACCCCAGGATCTTGTGGCAAGCCTCCAGACCTTTGAAGATCCTCAGCTCTCCCATCAGTGGGAATGTTTGTTGCTCTTGGCCTTGAAACCAATCTGTCCCACACCCAAATTGAGCATCTGGAGAAGTACAATTTCCAAGAACTGTTCCCAGAGGCCATATCTATCTCTCCATTACCAGAATAAAAATATCCCAGCTACTCCAAAGCACCCAGCTAATGAAAAGCTGTGTTATTTGGCCCAGCTGGATTATCCCAATGATTTAGACTAGGTTAACTTTCCCCTGCTCTCTTACATCTCACATCAAATCAAGGGCATAGACTACTTACACATACGTTTTAAAATTTCTCCTTGTGGTCATTCCTCAGAATTCACAAATCATTTTTGCTCTTATAAATATTCAAGGCATTAATGCATAAGTCCCAGGGGTAACATGGATGGTAAGCAAGGAAAAAATATTCTTTTTTCTGCTACAGTGCCATCAAACTCTTAGGGCCTCAGTTTTCTTATCTGTAAAATGAAGGTTTGAAATAGGTGGGAACTCTGGTACTTTAAGCAGTAGCTTGTGCTTAAAGGGTATATTTCTATAACATTTAATAGAAAAGCGAGAAACTATTCACTTTTCACAGTTACAACTTCAGAAAACAAGTTTGAGGCCTATAGATTTTTCTAGGAGTTGGTTAAGATAAACTTGTGCTCTATAGTGAGATAACACATCTTACTTTCCCCCACAATGAAAAACACATTCCAAGGCACTCAGTCACTAAATAGTGCTCTTCAAGCCAAATTTCCCCAACCTGTCTTTATTAAAGGTTTTATTTATTAATTTAGAATTATTGTGGGATCTTTCATGTCTATCAATACAGCCACAGCCTGTCCCTGCTCTACCAGAATTTCATGAAATAATTCTTGATCAAGGTGCCAGAATTCTAGTTACAGCTTCTACTTGGGGAAACCTCAATCTTTAAACATGAACTTGAACACTATTGCATGCCCATGTTTATGTTTTGTATCCTGATAAATGAACTCAACTGAGAAATAATTCCTTTTCTCAGGTTATTACAGAAATACTTTTTAGTATACTACTGTAGTGGGGAGAAAAAGAAAGTTTCCTAAAACCCATATTGCCTCCTCTGGAGGGTGGATTCCTGATCTGGAAGGACTTCTGGACTTGCCAAGATATTCAATGACTCAGTCCCCAAAATCTTGAAAATGAATTTGCCAGAGAAAAAGAAAGAATGTGGGGTTTCTGGAACAGTCTTGAGGGTCACAGGTAAGAGAGAGATAGTTAGATAGTAACAGGTTTGGGGGGAGGTACAAAATAGAGGGAAAGGGCCAGGAAAATGTCCCCAGTGTTAGGGAATGTGGAGACCTCTAAGACAGCAGACTGCCCCAAGTAAGAAACATCCTACTTCCCTCCCCACTCCACATCCCATTTTGAACGAAGTCTCTGTGTGTGCACATAAATATCATGCAATAATACAATGATTGTGGGGCTGGAGGAAACAGCTGAGTTTCTCATTTAGATCCTGTTGGAAACAGCAGGTCCAGAATGGCAAGGTAATCCATAAATTGACCTTATTCAAGGAAAATGGGAATTCAGATATAGAGATAACCAAGAGAACCCAACTTCTTAGAATTTGCAAAAACCTTGGGGACTCCTTTAAACTCCCACAAGGTATGGAATGTAAAGTTTGAGACCATCTTATCTCAGTTTTAGAGGGCAGGAAAACCCCAGCTGACATCTGCATTCCATTAATGGGAGGGATTTTTATTACACTGGCATCAGGAATAAAGCTAATCTCCTTATATCAGCCTTTGTCTGTGGCAATATTTTGTGGAATAAGATAAGTCCTGGGACGTAACGTGGGTGATAACAAGTGAATTCATGACTCAGTTTTGCTCATCAAGTTCTGACCTCCAAGTTCTGATTTCTAATGCATTCTCCTCCTCCCTTGCCACTCCCTTACAATACACACAAAGGACCAACTCCTGGATCACCACTTCTACTTCCATCCCAACTCGGAATTCAGGAGAAACACTTAACTCCCTCTGATGTGAGTTGACATATGATTTCCCTCCTCTGCACGGCTTCCTGTTTTGAATCATTTCCGCCATGCCAATTTGCTACCTTGTTTCCCCGAAAATAAGACATCCTCTGAAAATAAGACCTACTTACAGGTTTCCTTCTGAGTGAAATATAAAGCATCCCCCTGAAAATAAGCGCCCCCCCCCCCCGAGGCTAAACATGAGAGATTTGGTCCACTGATTCTGAAAGAAATGGAGTCACGAGAAATTCACCAGGAAATTCAGGAATTGGATTGTTATGATGAGGTTCCAGAAGATGATGACACGATTGTCATTGAATAAGTGAGTAAATTCTTGATACTGTAGGATTCACAGTTTGTCTGGTTTGTGTTGATAACTACCATACTACCGTACCGTATACAGGTAATAAATTTCCTTTATTTTCATTTAACAATAAATGTGTACTGTATTCTTCTTCATGGAAAAATAAGACATCCCCTGAAAATAAGACCTCGCGCATCTTTGGGAGCAAAAATTAGTATAAGACACTGTCTTATTTTCGGGGAAACAGGGTAGGTAGTGAGTTTTGTTGTCTGCCTAAGCCCTTAGTTAGCTCATGCCTGGTCCTCCTCTCCAAGGAGGGGGCTTTGCATGCTCTTACATCTTCCGTGAACCACAGTGACCTTTGAGGCTGATGCAGGTGCTTTGGGAGACCAGTTCATCAAGTGCTGCAGACAGCAAGGGCTGGGGTGAGCCATCAGCTCTTCAAAACTATGGTCTAGAACTGCCCTGGACCAGATTAGTAATGGTGACCTGGAGGTGAAAGGCTCTGTATTCCATTACCAGTCTCCTGAGTAATCTACCTAATTCAGTATCCTTTCATTTAATTGAAACATTATTTTCTCTCTGTTAGTTGGGGCACTCAAGCTGGTAGAGTAATGTTAATCTTTCCGCTGATTTCCATCTTTGCAGAATTACCTTTCTAGCAATTAGACCTACTAGTGTAAATTTGCCTTGCTCCTTCCTGGGGTTCAATGTTACAATGGAAATCTCCACGCTCAACACATTTTCTTTCAGGTTGACCCAGGGCAGGTATTAATTAACTGGGGTGTCATGAAAAGGTTGAGCTTGAAAAGCCAAGTGGGAGAATGCTTCTCTTGGGATGTCACTGCAGCCAGAAGATGAACTAAAGAGCATGAGACCGGATGGAGAAGAATCGCATTTAAAGTCAAGTGCAATGGTAGCACTATTAGTGAACTGGGGGAGGGGCAAAATTGTGGTTATTGTGAAAATACCTTAGGACTTTCAAGGAACAAAATCTTCTGCATCCTTTGTTGAGGCTGGAAATAGCTCATTTGTGAACATTCTCTAAGACATGAAGGGTCACCGTGACCAGCCATCTCAGTTTGCCTGAATCTGAGGCACTTCTGAGACCAGGAACTTTCCAAGCTAAAACTAGGAAAGTTCTGGGCAAATGGGAATAAGTTGCTCATCCTATTAAAGTTGTCTTTCAGGAAGTTGTATAAGTCAGTTGATTCCTCACATTTCCTGCTAAACTCAATGAGGAGTTGTTTATGCCTACCGTCTTATATCCTGAAATTTAAACTTTTCTAAAATCTGGCATCTACATCTTGAGAAACAATGTTATCAGGACTGTTAATTGTCAAATCCTGTGGCCTTCTCTTAGACCTTGCCCCCTCTCTAAGATTAGACATCACTGAATATATCACCTTTTCAAACTCTCTTCTCTGGACTTCTGGACACTTAAAATGTCTGCTTCACTTCTTTCAATGTCCACCTTCATCGCTGTTCTCTGTCTGCAGTTAATTCGGTAGAGACTGACCTGCTTATTTTTCTGTCACCTCTCAATCCTATACTTTTATTGAATACATTCTGCCCTATGCTGCTAAGGATGGGAGTGGACAAACTCTGATTTCCCTGGGCTTGCTTAACAGCTGGCTCGCTGCTTGGATTGGTTAGCAGAGGCACCACAAGAAGAGTAGAAAGCAGTAGAAAGATAGAAGCTCCTCCTGTTATACACTGGTCACTCACAGTTGCTGGTGATCATAGTTGCTGGTGACTGCTACTGCGCTAGTGGCTTGTAGTGATTTCAGCCCCCAGCAGCCTGGCAAGGGAATATCTCCCCTGGTCAATGGTGGGTTCAGAACTTAACTATGATAGCCTCTCCAGCAGTTATTAATAATGTAAAAGTGCTGCAGACAGCAAGGGTTGGGGTGAGCCATAAGCCCCTCAAAATGGTGGTCTAGAACTGCCCTGGACCAGATTAGTAATGGTGTTTTGAATCAAAAATCCCTTTCAGGACCTACCTCAGTGAATGCACACTAGTCTACACTATACCAGCCATCTTCCCACAGCTCTTGAATGTCCCCCTGCTTCCTAGAAAACATTCTGATAATGGGACTGAAATGTTTCTGGTTATTGATACTTGCCTTTTTTTTTTTTTTTTGCTTCTAAAACTTAGTTACTAAATCTTGTCTTTTTATGTAAAAGCAACATATTTCACATCTTCCACTTTCTCTAGTTTTGGCCCCTGTAACCTAAAGTTTAAACAATATATTTTTCATTTAATAAAGAAATACTATTGCCCTAACCGGTTTAGCTCAGTTTGGATAGAGCTTCTGCTTGTAGATTGAAGGGTCCCATGTTCGATTCCAGTTCTAGTCAAGGGCAGGTACCTTGGTTGCAGGCACAACCCCAGTAGGGGGTGTGCAAGAGGCAGCTAATCGATGTTTCTCATTGATGTTTCTAACTCTCTATCCCTCTCCCTTCCACTCTGCAAAAAAAAAAAACAAAAAAACAAAAAACAAAAACATATATATATATATATATATATATATATATATATATATATTATTATTATTATTAATACCTGCTTTCCTATAAGGCAAGCATGTCAAACTCAAAGGCTAACATGGGCCAAATAAGGCATGTGGCCTGCGGACCCAAGTTTGACATGCTTGCTGTAAGGAGTGACTGCTTGGCTCAAGATACTTTAAATACAGGGTTTCTAAACATTGTGATGACTCAGGGATAGGTGCTTTCTCCTTCTACAGATGGAGTGATTGAAGCTCAGAGAGATTAGTTAACTTTTCAAAGGTCACACAGGTGTTACATTGAAGAGCCTGGATCTGAACCAAGGTCCCCCTAACTCCAGAGCCTATGCTTTTTCCTGTAGTTATTCCTTTTCTAGTTTCTTCAACTTCAAATTTATTTGTACATAACCAACCTAGATAATATTTTTAAGTTTTAAAAACCTGATCTATAGTTAGAGTTCAATCAGTATTTACTAAATGAATTGAACATACTAGTTCTCTAATTAAACACATTTTATAAAGTTTTAACTGCTTTGTGGAGGTATAAATGACAAAGTAAACTGCACATATTTTAAGAGTACAATATAAAAAATTTTGACACATACACACCTGTGAAATCATTACTATAATAAAGATAATGAAAGTATACATCACTTCAAAACTGGGGCGACATACCCATGCTCCTTCATATTTCCTTATTCCCACCCCTCTTTAGCTCCTCTCCCAGCTTGTCCCCATCAATTCCCAGAGAACCGCTGATATGCTTTCTGTCCCTATAGTTTGTATTTTCTAGAGTTTATATAAATGCAATCATGAAGAGTGTATTCTTTCTTCTCTAGCTTCTCTCATTCAACATAATTATTTTTAGATTCACCCATGTTGTTACATGTATCATTACTTTTATTGTTCAGTACTATTCCGTTCTTTGAACACACTACAATTTGTTGATTCATTCACCTGATGATGAACACTTAAGTTTTCAGTTTTTAGCTACTGCAAATAAAGCTGCGATGGACATTTATGTATAATATGTCTTTGTCTAGACATATCCTTTCATTTCCCTTGAATAAATGCCTAGGAATGGTGTGGTTGAGTCATGTGGTTGGCTGGTGTATGCTTAACTTTTTATAAGACTGGCCAACTGTTTCTCAAGTGGTTATATCATTTTACACTCACACCAGGGGTGTATGAGAATTCCAGTTGTGCCATGTTCTTGTCAACGCTTGGTAAGACCTGTCCTTTTCAATATTAGCCATTCTAGAAGGTAAAGTAGTATCTAATTGTGGCTTGAATTTGCATTTCTTTCTCTAATAACAAATAATGTTGAGCATTTTCGTGTGTCTGTCATGTATCCAAATTTGTTGCCTGCTTTTTATTGATTTGACTTTTTTATTATTGACTTTAGAGTTTTTTTTATATTGTGGGTACAAGTTCTGTATCAGATATGTGATTTGCAAATATTTAAACATAGTCTATGTCTTACCTTTTTATTCCACAGTGCTTTTTAAAGAGCAATATTTTAAAATTTTGATGAAGTCCAACTTATCAAATCTGTTTAGTGGATTATACATTGGTGTTATAGCTAAGAAATCTTATCCTAACCAAGTTCACAAAGATTTTCTCCTACTTTTTTCTTAGGAGTTTTACATTTGTATATATGATTCTTTTTGAATTAATATTTGTACACAATGCATGGTATTGATAAAGGTTTATTTATTTATTTTATAAATGTACTAGAGATCTGATGCATTAAATTTGTGCAAGGAACTTGATCCTTGCAGCTCTGGCTTCATCCCGAAGGATGCCTGGTCTAATTAGCATATTATAATTTTATTATTATAGATATGTAATCATTTTGACACCATTTGTTGGAAACATTTTTCTTTCTTAATGAATTGCCTTTGCACCTTTGTCCAAAATAAATCAAATATATATTTCTAAACTCTAAATTTAACTTTCTAAATTATTTTCCAATGATCTATTTATCTATGCCAATATCAATGGTTTAATTTCTGTAGCTTTTGAATAAATCCTGAAGTCAGATACTATAAGTCATTCAACTTTGCTATCTTTTTAAAAGTTGTCTAGATTATTTTAGGTGCTTTGCATTTCTATATGAATTGAGAATCAGTTAATTAATGAATTTATGTAAAGTCTTGTTAGGTTTTTATTTAGATTGCGTTGAATCTATAGATAAGTATGGGGGAGAATTGACACCTTGATAATATTGGCCTTTCAATCTATGAACATAGTATGTCTCTTTATTTACTTAGGTCTTCTTTAATTTCTCAGCAATGTCCCATACATTTTATTGTATAGTTTTTGTATATCTTTTGTCAGATATTTTTATAAGTATTTTATGTTTTGATACTATATTAATGATATTTTTTTGAAATTTAGTTTCTGATTGGTTGTGGTTAGTCTATGGAAATGCAATTGATTTTTGTTTTATAACCTGCAACCATGTTAAACTCACTTATTAACTTAGTGGCTTTTAGGAAATTTCATAGGATTTTATACATAGATTGTTTTATCATCTCCTAATAAAGAGAGCTTTATTTCTTTCTTTCTTTCTAAAGTGGATGCCTTTTGTCTCCTTTTCTTGCCTTATTCAACTGGTTAGAACTTCCAATATTGTGTAGAGTAGAAGTTGTGAGAATGGACACTCTTGTTTTGTTTCTGATTTTAAGGGGGGAAAAACCTCTAGTGTTTTAGTATTCAATATATTGTTTGCTATAAGTTTCATTTTTTATTAAATTTATTGGGTGATGTCAGTTAGTAAAATTATGTTTCAAGTGAACAGTTCTATAATGCCTCCTCTATATAATGTATTGTGCTCTTCCCACCCAAAGTCTAATCTCTTAGGAATAAAAGAGACCTTTCTCAGCCTGGAAAAGGAAACTATAAAAAAATCTATAGCACAGGGTTTCAGTAGTTTTTTGATAGATTTTTATTAGTTTCCTTTTATCAAGTTGAGGAAGTTCCCTTTTATTCCTAGTTTATTGAGAGGCATATCACATACACATGTAATCCTGCAATTATTATTAAGTTTTCTCAAATACATTTTCTCCTTCAATTCTGGGCTTTTGCATTTCAAAGCCTAGGTCTCATGGTCATGGGAAGACTACACTTGAGTAGCCAGATTATTATGATCTCTGAACGCATAAAAATCTGGCCACTCAGTGTATGCTTTAGATAATAAAACCTAATATGCAAATTGTTCCGTAAACCAGGAGTTCAACCAGCAGGCAGGTCTGCCAACCACACGTCTCCTCCCCCTGGCCAGGCTGGCCGGACCCCACCCACGCACGAATTCATGCACTGGGTCTCACACACACTGAGTGGCCAGATTATTATGCATTCAGGGATCATAATAATTTGGCCACTAAGTGTATACATATAAAATAAATTGTGGAGAAGTGCTCACTGTTTCCTCACTCAATCCGGCCTTTCTGGATTTGCTCAGAAGGAGAAAAGATAGGCAAGACAAAAGAAAAAAAAGAAAGAAAAGAAACTAGACCTGCAAGCACTTTCTGAGCAGTGGCTGCTTCTCCTTATAGTTTTTCATCCAATGTCTAGGAACTTCCTGGAAACAAGCACTGGCCAATGTTCCAATTTTTAATTAATAAATGAATCATTTAACTAATTTATCATTTTATGCCTTTACTACTTATTAGTTTTACCTTATTTTTACTATCATTCACTTCAAAATTGTATTGGCTAAGTGGATTTTTTACTTTTATTTTTATTTATTGCCACCTAGTTTTTCATTATTTGCTTTAAAATAAAAACCCTTTCCATGTCAGAGAATTCTATTATGTTTGATCAATTTTTAATCTGATTATTTTATTTTTTGTGTTTATTGTTAGCTCTTTCTTAAAATTGCAAGCCAGAATCATTGATCCGAGGGTAGCATCTGTGCAAACTATCTATAGAATCCAGGATGGCTGGGAGATTTCCCAGCTCCCGCTTTCTCTAGTTGCTTTATCAAACCCACCCCAATATTCCTCAGGGCTAAAGTATTTCACACCTTTCAAAATTGTGTTTTGTGTAAATGTCAGGTGGCAACTGCTCCTGCAATTCTATTCACATACAATAAATGTGAGTAATGTTCCCTGAATTTGTACAATGCTGATACTCCCCACCTTGCAAAGCTGGTACATGGAGTTCTAAAGTTTTTAAACTAAATAAAACAATAGCTGCATTGGCCGATCTCCCTTTCCAAAGAGCACATTAATCCTGCATTCACTCACTGCACAGCTGAACCATTGAAACAACATGTCTTTTCATATCGCAAATCATCCAATCCCCTACAAGGATATGAATTATTTAAATTGATGATCTCTCTGCTGTACAACCACTGAACATCAGGTAAATATATGGTCCCATAATAAAAGAAGAAATTGCATAGGAAAGGTTCCAACCAGATAATACTCTCAAATAGTCCCTTTGTTTTTCACATTTCATTTTGTTTATAATTTCTAAACATTTAAATATTATTTTTACTTTTAAAAATGGATGAAACATAGCATATAGCAAGTAAAAATATAGAACTAAAAGTAGAAAATGAAAATTCATGGCATATGTCACTTAAGTTTCATTTTGATAATGGCTCCAGTTGTCTTAAAGGAAAGCAGCTGTCAATGGGTGCTCCTTTCCAGGAATGACTTTAGGAAATGTCTCTGTGTGTAGCCTAAAGGCAAAGGGAAGGTCACTGGAGCTATAATTGAGATTAATAGTGTTGCCCAGATGAAGCTGGCTCTACCTATGATAAACAATCAGCTATAACAAACAAGCAAACAAAATTAATTTCATTGAATACTTCCCTGGCTTCATTCCATACCCATAAATTGCAGTTTCCTACAGAGTATCTCTGAGTGTAAATGAACCGAGGGCAGGTCTCTCTAGTCATGCTCAACTCCCTAAAACAGGAGACAATATGAACAAACTTAATTCTCCATAAAGTAATTTGATTGCCATCCACTGCTTCCTTTACAGAGAGAGCACTGGCCTCCAGTCCAATGAGATTCTTGGCAAGTAAACTTTCCCAACACTCTTTCAAAGACTCACCCCAGGGAAGATTCTCTCCCCTCTGTGGGACCTACCTGACATCTCATTAAGTGTTCATTCATTCCACTTTTCTTGTAATTTCATCCTTTTTCTGGTGGATATAACTCTATGCCAAGAGCCCTCTGAAAAATACGAAAGATATGCTATAGAGATGAATCATGAGGTTCTTGCTGTTCAGAAAGGTGCAGTATTGAAGGAGAAAAAAATGTGCATATAGTCAAATAATAGAATCAAGTGAGAAATATTCTTCAGCCTATGGGAATCCATAAAAAAGAGGACTCAGGAAGGTTTTCTAGCAAAGCTGGGACCTGGCAAGTCCCGGAGGCTGAAAGGTTTCTGATTGCCGGAAGCACGCTGGCTATGCCCGCCCTACCCCCATCCCCCTCGTCCAGGTCACTTGTTCATTCTCAATACCATGCAAGAAACCCAGCATATTCTAAAGTAATAGCATTCATTTCTGTTTTATTCCTATGTTTTTATCCTTAGAGTCTTAAGAAAAATTAATAGCAAGAAGAGCAGGTGGTGATGTATTTGTTTTCATGGTCATTTATTTATTGTTCCAATTTTTGGTCTATAATATGGTCACAGTTTGAACAGAGTTTATATCCAGGAAAATATATCAAGTGACTCTTACCTTACTCTTACCTCATCAGGTTTTATGGTAATTGATTTTTCACTTTATTTAACTAAGTGCTATTACAATTTTTTTTTAATTTAACAAATGTTTACTATGTACAAGTCAGTATTATGGGCCTGGAAACAAAAACAGATAACATCCCTGTCCTCCAGGATAAAAATAAATATCTGTCTATCTATCTATTATCTATCTATCTATGGATGTTTCAAGAATAGAACACTGTGTAATACTGTATAGTAGATAAGTATATGGTATAAATATGAATACATATTTATATCTATATATGTGTATCTGTAAATATTTATTTAACTATCTATGGCAACAAGAGAAAACTAAAGCAAGGAAATAGAGTACTGGGGGGAAGGTGGGATTTTTAATCACATGGTCAAGAAAGGCCTCGTGGAGAAGGTAACGTTTGAGCCATTGACTTAAAAGAGGTGCAGGGGTGAGTGGTATGACTCTCTGGGGTGAGAGCATTTCAGAAAGAGCGACCAGCAAGTGCAAAGGCCCTGAGTTAGAATCATGTTTTATGTGTTTAAGGAAGGTGGAGAATAGATTGTAGAGGGGCAAGTAGAAAAATAGGTAATCTAATTAGAAAGAAGCAAGAAGCAGGCAAAGGATGATGGTGGCTTGGATCAGTGGGATAGTGATAAAGAATATATATTTTAGTCTGAGGACTACTTTTTTGTTGTTGTTGAACATTTTAAAGCCCCTGAAATTGGAATGCGTCTTCTAATTGATGATTTCTTGCCACCACTACAGGCGAGGAGGCCTAAAAATGTGGTTTTCATCTGTCTGTACATGGATACACTTGATTTGAAGTTTTCATTCTCCCTTAATTAAGTCAGGGGTCACTAGAAGTTTTACAGTTTTGTTCAAAATCTGCAGGAAGCAAAGCATTGCACCTCTGCTACTTTAATGGCACCATGGACAATATTTTGTGGAAACACATGAGCAGCATGTATGACTTTGAGTCAAAGCAATTAAGAAAATGGGTTTTGAAGTTGATAATGTTCTTGGTAACCTTAACCAACTTATTTCACATACATTTTCATTTTTCTTTATGAACAAGGATGATATGTGATTAAAAATGTGTCCATAAGTTTGGAGATCTTTAAGTATAAAATAAACATTCTCAGCAATCCCACTGAGTCACAAGATTGACAATGTTTTTCTTTCTTAGAATTGAATAGCACCACCATGTACCTCATAATATCTTAGAGTCAATCTATATATTTTAACAATATGTTTTATTGATATTTAGAGAGAGATGAAGGGAGAGTGATAGAATTATCGATGTGAGATTAGTGAGAGAGAAACATTATCTAAAAGCTGCTTCCCACACACCCTGTACTGGGAATTGACCCTGCAAAACAGGGCATGTGCCCTGACCAGGAATCAAACTGGTGACCTTTTGGTTCCTGGGCCGATGCTCAACAATTGAGCCACACCGGCCAGGCTAAACTACATATATTTTGAGAATTAATTTCATGAGGAGAAGAGAAAAATAGGAATCAAGAATGACTCTGAAGTGTTTTATTTGAGCAACTGGTAGGATAGAACTCCCATTGACAAAGAAGAGAAGTGGGGAGAGGAAGGGGTATTGTTTTGGGGCAGGTAGGTTTAAAATGCTATATTCATTTTCAAAGGCTGCTGCATAAAGGATTACACACTAAGTGGCTTAAAACAACAGAAATTTATTATCTCACCGGTCTGGAGGCTAGAAGCCTTAAGTCAAGGTTCTGGCACACTATGATGGCTCGGAGCAAATCCTTCGTTGCGTCTTCTAGTGTCTATGTTTGCCAGCAATCCTTGGTGTTCCTTGGCTTGTAGGTGCATCATCCCAGTCACGTGGCTGTCTCTTCCCTGTGTGTCTTCATATCATTTTCTCTCGGTGTGGGCGTGCCTGTTTCTGTGTCTAAATGCCTCCTTTTAATGAAGACACCAATCATATTGGATTGGAGTCCTCATTTTAACTTGACTACCTTTGTAAACACCCTACTTCCTTAATCACTGAGGTGTCAGGGGTAAGGAATTCAATATCTATTTTTGGTGGAATATTGATAATTCAACCCATAACAGCATCCAAAGAAGTTTAATAAACAGACATCAAGGAACATTTAGTAATCTAAAGTCAGTAGAGAGGTTTGGTCTAGAAACAAAAATGTGGGAGTCATCTGCATCTTAAATGACATAAATAAGACTGGTGAGATCACCAGGAAGTGAGTGCAGAAATCCGAAGTCATTTAGAAGTTGGCTATTATGGTAGAAATGTCAACATCTCATATTGGGAAGATGTTGTTCCGCATGTAGGTGGAACTTTTAAACACAATGAGCCTGCCACCTTCAGAATAACTTTGCATGTATTCATTTAAAAGAAAATGCTTGTTACAGAAGAGACTAGTTCTGAGTGGCTACTCCTAATTCAGTTTGCCTAAATAAAAATTATTCTGAAAAACAATTCAGATAACTGGTGTCTAATTTAAGTACTGCGTCCCAATAAAGCTCACTAAAAATAAAAGTAGGCATGGGTTATACATAATGAAAAAGAGTCTAGCCTTCAGTGGATAGGATTTCGGTTATAATTTATAAAAATATCTTGAGTAGTCCCACCAATACATTTTCCAAAAGAAAAAATTTCTAGTGGTGATGGAACTTAAAGTTGAATGAGGTTTTGTAAATCATCTTTTTGACAAATGAGGGAAGGGAGGCCTGGAGTCACCAAGGGTCTAACCCAAGTAACATGGTTTGCCTAAGAGGGCATGAACCAATGTCAGTAAAGTCCTTTTGCTTCATGCTTAACATATGTCCTACCACAATGCCTTGCTATACAATTTTAATGAAAGATCAGAAAATTTGTGAGCAAAGTCATAACTGAAACAAGCCAAAGTCTTATTCTAACAACAAAATAAAATGTATAAAGTTTATGATTGCATGTCAGTATGCCATTGGTCTTAGCGTTCCATTGGACAGTAACTTAGCCTAAGAAATCCTATTTAAATTTGTCAGAAACAAAGATAAGATAAAGTAATTCTGCACCCTTCATGTAAGGCTGTTTCATAAGATCAATGTCTGAGTGGTGTTCAGTTTGTCATGATAATTAAATAGTTAAACATTAAGATTAATTGAGCATGTGGATGTGGCCACTTACCACCCCTCCCCCCAAAAAGCAACAACACCACACCAATATGATCATCTCCTTTTTTTCTTATGAATAACCTTTAAATTATATAAATATCTTCCACTTTCTATTTGATATAGGCTCAAATTATAACACCTCCATAATGATGTTAGCAGAATGCTTGCTCTTTGTCAGTATTCCTAAGTAGAAAGTTGCCCATTCAATAAAATAGTGAAAGGTGGTTACAGATTTGGAATTAGATATAAGCTGACACTGTAGCCCTATTATTGTTTGTGTAGCATTATCAAATTTTTAAAAGCTAAATCATCTTTATTGTTGAAAGTATATGTCCTACCACAATGACCTAGTATTTTTTTACCTAGGCTTTCACCAAATTTCTTGACTTCTCTGAGGCTCAGACTTCTCATTCAGAAATCAGGGCAATATTATTCACTTTACAAGATGGCTGTGTGAAAAAATAAATTAAGTAATATACATAAAATCTTAACACAGTCCTTGGTACTTACTAAATATCAACAGAAAATAATGCTCATTTCAGCCATTTTTTCCCCATTCTTGCTTACTTTTTACTACATCCAGATTGTTTTATTCAGTGCATTGTTACAGATAGTAAAAGCAAATAGACTTCATATGTAATGTTATGTGCCTTTTTATTCAAGAACTATAAAAATTTACAATCATTCAAACACCTTTGTGGGTCATGTCTTTCTGTATTCCTTGGTTTTCATTCCAGTTGTAGAATAAATAGCTCTTGTTTATGTATCAGCATGTATCTACTTACTACTTAAGACAAATACTATTTTCCTTCTACTGAGAAAAACAACAACACGCAGCTGCTCTATCAAGTATAAATCTGACTTCACCTGGTACCTGCACTTTACCCTAACTCTACAGTGGTACCACCTTCAGGATATATTGTATGTAATTAACTTAGAAAAACAATCTTGCAATAATAATCCCATTTCTCTGTGATTTCACACATACTTTTAACTAACTTAACTATTTAAGAAAATAGCGGATTAGAAGCTTCTTTAAAGGAAAATTCAAGCCTTCCCTTTAAGCAACAGCTGCAACAATAATCTTGCCTGTGACTAACCCATCGTTGGAGTATAGATGGCAGCTTAGCCTAAAAAAACAGCTCCTAAACTTTATCAGAAACATACCAGTAAATAAGATGAAATGAAATTGTCCTTTCTTCTTGAGGCAGTTTTGCCAAAATGCAAAGGGGAAATTAAAAAAAAAATGTACACTTTGCAATGTGTTCAAGCTTGAGTTCCTTTTGCCTAAAAATCCATTTTTAAAGACACAGCTGAGCGGGACTGAGAGCCGAGTCCCGCACCTTTCACTTGAACACTTGAGGATGGTAATGAGAGGAGGCTTTGCTGCTGTCTGCACATCTGATGACTCGGGAAATTTGTCCAGGGAACGCTTCATCACCAAGGAAACACTTCCATCCCATCAAGTCTAGCACCTTCGCCTTTACAACTTCGGATTTGACAAGCACCAGCTGTAAACAGGTCTGCACTCAGGAGCAGGAATAAGTGGAGTCCCTCCTTAGCACCTCTTACAAGAATTACTATTTGCCTAATTTTGGGATGGAGGGAGACGCTTTAACAAAAGTTCAGAATGATGGCCGGTCTGGTACTGGCTCTGTTGCACACTAATTGTTTCATTGAAATAACTTTAAGGTAATTATACTCCACCAACCCACAAGTAACCTCACGCAGGCTGTACTTAATCCAGTGGTGCTTGCTATTTCTAAAAGGTCAGGAAATCTCTTTCGTCACCTCTAACTGCTCACCTTTCTTGGGTGTACTTTGGGGATGCATAATTCCAACCGAGTGGAAATTCAGTCACTAAATGAAGTCTAGGCATAAATATTCATAGCAAAAATTTCTGCAAAAAAAAGGCAAGAAATTACACTAAGTAAATCACAGCCCCCTATAGAGATGACTAGGACATGCTCTAAGGATTTACATAGCTTTGCTCAAAATTTTACTCTGTGTTTTAAGAACCTTTCCTGGTGAAGGACACACCCTTGTGCCGACATTTGCACACGTTATTCCTGCCTAGCTCATTGAGGAAGAAAGCAAGTACACTTGGAACCTTTCAAACTCTTATTCCTCAGAACACGTGTTGCCTTCTGCAAAACTCTGATCTTCAAAAAAATTCAAATATTTCTTTATGTTCCAATGTAGCCAAATGTGCCTCAACTTATATAAAATTACTTTAACACTAAGAGTTTGTTCTTTTTTTTTAAATATATATTTTGTTGATTTTAAGCAGAGAGGAAAGGAGAGGGATAGAAAGCTAGAAACGTCGATGAGAGAGAAACATCCACTAGCTGCCTCCTGCACACCCCCTACCAGGGATGTGCCCGCAATCAATGTACATGCCCCTGACCGGAATCGAACCTGGGATTCTCCAGTCGGCAGACAGACTCTCTATCCACTGAGCCAAACCGGTTTCAGCAGGAGTTTGTTCTTATCTGCTATTGAATTTATACATTACCAAAACTAGTTAAAAAAAAACTCAAACATTGATTACAAGGCATTCTCTAAGTTGTAGTAAATTCTACAAAGTTAATCACCCTACCCCCTCATCCCAAGTGTGTGTGTAAATATATAAGGATGGTTGGTATGTTTTATTATAAATTGCAACCACTCATTAGTAATAGAAGTATATTTTCTCTTTATCACAAACATCAGACTTAATTTTTATTTTGCTTAACTCAACGATGTCTTCAGAAAGATAACCTTTCCTTCAAGAATCAATATACAGAAATCTCATGACATGACTACAGTTTCAGAGGAAACAAACCAAGGAAGATTCTTTATGACACAAAGTCTTATTCTTTTCTTCTTTAGCTTTCAGAAAACTATGAAAAATCTCCCTTGTGAGGGTGAGACATCCACCAGGAACCATCCCAATGTGAACAAGAACTTTTGATACTTTTTAGTGTTTGAATCATCAAGTAGTGTGAGCAGCTATGTCTTGTGGCTTGGTGTCAGGGGACTTCACCCAGTGACCGTCAAGGCCTGGACTTGCTTGTCAGAATTAGTCAAATATCCTATAGGGTAAAGCAGAATTTGTTAATTCTGTGCAAATGAGGTAAAATATTCAAATACAAGTAATGTTTTGCTTTGCTTTCATCTTTGTATTTTTCTTTGTTTTACCATTGGCTGATGTAGGCAATGCCATTAATCCAATGAGTTCAAAGATTGAATTTAACAACTAAAACCCCAAATACTAGGTAAAACCTTGGGACTTCTAATATGATCTTCCTGATGGCACTCTTTGGGGAGTACGTCTTTTTTATTTTAGGTTTAGGTTAGCCTCGAAGGAGATGTGTGACTCTAGCATTCCCCACACCAAAAGCTAGTGGAAGTCAAGAATGTCTACCTTCGTCCTCACAGTGTTCCCTGCTCAGATGCGTGGTATTAAAAAACAAACAAACAAACAAACAAACAAAAAACAACAACAACAGCAACACCATAAACTTTCCATAAATTCTTACGCTATTTATACACATAATACACAAAATTACATAAATGACTTTGGAGGAATCTGCTTGATTACTTTCTTGAAAATGATGAATTAAAATACTGAAGAGTCACCTTTGTCCTTCTGCTACCAAATTGGAAATAAAAGGGGGAGGGTAGGAAGGCAACACACACTTGTTCATTAGCTCTTAAAAATGAGGTGCCATGTCTGGCATTTTTCACACTTGATCATGGCAAGAGCATGGAATTGGAGAGGCCCATTCCTTCCCCTTCTGTTGGGCTCAGTTTCCTCATTCATGTAGCTAGTGGCCCAGAAGGTGATCATTAAACAGTTTAAGAAGTGACCCCTTCTTGCCTTAAAATCTAGCATTTGAGGTGGAAAAAAGTAAATGTTTCTTCTTTAGGATCAAGGTTTTTCTTCTTTTTTAAAAAATTGAATTTATTGAGTGGCATTCGTTCACAAAATCAAGCAGGTCAAGTGTACAACTCAGCAAAACATTATCTGCACATTTCCCATCACATTTTCTACATCACATGCTTATGAGCCCCAAGTAAAAAATAAATGGTCTGCCTTTGGAAGTCCTATAGGTAACATGCAACTTTCCTGCGACATATAAATTGTTTTAAATGGTTTGGTGAGACATGAATATACTGTTCCACACTCAAGCTCAAACTCAAAGATTTTCTTCCTTGTTTCCTACTTCCCAGGGATTTCCAAGAATAACCATTTTACAGTTCAGCTGTGAGATAAAATCCTGTTAGCACCACCCAGGGATGTTGAACCATAACTAAGGAAAACTAAGGAAGGAACACTATGTCCTTATGACTTCCACTGCGATGTTGTTTATTTATTACCTAACAATTATCCTGGCAACATGATTAAACACATGAAAGAATCTGAAAGTGCACATCAAAGCTGAGTGCCATTTTTCAGTCAGAATATCTTCCCAATCACCTGTCTTCAATCTACTGGTTTCATAAAAGAGGTGATGTCATAATTTATGATGCTAAACGGACTGGTGAAATGTCATTACACAAGTGATGTTTTAATTGAAGATGTTAGGCTGGTTAGCAGGAACGTGTCAAATGTCACTTTTGTGACATAAACTGGCAGCTATGATTATATAATATCAATTATTCTTTGGAAAACTGCATTATATCAGTTAGAGCTAAACCGATTTCATTTGAGAAGGTTCATATTTTTTTTCTAGCTATTCATCCAGTTCTAACTGTTAGGGGTAAAGTGTACTTTGGATGCAGTTTTCACTTTCCTAATGTCCTCCTTGGATGTGAAATAGGTGTCTTATATGCCCCTTGCATTGCACAGGGCAGTTCAAGAAACAATCTGTACTGATCTTCTAGAGAGGACACTGTATATTGAATCCTCCTGCCCCTTTGAAACTCTCAGAATGATTGTGTTAGTCAAGATTTAGCTGAAATATGATATTGTGAAGAAATAGCTTTTAAAGAGTCTTAGTTTATTTTCATTTTCAAGAAATATCAGCTGTGATGTTCATATAAATCTAATCCCAAACTTTTAAGCGTGCTTGCCTCTCTCCTTTTCTTTACCAATTAAAGTAAAAAATAAACAAAATAAGCGAAGAAATACTTACAGTCTTTGTCCTTTATTGTAGATACCATTTTGAAAAGGTGATGGGTTAATTAGAAGTATATGGAACTGAAAAACCTAATGATAAAAACATGAACAATAAATATCATGATAGCAACAATTAGCATTTATCGTAACTATATCCAGGCCCTGTGCTAATCCTTTACGTTCATTGCCTTACATATTCCTCTTAGATCTGTGAGCCAGATATGATGGGAATCATTTTACAGAAGAGAAGAGTGAGGCTTACAAAGACTCCAGCATGCCTCAGAAAATAAACTGTAAATGCTAAGTATCTCCAGGAATATTGGAGCAATTTGGTGTAAGGTAAACATGGGGGAAGTACATCAATGGTGTGAGTCACTATTTTTAGCCTTTGCCATCATTACATGGAAGATGAGGCTCAGGAACTAAGCCCTGGTGTGAGAGCTGAGTGCTAACAGAACAAGGGCAGGGGAGGGTGGAGAAGCTGGGCAAAGTGAGTGCAGGTATGTGTGTCTATCCATGTGTCTGTATATAAGCATATGTATTTGTCCATGTCTGCATGTGCATGTATTCACAGATATGTATATATTTTCACATGTGTGCACATGGATATTATGTGGACTAATGAGCATGTCATACAAACATATGTTGTGTGTGTGTGTGTGTGTGTGTGTGTGTGTGTGGTTCACCTATGTTCAGAGACTGGGAACCAGGATAAGGGAGAAGTGTAAAATAGCATCAAGACAGGAGTGATAATCAACAACTTTAACGCAGACATGGTAGAGCCTGAGCAACTGGCACAAGTTCAAAAATAAGTCAATCCTCCAGACAGGGTTCAGCAGGTGCCATGCTGGCCCTGGCATCCACCATCCAATTGCTGGATTGTGAGACTATCTAGCCAGGTAGATTTGATGGAGGGGCAGGTACCCACCAAGTAGTGCTACTATATTTCAATAATTGAACCGCAGGTATGGTCATACCATTCAAACTTGAGCTGCTTTAAAAAACTCCTTGGAGATTGGTGGCCTTTCCTTATTTCTCCTATAGTTCCTACTCAATTCTTTCCCCACTAACTCCAAAATGAGCTGCCTTCTTCCTACTGCTTTTCAAGGAATTCCCTCTAAGACAATGAGTTAATAGCTCTCTCCAAGCATTTCAATCCTACAGGCCTGTTTCCTTCTTACATGTATGATTTTGGTGAAAACCAGAAACAACCTAACCCTGTAGCTGAGTGAGTCAGTTGGAAACGCAGAAGAATGTGAAATCCTAAGCATCTCAAACATTCTAGAACTTGGATGAAAAGGTTTTCATGTTTTCTCTTAGGTTCTGTCAAACCACACCAAAAAGAAAAAAGAAAAAAAGAGAGAGAGAGACATCTGTAATACTAACAAAAATAAAAAACACACACATAGTAAATTAAAAAAACACAAAAACAAAGAAATTAATCCATAAACATGCCACATGAGAAAACATCACATTTTGTTCTTGGCAACATTTAAATTTAAAATCTTCATGCTAAGTCCTCATGGCAAGTTACATTTTCCTCCCTCTGTTTATTCCCCGTTGTTCTCTACTCCATTGCTACCTTGCTTTCATATTGGTTTGGAAGTACAGCAGAACTATTTCATTTAGAAGGTGAGGAAAAAACAGAAATGAGACTTAACAATTTTTCCCTGTGGCTCTAACTCAAAAGAAAGGGATGGTGCCTTGCAGGTGACTATCAGAAAAGCCAGGACAAATAATAACAGATTTTTTTGTGTGTGTGAATTTGCAAGGTACTTTTATGTGCAAATGGTTTCTCAAAATTTTGTAAGTCATGATTATTAACATCTTCTCTGATAGAGAAAAGAAAACAAAGCTCAGAGTTATTCAGAGAAAAATCTAATAGATTGTTTTTCAAATATGTGTCCCAGGATTTTCCTGTGTAATGTGGGGATTTTTAAGTTCTCACTCTGGTTATTGGGAGAATTACTGATTACTTATGCACTTGAAAATTCACTAGGCTTGATCTCTCCTTGATTTAAATACTTACTATCACTTATTCCCTTTTCCCCTTACTTAGTTATATTCATTCAACAAGTGTTCTTTGAGCTTCTATTATGTTCCACACACTGTCTCATGGCTGGTGATGAGATTGTTGGCCCAATTGTACCTTTCCTGGAGCTTACATTCTCATAAGACTAGGCCTAAAATATTTTTTAATGAAATAATTTCCCCCTCAACATTCCATGACTTTTCTTTTTCATTAGAAGCAAGTCACTAGGTATAGCCTTATGAACAAGGAGAGAAGCTTACATAAAGGCATGACTTCCAGGAGGTAGGAGTTTGTGGAGCCATATATTAACTTATTTTTATATATGTTTATTGATTTCTGAGAGAGTAAGGGAGAGAGGGAGAGAGATAAACACATCAATAAAAGAGACACATTGATTGGCTGCCTCCTGCAAGCCCCCTACTGGGAATTGAGCCATCCATCCAGGCATGTGCCTGGACCAGAATCTCCTGGTGCATGGGATGATGCTCAACTAACTGAGCCACACTGGCCAGTTTGGGGAGCCATTTAAAGACATCCTATCTAAGGAACCGAGCAGATCTCTCAGGGGCCCCAAATATCCTTCTGTTACAATGACATACTTATCCCGGTGACTAGGGAAACCTACAAGCCAAACTCTCCCTTCAGAAGGTAAATTCTTGTGTCTCACAGCATCAGTACTATCTCTTACTTTCTACTAAGCACTTGAGATGTTATTCCTTTGTGAATGGATGATCTCTCTCTGTGTGTTTTCTATCTGAAAATTTTATTAGGCAACTCCTAAGCACCATTTCTAATATCCTAAGCTACACTTATATCCTAGGTCAACCACTACTACAAACAAGAGTTCTGTGCTGTCTCCAACCTGTTTCCAGAAGGCACAGGCCACTGCTGTATATCATTTGCTCTCACAGACATGAAGCTTCTCTGTTGGAGCCACTGGGTTGGATGCTTTAGGAACTTACTTGATGCCCAAGAATGTGCAACCCAGAAGTGGGATGAATTAATCCCAGGTTGGGAGAAATGTTCACTATAGGGACTGGGAGTCTCTGAGTAAATGCGTCTTCCTATGTTCCCATGATGCATTTCATGTTGCTTCTCAGATGATCCCACAATACTGAGCCTCTAGTCACCCATATGATGCCTTGCACAGAATCTCTCTCCTCCAGTTACCCTCTGGTTCTTGGGATCACATTCCCAAGTAAACTACTTACACATGGCCATTTCCTTAGATTTTGCTTCTTGTGAAATCCAGGCTAAGACAACCTTCAAGCTTTACTGTCTCAAAAACAAAAACAAAACACACACACAAAACACACACACACACACACACACACAAAACAACAACCCTTAAATCAATAAATTACTGAATATCAGTGGTATCACAAATAGCCAGGCTGAAATAAGCCCATTAAGATGCCATTTTATGAAATAAGCAAACTTACAGAACTCATCCATCCTGGGCACTGGAACATTCATTCTCCTAGTTAGCTTCCACACTGAGCCCATGGCTTTCTCTATGAGGATACTTAGCTGCTTCTTTAAATTTGGGCTGTAAAAAATAAAGACAACAATAGCAAAATGAGTAAGTCACCCTATTATAAAAATAATATGACATTTTCTACAAGTATTGATACATCCACTTATTCAGGGTGAGGTTCTCAGGTGGACACTAAGCAACATCACTGTGGCTGGAACTCAGGGGCAGAAGGGGCAGCAGACAAGGGGGTCTTCAGTTCTCTGCTCATCCTGTAGTCAGTGTGCTTGGACAGGAGGCTATTCCCTGGATGTACTATGAGGCTACTCCTCCTTGGAAGGCACCTGGACTTCTGCTGGTACCCCTATTTATAAGGCTGTGAGAGTAGACTTGAAACAGGGAGCAGTATATTTGCTTGCTTTATTAAGAAGTCTTAGCTTAGAAACAAATTTTTAAAGGCGGTTATAATGAAATACCAAGGCCCAACAACTGAAAATCTTCATTTCTGGTCACTTCGAGAGTGATTTGGGTGTAGATCCTGTTTCCAGGCACCAATGGAAAGTCCCTCAGACTTTCCACCAAAGAAGAAAGCAATCAGTCCCTGTTGTGTCATGGTCAGGCAAACAGAGAGAGCTCCAAGGTGATTCAACAGAAAATCCTACCCCTCACCTTACAAAATAGAACAAGCACACAGTGGATGCTGATGACAGTCTTCCAGTTGCTCGGTATTTAGAATTAGTCATAACCTTTAGCCAGCGTGGCCAAGGAAATGTTTCTGATTTGTTCTATGCTCCCCTTTATTTGCCAAAGGTGGTTCTTGTCATGCATCATTTGTGCCTCGCACTTGGGCAAAGTCTGCCTCTGGTTTCAATGGCTTTACTGTTAAGTGTCAGCATTGCTTAGGATCTTGACAAGAATAGTCATCAGCTGAGAGTGGTCAGCAAGTGATTTTCACCAAAGGCTTTGCTTCCATCCATTATGCTCTGTGCAAAGCTGGTTGTGGGCGGCTCGGTGGCTGCAGCTCCCTGGCGCTCCCAGGTACCCTGCTGTGTCTGCCTCCTTCCTCCTTGAAGCATAAGATTCTCCTCTGGACTTTTGGAAGGGGTTCTGTGTGTATTGGAGACAAGAAGGAAAAGGATATTAAACCCCATTTAACCCCAGAAAGAATGGTTTTCTGTTGGTATTTGGAATGGGGGATGTTTGCTTTTTGCACTATGCCATGTACTACCTGTGAATAACACCATTATATTTCCTGCCAGTCACCAGGGCGTAGGAGGAGAGCCAAAGTGCTACCATTTCATTTTGTTGGCTTGAAGTACGACAAATATGTCATTATAGGGGAGCTATATTTTTGGGTGTCTGAGAGACCTCAGGTTTTTTTTTTTTTTTTTTTTTTGTAAGATACTTATAAAATTTCTACCAAGAATCCCTCCTCCCTGCTTCCTGGTATCCATACCTGTGTGTAATCCCTCATCCTGCATGTGGGCTGAGCCTACTGATGTGCTTCTAATGCAAGTGATAGGACCTTTCTTCTGGGGAGCCTTGAGATGACCACTGCCCTGACTGGCTCCTTGATTGCTCTCCTTGGGAGACCGGAAGCAGAGGAGCCACCTAAGCCAGCCCCGTTTCACGACCCACAGACACATAGTTTTGAAATAAAGAAATAGTTTTGGAGCAATTCACAACTCTGTACTAGATAACAAATTCAGCCTCCTTCCAATTACCGCATTAAGAAACTGTCTCTCTTTCGGTGAGCCGTTCTAACAGCAACCTCTGGTTGCAATGCCCAGGCAATGTCTGTAATCTATGATCTCCCTTGAATGCAGGCAGCCATTTCTCACCCCTGGATCACCAAGCAACATTCAACCTGTCGGAAACTAGGGCATACAAATTCTATTATAGCCGCTATATTTAACACAGGAGCCTGGCTAATAAGGTCAGAGCTATACTTTACAGCCTTAGCCTGCTGTCCCATCTTTTCTGGACTCAGGGCACTTTCTATAGTTCTGGTTGAAAATAGCAGTTTTTTTGTTTTGTTTTTTTCTTTTCCCTGATCAGTTATCTTTACTGAAAATGTACAGTGCTGTTGCTCCTGACAAGGAGGACATGTATTAGACACCATGGGCTTACACCTGAATACCCAAGTGACGCATTCCATGAATATAATTTGCATAATCAGCCAGGCAAAAAGCACATCTTAGAGTCTACATGCTTGTCAACATTTAAAAATGTTGAGATCTTGACAGAGAGCTGCCTCTTAGAGTGTAGAAAAGAATGATTCTTAGCCCCCTCCCCCTTCAAATTCCTCGCTGGTGCCATGCTGCAAATATGACTCATGGTGGGAATTCACCAAGAAACAAGCCTGTTGTATATGCAACTGTTTGTAAAACCAGCTCACCAGGCTTACCTGGGTGCCTAGGAGCAGATTTCTTCTGGTGTTTCAATGACTAGGAAAGATTAAATTCAAGCACTAAATGGATTTTATGGTTAAGTCACAATTTATAAGTGGGCATTAATTAACATGAGATAAAAAATGAGATTTCTAAGGAATTACATATTACCTTGTCATTGGTGGCAGGTTTATAATTATAAACCTTGCTGGGATGAATAATTAAGAAATTGTAATAAATAACTATGCTATAGGAAGGCCCTTGAATAATGAAAACAACAGTGTTTGGCACAAGTTTTAGTAAATAACCGTTAGACCTGAGTCAAATGCATTCCCCTTAGCTACCTTCATAACGTTACAAAGATTTATTAGACTCAAACAATTGCATGTGAAGTTCAGAATTATTTTTAACTTTTTAGTAGAAGTGGGCTTCCTGAGCTCTAGTAAAACAAGCTCTAGAAAGCCAGGCAGAATGTTTAGATTGCAGACAGTTTTAAATACACTTGCTTATGACCCAAATTGAATGCATTTGCCTATATCAACCATGAAGTACAATAATTTTTAATTTTCCCCCATAGTTTGAAATTCAAGGCTGTATCTATATGATACAAAAATGCATCTACTTAATAGATGGGGGGAAAAAATCAACCAAAATGGCTAGTTTGCTTCTCAGAATACCCACCCAACCCCATGTCCCCCAATACACCTTGTTTTATAACTTCAACCTTTAAAAAAAAAAAGGCAATGCATTTACTTATGCTTATCAACATAAAAAAGCAGGAGTAAATAAACGTTTGGAGATGATGGTTAACTTGATGGCATTTTAGATAGTGACAGTTTCATGATTGTATGCTTATATTCAAATTCATCAAGATACATGCATTAAATATGTACAGCATTTATGGATGTCAATCGTACCTCAATAAAAAAGAAAACAACAACAACAACAAAAAACCAATAGACTCTATAAAATAAACACAGCTTTTTGTACCTTTTAACTTTTCATTTCTGGCAGTAAATAAAATGGAAGAATCTTTTGTTACCTCAAATACCTACTCTACCTGATCCAGTCACCAAGTGTTAGTAAATTTTTCTTCGTGCAGCACTGGGCTGGGGTTGCACCATCAGCCCTCCAGCCTCGCTCTGTACCTGCAGCAAGAAGGCCAGAGGAATGCAACAAGAATAAGAAATTCTGACATATTGTGACATTTATTTGCCCTATAACCTGCTGACCTTGGCGAATTTCCTGGGGTGGGAAAGCATAAGCCGCGCATTGGCCTAAATGGAATCTATCAATCCTGCTCAAATGTTAGGCAGCTAGTAATTACCTTGCACACTAACAATTGAAATGCCAAAAGAATCAAAAAGCCTTTCCTTTTGGAATGAAAAGTGTTCACCTGAGCTTTTTGGAGGATGTGGCCATTACCAATTTCTGGTGCTCTAATGCAAGCGGACAACAATGGCATTGACAAATGGGGCTTGATCCAGTCCAGCTGGCTTTCTCTCTCTCCCTTCGCTTTCAGCTTCTTCCCACCTCAAGCCCTTGCATTTGAAGCTCCCTTTGCTTAAAATGTTCTAGCCCCAAATCTTAATGTGACCGGCCTCTTTCATTGAAGATCTGACCAAAAGCCGTCCTCTCTGATTGTCCATTTTTCAATTACTTTGGGTTTTGGATGGATGCATTTCTTTGTTTTCAAACCTCAGATCCATTATTTGCTAACTGTGTATACTTGGGTAATGTATTATACTTTTGAGTATGAATATAAGTGTGAATGATTGGGTTTGTGTTTACCTTTCGTTATTCCAAAAGGATTTAAGGCAACCAAGTTTATTTACATTAGTCAGGTGTTTTCCATTTGTGACACCTTGATATTTTTTCTTTTAGCTCTCAATGCTCCTAATTTGTTTCTACGACCAACCTAACTCCTATGTTTTCTTTCTTCACACTTTATTATTAGGCCACGATCATTTCTTTCTCTTCTTCATAAATAGTGAGAATTTACGTATTATTCAGCAAGTGCTATATCTCCTTGGGTTAAATGAATTGAGGGATTGAGACCAAAGTTTAGATATTCTAGGGCCTATTCTATATTCTAGAATCTAGGCAAATAACTGTAACTGGAAATAAAGGGACTTATAACTATATGGGCCATATTTTCCTGACTAAATGATTCATGTTGTTTTGTTATCTAATAATCCCATAGCATTTCATTTTATCTCAGTACACAATTACCTGGAAATGTATAAGAATTGTGAATATTTGATCAATTTAATTTGAGAATTTGATGTGTAACTCTTACTAAGAATGAATTTCTCCTAAATCATTTTTCAATATGAAAGAATTTGTTGGTCATTGGTTGGTGACTTTGTTTGGTGCCTTTGGTTGGTGATGTTGAGAACATTATATTTCTAGCTGTGATCTGATGTGTGAACTGAATAAAACTAAAAAAAAAACACCACACTATAAGTTCTTCTCTATGAGTTGTTCCCACCCAAGCAGGTGGCCAAAACTTTTATCACTGCCTCATGATATGACTGTTAAAACCCGTTTTTACTGTTTATTTTGTTTCTGCTGATTTTCAATGAAATTATTTAGCACCTTTTGAAATACGAAGGGAAAGATGAGTTTTACTATAATGCAGTCTGGTTGACTCCTGAGAGAGGAACTAGCTAATAATTAAGTATCTACACTGTGAAAAAAAATAATTAGTTGTTTAATTTTGTAATATAATTCAAAGGGGCTGTAATAATGAATTGCTTAATTTAAGACTCTTGAGATGTTTGCTTTGGAAGAAAAAGTTTAGTGAGAAATGAGATCTAATGGTCTTACGACAGAAAAAGGTGCTCACGAGTGGAGAAGAGACTGAGAGCCCAGCCTCCACAGACCAGGAAAAAAGGGATGCTCTTCTGCTGACTGGTTCCGGCCATTGAATTCTGTTTGACCCATCAGCATGCTTTGTTTAGCAGGTGCAATTAAAAAGTAACAGAATCAGCTAAAACATTGTTTCTAGAAATGGAGTCAGAAATTGACATTTTTTTTTCTCCCTGTCAATTCTATCTTCTCTTGTGCCCAAAAGTTGATTCCCAGGCAGCCTGTGTCAGTCATTGAGGTAAGAAGTGAGTGCTCAACCCAATGGGCATAAAGGTAATAAATAACTAAGCCTTTGTCCATTGTTAAAATACTTCAGAACTTCATTGACAAATACTTTATCTTTTAAAGAATCTGCTAAAGTGCCTTCACTAAACTGATTTTGGAAGGAAGGGAACATTAAGTCAAGTCTATTCGAATAGTGAACTGTGTGCTTGTGTGTACAAGGCGGAGAGTTTGGAGGCGGGAGAGAAAATAAAACAAACATACCGAATGCTCAGTTACTTGAGGTATGGTTTTGCTTGATCATCACCACTGCCTACATGGCCACCTGCAATTGTCTCTGTTCTCTGTGAGTAGAGACATTTCTCCTTCCCCTTCGTCTCCTCCACTAGAATGATTCTGTGACTGGCACCCCGTGGAACACAGACATTCCATTGCACATCCTCACCTTGATCCAGGACTGCTGTTCTATTGTGGGCTATGCATTAAAATCACGTAGGGTAGTGCCGAAACCGGTTTGGCTCAGTGATAGAGCGTTGGTCTGTGGACTGAAAGGTCCCAGATTTGATTTCGGTCAAGGACATGTACATTGGTTGCGGGCACATCCCCGGTAGGGGGTGTGCAGGAGGCAGCTGGTCGATGTTTCTCTCTCATCGACGTTTCTAGCTCTCTATCCCTCTCTCCTCCTCTCTATAAAAAAAATCAATAAAATATATTTTAAAAAAATAATAAAATCACCTAGGGTAGAATGGGAGGAGGGGTGAGCTTTTAAAATATGCCCATGTCTGCATCCTTACCACAGAAATCTTAATTGCTCTGTGATGAAACCCAGGCAATGGCATTTTTAAATACCTCACTCAGCATTTCTTTTGTGAGCCAGGTTGTCCATTTACTTAGTTTCCTCTTTTCCTCATGGCCATTGCTGAGCACCTTCAAAGGGCCAGGTAGCCTCCGCATGTTCAAGTTCAGGTATGGGGTGTATGCAACAGGGAGACCACCTACAGCCCCAAGTTCTTCCCATCACAACCTCCCACTGAGCATGAAGAGAGGAGGAGGAGACTGAAGAGGATTTCCTTTTAGCAGGCTTGCTTCTCTGTGTTGGCAAGATGCCCCGGGAGAACAGGCCTCCGGGCATGCACGCAGTGGAATGCAATATGGACCTTGACATAAATCAGGCTGTGTCTTTTCTTCTTTGCAAAAGCACAGCCCAGCCATGAGGTGAAGAGATGGGGTTGCTGTATCCTGGCTGGATTCCCCTCTCTCTCTGCTGTTGGGAAGCATGGAGTCCTGAACTTCAAATATTTTTAATAATGTTTAGCAGCAAGAAAAGAGCCCTGGTCAGCTTTCTGCAGGGAAAAGCAGTAGGAGGTTGGAAGCGATCACTTTATTCTTGCTTAGTGAACGAAGCTTTTTAAGTTTCCCTTCTTACGTTGTCTCTGCTGAGTTTTATGGAAGGAAATTTGAAGCTGACGATCGCCTGTTGCCGAAATAAAGTTCAGGCTCTTTCCCCCCCACCCCTCCCCTCTCTTCCTCCTCTGGTTTCCCTCCCTGAAACTTGGGTTCATGACAGCTTGTTGTTGGGCAGGGCATTAGCCTTTTGTAATTTATTGCTTTTAGATTAAATCTGGGGAAACTCAATATTGCAGTTGAATGATTAGAGCAATACCCCTTAGAGTAATAAATTTTCTTTGGTGCTGTGCATCTCCAGATCATGTTTCCCTTCTAATTACATTTACATAAATGATATTCTGTAAAATTAAATTAACATTCAAACGGTTACACTGGCAGGGAGAGACAAAAATTAGTTACCAAGTTGCATCTCTTAAAAAAAAAAAATTCTAGTTCTTTTCATAACATGAATCACTACCCTCTCTCAAGTGTCAGCAGTCAACAAGACCTTGGTTCCCTGGCTGCATGGGTTGTTTGTCGCCAGCTAATGGAGATGAGTGTTTCTTTCTTGGAGATTTGGACGAGAAGCCTCATTAAGAAGTGACTATGGTGACTTTTCAAACTTGGCCACTAATGAAGTACTCATCTTTCTTCGAGCTTCTTGCCTTAAAAATTCTGCTGTGATCATGGGGAATGTCCACACTGAAGTCACACAGAACTTTGTTCCCATCTGTGTCTTCCTGACCAGCTGTGCCCATCCTTGGTGTTCCTGTCTAGGAATTCACAAAAGACCTGAACCCCTTATTCTTCTTACCTTTCTATCATTTCTTATACTACTTCAGGATGGGTTCCATTTTGAAGAGTTTGGGATGCTTTAGGAGATGCACTATTTGGTGAGTTTGAATCAGAATTATCAGAAAATTTATCACTTCCTCGTCTTGACTAAGAATGTTTCCTTAATCAGATTTACACATATGATGACAGAGCAACTTAAAGAAACATTTCCACTATGTCTTTCTTTTTTTTTTTTAATATATATATATATATATATATATATATATATATATATATATTATTGATATTTTACAGAGAGGAAGAGAGAGAGATAGAGACCTAGAAACGTCGATGAGAGAGAAACATCGACCAGCTGCCTCTTGCACACCCCCTACTGGGGATGTGCCCGCAACCAAGGTACATGCCCTTGACCGGAATCGAACCCGGGACCTTTCAGTCCGCAGACCGACACTCTACCACTGAGCCAAACCGGTTTCGGCTCCACTATGTCTTTCAATCACATCTATTTCCATTACATTTAAAACTAATCATTTCCACTTGTGAGCGTGATTATTTGATGTAAAATGATTTCACTTATGATATATAACATCCTCAGTGAGGATGTTAAACCAAAACATTACTAGTATACCTACCTCAGCAGTGTGATTTCCTCCCATTTATTATAGTTTCTATTGTTTGAATTATCTATAATCAATATCTATCATTTTTATATAAAATAGTAAGTTGACACAAAAGAGGTGTCTTTTCATAAAAGGTTCTTCTGGTTCAGGTAAAGAGATAGTTAAGTGGAGTGTTGACAGCCTCTGCCTCAATTGCTTCCGTTCTCTCTGTTAAGAACCAGAACCCATGGTTCCCCATCAACTAGGCTCAGCAACACCTTGGACACAATCATAGTTACATTCATTGACATGTCTGATAAAATGTGGCTATCAGGAGTCCACTCTCAAAGTAACTTTTCAGGAGCTATTCTGATGACAGAAGATGATGGTAGTACAAGGAGGAAACCAGTGCCTCTTTTTTTCTTTCTTTATTGATTAAGGTATTACATATGTGTCCTTATCCCCCCATTACCTCTACTCCTCCTCCCCACTCATGTCCTCACCCCCTCGTGTTTGTGTCCATTGGTTAGGCTTATATGCATGCATACAAGTCATTTGGTTGATCTATTCCCTTTACCCCCACAAGCCCCTACCTTCCCTCTGAGGTTTGAACATCTGATTGATGCTTCTCTCTGTCTCTGGATCTATTTTTGTTAATCCGTTTATGTTGTTCATTATATTATACAAATTAGGTGAGATCATGTGGTATTTACTAGTATCTTTCTCTGACTGACTTACTTTGCTTAGCATAATGCTCTCCAGTTCCATCCATGCTGTTGCAAATGGTAGGAGTTCCTTCCTTTTTACAGCAGTGTAGTATTCCATTGTGTAGATGTACCACAGTTTTTTAATCCAGCACCTCTTTTAAAAGGAGCCTGTGTCAGGCACATCCTCTCCTGGATGCACTTCTGTTTGCACCGCACTTGACCTGACTTTGCCTAGACTCCTCTTTCTTGGGCTTACACTCACTGTGCTTCAAGTGTTTGTTTAATAGATATTCACTAGTGCCTAAGATGTGCCAGAGTCCTGTGATTTCACTGGAGATATAATGGGAAGAAAAAAACAGATGCAGTTCTTATTCTCATACAGAGTACAGTCTGCATGGAAATACAAATGTTAGTTAAATGAATGTTGATAATTTTTTCATTGCAAACTGAGATTAGTGTGATGAAGAAGAAACACAGTCCTATAACATGAATTCAAATTATGTTATTTTAAAAATATTATTATATGTTAACAATAATTCAATTATCTACCCTTGATGGAAGATACGGAATGAGTATGGAGGTCAGGGAGATATTTCTAGGGAAGGGAATTTTGAGTTGAAATTTCAAAAAGGGGTCTTGGTGAACCAGGTGTCATGAGAAATAGTTGTGGGGGAAGAAGGTGACCATGCCAGTCTGAGAGAATAGCCTGAACCTAGTACTGCTCAAGGAGCAATAGTGACATGTTTGAATCCAAGGGAACTGTGGTTGGATTACAATAAGTTTGGGGAGAAAGATGGGTAATGAGGTTAGTGAGATAGTTTAAACTAGATAAATCAAGATCCTTGATGTATGCTAATGATTTTGCTTTTATTTTCAGACAATGGAAAACAATAGAAATGTCATAACTGGAGAAATGATATAGTCATATTTCCCTTTTGCAAAGATCACCCTGAGAGCAGTGGAGTAGTCAGAATGGCTGTAAAGGGGTACCAGTGAGAAGGCAACTACAGTAGTTCAGCCTTCCTAGATCAGAGGGGGTGGCCATTGAGTTGGGAAACATGCAGATAAAATCAAAAGACAGTTCAGAGGTAAATGAACATCATTTGGTAATAGTTTGGCCATGAGGAAAGAATGAGAAGGCAGTGTGAGTGATTAGGTGTCTCTTAGGCATCTCACTCTATAACTAAGTAGCAGACAGTAGAACGATTAGGGAATACAAGACAGTAGGCTTCTGGGCATGGAGGGTCACTATAGTCTTGGAACTAGTGAAATAGATATCCAGGGGGAGAGGCTGAATGGGCAGATACAGAAACCTAGATCTCAGAAAGGAAGGACGTTAAGGTTGGTTATATAGAGAAGGTAACTAAAGCCATGTGCATGTCTGGGGAGAGGTGAGTGAGCACTAGACTTAATTTGATTGACTGACCATATCCTGGCTCCCTTGTACTTTAGCACTCTCTTATCTCCCATCATCTGAACTGTTGTTCTGTTTTACAGTGTTCTGCCCACCTTTTGTGTGTGAGATTATAGGACACTCTACGTAGTACTTTGACCTTGCCTTTGACAATGACTTGCGAAATTTTGACCCTATTTTCAGCTCTTTCTTCCAGTGTCAGCTGTCACAGTCCTATTCCTGAACCTCAAGGAGAGCTATGAAGACGTTAAAGATCATGGTGAACTTGAAACCTGGGTCTTAGTTCTCCCATCTAGGCTTCATCTGGGGGGGGGGGGGGGAAAGGCTTGCTCCTTCTAATTGATTCGCTCATCATTTCTGTTTGTATCAAGAGCTGATTTATAGTATATCCAAATGCATGTACTAATGAACCATGTCATAATAGAGTTCTATTATACACTGTGCAAATGCCTATAATTCATTTTACAGCACTTCTGTAGCACTCATATTAGGCCATAAATTATAGTTATTTCTATACCTGTCCTGTTTCCCCTGTAAGAATTCAAACTCCTTGAAGACAGGGTTATTGCTTTAGGTAGTTTTATACCTTACAGGCCCCCAACACGGTGCCTCCCACATAACTCACTGAATCAGTGTTGAATGACCAGGGGCAGCAGTCTTCTAAAAAAAAAAATTTGCAGTTATACAGGTGTAAGGTAACAAAAAACTGAGGTGGGAAATAAAGAAATGGCAGTATCTGGCATGAAACAATGCCCAGTAAGTCCCTGTCGGCCGATTGAACTTTAGGAAGAATTGACAGGTAAAGAGGGAGGAGATCACAGTGAGGGATGGGAATAAATCCACATTTCATAAAAAATGCCATGTTCTTTCATGCCTGCCTCTTGCTTACATTGTTCCTTTGCTACAACTCTGTTTCATGCTCCTACTCCATCCTGCAAGATCCTGTGAAACTTTTTCCTCGTTGGTCAGAATTGAAAGGGATCCCCCTTCATGACCTCATTGATTATACAGAGTATTCTAGCACAACAGGTTTATTATATACTAGAGGCCTGTTGCACAAAGAGATTCGTGCAATAGGTCTTCCTTCCCTTGGCTTCCAGCACCAGTTTTCCTCTGGCATCCGGGACCCAGGCCTTCGTTCTGGCCAGAGTCTGCCATCTTTGTCTTCGCTGCAGACTCCGGAGTCTGCAGTCTTATCTTCGCTGTGGCACTCCGCTCCAGTAGATCCCTTTGCCACCAACCTTCCCTCTCTTAGCAGGTGTCCTGCCCCACCTGGCCACTCCGCGCTTGGAGCAGTTGGGCAGCTGCCATCTTGGGCCTTCTAATTTGCATACTCACTTTGATTGGCTGTAGGTGTATCAGAGGTACAGTCAATTTACATGTTTTTCTATTATTAAGTAAGATTACATATACCTCAAACTCTCCACTAAAGATCCTTGTGGGACTGACTACACATACCAGGATGGATGAGTAGAAAAACAAAGGGATTTAGGTAAGGCTCCACACTGACAATGGAGCCTAATTTCAACAATAGTTAAAATACTGCCTTACCATTGAAATATATACATGTGACTTCTTACCTGTCTGAACTTTCTTTTTAAAGGAACAACAGCCCTAACTGGTTTGGCTCAGTGGATAGAGCTTTGACCTGTGGACTGAAGGGTACTGAGTTAGATTCCAGTCAAGAACATGTAGCTTGGTTGCAGGCACATTCCCAATAGGGGGTGTGCAGGAGGCAGCTGATAGATGTTTCTAACTCTCTATCCCTCCCCCTTCCTCTCTGTAAAAAAAAAAAAAAAAAAAAATCAATAAAATATATTTTAAAAATAAATTAAATAAAGGAACAACAACTACTGTACCTAATCTACAATTAAAGTCCAGGTCGACTTCAATTACAACTGGAATCTGAGTCAGGAAAAATGAATTCTATTATTTTATATTTATTTTTATTTAAAAAATATTTTTTATTGATTTTTACAGAGAGGAAGGAGAGAGATAGAGTAAGAAACATCAATGAGAGAGAAACACTGATCCTGCACACTTCCTACTGGGTATGTGCCCGCAACCAAGGTACATGCCCTTGACCGAAATGGAACCTGGCACCCTTGCTGTATCCATAGGCTGATGCTCTATCCACTGAGCCAAACTGGTTAAAGCCCTTTTATATTTAAAATCTCTATGGCTTTGAGCTAATTCTTTAAACAATGGTTTCCGTGCTATTTTCTTTAAAATAGGCATAATAATCTAACGTAGTTGACAATACCCATGAAAGCAAATAATCCACTGTGACTGTGTAAACAGAACAGAGTGTCACATCAGTAATAGTTACTGCCGCTGCTGTGAGAAAAGTCAGTGGTGGTGGCTTCCAATCTGTCATTTGGTCTGTAAATAGTTATGAGTAGATAGCATGTGCCCAGGTTAGTGCTAGGTGCTTTAGAAGGAAGGTGATGTTTCAGGAGGCCTGGCTTCTGTTCTCAAATTACTTGCAGTATCTATCAGGAGACATGACTAAAGGAAATCAATTACAGGCAAAATATGTGCAAATGCAGCATCACATGCAATCAGACCATTGGTGCCATTGCAGATCCTCAGGAGAAAAGGGTGCTGGGTGAGTGTAAACTGCTATTGTTATGTCAGGAGAGGCCTCTTTTTCTTTGACTTTCATACACACCTCTGGGTGTCCCATAGACTAACCTGTGAAAACTTGCATCAGCATCTACCAGTCTGAGCCTCCAGTCTTTGCCATTCATCATCTATCTTCAGTGCAATTCACCCTGAGTACCCCATGCAGCTGAAACTTTTGGCTCAGCCCCTTCTCACCACCTGCAGGCTCCGGAGGACCACAGGCTACTGCAGCTTGGGTTTTCCCAGATGGGATGCTAGGTGCAGCTCTCAGAGCCTGACCCAACCTGCTGGCTTCTCGCTGTCTGCATCTGGGCCTGTTGTCAGTGGATGGATGCCCACTATGCTGGCTCACCTACCCGAGGCGAACAAATGGGACCAGGGCTTCAGAACTCCTCAGGGAGAGCTAAGAATGCCGGTCACTGGAACCCATCATTGCCTGTGGCTTATACACCAGGGAAAGGTTAGAGAAATTTATGAGTAGGCACCATATGCCAGCCCAACATCTGCTTCCTCATAGGGGGCACCAATATAGACAGTGCTAAGTGCATTAACGATGAGAGTCAGGCACAGAAAAAGTGCAACTGAACTGCTTAGGGGATAAAGACTTGAAGACACTTTTAGAAGTGTTCATATTTTTTATTCATATATTTTATATTTCAGAGACGCTTTAGGTTCACAGAAAAATTAACAGGAAGGTACAAAGATTTCCCATATGCACCCCACTCTCACACATATAGCCTCCCCCATTATCAACATCACCCACAAGAGAGGTACATTTGTTACAATTGATGAACCTACATTGACACATCATTATCTCCCGAAGTCCATAATTTACATTAGGGGTCATTCTTGGTGTTGTACATTCTATGGATTTAGTCAAATGAATAATGGCATAAATTCATCATTATAGTATCATATAGAGTAGTTTGACTCCCTGAATTTTTTTTTGTGCTCTGCCTACTCACCCTTCTTCCCTGCCATGTTCTTTATTCAAAGGGAATCTTATGTAGAACATCAAAAGTCAAGCTGCTCTCATAGGCTGCTGGGAGCCTGAGTCTTTCTCTCAGCCTCTTCTCAGGGTTACTGAATCAGTGCTGGGAATTAAAAAACAACCAGTTTAAAAATACAAACTCATGGACGTAGACAACATTATGGATATTATCAGAAGGGCAGGGGATGGGAGAGATAGAAGAGGGCAAAAGGAGGGATAGATGGTGATAGAGGAGACTTGACCTGGGGTGGTGAACAATACAATAAATATACAGATGATGCATCATGGAATAGTACACTTGAAACCTATATAATTTTTTTAACCAAAGTCACCCCAATAAATTAAATAAAAAAGAAAAGGAATAAAATGGTTTCAAAATAAATTTTCTAGTTGATAAGAAAGAGGAATTGATTTTCAGCCCCCCAGTATTTTCCTCATTAAGTACTGGAGAAAGGCTTATCCCATTCTGACATAATAAGATATTTGGATAAGTGCTCCTCACATATTGGGACCTTGTTTCTCAGTATCCTCAGTGGTAAAAATCAATTATAAAATTTACTTGAAGTAAACAATGAGTTGGTCTTCTATTAACGTGCTGAGTGCTTGCAGAAGGCAGGGGAGTACAGTACAGGTGTCTGGATGCTATTTTTTAATCTTTCTGCATCTAGTAGACTGCAAAGATCATGTTTACACCATGCTATTGCTCAGAACCAGGTTGTGGTGTCAAAATTTCAGCTGACAGTGTCACACAGGCAGGTGTGTCAATGGGAAGGAAAGCAGTGGAATTTCAGTGATAGTACTACCCTTAGATTTTGCAACTTTGGTTTCAGAAGTGGCGATGATGGATGGCATCCCAGGGCCTTGAGTCATTTTCTGTACATGCCAGGATTCTTCCAAGAACTGTCTCCCTCAAAGACCTCCATTCCAGTCAATGCTGCAGCCAGAGAGAGCAAATGACCGCCATCAGCAGGACCATAATTAGGCATGAAAGTGGTAATGATGCTTAAAAATATTTTGTTTTTAAAACTTCTCGGTGTGTTGAAGAAGATACATAAAATATATGAGTGCTTTAGACAACCCTGATTAAAAATAGAGACTAAGTCTATTGGATAATTATGATAAAATAAAATTAAGAACTTAATTTCATTTACCTCTAATTAAAGATGTGATTATAAAGGGAAAGTAAGCCCCAAAATAATGGGAAAACAAAGGGACCCCTAGCAAAAGCAGTACTGTGGAGTAGACAGAGCATGGACTAATGAGTTGGAGAGAACTCTCCAAGTTCAAATTCCTCTCAGCTCTACTACTTAGAGGCTACCCTATGAACTTGAGCAGATACTTCATCTTTTTGAGTCTCAATATCTTCTTTAACAGTGAAGAAAAGTAAACTTCCTTTATTTCAGGTGTTGAGAAATCCAGTGAAAGGCAAGGGTTTCTTAATGATCTCTATTGTTTTCACCTAAAGCCACACATGCTAGTTGTATGGCCTATTTTTGGAAGAAGCCTGATGCCATGGAAGAATATTGGTTTCAGAGTCTGGAGATAGGCAAGTCATCCAATCACCACGAGTACTTGTTTTCTCAGCTACAAGATGACTCATTTGGAATAATAATTAAGGCATTAAACAACACTCAAATTTTTGATCCGCCTTGTAGTAGTTTTGGAGAAAACATAACAACCATTATACACATGCAACAACTTCAGAAATAGTCAACTACTGGAGATGCCAAATGTTGAGAGATACTCCTCTATGCTGTTTTGTTGCTATAGACATCTCTGTCACACAAACTTCCTAGTTTTCTGGAAAATATCCTCTTTGGGATAAAGATGGCTTTTATTGAGTTAATACTCTGAGGTAAATTTCTTGTGAGCATGAGAGTTTTGAGTGGCTTCTTTTATCTGTCCCACATATTAAGATTTCTACTTTCTTCTCACCCTGAGCTCCCAAGGATGTAGGCAAAGCTAACATCCTCCCATAATATGGTTCCATACTTCTTAAATTCAAATTAAGGAACAAAGGAAGAGTTGATAAGGAAACTCTTACCTCACTCCCAATATTTATATCAAGCCTTATGCTTAATAGATGAAAGCTAAAGATAGAAAATTTGGCACTCATCCTTAAGTAGAATATTTCTTTGATTATAAGACCATCTCAAATTATTGATAGAAGGTTAAATAAATCAGAGGATAGTTGTTTTCAGCAAGTCACTGTTTAGTTTTTTTTTTGTTTTGTTTTTTTTTGCAAGTCACTGTTTAGATGGCATACAGTGAATTCTATTGAAAATCAGTCATGTGAGTTCTAATCCTTGGTCTACCACTAAGTGTGTCTGTCCATTAGCTGCCTGGGAATTTGGTCGTTCAATCTCTAGAAAGGGCTCGGGGTTGGACCAAATTATTTTAAAGGTGCTTTTAAAATAAAACAACCTATGGAGTTCTGAACTATTTGGGTCAATGGAATCCTGAGAGGTTTGGCTTTTGAAGTGATTGATAATTGACTGCCCTCTGACATACGACTTGTGCCAGTTCCTCTGTATATTCTGCTGGCTGTGAATTCCACTGTACTTAAAGGTAGATTAAAAACCAGTTTGACTTATACTAGAAATATACTGAATTGAAGAAAAATATATTTTTCTTTTTCTACTTTTCTGTTTCTTAAACAAAATTAGAGATTTAAGGAGATAAAACAAATAGAGGAAAATGAGAAAATGGTGTTTCCCAGCCCTTTCTAAATTAACATTTCACAATATTATTTTTATTAGTTAGTTTGATGCAAATTTCTAGCATTCCAAGTATCTTTATAATATAAGTGCTAGCTTTAAAACAATCCAAAACAAACTATGATATGCTCAATCATTTTGATAACTTAGATTTCTGATGTTTTTTCCTCCACTGATTTGGAAATTCAGTGAATGGCTGAAATTTTAAGGCTATATCATTGGTGTCCCATTTTCATTTATTTATGACAATGAATATATTGACTCCAGTATTTGAGTTTCTATTTACATATTTAACAATCCTACTCTACTTTTATTATCCTGCATATGCTTTATAAAGAATATGATATATTTTTGTGCAGTCATACATACAACACTGCGTGCTCAAACATTGTATGGATTGGGGGGTCTGATCAAAAGAGTGTGGAAACCACTTTCTTAGACAAATAGAACATGTAATGTTGGTCCTGAGGGGCTACAAAATTGGTCAAATATTTTGACTTCCACAAATTCATGAACCAGGTATTTATTGAGCACCTACTGTGTGACAGGCTCCACACTAAGTGCTAGCTGTTTATATGATTTGTTTATAAACAGTGCTTTCCATATTGGACATGGTAAAGTTTGCATGTTGCAAGCACGTGGCCATGGGACAGAGTTTATCTATGTCAGATCACCTCTCTTTATTTGATTAGCTTTAATATTTTTACCTCCACTATTCATTGCAAACACATGCATGTTTGGCAAGCTGATAAATGTGGGACATTAAATGTGGGACAGTGTATGTCTGAAAACTAGTGACAAGGGACTGTCTCACAGCACTGATAGGGGAAATTTCATGCCTGGCGGGTTTGGCACTTTGTGGCTGGCTGGCTGACAGCTGGGAAAAGGAAGATTAGAGGAGATCAATAATGGGCTGGCTGGAATCAGAAATAATAGGCTAAGTTTTGGAGGGCATCTAAGGAAGTTCAGGGTTCCAGCTAGTTAGCTACTCTCCAAAGATGGTGTGATTTGTCATGTTGAGGCCTACATGTCTTAAGAGAAGGAGCTTACATTTAGGGAATGTTAGTATCCCACTAGTTATATGATACTTATATGAGGCAGCATTCACCCAAGGCAGCCTCTGGGCCCCTTCACCTTTATATGTAAATCTTGAATGTGCATCCAACCTTGGGAAGCATTTATCCCATTGGCCATGTGGTCCCCAAAGACTGCTAAGGAATATTAACAAGTACGGTCTTGAATTTGAAATTCCAACCATCCTAAACATTCAGATCAAGGTTGATGGAATTTGTATGGAAGGTTAGAAACAGGGAAAGAGAGGGACTAATGAAGAATAGCTTACCTGATTCAGAGATCAAGCCTACAGATCATTACAGATATAAAGAATCAGTGACCAGTGTAATTTAGACCAGCCAAATAAGGAATTTTCCAATTATTTTATAGGTAGTTATTAGAAATAGCAGAGCAATAATAATTGGTATTATTCAGAGTAAGGTGTGAGACCATTCAAAGGCTTTGGTTTGGGGCTCTCAGTAATGGCACATCTGTAGGGCAAATCACTAAAGTGCAGATAAAGGAGGAAAGCAATCCTGGCAAGATTCATTTACTGCCCCCCCCCCCTTAAGTCTAATATTGCTAGACCCACGCATCGCAGGCATCACAGTCCATCAGGTGATTTTGAAGTCTCAACCATCAGCGAGCTGTGAATGTGTAACTTTGGAACTTGTCACTTTGGAAGGCTGTCTGTTCAGAAACTATCTTTCTGTTGATTTTCAATAATGAAAGAGGATTAAAAGGACTGACTAAACACAAGGGACGACGCAACTCAAAATCTCCACTGGAAACCTATATGTTTTTACCAGTCGGAATGGGCTTTGGAAATACCAAATAGAAAAACGTCTGCCAGAGTAGAACCTGTCTGACTAGATATACATATCCAAAAATAAAATGAGGAAAAGGAAGTACTGAACTTGGGATTAGAACTAGCCAGGATAATGTAGGAAAGCAAACCAAGCAATCTGGCTGACATATCACCCAATGTCCCTGAAGGGTCACAAAAAGATCTCACAAATCCATGAGGCCTGAGCAGAAAGAGACATCAAGGAAAGCCAGATGTGATTCTGTGCAATTTAGTGGGAGCTTCTTCCCGTTTTCTCCCTGTAGGAGTCTCTATAATATCTAGGGAATAGTGATCCCAGTCATTTTCCAACTTGTGTAGTCACCAAGACTATAGAGACATAACTGTGTGGCTGAGTTCACATTGTCTCTAGGGCGGGTCAAAAGCCAGGCTGTATGTGGCTGGGTGATCAGAGAGGACAGATACCACAGAGCAAGCTTTGGCCAGAATAAGAGTTCATTCACTCCATCCATTAAAAAAACAATTACTGAGCTTCTACCACATGCCAGACATTGTTCTCAGTGCTTGGGATACATTAGGAAGCAAAACCATTGCTAAATAAATAATCTGTCCACACCCTTTTGGAGCTTACATATAATGGGGTGTCAAGGAAGCAGGTAATCTATTCATGGCATTTCAGGAGACAGAGTAAACATGACTCATAGATGAGAGTCAGCAATAGAATCCAGGCCAGTCCATCCATTCCACCAATAAGGATCTGTTCAGCACCATCTCTGATGAGAGGAAGAGCAGGTGGAAATGGAGAAATGAAGTCAGAGAAATCTGGATAAAGATCTTGACTCTACCATCTATTACCTAATCTTAATCAAAGGGATTAAACTCACTCTCCTTCAGGTTCTTTATCTATAAAATGTGGGATGAGAATACCCATTTCATTGTGCTGCAGATTAAGTAATGAAATATACGTATACAAAATCCTCTACATGGCACTGACTTATAGTAAAAATTCATTAATTTATAATCTTTTCTTTTATCTTTGACAAACATAGTTGTCTACAACAAATCTATAACTTTTTAAATACTTTTTTGGGGGACAGCATGGACTATGTTATTACCTTTTGGCCTTTGAGATAAACTGAGATGGAGAGCAATTTGGGTGAGTCCTTTGGTGGTGAATAATTCAGGTCTCTGCTCATCAGACAACCGTCTGTAATAACCTTGATTAATATGCACTCTTCTTAACATTGTGGTCACCCACTTGAGATTTCTGCCATTAGCAATCTTCCTATATTTTTCTTTTCATTTTGATCAAAATGTTTCTAAGTGAAATGATTGAAATAAAACAAGAAAATGTGCTGAAACCAGTTTGGCTCAGTGGATATAACGTCGGCCTGCGGACGGAAAGGTCCCAGGTGCAATTCCGGTCAAGGGCATGTACCTTGGTTGTGGGCACATTCCCAGTAGGGGGTGTGCAGGAGGCAGCTGATCGATGATTCTCTCTCATCGATGTTTCTGACTCTCTATCCTTCTCATTTCCTCTCTGTAAAAAATCAATAAAATATATTTTAAAAAACAAAACAAAAACAAACAAACAAAACCCAAGAAAATGTGTGCACAGTGCAGAAGATAGTGGATGTCTCATGGTCTTGAATATGTCCCTGCATCTCTGTGGGCAAGAAGTAAAGAACTCTATGACAGGAGGACCATTCTGGGTTAAAAGTTCAAGCTCCAGCTCAAGGTGAATAAACAAGTAACTTCATGAAGCTGCCAGGACTATCAAATGAACTAATGCCTTCAGAACACTGAGCATTTTGCTTGGCCTGTAGTAGGTACCTGATGTTCCTCTACTCCTAGCAATACCCTACAACAAATTTAGCTTTCACTAGATTACAGGAGTAGATGAGGCAAACTTGAATGTGCATTATTCTCTACCAGGGTAGGCAAATAATGTAACTTCATATGAAAATGAGGAGCTCGTGGAACAAAAGAGCTATGTTCATAAGTAGCACTGGTATCCTTTCGGCTGGAAAGATATTTTTCTTAAGTGGCTGGAGCTTGTCGCTCGGCTAGATACATCCTATTTATGGTGTCTTTCTCTAAAGCTCATGATTAATGTGGGCTTTTAAAAATTGTTTTTCTTTGTGTTATGTAAATAGAGTTTCTCTCCAGTATGGCTGAATGCTGGTTTTAATTAAATTTAGGAAGGAAGAGGAGGGGGGCTGGGTAGCCTGACAAAGTGGAAGAGCATCAGTGAAAATCACATTTATGTTTGGAGCTTGGCATTTCCAAATAGAATAAATAATATGAAAGAGAAGACTTCTCCAAATGGGAAAATAATGAATATGCTTAAACTTTCTTATATTGTTCTCATTTTGGCTTCTTGATAGGCTTCTTGTTTTGCAAAGGAGAGTTTTATTTTTTAATTGTTAACTCTAAGTATTTTGTACTTACCATGCCATGAACAACCTTTCTTTTTGTTTTATTTTCCTCCAGAAAAAAAAAATCATTATTTCATGAAAGTGAATTTTGCTATTTAATTAATCATATGTTTATTTGTGTGACTTTGGCTATAACATAATTGAATCTTGAATCAAGGCTAATTTACACTGGGCTAAAGTTAATTATAGTGTGGAGTGGGAACTACATTAATTTTGGCTAGAATTTACCTTTACTCAGCATACTCTTCTTACAAGAAATGCGGATTAGTGGTGTACACATGATTACTCTAAAAAAAATTGTTTTCAAGCACTTGAATAGCCTACAGTTATTTATAATAGTTATGCTAATTAGAAACTGGTCTCATCTATTCCTCAGAGCAGGTCCTTAAGAGCCTTTAGTCAGCAATAGGATAAATGGATAAACTCGGAGACGAACATAAATTATTGCAGGTATTTGGGACTCGTAAAACAATATTTCTTCAAAAACATTTCCTTATCTAGATTTTTTTTTCATGGTTTCAGCCTGACCTTCCCCTCTGCTAGTTCAAATGAGTAAAACTGGTCTGTGTTCCTAAATCATTCCTGAGAGTTCGAACTCCTAACTGCCCATCAGTGCCGTGGCAGTTCTGTTTCTGCAGGCAGCTTCTCACCTGAGGCATTAGCAAGCTCACTAAGAAGGCTGATTGAGTCTGTCTCTGAAATATGATTAGGGTTAAAAACATGCATTGTCTAATGGAAAGGAATACTCTAAATTCAGGGCAGTCATGCTTCTTGTGGTGAGGTCAAAGAGTGAGTAGATTATGGGTTGAGGGGGATAAAGAAGGAAGGAGAAAGATTTATGTGCTCTGTGGTATTTGAAACCAACTTACAATTGGCCCCTGGAGTCCAGAGATTTACATATTGTGTAGTTTGAAAAAAGTGGATTCAGATTTTAGAGTAACCTTCTAAAGTGCCTCTTTCCTGGCCAATAAACATTCTGGTTAATTTCAAAAAGAAAAGGAAAATAATTTATATTGAAAAATTTTGCTTGAAAGGAGTAACCATTTGCCTAGCAGCCATTGGGTCATGCTTAAAAAGCACAAATTCCAGTTCCTCATAAAGCTTATGATACAAGTTTCTTAACTTCTCAATGCCTCATCATCTTAAGAGGACACTGTTAAGAAGAAATTGTATCATACATACTCAGTGTATAAGAATTCAACACTACGCATTTGTAAAAGGGGAGGAAAAGAAAAAAAATAATTTATTGCAAGAATGATTCCATCTGCCATTTCACTCAATGAATGTTTCCCCAGTAAACATAAAATGGGAGGTATAAATTTGCCCTCCTTTTTTTTTTTTTTTTGTCTTAATCCCCAAGGTTCTCATAGGATGTGAACATCTCAATAAACCCACTACTTCCACTATTTAAAAAAACAGTACTTATTTTTATACAACAGAACCCTGCTACTTCATCTGGAGCTCAGCTGAACAGTGAAGGAGGTCACAGTTATAGAGAGATGACATGCCTAACATTAATATAAGACCTTTCCTCAGGTATTTTCAGTGAGAATGTAGACTGTGGGTGTTTGTTTTTTTGTTTTTGCCTCATATGTTAACTTTAGAATTTTGCTCCCAGGTAAGATGTAACTCCACTTTATGGCTACTCTTAAAAGATAGTTGGATCATGGAGACAGAAGGTAGAAGAGTGCTTACCAGGGGCTGTAGGGAGAGATGAATGGGGAGTTAATGTTTAATGAGTATAGATTTCTATTTGGGAATGATAAAAAAAAAAAGTTCTGAATATGGATGGGAGTGATGGTTGCACAACATTGTAAATATGTTTAATGCCACTGAGTTGTACAAATGATTAAACTAGTAAATTTCATGTTAGTGTATATTTTACCATAACAACCAAAAAAAATGGATAGTTTGGAAGGTCCCACAAGAAAATATGCATGTCAAGGACTTAGCACAAAATCATGAACAGCCATTACAAATAACTATGATAATTAGAGAGATTATTGGATGACTGTTTAAATATCAGGCCTACCTGTCTGATTTTATGTCTTTTGACTCCGTCTAATTAATACACAGGCTGGGAGGTGATGTGATGGTTCTCCTGACCAGTAGGCACATTTCAGGGCAGAAATTACAGAACTCCTCTCTGGATCCCATTCAATCCTATCCCTTACCCTCATGCTACCCACCTTCCTATTCTTTGTTCCTGTGTGTATCCAGCCAAGCCCAGGGATGACTTTGGGGTATTTGCTTCCACTTCTGTCTCCATAATCAACATCTAGACTTGTCTGCAGTTCTCTGAGTTTCATCCTCTATTGAGTCTATTCTCTCAGAAACTATTTTGTGTTATTCTTCACATTTCCTCTAGTTCTTTGCCCAAGGTAACTTCCTATATAGTAAACTTGAGTTCTTAGTACTTGGGACACTCACTGGTGACTTACCCTCAGCTCTATCTTCTTTCATGGTGATCAGACATTGTTCTCAGAATAGGGAGCCAAGGGCTTCAGGACTTCCTTCTTAGAACCATTCAGGTTTAATCTTCTAAATGGGACACAGCTCCTCTGTGTGGCTGGGAGAAGTAAGAGAACAGAGGTAGAGGGCCTGGTGAGGGCCGTCACCTGGGTGAAAAGTCCAGGAGCTGGGAAGAGAGCCAAGGTCAAAAACAAAGCGGCATAAGGGTGGTAGAAGATATCAAGAACACAGAGAAGACAGGGTAAGGCCAGGGAAAGAAACAATGGTCAGCATAGACAACTCTGCTCTGAGACCCTTTCCCTGGCTATAGCCCCTGTTTAAAATTCTAGGCCAATTCCCTCTTCTGCTGGTCCTTCTCCCACTTAAAACACCTACAGCTGATTCTGGAAGAGGACCTGACATCAAAGTGTGACAGGATCTTAGAGAGAATGTGCTTCATCTGTCTTATTTTCAGAGGAGGCATGGCCCAGCGAACTCAGCTGTTCAATGGTGAGGTCTAGACTTGAACTCAAATCCCACAATTTTTAATAACTCCCTTGTAATTCATGGCCTCTGAGGGTTGAGGCCATAATGATGAAGCTGTGCAGAGCCATACTGAATATAGCACCATATGCACTGCAGCAGGTAATAAATGCCTCTTGATGATAGTGGCGATGAAGATGATGATGATTATGGCCATAGCGAAAACTCCATTTAGATGAAATTAAATGATACTGCGAGGATGAGAGAGGAAAATGCCATGCTATTTAATGTCTGACGTGTAAGATGAATTTGGTAATGAAGCCCAGGGACTTATCAGGCCAGAAAACTGCTTTCTCTCATTACACAGCCCTTAATGACCCTCTTATTACTAATATAAAGGAAAAGATATACATAGAAACACATGTTACTGAATGTTTGGTTGCAAGAAATGAAACTCGTGCACCAGCTTGAGGGGTTAGCAACAGACGCTGTTTCAGTTTGAATGATCAAATTTGCTGTTTTCCAGCTGGAAAATGACAACTGAAGTAAAGGGTAAAGGATGATTTGGCTATATTTATAAAAAAGACAGGGGGAGAGTAATCTAAGAGAGCAGGTGGAGTTGGCTAGTTCTGAGGATAGCTACGGGGGACCTAGAAGAGGGAATAGATTTATTTGAAAGTCTGACTTATGCCTTTTTTGGAGATGTGTGTCTCAAAGTGTTCAACTTCTCACTTATATGGCATTCATTCCTCCGACAAAACCTACTTATCCAAGATACAGCTGATAACCATTAGGGACACCAAAACAGAGGTTGCATCTATTCACAAAATCTCATGCACTTCACCCAAGAGTTCTTCTTAGGTCCCCGATCAGGATTTATTTGACACCCAATCTTAGAGAGTTGCCTGGTTTTCCTAGCTCATAGCAAATTATAAGCAGCGAGGCCTAATGCTTGAAAGGGGTATTTCCTGAAGGGCACATTCTTAGGCCAGAGCAAGTGACGCCTGACAACCTGAAAGTAAAGGGAAAGGAAATCATTAAAAAAAAAAAAAAATACTTAGAATGAAATAAAACACAGTAATGTGTTGCCATTTAGTGTGGGGAAGTTCTTATACATCATTCTAGTCCTTGGGAGCAGAGTTGATTTCTATCATAACTGAAAGAGCTTGGTGTCAGTCATGTCATCTGAAGATTTAGATAAGATAATCTTTAAGGCCCTGCCATTAAAAAAAAAGAAAAAAGAAAAAAGAAAAAACAAATGTTTGATGCTACCTTTCTACCAAAGTATATTCTTGGATGTGGTGAGGGGAGAAGTGGATTTTTACCCCCCAAATGACTTTGGTATCTGAAGCACTTATCTCAATTACCTGGAAAACTGTCTTCCATGCTGCTGCCTTCTTGATGTGGCCTTCTTTAGCGTGGTCAGAGTTGGAGTACTGCCTCCACCATGTATGAGTGAATGACTTGGGCAGGATACTGCCGTTTGCCAATCCCCAGGTTCTTCACTTGTAAGCTGTGGATTGTAATACATACCACGCATGATGTTCTAAGTACGAATGGGTTGATTCTATGTGTGTCTAGTGTTTAGCTTCCTAAGACAGAAAATACTCAATATTGCTGTCAATAATAGTAACCCAGCTTTTTCCCCCTTTTCCTTTAATTTATGTATACTGTGCAGACATAAAGGATGAAGTTGTAAGGCAAAGGAACCTATGACACTTGGGGCAGCTACTCAATGGAACAAAGAGTGAGCCTCATCCTCCTATTAAGACACCACCAACAACAAATCTAGGTTGGGAATTTTGTCCCAATTACTGGCTGTCCCTTCCACTCAAAGCAATAGAAGTATTGATTTAGCCTTTTGTAGTTTAACTGATAATTTTGCAAACTTTATTTCTTGTGATCTTCCCAATACACTTGTGCAAAGGGACTGGGGGAAAACAAGAGCAGTAAGACCACAGAGGACAGGGTGGAGTGGAGGACTCAGACCAGGCCTATGTTACGAAGTTCTGATCATCATTTGGGATTAACTCCCTCAGAATACCTATTTACTATTAAACAAACGAAGCCATAAAGCTTTTAAATAGATGAGATATACTATGCATTTTTATTTTGAAAATACTGTTTTCTGCCGTTGAAGGAGTGGGGTGGATATAAATAAGAACATATATGAGACATCCACTAGGAGCTATGGCAGTAGTCATGGCAGAGGAGGGGAGACATGGAAAGCTGTAGGAGACAGTTGGGAGGTACAACCAGGAGTGATGCAGTGTGCTGAATGAAGGCATCAGCTAATGGAGATCCAAAGGATGTTCCCCTGGCTTTCTTGGTATCTCACCCCCACAACTAGAGCACTCTTCTGTGATCTTTTCTGTAGAAGTTTGCATCATGTAATTAGCCTTTCACATTTTGAGTTTGACATGCCTTTGAGATATCAAGAGAAGCCATCAAACATGTACAAGTATTGCCTGTTCAAAGGCATAATCTAGAATGAAAATTTGTAAGAGACACGTGGTAGCTGGAACCAGGCAAAGTGGGTCTATCCTCCCATGATATAGGCTTTAAAGTTGTTATTTGTTAAATGGGAATAAGATATTCCCTGTAATTTGACAAAAGAAAGTCAATAATTGATTGAGCCAAATCAATGGGAGTAGAAACAAATGCCTTCCATAAGAGACTTCCTAAAAATATAGCACAAAAATTATATATTTTAGGGTTGGGAACAAAACTCTATTTTCTTAGGTAAGTGACCAAATTTTTATCCTTTACTCACACATGACATTCAGGAAAAGCATTAACATTCACCCAGAGCATGCTGTGATTCTCACAGACGGTGAGGCTGGCTGAAGACTGGAGTGGAAAGTTTTGAAATCTGCATAGTGTGGAAGGGGCTTGTTGCTTGTTTGTTTATTGTGCATCTTTCTCATTTTATGCCTCCTCTTTGCCTGAAGCTACCATCAGGAATGAAACGTTGCAGTTGCTATTTTCTGGTGAAGTATGTAAAAATAAACGTGAGCTAAATGCACATTTATGGGATGTTTAGAAGGGAGTCCCTGCAGTCCTGCATCTGATTTTACTTTTCTTTCCTGCTTTCCCTCCCAGTGCTTTGTCTATTGCCTCGGCTGCAGCCATGGGTGACTATGCTCTATGCCAGGGGTCCTCAAACTTTTTAAAGTGGAGGCCAGATCACGGTCCCTCAGAGAGCTGGAGGGCCGGACTATATGAACTACTAATCCCTACTGTAACACCTTGGCTGCGCTCCCTGCCCAAAAAACCTGGCGGGCAGGATCAGACTCCCCTGGGGGCTGCATGTGGCCCGCGGGCCATAGTTTGAAGACCCCTGCTCTATGCAATCATAAAAAAGTGAGTCAGCCCAAAGAGACAATTGAAACACACACACACATACACACACACACACACACACACACACACACACACACACATTATCTTTTTTCATTAGTGGAGCTATACCTTAAAATTTAGAGGTAATATTCCAAATTTGGTGACTTTTATCTTTCTAATTGCATAACCATTTCTTTTTTTTTTTTTTACTTTTTTTTAACTAGCCAATCTTTAATTTTTATTAAACGTTTATAGAAAGCATGATGGCCACCTCACTTTCCCAGAATTCCTACTTCATCTTTATTTTTTTATTTCTAGAATAAAAATACCAACTCTTTCACACTTTGGCACCTCTGTGTATACCCAAACCTTCTACTTAAGCTTTAGAACTTTAAGAAAGGACATGGCTTTTAAAAGGATGTATCTTTTAAATTTGAATTTTTCAATTGCTGTTTACTTTCAGAAGTTTTTTTGTATTATTTCCAGGTATATTTTTAATGCTGGACAAAATGAGCAGTCAGCTCACAAGGTCCCAAGCACAGATGCTCTGTTTTGGTTCCCGTGGGCCCATAAAATTTACCTTTCCATCTGTTTGAGGATCTGAATTCAAACCAACCTAGTCTTAAGCCAATCCTTAGCTTTCCACAGGGAATGCTCTAATTTGGGTTGAACCTAGCCTTTTACAGGTCTTCAAGCCATAGGGAAAGGCTGAGTAGTTGGTGGTTTTCCTTGCCCCTTCTGCCCTGAACCCGGGGTGGGTCCCTGTGGTGAGATCTCACATGCACATTGATAACTGCTTCTTGCCGAAACCGGTTTGGCTCAGTGGATAGAGCGTCGGCCTGCTGACTGAAAGGTCCCGGGTTCGATTCAGTCAAGGGCATGTACCTTGGTTGCGGGCACATCCCCAGTAGGGGGTGTGCAAGAGGCAGCTGATCAATGATTCTCTCTCATCGATGCTTCTAACTCTGTCCCTCTGTCTTCCTTTCTGTAAAAAAATCAATAAAATATATTTTAAAAAAATAACTGCTTCTTTGTTTGCTATAGTTCTGTAGGACTCGTGAGCAAAAGCCCCATTAGCTTTCAGAACTAGGTGTTTTATGGGGGAGCCTATCTCCCGTTGGAACCTTAAATTTCGAGGACTAGTTATGTGGTCCAAATTCTTCAGTCTTCAAGAAGAAACTAGGAGGTGAAGGTTCCTTTCCATCATGTGATGCTGTGCCAGCAGTGTAGTATATGGCACAAGTGTGTCTCAGTCTTTCCTTCATGTTTTATTGTAATTGCTTTCTCACTTGTGTAATGTGTAGGCATCAGTTAGGGATTTTTCTCAGAAGGAATTGTTCTATGCACAGCTTTACATTCTACGCAGCTATGGGAGGAGGGACATTCAGGACCCTCCTATGAAACCACTATGGGAGAGAAGCATAGGGATATACCGGAATATCTTTAGAAAACTCCTCCTGGGTGTTTCAGAGCCAAGATTGGAAACCAGAATTTTCTGGAGGCCCATTGACACTTGATGTCTAAAAGTTAGATTTAAGAATATAAAAATAAGTAATAGATTATTCAAATCACTTCATTATTTTATTTTGTATATGTATTTTTATGAAAAATTAAGAAATTATGTTAACCTTTCACTGTCACTTCTGATTTGGTCTGGTTTAACATATATTTCAGTTATCAATATATGTACATAAATGCTGCCAGTGAAATTTCAACTTTCAATATGTTGCAAATATTTTTTGTTACAGATTATAGTTTTTTAAAATAATTCTTTATTGTTGAAAGTATTACATAAGTCTCTGCCCCCCCCCCCCCCCCCGACATTAGCCCCCTCCAGCCTGCCCTTACCACCGGCCCCAGGCCCTCACCACCTCATTGTCTGTGGCCATGGGCCAATATGCACTCAAGGTTCTTGATTGATTACCTCCCACCCATCTTCTTCCTCCTTCATTTCAAGATTCTGCACTCTGATCAGATTATAACTTTTAAAATATATATATATATATTATTGATTTTTTACAGAGAGGAAGAAAGAGGGATAGAGAGTTAGAAACATCAATGAGAGAGAATCTTTGATCAGCTGCCTCTTGCACACTCCCTACTGGGGATGTGCCCACAACCAAGGTACATGACCTTGACGGGAATCCAACCTGGGACCTTTCAGTCCGCAGGCTGACGCTCTATCCACTGAGCCAAACCGATTTCGGCAGATTATAACTTTTATCAGTGTAAAACTTTGTGTCTTTTAAGATCATTTTCCTTGAGTTTAACTTTATTTTGATATTTTCACCTCTGCATTCATTTAGTTTGCATGTAGCTTGCATGTCTTAACTTATCCCTTAGTTAACAAATTTCATCATCACTTATTTTAGACAGGTTTCCTGTGTTAAAACTACTAGTAAGCCCTGAGGTCACATTGATGTTTTTCATATTCTGACTAAAACTTTCTTGCTGTTTGATTTTGGGTGAATATCTGAACATCCATAAGCAGACAAACCTCTGACAAATGATAAATACCCAACAAATATTAGCCATCATATATGTTCATGGCAGTAATAGTTGCAATAATAGCCTTTGATAGTCATGTAGTAACAGCCGTAATAGTGGTAGTGATTATATCAATGATTTAGTCTTATGTTATTTATATTATTTTTATGCTCCCTTCTACTCTTTTTTCATGTATTTTACTCTTGCTTTTTTAAAAAAAATTCTCTAGAGATTTAAAATATATACATTCTTTTTATGCTATTAATGATCTAGCAAGGTTGAAGAATTTGATGGTGCCACAGAAAGAAAAGTGGCAAAGCTATGCTTCTGACACCAAATCCAGAACTTTAACCCTGTTTGCTTTAAACTCTGTTAGCTTAATACGGGTACATATATGGGATTCTTTCTTTATTTTAAAAATGAAAGAAAAATCCATATGACATCTAGAAATTTGTCTCTTCATTAATTTTGATTAGCAAGTGGTAAGCCTTTTTTATCTGAAAACTTGGCCCTTTTCCAGTTTAGAAATGTATAATGTATATTACAGCTTGATTATAAATCCTGTGCGTTTTGGTGGGTTTTTTTTTGTTTTGTTTTGTTTTGTTTTTTTGTTTTTTTTGCTAAGGCATAGAAATGGGCCCCTTTACTCTGAACTTAGGGAGCACAGCCCTGTTTTCCTATCCATGCCATCGACCCTCTTTTGTGTGACATGGATCTTGCTGATTGAGGAATCTCATTTTCACGGAATTAATCACAAGGAAGGAGAGTCTCCAGGCTGCAGGAAAAATCTCCGTGCTGAGAGGAAATGGACCGCCTTTCTGTGGCTGCTAAGGAGGCACCTGACTTCTCTGAGCCTTGGTGGTCTCATTTTGAAATGGGGAGGATAATAATCGCCATGCCTGCCCCACAAGTTCAAGAGAAAAAAAGACCAGTGAGAATGCGGCAGAAGTTGAAAAGCAGAGTTTAAACAATCAAGCTTTTGAGAATGTATTTTTAGTGCTCCACCCAGGACAACAATCAGCACAGATAACATAACATTGCTGAAAACAAACTAGTCTAAAACAAATAATCTAGGACTGTCATTTTACAAATGAGAAAACTAGGGCCCAAAGCATGTAAGTGACTTGCCTCTGGTGTCCCAACTACCCTGTTTCCCCGAAAATAAGACAGTGTCTTATATTAACTTTTTCTCCCAAAGTTGCGCTAGGTCTTATTTTAAGGGGATGTCTTATCTTTCCATGCTCTAGGTCTTATTTTTGGAGGATGTCTTATTTTCAGGGAAACATGGGTAGTAGTAGATCTGAATCTAAACCACACTAGTCTCCAGCAACAAGATTTGCATGATTTTTATGTGAGCCTGAGACACATTTTTCAGCCAGCAACAATGTGGTAACAACCAGGTCATTTGCTGTAAAAAGCCCTTCAAGGCTTTGCGTATGGGACGTATTTCACATGCAGATGTCACAGGGAGTTAATTTGGGTTTTAGGCAGTGAGCCAGCGTGGCCAAATGCTACAGGCCTCTTCCTTGGTTACAGTTTGGTGATTTAAAAATGGTTCTCCCTGCTGAGTGATAAGATGATAAGAACAGCTTCCCTAGGGAAAGTACAGTCTGCATAGCTAAGTGGGCCCCCTAACTTTTTTTCCTGGAATAATCCTTTGGAATAAAAACTTCAAAGAAAGAGATGAATAAAGCAAAACCTTACCTCATTAAAGAAATAATCAGGCAACATAAATTGACTAAAAGTCCAAGATATCTCAAATACTCAACTAGCAGTATGTGGAGAGATTCATAGCTAACACAAGTGAAGAATAGTGAACTAGAGCAAAACCCCCATTGAAAAAATACCCTTTCTTCTCGTCAAAAGCCCCAGATGTGCGCCAAGTGATCAGTGTTTCTTCCATTAAAAGTTCAAAAGATGGAATCCAGATGTTTTTCTCCGCTCTGTGGCCTTTGGCCCCAGATACATTTACTTGCTCTTGGAGGTTTCGGTCACATGACTCTCTGAACTTTATGCTCTGCCTAAATAGCTCTGAAATTTACTCTATGATAATGGAGCATAGAGTTGTTTGGGTTGCGGGGTCAATTTCATGTCTATGAAGTGTTGCTGAAACTTTAAAGTTTTCTTTTTTTCTCTGAGTCCTTTTCTAAAGAATGTCCTTGTTTAAGTCACATTATCACCATTGCATCTAAAATGTTGAGTGCCAAACATTTTTAAGTGCCAAATGTTTCACCTTCATTGGGTCATAGAGGGTTGGAAAGAATAAAGGTACTAATAGAATATAAATGATCTTCTTAAGTATTGCAATATAGCATTCATAAACATTGCTGTGATGAGATGGACAAGATGTTCTAAGAAACAAATTGCTTTAAAACATTTCTTGGCTTTCAATACCAATCAAAAAATCATCTCCACTCACACAGCATCGCCACCAAACCTGCTTTGAAGAAGATAAAACAGTTCTCTGTCCTGGACACAAACGTGTTAGCTCTTAGTCATAGGATGGCATCGGGCCCTTTTGGGGAATTTAAAACAAAAGTGTGTGGAAAGATGCCTATTTATAGCAGCAAGGATTTGATAGGGGAAGTCAGTTGTAACATAATAATCACTGAATAAAGTTCCTGTGGACCTTTTTTCCCTGCTAGCTCCATGAGCAGCTCCCCAATGGATTAGGAGTCATATTTATCAATGGACATTCCCGCTGTGGGAAACAATAGCAAAATGTTCATTTTTAACATTTTCAAAGGTCCTCAAAAATGCCATTTTTCACACCATAAATCTGGGGTACTTGAATGTCGGGTTGTTTTCTCGAAGGCCTGTGGAGAGCAGAGCTGCAACCTGCTGTGGTCAAGCTTGGCGGAAACAAAAGTGTTGCTATTGGTGACTCTAAAGGACTCTTAGAGCTGTTAGCCAGTATTGTTTTTGACAAAACCATTATGGTCCTACCGAGAAAGATCAGAGAGAAAAACAATTCTCTGAGACAAACGTGATTCTTCAGGAATGACACGTGGTAGGTTTTCATTATTTTCTTTAATATTTTGTTTCTGAAAAGACCTATTCTGGGGGAAAATGCTGAATTATCTGTATAAGGAAAATCCTGCCAGAGAAAGCAAAATAGAATATAAATATTACTCATCTCTGAGAATGCAAAATCATCCACTGATCTGATAACAGGCAACTGGTCTGTTTTCCAGTTCTCCTGCCATTAAGAGGCTCGTTAGTCCAGGCAGGGGTCCTCAAACATTTTAAAGTGGGGGCCAGATTACGGTCCCTCAGAGAGCTGGAGGGCCGGACTATATGAACTACTAATTTCTACTGTAACACCTCGGCTGCGCTCACTGCCCAAAAAACCTGGCAGGCCGGATCAGACTCCTCTGCGGGCCGCATGTGGCCCGTGGGCCATAGTTTGAAGACCCCTGGTCCAGAGGATGGGAAGACTGGCCTTCTCTTTGTTTCCAAAGGTTAGGGAGATGTCACCTGGGAATGTGAATTATTTTTCTACCTTTCTTAATGACGATGTCATAATAACCTGGTTATTATTTAACAGGAAACCAGATAATATAACCATGCCATTTATACAGCTTTACCAAACAGATGAATTTAACATTTCCCAAGCCTGTACCTGCTGATCGATGGAGGAAGGAACTGGACAGAGGCAGTTTAGACACATGCCCAGATCTGAGCTATCTGGGAAGGTGCCTACCTGTCTGCCAGTCACACCTGGGAATATTTAAACTTCTAAACAAATGAGCAGCTCTCTCTCTCTCTCTCTCTCTCTCTCTCTCTCTCTCTCTCTCTCTCTCTCTCTCTCTCTCTCTCTCTCTCTCTCGATTCTTGGCTCTCCTGTGGCAAAGTGAACGTGACTCATGTCCAGGTAGGACTCCACACAATGGATTCAATGGATTGATGGGCTGAATCTGTACTGAATGGTGAACGACACAGCCTGCAGCATGGAGCAAAAGCTCTGGACACTAGCCTTGCTTTTGGCTTTGCTGAACACACAGCCGCCCCTCATTTAGGGCTGGATTAAGGGAGGTGGGACATTGGGAACTAAGAAATGTAATTCCACACAAAATATTTAACCATCTCTCATCCTCCCATGGGGGCTTCTGAAAATGCTTCACCAGTACCCCTAGAATCCTTCTCCCACAAACAATGGAGGAACCACACTCCTGTACTCCTCTGATAGCACTGTCACTCTAGCTCTAAGTAATAAACAGAAATTTTCAAACGTTTCAAAAATTTAAAAATGTTTACATTTTCAAATGGTTATAGTTTTCACAGCCAAGTCACATTATTCTTTTCCATATAATAATTAGCTAAGATATTCCTGCTGGGTTTACTCACATTTCATTTCAGATGGCTTTGTGGCTTGAATTTATTTCAATGGGATTTAGTACTAAAGACAGGAGTAATATAACAAAATTAATCATTGGCAAATAAATAAATTTTAAATAGTAGCATTTATGTAGCCAGTGTTCTACTAGTCGGGTAGTAAAATGAAGCAATTATTTAGGTAATTTGGGTAAAAGTAAGATATGCCAAATTGACTAACAATTTTATTCACTTGTTCATTTAACAAATATTTATTAAGTGTCAAAGGATAAAGCACAGCTCTTTTTCTTACAAAGCATGAAACGGAATGAGGATGACTAGATACAGATACAGCTGTAAGACATCACCTCTATGTGCTCATTGTTACCCAGATCAGGCAGGTAGGCCCTTGGTTCATTCCTAACTGGCATCACTAGGTTTGCTAGACAGCTGTTGTCCAGGTTATTTCTATTCACCACACTTGAATGGCATAATTACCTCTAAAAAATATTTTATTTATTTATTTTTAAATCTTCACCTGAAGATAAATTTTTTTCTTGATTCTGGAGAAAGAGGAACAAAGAGAGAGCGGAAGAGAGAGAAACATCAGTATGACAGAGAAACTTTGATTGGTTGCTTCCTGTATGCGCTCCAACCAGGAGCCATTTGTGGCTTGATCAGTGCTTTGCTTCTCATTCTTGTATTTTATTTCACCTTTTTTTGTCATACTCTGAGTCACTGGCTTAGACCCTAACATCCTCATTGGGAAGAACTTCTTTGTTACCAGTACTGCCATTGGTAAAAAAAAACAAAAAAAACAAAAACAAACAAACAAACAAAAAACCCCACAGAAAAACAGGTATGTTGAAATGGCATGGCAGTTTCCATTAAATCTTATTTCACTTCTCTATGCTGGATGAAGATAGGGGCCACCTGCAATAATTCTGGCCACCCTTTGCTAATAAAGACTCTCTGGGTCACCCCAAGTCTTTAAGTCACATAGTCAAGTAATTAAAAAACCACAATTTCATTTGAACTCCAAAGCTTGACTTAGTTTTAAATTGCTCCTCAATTCTAGCTTGAACTCATTTAAGGCTAAAAACCTGCGGTGAGAAAGGGGTGTGGGGGCAGTTGGTTTTCTGTCATCTGCTCTGTCCCAGCATACCTCCTGCCCCCTATTCTTCAGCTACAGTTTTTCTCTCCAAGAGTTAAAGGTGGGAGTGACAGAATGAGGAGAGGTAAGAGAAGGAGAGAGACATCACTTCACCACTTTAATGGGAAACATCACGCTTCCTGGACCAAGAAGACTATTAAACTGATTCTTTCCCTTTTTCTTAAAAATATATTTTATTGATTTTTTTTTTTTTTTTTTTTACAGAGAGTAAGGGAGAATAGAGATTTAGAAATATTGATGAGAAACATCGATCAGCTACTTCCTGCAAACCCCCCTACTGGGGATGTGCCTGCAACCAAGGTAGATGCCCTTGACCTAAATTGAACTTGGGACTCTTTAGTCTGGAGGTCAATGCTCGATCTACTGAGCCAAACCGGTTAGGGCTGATTCTTTTTCTTATGAACACTTTCTTGCCATAACACTGGCCCTCTTTCCCATATATTCTTTGTACTGACTCACGGAAAATACTCTGAGATGTTATCCTCCCAACTCAAGGAGTGCCACTATCTCCTTTTGCACCACTGAAGCAGGCAGCACACCTTCCTGAGGCTTAAGTCAGACCCCAGTTCACTGTTACAAGAATTACACACTAGTCAGGATACATAGGCCATACTCTCTCCTCACCAAAATTCTCCTTTCCTTATTATCTCTTGGATCTGACCAGGATGAAGAGTTCTAGAATAATTTCTGGGGTCATTCCCTTTGCAAGTGTGCACATAATATGGGTCCTTATCTCCTGCTTTTCTATCTAATCTTAGCTAATATGGGTCTCAGTGAAGATCAAGGCAGGGAGAGTTGCAGTATAATTTTCTATTCATTTGGGTTCTTGGAAATGAGTAATTTAACATTGCCGATGTAGAGGCAAGATTGTTCTTCCTCTTGAGTAAAGTGTGCCTGCTATTAATACGGTCCTGTCTTTTATATAGCGCCCCTTGGGAATCATACTCACCATACATTTAGTTCATTTCTCTTTCTCAGGTAGGAAGAGGCAATTTATTGAACACTTAGAGCAATGGAGCTTGAGGAGTATGGCTTCCAGGCATGGCCCTTAAGCTCACTGCTGCATTAGGGAATACAGATTGCTCTCCAATATGCTGCATGGCCTACCTCAGAATGTCCCCAGGATTCAGCAGATTAATTGCTATTAAACAGCCCAAACCCACCAAGTGTTGGAAAAGAGAGAAAAAAAATAATGAAGTCTAGGCTGAAGTGGCCACGGAAGGCTTTGCTCAGTGAAGAACACCTTTTCAAAATCAAGTTTACAACTCCAGATAATGAGTCTTAACCAACTAATGAGTCTCCTAAAAGGTCTAAGCTAGTGCTTCACCATACCCATGAAACCAAGACATGAATGAATGAGTGTAAAATGAATGATAATTTAAGGCCTAAAATCAGTCCAATGCTTAAATGCTTATGTGGAGGAGAGGAAGAAATTATAGCTTAGATTTTAAGTTTTATTCTGTCTATGGTGCGTAAAACACAGGATCATACAGATGGACCAGGGGAATTCCCAAACACTTGTTCAATGGATTTGGGTAGTTACAGAAGATCGTTGATTTCATACATTTTTAAGCTATTTTAACATTTCTCAATTATTTTTGCTAAGACCAGCAATGGACATATCGGGCTTGCTGCCTTTCCCGCATGAAGCAGTGTAAATTAATTGGTCCCAGCTTGCACTGCTGTTGTCGAATCAACACGGTCTGGCCGCCTTCTGTGAAATGCCAACTAATAGATCAAAGCCTCTGGAGAGTGACCCCTATTCTCCCCCAAATATATGTGGTTTTCTGGAAATCCATATCTCCTGCCTCTTTAAATGTCTGTGGGTCATTAGGAGAAGACAGTTTCCATCATTTTTACCTGGGACCATCTCGTTACTAATTTGCAGCCCTATAACCATCTGAGTATTTCACGCCCATGAAGTGATGTGCTAAGTGGGTTATACCAGTTTCTGCCCTGTCATGCGTACTCTAACGTTGGCTTGTCCACCTCTGCTTCCAGTTTTATTGGAAGCAGAGCAAGATTTGTGCTTTGTGCTGGGCTTAACATTCCATAATATGGTTGGTCCACCTGTGGGCACTGCATCTTAGAAGAAGATGCTAAGATAGAAAGCACAGATCAGGCATTTTAGCCATGTTTACCTTAAACTGATCATCATTCATGATTCACTTAGATTAATATACTTATTGTGGTAACTATACAAACCTTACAGCTTACCATTTTAACTATTCATAATTGTACAATCCAGTGGCATTAAATGCATTCACCATGCTGTAGAAACATCACCACTGTTGATACAAAACTTTTTCATCATCCATCCTAAGCATTCTGCCCCATTAAATAATAGCTCCCCTCTCCCCAAATAAAATTAATATTAATTACAATAAAAGATGCCCAGATGGTATAGAGCAGTGGTCGGCAAACCGTGACTCACGAGCCACATGAGGCTCTTTGGCCCCTTGAGTGTGGCTCTTCCACAAAATACCACGGCCTGGGTGAGTCTATTTTGAAGAAGTGGTATTAGAAGAAATTTAAGTTTAAAAATTTTGGCTCTCAAAAGAAGTTTCAACAGTTGTACTGTTGATATTTGGCTCTGCTGACTAATGAGTTTGCCGACCACTGATATAGAGGATGACTGAGTCACAGTACTCTTTGCCCTGCTTAGAAATTCCCAGGAAAGACAGTTGGGTGGGGAGGAAACAATAAACTAAAAGTCCCAAATGCTCTCTCTTGTAATAGGTAAAGAAAAGGTGGGGTGCATGTGCCTTTAGCTGATGTAAGCAATCTTCTGTCCTCTAGTATTTTGGTTACTGTGTTTCTTTTTGCTTTTGTGTTAGGCAATTTAAATATGAGCAAAGACTAGAGGGAACCACCCCTGGTCCTCATGTGGAGGAGAAATTGGCTGTTCTCAACTGTGTAACATATGCCCTGCTTTCAAGCAAAGCCACCAAACATGGCGCTTGGGCAGCCAGGATTTCCAAAGATCCTGGCTCAGAGCAGCGAGGCAGGATGACAAGTCAGTAGATCCAGGGCTGGCCCCCCTGGTCTTGCCGTCTCTCAGGAAAGAACCTCCCACCAGCACCGCTGTGCAAAGGGACAATTCATCTACAGGGGCCGAGTCACTCCAGGGGGACAACAAACGCAATCCAGCTCTGTGTCCCATAGTAAATCTTGTCTAGCTGAAGGATGTCTGGTTCCTTTCTGGAAAGAATGTTCTTAGCGGAGTTGCAGTTTGCCAAGGGTCAAATATGACAGAAATGGAGTGTCGCTAATAGTGATTGAAAAGGGTTCCTACTGTTTGTGGCCAGTGCCGGGGAGTAGAAAGGCCACATTTGTGAGCCAGAAAGCAGCAGGAGCCACTAAACTTTCCCCGAGACTTACTAAACTTTGAGTCACCTCTGCTCCCCCAGCTATTCTGTCAGGCTGTTTGGGGGAAACTGATATTATAATTACTAATCTCAGCAAGGGCCTAATGTGCAACCTGAAGCTTTTTCATCCTTGGGTGCAATTAGGGTGGGAGGGCAAGGCCAGCAGACACTGGCGGGCTCCACCCACTGCTCCCAAATCACCCTCCTTGGGTTTCATCCACACCCTCGCATCCTCTGCAGACAGGTAACTGAGCAGTGCCCAGCTCCGGGGCCTCCAGCGAGGGGAAATTATTCCTGCCCAAACTGGCTGGGAGCTATTAAAGGTTTAAATGTCACCTCAAAAGAGCTCTTTACTAACCTTTAAGTGGTGGCGTCTTGAGGGCTGTTTCAGGCAGGATTTGCCCCCTCCCAGGGAGTCTGGAGAGCTGAGAACATTTGTCTGTGTTGTTTCTCCACCCCCTCCCTTTCTTTTGCTCCTTTCAGGGAATTATCACTGTACTTTCAAAGGCAGAATCGGTGGGACAACCGGCACCTGCCGGACTGAGCTTCCCACTGAAGGCTCTCTTGGCTGAGTGTATAATTTCATTTAATCCTGAATAGCCCCCTTTACCTATTGTCAACAAATTCCCTTTAATCCTAACCACCACTTAGGAGAATATTTACTATCAAAAGGAGACAAATCGCTATTTAAATGTGGATTTACTCAAGTCTGAAACTATGACAGTGACATACGGTAAAATGATAATATGTAAATAAAAACTGGAGACAGATTTATCCCCCGAGAAAGCTGGGCAGAGCAGTGGATTAAAGTCATATGTGATCTACTTTGAGTGCCCTCAATTCAGACCCGGCGTTCGGTTATGGCCGGCAGCACCATTCATTTCTCTTACTTCAATTCATTTGCCCCTAGTTCTCAATGACCCTCTGTTACCAGGCATACACCTCCGATAAGTAGGCCTTGATGTTTACGGCACTTTGGAGCAGAATAAATGCAAACTGCACATTATTTATGGGTGCACACTCTCGGCTTAAGGGGCATTTGTCAGGAGTGTGAATACAGGTAGAATAAGTAGATGTGTGTTAGCTCAGCTAGCCTGGTTTCCAGAAGCTAACTAGGAAAAAAAAGAGCTAAATAAAATACCACCCCAAAGACAACAGCTTTCAATTATTGCCCATGATCCTGAATTCCTCCCAATGAGTTGAAAGGAAATCTATACCAGATGGCATTTTTCTGCATCAGCCAAGTGCACCAGTCGTTCCTGACTCTTCGTGATGGGCAGCGGTGCCAAAGAGAGCTGGCCCTGCACTTCCTCTCTCCACTCACTAGTCATTGAAACCACCATGCTTTCTAGGGATGTGTTTCCTAATTGCGCTGAAATGTAATTAAAATACTTAGAATGAAGGTCTTTCTCTTTGTAAAACAAAGCAAAAAGCAAGCATGTTGTGTACTATATTCTTTGGCAACAGTAGTCTTGGAGCTAAAGCCAGAAGAGAAAAAATAATGAACATATATCGCATCACCTATACTCATGGCAATAATCCTTTCAATGGAGACTATCTCAAAAGATGTAAAATCACTAACAACTCCTAAACATATGGGATGTGGGGCATTAAAAACATTGCATTGTAATGCAACATTTGGAGAAATTGTTTTGAGCCCACTAATATATAGAAGAGCTGGCCAGCAGTAATCATATTCTCTCCTAAATTATCTTATCCCAAGACATCCTTGTGGGGGAGCACAAGAGACTTGGCTGGGAAGTCTGTAAGGAGGAATCTCTGAAAGGCCAGGAGCCTTTAGGGGGGCCTTGCCAAAGACAGCAGACCCTGCCTTGACTTTTCCAAATAATTCTGAGCCCCTGGGTGTTTACCAGAATCTTTATGCTTAATATTTAGGTGTCCTTGCTTAAAGGACACTGCAGACACATATATACTCCCAAGATTACTTACCCTACTGATTGTATCTAAAAGATAAACTTTATCTCAAACTGCTGTTACAATAAAAGCTTGAAGAGGCCGGCAATCGAGGCTGTCTGGTTTCTTTAGCCAGGTAGTCCCTTACCCCTCTCTTTCACAGCGATCATATGTCGGAGTCATCATTCATCCATCCCTCAGGGTCTGCTGGTCAGCCCTGGCACATCCTATCTGAAAATGAGGACAAAAGCATTTCTTTTGAAAAGCCAAGAATTGCTTTGACATGTTTACCTTGGAAAGTATGTATATAACTTTTTTGAGAGAATTGATGCCTCCATGATACTCATGGGATTGGATCTCACATATTCTTTATTCACAACTGATCATGGGAAAATGAAGAGAAGGCATTATATGTATACTTCCTTCTGTCCAAGAAAATATGTTCATGAGAAAGAGCCAAATAGCAGTGAAGTTATTCAACTAATTGCTCTTTGGACATATTTCCTCACATATATTGTAATTTTATTGATGGAGTAGAGCAGCAGTCACTAATAGGTGGTCTGTGGACCACTGGTGGTCGATGAGGTCCAAAAGGTTGGTGACCGGTGGATGAAATTTGAGCATGGGTAGGGTCCCCAAGCCTGGCTGGTGATTAAGGGTGATCAGGTTCCCTACCTCCCTTCCCCCACTCCTGCCTCCCCCCCTCTGCTGCTGCTGGATGCCCACCATGTTCCGTGCCAATCCCTGGTGGTCAGCATACATCATAGCAAGCAATCAAACTCTTGTTCTCCTAGTCAAACTCCCACAGGGACACTTGGCATATTTGCCTTTTATATATATAGATAAAGTAGTTTACTATGCTGGTCACTTTCTCGGCAGCTAAATTTTATTCTAGTTTAAGTTTGTGAAGTCTGAAGACTCTTCTTTCTTTTTTAATAAAGGGCAAAAATTATTTCCCAAAGATCAATCATTAACTTGGTGAAGAGACAGGGAAAAAAAATGAGGACGAGGCGGGGGAAGGACAATAATCAAATGTGATTGACTATGAATGATAGATTTGTTTTCAGGCAATGAAACTCTTAGTAAAAATGTTACTTAAACATAGCCATGTCCCAAATCACTTAGGTTAGACCAAATCTTTAGGCAATTCAAATGCATAGCTGTTTATTTTGCAGAAAGTAGAACAAAACACCAATTCAATCCAAGAAGAAACTTGACTGACAGAGGAGGCCAAATGTCCATGGTTCATTAAAGATACTTGTGTTTAACCAAATATAGGTATCCAGAAGTTAACGATTTGGGTAGCCAGGGGCCTCCAGATGACTACAATAAGACAATTTATGACCCCAATTCAGGATCTGAGTATTTTAAAAAATGGGCTCTGGGGTCCTGTGTTGCATGGTAGCCTCTGCACTGCATAAACATCTAGCTGTATTTTCTTGATAGTCCTTTTTCATGGATCAATTGTAGTTTTATTTGCTTCATGAAAATTTAATTCACTTGTAAGCTTGTCAAGGTATTCATCAGATAATCTTAGAGAATCTTAGAAGCGCTCATATTTGCTGCTAATGTCTGCTTAAGCAACCATGCATGCCTCCACAACCTTCATCTGCTTGACACTTGAATAAAAGGAATCTTGCATTGAAACATATTAAGAAAACGTTTTAAACCCCATTCCATCTGTGAGAGTGACAGAGTCAGAGCCAGAAGCATCGCCTTCCATTTAGACTGGGTGCAATGTCAATCTTGGTCAGAATACTTTGCATGCAACTTCTGGGCTCCAGGTTCAGGGAAGAGAATGGTACTAATGGCACCATTAAGGTAAAATGAGTATCTTGAAGCTTCTGCTTCACCCCTAATAAAGTAGCTGAGATCCTCTCTTCCCTCAGTGGCCACTGAGAATCAACAACAACTAATGGCCTTAAGTGAACAAGCTAATATTTCATCCATGGATACCAGAGCGTTAATGGCTAAATATGCCAGTTGAGGGAAGGAGCACATGTTCAGCTATTTGCCTGACACAACTTCTGCTGTCATGGCCTATTAAAACCAGTTTACATGTGCATGTCGAATTTGATGAATATGTATGTGACCCTTTTCAGAGCCATCACTCATTGGGCTATGGCCCCCATGGCAGGAAAAACAGCACCTCTCATTAAACACAGCATGAGTTACAGGCATGTTATGTTAATATTTCTTCAGAACTTTAGGGGGTTTTCTTCTTGTTCTAATAAATCCTGTGAAGAAAATCATTTAAAAGTATAATTGATTAAAAAAACACATTTCCCCCCTCATTTTCCCCTTAACTATTTTATTTGGTGTGTGAGTTCTGGAAGGCTCTTTCCTCAGGAAGTTGTAGGACAAGCTTATGAATTGTGCTTTGTATCACTCATTTGGGACTCCTGAGGCAAGCCCCCTCCTCAGTTGGAAGTTCAGCAAGGCTAAACAAGAGACCTCCCTGCACGGAACTCCAAAAAGCATGAAAGACAGGGCTCCCTCTGAACTTTGCAACATAATGCATCTCTGTTAACTCAGAGTGCTCGCTTATGGGTCTGTTGCAGAGTTGGTGTTCAACCAATGAGAACTACCCTGATCATTATTACTGTTATTTCTGTTGATATTTAAGTCACAGAGTTAAAACAATCTTTGGGCTAGGGAAGGTAGGAGAATTTCTGAAGATTCTTTTCAAAATACATAGAATAAAAATCATCATAGATTTTTAGTGCATAGAAGCTACTAAAGCATTAACTCCATAGGTTATGTATGACCTAAATAATCATAGGTCCATGCTCAAATAGCCTCCCTACTCTCACTTCTGTTAAGGCCTCAAATATTGCCCTTTTCCATCATGCCCTACACCACTGGCCCTTCCATGGTGTTTGTCCAATTAGGTTATTAGGTGTTTGGAGAGCAGGGATGATGGTCAATGCTCTTATGCAGCATCAAAATATCTAGCTCAGGGTCTGACATGTAGGATTGCAAAGCCTCCTCAGATTTCTCCCCTAATTACTGACCAAGTACAGAGCCAGTACCTAGAAAGGTGTTCCTTGAAGGGATGTGCAGGGGATTCTGGTGAAGAAAATTTTGGAATGTGGCAGAAGCTCCTGCAAAGACTACTTAGAGCGCCACTGCAATACAGGAGCACTGACTTAAAAGTCTAGAGTTTGAGTTCTCATCTTGACTATTTTGTCTGCCTGGAGACCAGAGATCACACTCATTTTAGACACCGATTTCCTCATTTCCCAATAACTACCAAGGTCCTCAAGATCTAGCATTTTCTCCGCAGAGAATTTTATTCCACTTTAGAAATATTAGTCTCAGCTACTATTGTATATCTGAGGATCAGAAAAGATGATTATTTTTCCCCCTCCAATCACAGGTCTACTCTATTGGTGAAGAGGAGATGACAGGTTTGTGTAATTCCCAAAAAGATTACAGAGCTATTCACATTTCTCTCTTCCTCTGCAGGCCTGCCATCTGACAGCGTAGACTCTGGAGCAGAGTTCATCAGGGTGCCACCTGGTAGTGAATGCAGAGTTGAGGCTCCCTTTTGAAATATCTCATTATGATCACAAGTTTTCAATCTGAGAACTATAAGTTGGAAAACCAAACTGTGCAAGAAGTGGGAAAGTACATATACTAAAATAATAGCCAAACTTCCTTGAGAAGTTACCATTAGCCAGGCCCTATTCTAAATGTGTCATATTTTTACATTTTATTGACTTCATCTGCCCAACGACATTATGAGGTAAGCATTGTTATTATTATGCCTTCTTTACAGAGAGATGCCTGAGATATAAAGAGGACAAAAACTGGCCAACATCATACAGAGCTGTTAAGGAAAGAAGGTTAGATGCAAACTTAGCCAGTCTGGCCCCAGAACTGGCCTTTTTGCCATTATGTCACAGCCTGAGTCAAACAAACTTTTCCTCTCAGGTGGACACTCCCCCAGGATAATAAATTTGGAAGCAGATGGAGCAGCATCTTATATGATAAAAAAAACCAAAAACTCAAACAAAAACAAATAACAAAACAGATTTTGTTTCTCTCCAGAGACATTATTTTCCAGGTTCAGCTTTGTTGTGGATGGCAGGTTTTATTAGTGTGGCAGGCACTGGAGAAGAGTGCTTAGAAATTTTGGGGATGCTCTGCCTCTGTGCATGGGGCCAGTCTCATCCGGGTCTGCCTCTCTAGCCTGAGGCAGGGCCCTGAAGATGCCACTGGGAGCGCTTAGATGGAACGCTCCCTCCCAAGATTCATGCCATTACTCTTCCCTCACTTGAGAGGCCCCCAGCTGGCTGAGCAGCAGGCTGGATAGCCACAGCCATCTCCACCTCTCTGAATAAATCTAGCACCAGAGCTGCCAACAGACGGCGTTGGATAAAGTCTCTTCTACCCTCTGCCAACCAAATGGCCCCATAGCATAAGGTTCCAAGTTTTCTCAGTCTCATAAAACTTGGCTGAATGAGGCAGTGGTGCCATGAAATTTGCATTTATCTTGTGCACCTGACACTTCCCATCACGATGATGGAGTGTTTCCCTCATGTCGGAGCCCTCTTGGCTCTTAAGGAGGACAGGGAACAGAGTGGAGGTTGGTTTTGGGGCAGGCTAATCAAAGCCAGGAAGAGGCATATATCCGTAGGCATGAGGGATGGGAAACAAGGTATGGGAGGAATGGAGAGCTGGGGGCAGGGGGAGCACTGTGACTTAAGATAAAAGAGCATTCCAGAGCCCCTTGTGCATTCAGGCCATCAGTCATCTCTGCTTTTCAGGGACAGCCTTTCGGTTGACCTCCAAGCCCTGGCATGCAGAGTCCTTTTAGCTGCCCCAGGGAAGCTGATCCCCTCTTTCATAGCCCACCATTGTGTGCCTCTTAGAGCAGGCATGCAAGAAAATTAACCTAGAGGGTACAGGTTGTTGTGATGAAATGGTTTTGTTGCAGTTTGTGTTAGGGCTTTTTGAATGAGGGAGGAGGTAGGGAGGGCGTTTCCACTGGGTGTGAGAAAAAAATAAATTGCTCTCAAGTGAAAGTTCCCTTATCTGTCTCATTTTGCTTAAAAGTCCTCAAATTCAATCCAGGAAAAAAAAAAGTTAAATAATAACTAAGAGCTTAGACTCTAAAACAGAGTGCTGAGGTACAAGTCCCATATCAAATGTTAAGTGGTGTCCAACATTCTGGGTCTTTTCTTTGTCTTTGTTTCCTCATTTACAAAATAGGGGTAATTAGAAGAAGTATTTCCTACAGCTGTTTTGAGGTTAATGAGATGATGTATGTCACATGATTGGTGCAGTGTCTTATGAACAGTAAGTGCTCCAGAGATGTTGGTTAGTACCCTGACCTCAGAAGACAAACAGAAACCATGACCCTCAGGGTTCTTAATCATTCAGTTAAAACTGTGCCATGAAAGTCAGTGCCTAATGTGTCTCTGCTTTTCAATGTCTTAGTAATATTTTTATCTTCGAATAACTATGGGTTGATAGAATTCCACCTTTTAAAAATTATATGTATTTTATGTACATTTTTGTCTATGTCTGTTACAGTTTTCTTAATCAGATTTGAATTTTTGAGGATCAAGGACCATGATGCACTGATTCCTTGACTCCTTCTCAGCGAAAATGTGAAGTAGACATTGATAGTATTCCTCTTGACTAAAAGATCTAGCCTCTGTTTCCCTAATATGGCATCACGAAGTTTACTACGTGCTTGTCATCCTAGGGCTATGCCATATTCCTGCAGTGACAGTTTGACAACTGTTCTTTGACCACCACCACTCTGATCCAATCCACCATTCCAAATGCTCTTCCATCAGTTTGTTGCTTCCACTGCCTCCAGGATTTGAGAATTTCTTCTTGGATATTGCAGGATGCATCACATCAAAGAGAGCATAACCAAATAGGAGTGTCATCCATCATGGTCAACGACAGAACAGGGAGAGAGAGACATGTGGAAACCCTGAAGGCTAATACCGGTGGATGGCATAGCTCCTGTCCTCTCAGATTTTATTAGAAGAAGTAGATAGAAGTGCTTTATGTTGATAAAACAAAGCCCAATTTAAAGCATTTTAAAAATGGATTTTGAAAGTTTATCTTTTTGTTGAATCATTAATTCACTTATTTACTTTTCTGCCAAGTATTTATTGCATGCTTATTTGTGTTACACATAAATTTGTTTATTTTTTAAACTGCTTATATCTATATACATATATGTATAGATACACATATGCAAAATTATATTTTAAAGCTTTTGAGCTGGTTTGGTGACTACAAATAAATAAACTAAGTAAACAAAGAAACAAACAAACCAGCAAATAAAGCTGTCTTTGTTGGAGGGCCATACTGAGCTTCTGACTTCCAGATTTTGTGTGTGATACGAGTCCACAGTGGTAAGCAAATCTGTTCTGAAATATAAGTGCTAACAATTACTCTGCCTATTTCCTCTTTGCTTAGAAAAGCCACACATCTTCAAGAAGAATACAAAGTGAAGCTGGCATTATTCAGGAAGAGAATAAACAAAATTTGTCATGAAGACTGCAGGATGAATGACACAAATCAGCCTTTTCTTTGAAAGTCAAAAAGTATCTAGTTTATACCATGAGTTGATGCAGAAATAAAAGACAATTGCTGATAAAATACACAGCTGAGGAAAGTATTCATGATTCAGGTTTCAAAGTTATTTCCAAAGCAGCCCTTGCTCCACAAATGTAATTTTAAAATGACATATTATACATCTATCAGCAAAAACAAAAGGAACATTAATTCAAAGATAATTTGCTCTAGAAACATATGTGTAGGCTTTGTATATGTAGGTAGATATAGGTATGTGTGAGTACACATATATGTATATTCACATGTACATAAATTAGATATATACATTGGTGCTAAAATTAAATAATATACAAGACAGATATTATAGAACATTATTGCTTCAATGACGTCCATTTATCATTTTTAAACCTTTATTATTTCAAGTCTAGAGCCTAAATTATAATTACAATAAGGGATAAATTTTATATTTGCATTAAATATATTATTTGAATTACAACATTGCAGGCAAAACTGTGATAGCAATTATTTACCAACTAGAGGCCCAGTGCACAAAATTTATGCACTGGGTGTGGGGGTGTCTCTCAGTCCAGCCTGCACCCTCTCCAATCTAAGATCCCTCTTACAATTCAGGACTGCTGGCTTCCAACTGCTTGCCTGCCTGCCTTCCTGATTGCCTCTAACTACTTCTGTCTGCCAGCCTGATCACCCCTATTCACTCCCATGCCAGCCTGATTGATGTCTAACTGCTTCCTGCCAGCCTGTTTGCCCCCAACTTCCCTCCTCTGCCTGCCTGGTCACCCCTAACTGCCCTCCCCTGCAAGCTTGATTCCCCATCCCCTCACCCCACAACTGCCTTCCCTTGAAGGCCTGGTCCCTCCCAACTGCCCTCCCCTCTGGTCATCTTGTGGTGGCCATCTTGTGTCCACATGGGGGCAGGATCTTTGACTACATGGGGGAAGCCATCTTGTGTGTTGGAGTGATGGTCAATCTGCATATTACTATTTTTATTAGATAGGATAAAGGCCTGGTGCATGGGTAGGGGCCAGCTCATTTGCCCTGAAGGGTGTCCCAGATCAGGGTGAGGGTTCTCTTAGGGCATGGGGCAGCCTGGGTGAGGGGCCTGTGGTGGTTTGCAGGTTGGCCCACTTGTAAACAAATACAAGTCTAAGAAAATTTATCAATATGTATCAAAACTACAAATGAATATACCCATTGACCCAGAATATATTTTCAGTAATATATTTTACAGACATACTTTCATACATAAGAAATAACATATGCATAAGGTTATTCATTTTGGTGTTGTTTTAGTTGCAAAAGGTTAGGGGGGAAAACTAAAAAATCCATCAACAGGGGATGGACAAATATTCATGGTATAATGCAGCTTTAAGAAAGAATGAAACAATTCTCTATGTGCTAGCATAAAAAGTAAAAACCGTGTTTTATTAAATATTTTTATGTATTCTCTCTCTACATATATTTATATATAAAATATGTTTATATATATTTTAATTTAAAGTTAAATTTAAAAATATTTAAGTGATGATGCCAGAAAGAACTTTTAATGTGCATAAGGATATAGATTTTCTCAGATAAGTCATGCAATGAAGCTATTTCACCTAAGACTTCTAGTTTGATAAATGGCCATCAAGAATTTGTATCTTCTTTGACCTGGGACACAAAGGCTATGGGTTTTTCAGGAATCATCACTGGGCTAGCCTTGTCATTCAGATGGTTTTGCCTCCTCAGACTCTGCCTTCTTAATTGTTTCCTGCTCCACTTCCAGAGCCAAGAATTCAGCTTGACACCAACTGAGTGCTGATGAGCATTTATTGAATAATTTAATTCAGGAAACTTCTATCACTGTGTAAATGATCTTACATGTAAATATTGGCTTGAGGGAGAAAGAGAAAGATGTGTGTGTGTGTGTGTGTGTGTGTGTGTGTGTGTGTAGGGGTTAATGAAGCATCTACTTTAACTTGATAACAGTTTTAAATCTAAAAGCAGAAATTATTTGTCATTCACTTAGAAATCAAATGTAACTGCTTGGATCAGTTTTAGAAAATACTGTCTGACTATTCAGGACCCACCAAATTCCCCAAATCTGATTTTACCTATAGAATAGGAGGAACTACTTGCATGTTTTATCTGGATTCCTTTAGATGTGCCTCTTATCAGAGCAGATAAGAGCTATGGTTGGGGGAAGTTCAAGTGAAGAAGGGTAGATGCTATTGGGTGGCTCCCCCAAACTCCCCCGCATGAGATACTTTGCATATATATTCATATATTGATATATATTTAAAATTTTTGCATGTATTCTTCAAGCTCTTGGGAATTTGAAATTAGAACCAACATGGGGAAGTAAAACTATAAGACTTCCGACATGAAAATCGAAAATAAAAGGAAAAGCAATGTATTTGGATTTGGTCTATAATCCCAATGCTAATACGAGTCAGTGACTGGAACCCATCCATCTCTCTCATTGTCAAATGATAAGAAAGTACCTTTGAATTTGACTTTTCAATTTCAGATCCTTTTTATTCAGCATTGGGCTGAGAAATGGCCATAAACATTTAAGAACATTGGCTAATATCAATTATTTTCCCTAATATTTTGATGTTTTATAGGTGAAATGTTTTTATAAAATATTCTACTTGGGATGAAAAGACATTGTAAGCAGCACACCCATCACTAGGAACTAACTTCTCTTTCATCTTAGAATAGCGTTCCTCAGTACAATGAAAGAGTTTAAGTCAAGATATCTGTGTCTCTAGGTATCAGACATATCTGTGAGGCAGGAATGGAATGAATTTCATTCTCTAGGGAAATTCAGCTCATTTCATGAGCACTGAATTCATTTAGGGAGTGGGGGAAAGAAAGAAATGACTACCGAGTAGATCTATCCATGGCATCCGGTTGCATAGAAAAGTATGTCAGTTAAAATACGTTAAACCAATTTCTCAGGTAATGTTTTTTAAAAAAGCAGCAACATTGACAAGTGGATAGAAATCACTCATCTTGACAAGTGATTATGCAGATTAGCAAAGATGCAGGAAATGTTCTGTACCGTTGAAAAATAGGGACTGGGAATAAATCCCCAGTTAATATAATGAATAACATGACAGGCATGCACTGTTCTAGGTTAACTCTCTCAGAACTTGAGTTTAGGCCCACCCCAGTCATACACAAGGATGAGGGGAAAGGTCATGACAAATGCTTTGAGGTTCCAGGTATTTGGATCCTCAGAGAAATTTCAAAATATATTAGGTTTTTAGATCTCCTGGTACCAAAACTGTCTACTCTTAGACTTTTCTTTTAGACTTTTGTAACTCAGATCTCAGTTGGACCTTTATAATCTTCTTATTCTTGTCTATATTCACACTCTTAGGTCTACATTGAAACAAAGTTTGGGACATAAAGCAGATTATAATTATCTGCCAACTTAGCTCAGAAGTTGATCAACTGTTCTGATCCTCAACATGGCTTTTCTCTGGATTCAGTAGAATTTATGATTTGATCCTCAACATGGTTTTTCTCTGGATTCAGTAGCATTTATGATTTTGTACTTCGATGCTTTTACGTGTTATTGTCTGAGCTTTACTGTTGTTTCTTGGCTAGAATAGTAAGCTTCTAAAGGGCATTGTCTCTGTCTGGCCTTTCCAAGGTCCACCCAGGATTGTGTAGGCCATTGGGCCATCATTTTTGGTGCTGATTTACTAGTGACATCTTACTGGCATCTGCATTTGGGAATGTGTGACAAGCAAAGTGTCAGTAACAGGACTGAATATCTCATGTGAACCAGAAAGTTTTCATCTGACACTTGTCTTTTTAATGGGCTGTGTATTTGTGCTTGGAAATGTATGCTGTTTGTCATCTCCTACCGAAGGGGTAGCTTTTGTATAATTTCTTATGCTGGACAATTTAAAAGTGAATGTGAAGCAAAATAAATTGAGAGTGAAACCATGATTTAATCTTCCACATATTTAAGTAATGGAGAAAGGGAAACTAGGAGAGCAATCCATCATCGGTTCCTTTGGGAATAGTCCTAGCCCCAAGCCCCTCATTGTAGAGAGAATGGCTTATAAAATGCTGCTCTTCTCCAGAGCCACTGTTCCCAATTTGACTCATGATTGGGCTTCAGAGGGTCCTTGAACAGCCTGCAGTGTTTGGAAAATTTTGTGTTTATACACCCTTTACTGAGAATCTTTTATGTCATTCTCCAAGGAGTCAATGAACCTAAAATATCAAAAGCATCAATTTAGAATCTCAAAATTCACCTGCAAATAATTTTAGATAGGTCTCACCATTAATTTTAGATGGATCAAAATAAATAATGCAAGTAATTTATTCATTTATTTAGTACATATTTATAGAATTTTTCCACATGCCACATACTGACCTACGTGCCATGGAGAGAGAGAAATGAATACGCTCATAAGAAGAGAATGGTGGAAGCATTTTCTGAGCAAAGGAAACCAAACAGAATTAGGTCAAAGGTGACTCTCTTTTAAGTTTTCTGATACTAATTTAACACTTTGTTCTTTTGAAGATTGGTTATCACTACTAGTATATACTTTTAATTGAGTTACCATAATAACTATAAATCACTTCAATTAACATTAACTTCTATTATGGCAGATATAATTAGAATACATATGTGACTATTTCTGCCTTTTCTAATGAGCTTTCATACTAATCACTATTGGAACTACAGTATTAAGTGTAATTACTAAGTAATCTACTAGAACATAGAATTACTTTATAATTATATGGTATTTTCCTAAACATATAGACTGTAGTTACTTTAGGAATAAAGCACAAGAGTGACATTTAGCAATCCATTACGTAATTGATGAAATCTTGCTCATAAATGTGAGTTAACATCCATAAACAGGGCTTTTTAAATTCTGAAATAAAGCCAGATACTTGGCCTCTTTTTGAAAAGAAAGACACCTTATTTTAAAACCTTAATTCCAAAGGGGAAAGTTTGTCTGAACACACTAGTCATTTGGTTTTAGAGTCCAGAAACCAAGCAGATGGCATTGTCTATATTGAGAAGTAAGTGTGTGTTTCATGCACCAGAATAGGATTTTGAAAAACAATTATATCTTGGTAGACAGCTAATTTTTTGGCAGGTAAGTCTAAAAGCTTCTAATAGAAGTTGGGGATGTGTTTTCAAAACAAAAAACAAACAAACAAAAAACAACAACAACAAAAACATTTTAAATTGAGAAAATATGTTTTCTAGTAAGAAATAAAAATAAAGGAATATTTGGGGGAAATAGTGTTTCCTCAAGGTCTGTGACTTATGATTTAACAAATAATCCCAAAATATTATATCGACTCCAGAAAAAATAAAGCAGGTAACAATGCTCCATTTTCAGTGGCATAGAGAATTGATTATTTAATTTGGTGTATTAATTTTCTAGGATCTTCATAGCAAATTACTTCAAACATAGTGACTTAAAACAGTAGAAATTTATTTTTTTCACAATTCTGGAGGCCAGAAGACAAATACCAAGATATTGGCACGGCTGGGTGGTTCCTTTGTGAAGTCTCTGGGGGAGAATCTGTTTCATGTCTTTAGCTTTTGGTGACTGTTGATAATCCTTCATGTTTCTTGGCTTACAGATGCATCAATCCAATCTCTGCTTCTGTCTTCACATGGCCTTCTTCCCTGGATATGTCTATGTTTCTTTCCTGCCTCTTCTCTGGACATCACCAATAGGTTTAGATTCCACCCTAACCTAGACTGATCTCATCTTGAGATATTTAGTTTAATTACATTTGCAAAGACTCTTATTCCAAATAGGATCCCACCCTCCACATATCTTTTGGGGGACACATTCAACCCACTATAAAAGGTATAGTTGTGAGATGTCAAAATAAGGAAATAGTCTGATACTAGTAAATGGAGATTTTAGACCTGGAAATTATTTCTGAAGATATTATAGGCATCCTTAGGGCATTTAACTTATAGGAAAGTATCAGTCAACAACTAATGTCAGGGAAGCAAAATGATTTGACAAGCATGATCACCAAGGAAGTGATAAAAGAGATTGAGAAAGTGAAACTCTAGCCTCCACCTCTTTCAGTTGAGGAAAATGGATTTAAAGTGGCCTTAGGAGTCAGTTGAAGAGGAAAGAGGAAAAGAAACCTGAGGATATGGTCCAAGAAGAAAAATGGGCTGGATTTGGTAGCATTCTTTGCTCTGGCCACTTTAATCTCAGAGAAATTACAACTTTATTCCTCCAACTACCACTTTTGATTACATTTATTATTGCCCACTTAACCCTAAGAACAATGAGCTTAATTGATTCAATTATAGGTGGGTGCCTTGGGACCCTACTTAGGGTAGGTTGATGTATGCATAATTTATGTAATCTGGGAATTTGTTTTGAAAGTGTGTATTTTAGTTTCAGACTTTAGCAATATTAATTAACTGAACATTTAAACATACCTATACACTTTCAAAAGCAGGTCAAGGACATGAACATGGGTTCTAAGATAATATTTCTGTCTGTTAGGATTTAATCATTATTTTTGAACAGTGATAATGTTGAAGACTTGTGGTTTATAAGGCTCCTATTGCCACTAGTGACCTCTACTGTTGTAACTAGGAAGAGGTCATAAAAAGTCCATGAGCCATTGAATGTGGCTGTATTCTAATAAAACTTTATTTACAAAAATAAGTTTGGCTGCTTCCACTTGTAAATCATGAGATAGCATGCAAATAGAGAACAGTAATACAGTCAGCAATAGCAGAATGACGCACTTCCATTCCTCCTCATAAATAGAAAAGGAGGAACTGAAAGTGTCTCAAACACTAGAAACCTTACCAAGTAAAGTGAGAATTATGTAGTCTTCTTGAAGGCTCAAGGAAGAAGTTAGCCACATTAGCCTCTACTGATAGAGTGCTTGGGGTAACATTTGCATTCTATGATTCTATGACATTGGCCTAAATTTCTGAAGAGGAAAAAAAAACCACAAAGTTTGTTGCTTTTTATTCTTAGGTAACTGAATTATGGTCATGAAGGTAAGTGAAAAATGGGAAGTTTTAGCAATGGCCTAATGGCTATATCTTTTGTTGTTGTTTGGAAGATGCTTTAAGAGTTAAACGTGGAGTATGTGTGCTCTAGGAAATCCTTTATGTGTAGTCAGGATGGAAATGTGAGAGACTTATTCTGAAAAGACAATACAATTGATGTGTCCATGGTCAGATGACCCATAATGAGCAAAGCTTTGAGTTTACTTGGCTCCATTTTAACCAATGGACCAAACACACATTGTATTTGTTGGTCAGAGAAAAAAAGAAAAGGAAATAAAGGAATTCTACTTCATCCAGAAATGAAAAAGGGTTATAATGAGATTATTTACATTGTATAGTCATTAGGGGTAAAGAGGATACTCATAGATCTATCTTCTTAAACAGCAAATTGAAAATCCTTTGTGACAAAGACTCTGTGTGCTGTGATTTCCAGTTATGTCAGGTACCATCGAAAAATGGTGCCAAGTTAGTATATCTATCAACTAAGTGACTGATGTGTATATTTTGGAAATTAGATACTAATGCTTTCTTCCTACTCTGTGTATCTGCCATGCTTTCTATTCATTGTATTATGAGAGTGTGTTTTTTGGAAAGATCAGAATAACATCCAGAAAATCAGCTTGTTTGAGGATGTGATTTCTAAAATGATTTCCATAAAGAAGATATGGCTATCTTGAAATGCTGCTGGTGCTGCTATTTTCACATTACCACCCCCCAACACACACACACACAAACACACAATAAGATAAGGAGAGGTTTGATGACCCTTGTTTAAAATGTCAATAGACTTAATTGACTCTCAATTGTCTTCTTTTCAAGTCATGGTGCCACTGATGCTCAGATAGGTCAATTATTTTGTTTGTTTGTTTTCCTCTTTAAATGTGCTTTATGGCTTATACAGAAAGATAAGTGAAAGACAGTTTTCTAGAAAGATTAAAATAATTAAGTGATGATATTGTATGTGAAGAAAACATAATGGCCCAGCTACTTCAGTGTAGAGTGATGATCAATTTTGCTTTTAATACAATAGGGTAGAATAATTCCTGACTACTGGTTGGTGCTGATTGCATGCTCTCCTTGTTGGAGAGCTTCGTGCCTTATGGGAAAGACTCCAGTTGGACTTTGCTTCTACCTGAAGAAGAGAGCTCATACTGGACAAAATGGTTGTGCTATCAAATAATTATGGACTAGCCCATCAGTGACTTTGGAAGAAAGCTCAGGTTTAGAAGTGATAGTCATTAGCAAATGCTTTAATATTTAAGAGGTAAGACAGGGCTACTAGTGACCTCTACTGTTGCAGATAGCAAGAGGGGGTTTCCTAAAATGATCTTTGGACAGAGTACTATGGTCAGAAAAAGATTTTTTTTAAAAGAGGCTAGAACAAGCACCATCTGGTCTAACAGAAGGGAAGATAGAAAACACCGACAGGGATTTGGAATTGTTATGGAAAGCAGACGGTGAAGCATTGATTAAGATTATTTTGTTGATTAGGTGATATCCTGTGATTTATACTATGGACTAGGAAGAGCAAATACATTTTTTATGAGCCTGTGAAACCAGGATAAGCCATAGAGCTACAATTATATCTGACCTTGGGATTTGGAAAAATCTCCTTGTCAAGTAGACGAAGAGGCCAAATCAAGGAATAGGACTTCCTGAGAATTAGAAAACTCAATGTGTAAGAAGTAGTAGCATGGTGATCCAACTGGTTCCCAAGTATTTGCAGAGTGTTGGGAGGCCATGGGAGTAGAATATCACAGAAGCACTTATTTTTTGTTTTGTTTTAAAAAAAACACCTAAAAGTTGCTATTTCACTGGTTCTCTGACATGATACCCAAGTCAATCAGGCTAAGAAGATAGACCTGGTGGAACGCACAGGACTAGAGGTCATTTAGAGCATTGCTCACTCAGATTAAAAATTAGCATATGAGAAGGTAGATCTGAAATTTCTGAGGTTTCTTAGGATAAGTAGAGGGATATTTTCTAAAATTAATTTCTCATGTGCCTTTTTCTTAGTGCTCTCTCTCTTTTATCCCTCCTTCTCCCAATATGGTTTTCAGACATTCACAAAAGAAGTCTTTTATTCACAATGGATCAATGATTGAAGTGATAATGTTCACTTCACTCCCAAGAATAAAGCAACACATAAGAGTCATCACAAGCCCACCAACCCCTGTAGAATGTTCTCTTGCTTACCAATCACTTTAATATGACCGCATCTCCCAAATCAGAGCTAGTCTTTGTTAGATGCTAACCATGAGTCAGGGATTGGTCAAAGCATTTTATACAGATTAATCTTTATTAGTTTAATCTCAAAACACCTATATGAAGAGAAAACTATTGTTGGGCTTGATTTTAAATATATTTTGAAAACGGAGGCTTTCCTTAAGGCTACAAACTAATATGTGGTGGAGTCCAAATTTGAACTCGGTATAATTCCCAAGTCTTCACTCTTAAACCTGCTTAATGATGTCTCAATGATTTACCTCAAATGTATTATCTAAATTTTAAATATGAGGAAACAGAAATTCAGAGAAAGAGTGGTGCTTTCTATTAAGCATTGAAAGTGAACTTGAACTCAGAACCTTCGCCTTGAATTCAGCTCCCTTCGCCCATACCTCCCACTACTATAAATATTCCTGATTAAAAAAATAATAACTATATTCTCTGAGAGGGGATACTATAAATGTATCTCATCTCTCCCTTCAATATCTCATTTTTATGAGAAGCAAGTTTCTGGATGATACGACTTTCTTATTTTTCTCTTTACAAGAGATTTGACACATGAAAATATTTATAAGGTGTTAACTAATCATTAAAAGTTATTTGAAACACCCTTTTTCCTTCTTGATGACAGCAAATGTCAACTGCTTCTTAGACTCAGTACTACATATTTTAAATTGAGAGCTAGAGTTTGAGTATGGGCAACTATCCCATTACTTTGATCAGACATATAATCTGAGCAAGAATTATGAAAGATACTCCTAATGTCATGGGTTAAGCATCTACTTCATCAGTGAGAGGGCATATTGCAAGTACATCCATTTGCTTTTCCGTTTTACCCTGAACAGTTCCAAGAAGATAGCATCAAGCATCAAAAAAGTGTTACCTTCTGCAATTCATAATGTTGCACTGAATAGAATTATCACCTTGAAATTACAGGGTAAAACTCCCTATACAAAAACAGATTAAAGACAAATTAGACTGTGGGCCAGGTCACTCTGATTGTTAATTAGTGATAATGGAAATACAATTAGCATAATGAGTTCCAATTACTGTATATGGAGAAATATGAGCATACTGCTTTCATAAATCTTGGATTCAGGAAAAATAACATGCATCTGGTTTAACAAAGCATGTCCTTCTCTTCTGCAGAAAGCTTCCTGGTAAATATCTTTTTGTGGAGCTAAATCCTTTCCCTGATGGGTTGTGTTTTGGGGTGGAAAATAAAAAAAGATGACAACATAGATTTGCTCGTCTGATAGCTGAGCAGTTTTGTATAAGCTCAGATTCTGTTTTAAGCTTCCTTCAAGACCTAACCATCTGTTTCTCCAGTCGTGGGTTAAAAACATTGAGGAGAATCATAGACCATTGCATCAAATGTGCTCATTGTCTTTGCAATGTCGGTGAGCCCCCTTTCTGCCTTTGATAAGCTGTGAAATTGGAAAGCCAATTAGAGTCACATATAAACAGCTTTTTGAAAACTCAATGTAAAACAAATGGACGGGGAACAACGGCTTTACACGGAGCTCTGGTGGGCTGCCTGTGGGTACATTAACGGAGTTATTTTTAGAAGAGTTGTGTTACAGGTCTGGATATTTATTTTCTCCCTGATTTAACACTGTCTCAGCTTTTCATTGCAGGCACCGATTGCTCTTAACTTTCTCAGAAGGTCCATCAGCTGATAGCGGAACATGCTTGTTCTATTGTCTTCTCTCTCGCAACCTCCCTTGCCACTTGTCTTGCTCTGAATGCTCAACTGTTCATGGATTGCATTCCAAGGCTGGTTAAAACCTGAGCCGTTTGGCCAATGAATGGTAATGAATGTGGACTGCTCAGCCCACACAGGTGACATTACACCTCGCACGGGGGAATGTGTCAACTTCCTTGTTGTACCCTGTAAATCTGAGAGATGCCATTAACCTTTTCATCGAATCCCCATGGATCACTGCAATGGTGAATCTCAGTAGTAATTGCTAAGACAAAAATGCCCCAGCCTGCCTATATTCCCTGTAAGGATCTATGAAACAGCCAAGTAGGCTACTCAAGTGCCTTTTCCCCAAATGCTGCCTTGATTTACTTTCAGCTGTCAGTCTGCACAGGTTGCAATGCTTTAGAATCTTCTAAACACACCCAAGTAGCAGATCTTGCAAAGTACTTAGAACAATTCAACCCTCTCCTTTTTTTTTTTTCCTGAATAGAATTTTGTTTTAAAGGAGAATAGTTATATATCTAGACCAGAAGATCTACTCAAATAGCTGAGTTCATTGAGGAGAAACTTCTTCTCCCTACTTTTATGATTCACAGCACACTTTCATCTGGGCTTTGACTGTGGTTGTCATATTTTTAGCCTAGTCAAATCTCCTCAGTCTGTCTGGAAGCATTTGTGAACTGGATTATTCAATAAAGGAAATGCTTGTCAGGCACCATTCTCCTTCAGCAGTTTGAGGTGCTTTCTCTAAAAAAATGGCTTTCACACTATCACTCTCTCCAGGAAGCGTGTGCGTGCACACACACACACACACACACACACACACACACTGAATAAAAATGATCATTGACTTTCTGTCAGTCCATATTTATCATGGGAGATATGGCAGAGTTTTAAAAGACAAAGTTCTCTCCCTAATATTTTTATTATTAAAGTATATGTTAATCTACACTTCTTTATAGATTTAAACAAAGAAAGTTAATGCATTGAAGGGCACATGAGGTATCCTAGAAAGAAGACTCACCTTCTTGATACTGGAAAGTGTCTCATTGTCAGGCATAACAATGTGTATTTAATAAATGTTGATAGTAATTAATATTTGATAAGTAGCTTCTGGCAAAATCTTGGCCAAATCACAGAAACTCTCTCTTGATTTATTTATAATATGAGATATTTTACCTAGATGTTCTTCAAAGTTTCTTTCAGCTCTAAACTTGTATGATTCTAAGGGGCAAACCTTCGAATCAGGAGCTATGACAGAAAGAAATGTTAAAGACTTATAACTCTATCTAAATAGTTGCTTATTTTTAACCTATCAGTGCCACTTAGAATTAGATTAAGCTGTATCTAACAGAAGAACCCCACACAAAATAGAAATTCATAATTTTGCCCAGGGTTGGTGGGCCTTAAAAGCTCCACATTGTTCAAGATGGCAGTTGGCACTCAGGGCATCGCATCCATGTTCTGCCCAGAAGGAGAAATGGGGGCTGTAGACAAACATGTGAACTACCTACATACTCAGCACTTTAAGGAGCTTTCCAGGAATCCCCACATAATAAATTCTCTTCACATCTCACTCACATCAGTAGTTGTGAGAGAGATAGGGAAGTAGAGTAATTTAGCTGGATGCATTGTGGGCAAGAATAAACCAAGGTTCTATTGGTAAGAAAGAAAAGAAGACTGGGTTCTGGATAGGCAACTGGTAGTATTTGCCATGCAATCATTTTTCCCTTTCATTGAGAATATTTTTGTACCTTACTTCTTGTTTTTAAAAAAGACCCCTTCCAATGTATAGAAATAATTAATTTTCATTTTGTAACCATGGCTATGATGATGGATGGTTGAGTCCTATCAACTTTGATATACCTACCAGGGAACATATTCCCCGTAGGTAAGGGGAGACTAGTGTATATAACTCTTATGGGCTTCATACTAGATTGCATATTCTGGGCTGTGGCTTCAGTTGACACAGCTGAACTGCATCACTCAGTTGATGCAGTCACCCTGTGAACCCCCCCTATAAGTAGTAAGGATTTATAACAGCAAATATCAGGAAGATAATTAGCCTCATATTTATTAATCTAAACATATTTTCTTTTTATTTAATTGAGCTATATTTACATATATCAAATGAGCAGAAATTAGTCTAAAGTTGAGTTTATGTGTAAATATCCATGCAGCTAACACCGAACACCAAGCATCACTCTCTTCCTGGAAAATGTTCTCATGTCTTTCATTTGTCCCCCTCCTCACCAAGAGGAAACCACTATTCTGATTCCTATTCCCATTGACTAGTCTTGCCTGTTCTTGAACTTTATATAAGTGCAGCTTATTTTGCGCAATATATTTATGAGATTCATGTACTCATAAGTACCTGCTGCGATTCATTTATTTTTATTGTTGATCAGTATTCCATTCTAGAAATGTGACATAAAAGTTTATTACTCCTTTTGATGAGCCTTTAAGTAGTTGCTAAAGTTTTGCCATTCTGGATAAAGCTAATATAATATCCTTGTGCAAATCTCTTTATAAACATATGGATTTTTTTTTATTTCTTCAAAATAAATAACAAGAAATAAAATAGCTGGGCCATAAGGTATATGTGTGTTCAACTTTTTAAGAAAATGACAAATAGCTCTCCATAGAGGTTGTACCATTTTATACTTCCACCAGCAGTGTATGAGAGAATTCCAGTTGTCCTGCATTTGGGGTTGGCAGCTTTTTAAATTTTAGCCGTTTTAGTGTAGTGATAAATCGCTGTGATTTTAAGTTGCATTCCTCTGATAGAAATCCATGTTAAGCATCCTGCACAAATATACAGACAGAGAGCCCCCCAAAAATGCATACACACTTCAATTGCTGATACCTCAACTTTAAAAATAAAATGTATTTTAAAAAACACAGCCTTTATCATTATTCAAATTATGTGTATACATTTTTTGGTACACACTATATTTCTTTTCTTTCATTTAAATCTCATTTATTTTTCTTGCATTGATTTTAGAGAGGGAGAAAGCGAGAAATAGGAACATTGATGTGAGAGAGATACATCAATCAATTGCCCCCACATATGCCCAGATTGGGGACAGAACCTGAAACCAAGTAATTGTTCTGACTGGAAATTGAACCCATGACCTTCTGGTGCACTGGATGACTCTCCAACCAACTGAGCCACACCGATTAGGGCCAAACATTTTCTTTTAGTCTTTTGCCTTACCTCCTTTCCACTTATAAAATACAGTCTCCCTTTGAACCTAGGAAACAATTTGTTTACAAACTGGCTACATGATAGAATTTCAGCTTGACTCTTATTTGCTATTTTAGATTATGCTTACCTTTCCCCATCCATTCTCATCTGAGAATTTTGGTTTTGACTATCTTAGTATGGGCTGCTGAATATGGTAACAATATTTTCTCATTAAAAGGAATGTCCAGTTCTTTTTTCTGATGGTATTTAAATTTGCCATCCCAGGCTCTTGTAGTCAAATATATTGATAACGTCCCATGTGTGTTCTCTGACACTTGGGTGTAATTGTGGTGAACTTTGAATTCCCATCTTAAGGTCAGTTATTAACTATTGATGGATTCTCCTTTTCTCCACTTAATGCCTAAGTATTCATACTAACCAAGACAGATGGGAGCGGCTAAGGAGTTTTTCAATGCCAATGCTGTGTAAGCTGTCTTTTGCTTCCCTTGTGTGAGAAACTCAAAGCTCTTTTGTAGAGAAGATCATTTATTCAAGGTAAAAGGGGAGAGAAAAAGGGAAGGAAAGAAGAAGGCTCCTACATTCATTCTACACATCCCCAGTTTTCAACGCCCCCATCTACTTTTTCTGGGGCAGAGTTTTCTCTCGTTATTCAAGATGAGAAAATGGCACCTTTGACAGCAACCTTGGCCGACCCATTTTGGAACCAAATGGGGTCTGGATGTAAGAAGGATGGCCAGGACCTCAACATTCAGGACAAGTCACCCTGACAAACAACGGCACCGTTTTTGGATTTCCCAGGAGGCGGAAAAGTGCCCTCTGAGATTTATAAACACATCCATAATAAATGGGAGGCTGAAGTTTAAACTGCTCTGGAGCCTTCTCTGCTGTGCCGCCGAGGTCCCGTGTGATTTAGAGAGGTGACATTTACTGTGTGCAGACCTATTATTCAGAGTGACTGTTTGTGTATAGACAATATTTTAAAATGGCTTGCTGTAGATGAAAAATTCTTATTAAGTCAGAAAAAACAGTTTAAGTAGGTAACACTCTCTCAGTTTAGTCTGCTATAAGTCTTACTGTCTTGCCACATGGAAACTGCTTGTGGTGGGAGGCAGTGACACCTCACAGGTGCTGGCTAAAATACCATCTCTAGAGCAAATAGGATACAGGACTTGAGGTGGGACCACAAAAGTAATTGTGCATCTGACGTTTAACTATTTGGCAGTTTTATCCCTTTAATGCTTTTTGCCTTTAATGTAGGTGCAATACTATGATTCAACCAATAGTATATGTTAGGAAGAGCATTGAGAGTCTAGAAACTTGAAAGGAGGTTTTTCTGCTAACTAATAAGTCTCTTAACCTCCTCAAGGCTCAGTTTCCATAAACTGCAAAATTTAGGAATTGGATAAGATGACCTTCTTTTTTTTAATGGTCTCACATATTTATTACTGAACTGACCTACTGGTGCAGAAAAAATATTAACAAAGAGAAAAATCGTTCCTCTAATAATTTCCACATAAAATACACTGTATTGTCCAGATTGTAGTGATCTTTTCAGGGATATGGTAAGAGACAAGCTCCTGGATACAGCGTAAGTATGGGCGCCATGCCATGTACAACTCCTTATAGACCCAGCTTGATACTTCTCCAGTGTTTCCTCTTGGAGTTGTACCTGGTTTTATTTTATTTTATTTTATTTGTTTTCACTTTGCTTTTTTTAAAATTAATTTCTTTATTGATTAAGGTATCACATATTTGTCCTCTACCCCCCATCCTAATCCCCCCACCTACCCCTACTCATGCCCCCATCCCCCTATTGTCCTTGACCACTGGTTAGGCTAATATATATGCACATAAGTCCTTTGGTTGATCTCTCCCTTTTATCCCCACCCTCCCGTTGAGGTCCAACAGTCTGACCCATGGCTCCTTATCTCTGGGTCTGTTCTTGTTCATCAGTCTATGTTGTTCACCATTTCCCCTAGATGAGTGAGATCATGTCCTACTGGAAATATACTTATAAGAATAAAAAATGAGACAAGCAATAATCTGGTTTTATTATCAGTTTTGATCCTAATCCACTGGGTAATGGGCCAATTCTGCTTTTGTTTCTTTTCCAGAAACCTCTTAATCCTGAAAGTCTTGTGAGAAGATATTGCAAAGAAGAATCAACTGTACACACCGCTATGATGGAGATAATGATGAAGTGACTTCTAAGACGCCTGTGAGACATGTCTATTTTGAATTGCTTATTCTTAGGGAAGAGTGTCTGTCAGCCCCCAATGCCTTACAGCACTTTACAATCATCAACAACACCCCCTATCTATAGTGTTTCCTGCTTAGTCCTGAGAAGGAGGCAGAACAACTATTATTAAGCCTTTTTTTAATGAGAAAAATGAGGCTCAGAAAAGTGAGGTTCCATGTCTAAGATCCTGTGGCTGAAAGGAACCTAAGCCCCACATCTTGCCCTTAGTTTAAAACTCTGTTTCAGCACGTTTCTTATATCTCTGCCTTCCCTAAGACCTCTGGACATGGTTTCAAACAGCTCACCAGGAGAAGGTGATTTCTGGACTACAGATATGAAAAGAGGGCAGTAAAAGGACAGGTGTAGTCTATTCTCTGGAGGCTCACAGTCTTCTAGAAAAGACAACACATCTCTGTCTAATCAAAATCTATCCATTTTTAAAGCCCAATCTCAATATTCTCCTCCCCCAGGAAGCCTGTCTTGTCCCACCTTATCCCAGCTTCCAGGGATCCTCCCTTCTGCATTGCTGATTGGACAATATTGTCAAGATGGGTGCAATGAACATGTATCCCCCTCCCTTTTACCCCAGTATGTATATATCTTATTTCTTCCAATTCTTTAGTAAGCGCCATGTGAGCAAGACTTGTGAGTTCTATTAGTTTTACATACTCATTCACAGGGAGTAATCAGTTAATACTGAAATGCAGTTCGTCTATCAATCAAGAGCTCTGTGCCACCTTGGATAAGGGTAGTGGCCAAAGTAGACATTACACTGCTCTGCTTCATGCAACTTTAACCTAACTAGAAGCTTCGACATCACAGCCTTTTTCTCCATAAAACTGCAATCTTATTGCCTCCACCACTATCTATTTACATCCATTGTTTTTCATCATAGAACTTGAACATTTGTCTTATTTTTCTGTCTCTCCACTAAAATGCAAGCTACATGAGAGCAAAGGTTTGTCTGGCATTGCTGTGTCTTCACACCAAGAACAGTGCACATTGTAGGTGCCCAGTAAATACCCACAAAATGATACATAAATGCTTGTGTTTCAGGCTTTGAGGCCATAGCATGTAACCTCCAATATGTGTCATCATACTATATATTTTTTTATATCCTGAAAATTTGAACACTAATGAGCTATGGTACATGCCCTTCAAAGTTGTTTTTGTTTTAAATTATTTTAAGAAAGTAACTTTAAATAAATTACTTTAAGAAAGAAAAAGTCACCTTTAGGGTACCACTACACATATCCATGATCACTATGTTGGTGAAAAATATAAATAATATATTTTGTTTTGGGTAAATCCTTTGTTCCTCCCTTCACAATCACCTTGTGAAGTGTTTACTGAAGAGTTATTTCCTGCAAATGATGGAATTTTCTTTGTTAGTGATATAAATGAATTTTGTGATGTCAAAATTAACTTAAACCTAATATTAGCAGATTAATAATAAAAGCATACTGTAGAACTTGAGTGATAAAATCACACTTGTTAAGTTTAAATCTTTGCTTCTGCTGAGTAGTTTCTAGAAACTTACACAAGAGATTTTGTCTCTCCAAGCCCCAGTTTCTTTATATGGAAAATATTACACTCTAATAATAGTATCTTTATCATTGGGTTGTTGTGAAAATTAACTGATATAATCCCTTTATTTACTGACACAGAAAGAACTCAGTAAATGTTAGACTTTACTATTACTCCATGATGTTCAAAAAGTATAGCACACAATTTAAATGCAAATAGTAATTATACTATAGTGCTCTGCATTTTGATTTTATTCTCTTAGAATGCCTGATTGCTTGAGCTAATTTAGCAGTAATGACACTCAAAACATATGTTTGTTCTTCTAAGAATTAACAATAGACAGACAAGATTATTTGTTGACTTTAGTCTGTTTGGATCATTGTAATAAGGTGTCCCATATGTAGTAGGAAGTACTATGAATTTCTACAGCTGATTAAAAATATAATTTTCTGAAGAGTCATGGTAAATCTCTTTCCCACAGACACCTTTTAATAAAAAACATAAATTATAAACCTACTCTTATGCAAACAATATTGGCACAACAAGAAAATGATTAACATGAAGACGGGGTAGGTCAAAAAGGCTATAAAAGAATTAATGAACATTGTTTGATGTATATTAAAACAACTGGTCAAAGTTTAGGTAGCATTTTAATTTTTGGCGCCCACATATAATACTTAAGACCCATTCATTCAAATCTTACCAAAAACAAACAAATTTTTTTGAAAGTAGTTCAATAGAACTCGGTAGAGCATGTTAAATCAGTCTACCGCCACTATTTTATATATTAAAAAATAGTGTTTCAAAATAAAGACAAGGGCAGCTCTGTTTTCAATTTATGGAATAAGTAACAGCTATTTTCTTCCCATTTTTCCTTGATGTTTTTCAGATGCAGAACACCTTCACTGATGCTTTGATTTCTCTCTCTGGCTACCCTATGTTACTCCTCATTTTTCGAGTCACTATAGTCTTGTGAACAGCCATTTTCATTGCAAAGTTGAAAAAAAAAACATTAAAAGAGAATTTCATTTGATCAAACTTCCCGAGTGCCTGTTTGGATATTTTGAACTAGTTATAAACTCAACTGGAACACCCCATTTGGCAGCAACATGATGAGGTCTTGTCTCCACTTGCTGGTGTGAAACGACACGTTATAACTCGAGTTTCCTGATGCCTTTCTAGGCTATGAGAACAAATGGAGTCATCATAAATAGAGTCATGTTAAACAATGGTATACTACATGTCATATGGGGTCTTGTCACCACTTTTATGAAAGCACACCTTCCACAATGTTCTCTGTCTCAACATTTTGGGAAAACTAGAGGATATTTCATATTTGTTCCCACACAGATAGTCATGACCTATGCTTCCCATGTGTTTCACCAAATCTATCACAAAAGAAGAACTGCTACTTCTCTCTCAGGGACCCAAACCTGAACATGTAAGACTAATTAGTGAGCATATGTAGACTTTGTTTAGATTTGATTCTTACCTCAGATGATTAAAGCTTAACTGGCAGCTCACCTTGCCTGAATTGACTTCCAGGAAGAGGCTCAGTTCTTTTAAGCTCTTAAGCATTAGACTTTTCTTGTCAGTTTTCCAGAAATACATGATAATTATTGATTTTCCATGCAAACTTATCATGAGATCATTACTATACTTTGAATTAGACACTTTTTATATCAAGTTTCATTAATACCTCATATCTAATTATTAATATAATAAAATGTAATATTTAGTAAATGTATTGGTCAGGTAATTCCATAATGGTGCTGTATAACAAACTGTTTTTAAACTCAGTAGATTAAAACAACAATCCTTTATTCTTATTCCTGCATCTGCTGTTGGGCTGGCATGGGGGTGAAGGTAGTTTTTTGACTGAGTGAGTCTATGCTCAGCTGGGCATGGCTCAAAATTATAGATTGGGTTCAAATCTTCTCCATATGTTTCTCATGCTCCTTGGACCAGTGAACTAACCAAGGCATCATTTCCTCATGGTGATGACAGAAGCCCAAGAGAGAAAACTGAACTGTGCTTGCACATTTTAAGCCTCTGCTTGTGTTATGTTTGCTAATATCCTATGAGCAAGACATATATAAAGTTATATTCAAGGTCAGCAGGTGGCTCTGTCTCTGGGAAACTGTGCAGTCATATGGCAGAGATATGGATGTGGGAATGCTGAAGAACTGGGAGCCATAATTCCATCTACCATATGTATGTATTAATGACCTAAGTTAGAACACTCACTATTCATTTAATGAATTCTTTTTTCTTAGAATTTATATGACACAGGTACAAAGGGCACTAGGGAAATAATTTCTTTTTGTTCAGTTCAGTAACCATTCACTGAGTACCTCCTCCACATAATGCACTGATTAAAAGATAAAGGTATGCATTGTGTATAAAGGTCCTGGTACCTGAAAGATTATGGTGATTGGGTCAAGACTTGGTATGATTGCCTAATGTGCCCACATGGCCTTCACTGGTCAGGGTCTTCTTATTTTCCTTTAACCTTTGTTGCTTTTTTTAAAATCACCAAGCAATACATACTTAATTTACAAAAAGAAAAGTATGCATAAAGAATAAAGTAAAAATATACTCATACTTCCAATAACCATAAGTAAACATAATTTGTTCTAACTGAAAAGATAAGACAATAGGTAAAGATCATATAGATAAATAGATTGATGGTAGATTGATCAAACATAGGGTATTTTGCAATATTTCATTTAATATATCATAGATGTAAGTAAATACTCATCTTTATGTATATCATTAATGCTACTTACCATTGTCATATTAATAGAAAGAACTTTATTTTTCTAATCTATTGATAAACAGCTAAATTTCACAGTTTTGCTATTATAAATAATAATTGTTTTATACATCTCTGAACACTTGAAGAAATGTTTCCTTTGGATAATGCCAGACATGAAATCACTTGTGCAAAGGGCTGGCATAGTTTTAAGGTTTAATGTATATTATGAAATGGACTACATGAAAGTGTGCAAGATATACTCACAAAAGGAGTGCATGAGGCCCCTCACCCACCTCAGGCTTTTTAGTTTCCTAAAATAAATAAATAAAAATCTTCAACTAAAGGCTAGGTTAGTTAACTAAAGGGATTTTTTTTTTAAGTACTAAGAAGCAGAGAGAAGGTAAAAGGATTGCCAAGTGTTCTTTAACAAGGAAGGAGTGATTTTTTAAGAGATTGTAAAGCAAAAATACAAGGGCCACATAGGTTCCAAGCTGGAAGAAATGATCAGAAAGGAACAGAGACCGTCTTATGTGACAATCAAGGGAAATAAAGGGACTTTCCAATTAAACATCTAAGACAAATCTCAGAGAAAGAGGATGGTGGGATCCCAAATTCAAAGCACAACAGGAAATACATCAGTCAAGGAAAAAACTTTCTGGGATTGGTTGTTATGATATGCGGGTTGTAGAAAACTGGGAAGTCAGTTTTACTAAATAGAAGAACGACTCTGCACAGACATCTGAACGTGTGCACTGAGTTGAGTTCAGCCTTTACAGCTTTACGCCAACTTCAGATGTGCAAAGACATTTAGTCATGCACATGGGAGTGCGTTTACAAGTAGAAGGCACAATTGGCAAAGTATGTATGGCAAGTCTATGGATTTGGCACTGAGGCAACTGGTTGATTAAATTAATAGGAGAACAAAGCTAAACTGGGTTATATCTTATATTTTGTTGCCTGGTACTAAATACAAGTTAATAATCAGTTCATGGTCCATCGGTACTAGCTCAACTTTCCAAGGTGTGAAAAAGATCAAGTCAGTATCAACTCACAAGTTTAAAAAATTATTGAATTTATTGGGATGACATTGGTTAATAAAATTATATAAGTTTCAGGTGTACAGTTCTATAATGCATAAGCTGTATATTGTACTGTGTGTTCACTACTCCAAGTCAAGTTTCCTTCCATTACCTTTTATCCCTCTTCTACTTCCTTCCACCCCTTTTCCCTCTGGAAATCACCATACATTTGTCTATGATCAATGAGGTTTTTTTTTTTTTTGGTGTGTGTGTGTGTGTGTGTGTGTGTGCTTAATCCCTTCATCTTTTCACCCAACCCTTCTTCCCTCTATTAGCTATCAATCTGTTCTCTGTATCTATAAATCTGTTTCTATATTGTTTGTTAGTTTATTTTGTTCATTAGATTTTACAGGTAAGTAATTCATATGGTACTTGTCTTTCTCTGACTGGCTTATTTCACATAATACTATCCAGGACCATCCATGCTGTCTGTCACAAAATGTAAGATTTTCTTCTTTTTTACAGATGAGTAGTATTCCACTCTGTAAATGTACCACAGCTTTTTAATTCACTCATCTACTAAGAGACACTGCTGCTTCCAAATCTTGGCTATTATAAGTAATGTTGCAATGAACATAGTGGTGCATATATTCTTTCAGATTAGTGTTTCAGGTTTTATATTACAGTTGAAAGGGCCATGAAAGTCAGATTATTTGCAAGGCTGGTATGCTATGACCTGGATGTAGCTGGGAGAATACGCTAAAGCAAATTCGGGCAACTAAAGTGGAATATTCCCTCGTAAATTGACTATCAAGAAGAATCCTTTTATTTGAATGCTAGATTAGCAGCCTTTGCATCTCAGTGAAGTGCCTAAAGTTAGGGCACTTCTCTAAACTGAGAATGTGCTAATTTATATAGGATCAAAGGTCATGGAGCTCTTTTTACAATCTTGGCTTTGAAGACCCAGAATAATTTGGAGAGTTCTTGATCACACAAAAAAAAGATGCTAGTATAATTAATTCTATTTGTATAGTATTTTATTAATTTATATACTGAATGAGATATAGGAAGCAGGTGATAAAATACCCATTATGATGGATCAGGCTATTGACAGTCATAGACAGGAAGTGGTCAAGATCATTTAGTAGTAAAGGTCACATGGTGACATGCTATCATTGCTATGTCTTGAATACCAGTGCAGGACCTTTTACTCTCTACCCAGAGATAAGCAAACCTCAAGTGTGTTTGTCAGAGGATTTCACATTTTGGATAATTCAAATTTCCATTAAAACTCCAAAATCATGTGGTTTTATTCCTTACTGTTGAATCTTCTTCTAAATGTTCAGTTTTTAATTTGTCTGTTTTCTTGTTTTAGATGTCAAATCTACTGAATGTACTAAATTTTTGATGATTCACCTGATGGAACAGATGATAATCAGTTCTCATTCCCCCAAGTTGTGTTGGTAGATGATGCAGGGAACCGAGCTGAAAAACACATTGAACCCAGTAGCTTAGATTCTAAGTTTCTTAGGTCCTTTGCTCTATGAGAGAAGGGGCTGGGTTTGTTTTGTTCACTCTTCTCTCCTGGGTGCTTATCAGATGTCTACCAGAAAGGAACCTCTCAATGAAATAAAATAAAAATGAATACTATGTACATGATCTTCAGAATGTATGTCCTTGTTATTGAGGTCTTTTTCCAGAAAGTAAATATAAGGTAAAATAAAGGGTCAAAAAAGAAAGGAAGGAAGAAGAGAAAAAGGAAAGGAGGAGGGGGAAAAGAGAGGACAAAAAGAGGGAAGGAAAAGGTAAGAAGGAGGAAAAAAGCAAGAAATAAATTCAAAAGATATTCTGGGGGCTCTGGCTGGTGTGGATCAGTTGGTTGGGGCATCATCCGTATACCAAAGGGTGGTGGGTTTAATTCCCCATCAGGGCACATACCCAGGTTTTGGATTCAATACCTGGTTGGGGCTCATATAGAAGGCAACCTATGGATGTTTCTCTCTCACATCGATGACTCTCTCTCTCTCCCTTCCTCTCTCTAAAATTAAAACTAGTGCTTCAAATGTTGGTTTGACTTGAAAAGCTTACATTCATTTCATCAATATTTGTATTTGTTGAAGTTTAAAATTATATTAGTCACCTTTCTTACCCCTGTTTCTATCTCTGTTTTCTTCTGGGAGAACAGAATAAGGGATTCCCATTTTGTGCCCCCTGGTGGTAAAACCCTCATGCCTCAGAGGCACACTAGTCCCATGACCCTGGACCCTCTGGAATCTTCCCCAAGGAGACTCACCAATGTCACAGCCGCAGGCTCCATACGGATTGATGGCTGTAGACAGACCTCCAGGATGAGTTCTTTCTTTGTGCTCTCTTTCCTGACCATCTTTGTGCTCTGTTTTCTGACTAGCTTTGGCACGCTGTTAGTTAAAATTCATTCTCTTAAAGCCCAGGATCCACTTAGCTCCTCTCCTCTGAACTTTCGTCATTCATTATTAACAATGAAAGCCAAAGTGCATGAAACAAGTTCAGCCCTATCTGTTCCTGGCATGAAAGCGATGTCTTGGCATATTAGGGGGACATGGCTCTATCTCACATGAAATGCCGCCCAGGCCCACAACAAAGGCGCCCGTCTCTCAGCGCCTAATAGGATCACCTACTTCAAATGCGAACCTTCCTTCTTTGAAATATTTGTTGAGATATCATAAACCTATGAAGATTCTCAAACTCAAACAAAACCGTCCAGTCTTCAGTGCGAGCTCTCACTCTAAAGAGCTTTCTGTTCTCTAAACCGGTTATTGGCTCTGGGTCCCGAGCCTGGGCAGATGGGGGATGGGTAAGGGCATCGGGGGAGGAAGAGCTTGCTTTCCACTTTCTCTTTTTGATACAAAAATAAAAGTCATCTGGTTTTGACTGAAGAAAATGAATCATATTAAGCATTTTAAAAGCACTATTCTTTTTGCGAGACCTAATTTCAGACCGATTAACACTTTAATATGAAACAGAAGCACATCATTTCATTAGGAGACAAAATAAGGCCTCCCAGCTACCATATGTTGTCTCTCTCTCTCTCTCTCTCTCTCTCTCTCTCTCTCTCTCTCTCTCTCTCTTCTTCCCCCTCTCTTTTTAAATAAAATCTTTTGAAACCTTAGATTATAGATTGAGCTACAGGAGGAAATGTAAATTTGGATCCACCCTACAGCCCACGTGAGCAGACTTTACATTAAAGAGTCACACAATCATAGATTTTTTTTTTTTAGCAATGCTCATATTCGCTCTATTCAGTAATAGAGGACCTAGCCACTGCTCTGGAAAGCTGATGGGAGATATTCTTTTGTGAAGATAGAAATCAAAAGGATCTTACAGTGTGTTCTTAAGAATGTCTTCGCCAATACATACAGCAAAGACACTTTCTACCACTGATTTCACAGATTACTTATTTATTAAATAGATGAAACAAAATTATAGCTGTCCATTTTCAATATTTAAATTTTTTTAATGATAATGCCTTTAAAATGCACAGAACATGAATGCAGGAGCTGGTGTGATAGGAGAGAGCCTTATTGCACATAATTAACAGACACATAATGTCTGGTAACTAGTAATTTCCTTCTAGCTGAGTAAGGAAATAATTTAATCATGTTGATCAAATGAATCCCAGGAGCCCAGTGTAACATTATGCCAAAAAAAAAAAAAAAAAAAAAAATTTGCATTAACTGATAAAAGACTACTTGGTTAAAAAAAAATTAGCATGGTTTCCAACCTTGTTTAGGTATCCTTGATAGTATTTAAAATGCAAGCCTGATTTTTGTAATTAGCTTAATCTGACATTTCAGGAACATTTTTTTTCCCCAACACTGACAGAGGCTACAAATATCGACATGGTACACTTTTCTGGAACTGCCCAAAACCCAAGTGTTGCAAGATGTATATTTCTCTCACCAATAAAACAGTTCCCCCACAGCTGCTTAGAGGGGTGTGCAGGAGGGGGCGCATGGCAGACTTTAAGAATCTCTTTCCTAGAATAGCATCTTATATTCAACAATTAGATAGAAATCTCCACCACCCTTTTGTAAATTTCAGCTTCATATTCAAAACAGGCCAGGAGGAGATTTTCTTATTTCAAATCATTGCCCCAAACAAATTTCTCCTCGGTAGAGTATATCCTTGTCTTGATAGATGCCTGTTTCCTTTGGAAGTCTTTTGTGGTCCTTCCCATTGTTCTTCGCAACTACTTAGAAAAGGCAGCGAGCCACTCTCCTGCTATCTGAAGTCAGCCCTCCGTAATGAGGTGATATAATTTAACACTTACCGTAATACATTTTATCCATCTATTGTTTGCTAAATAATTCCTGCAATAACACTTTTATTCTTTCCATAATTCTTCAGGGCAACGCTGGAGGAATAATATTTTTACTGAAGTGATGGATGACGCGGGTCCTGGTGCTCCTCAGCCCCGTGAACAGAGGTTATTGATAAGCATCAGGAAGATGGGAGGGAACGGAGGGGGCAGAGAGAGCATCCAGAGGCCCGTGCTGCGTGGAAAGAGCATCAGGGATCAGAGGGTTAATACCATTTTATGAGGTTGTAAAAATCTACCCCAAGATTCTTGTGTTAGCAATATTCTTTGTGTAAGATGTATGTTATTAAAACAAGTAGCAGCATCTGAATTAAAGTGACAGTATGATGGATGACTACTGAAGGGGAATCGGAGCCGTTTGCAGCATTTTGGGCTAGATGTGGGAATTCTGCCCCAGAGGCAAGGAGCTTGGCAGACACATTGATTCCGGGCTGATGCGTGTTCATAAATATGCCCCCAGAGAGGTGTGGCCTAGCAGAATTTACAAAATTATGTTCATGAATTATTTAACATTTATTTATGGATGCTATATTTAAACAGTATTTGCCAAGGCGAATGGACCATAGCTTACAGAGTGATCTTTAGATAATGCAAATTCTGCACAAGGCAGAGGTGGCGGGTGGCTTGCCCAGTGATGCTAAGCCTATCAAAACTGTATTAGAGGAGATGAGTCCACCGACGATAGAGCTGCCCTTCTGAGACTTGAGACATTTCCCTGCTGTAGCTGAGGTCCAGAAAAATCTGGAGTGAGAGAAGAGGTGAAGGGTTTTTCCTATTTGGGAGGAAAGACAGGTTTGTGTTAGTGCTGATTTAAATTTTAACCTCATAATGAGCTTTGCTATTTACAGCAATGTTTTTTTAAGAATTGTACAATGCAACACTACCTGTTTGAGATTGGGAAGAAGAAAGGAAAAGATTTAGGAATTTCTATGACACAGATACTTTGCTAATCATGTTGAGGGCCACATTCAAACCTATGAAGAAGTTAGATGCTGAAACCAGTTTGGCTCAGTGGATAGAATGTCAGCCTGCGGACTGAAAGGTCCTGGGTTCGATTCCGGTCAAGGGCATGTACCTTAGTTGCGGGCACATTCCCAGTATGGGGTGTGCAAGAGGCAGCTGATCAATGTTTCTCTCTCATCGATGTTTCTGACTCTCTATCCCTCTCCTTTCCTCTCTGTAAAAAAAAATCAATAAAATATATTTTTAAAAAGAAGTTGGAGTTATGACTGAAACATTTATAATGTTACTGCCATATAATTTGGCTGGTGGATATGGCAGAGATCTGAATGATCACCAACCATTCTATTTGCTTCCACCATTTTCTATCCTCCTCGCTGTTTCTTTCATTCTTGCCAATGAAATATCAAGGGAAATGCCATATGTCACTTCTGTAGTCAAGTCCTTATAGGTTTTCTGTTGTCTCTCTTCTCCTCACATCATAAATGAAGAGACCACATATTTCAGAAAGTTCAGCTACAAGACAATAGAATCACCAAACAGCCCACTCCCTACTTGTCTTTTGGAGCTGAATCCCATCAACCTACTTGAGGTGAGTAGATGATTGAGAAATTATTGTTGGGTTGAATTAAGCCTTTGAGATACGAGGGCTGCTTGTTGCTGTAGTGTAACAAAGACTATCATGACTAATGTGCTAGGTCAATGCTACTTAATCCATCTGAATGATAAAATAGGAAAAACACAATTGTCTTTCCCATTTCTGTTCCCCTTATAAGATTATTTTCCTCCTCTAGTAAAATCACTATATATATATATATATATATATATATATATATATATATATATATATAATAACAGTTGGATGAGTGGTATTATCAGAGTACTAGAGGCCTGGTGCATGACAATTCATGCACTGGAAGGGAAGGTCTCTCAGCCCAGCCTGCCCCCTCTCACAGTCCGGGAGCCCTCAGGGGAGGGAGGTGACATGGCTATTAAGGAAAGGTGATGTTTCCATCACACCTCTGCTGCTGCCACTGCCAGCAGCGCAAGCCTTAGCAGACCTGGTTACCTGTATATCAGGCCTACCCTGGGCAGCTGCGCAGCTGCCATCCAAGGATTGCCTGTGCCTCGGGCTGGCCCTGGGCGGCTGGGGGGCTGAGGGTGGGTCCAGCCTCATCATGCACCTGCTGCCCACCCCCCACCTCCCTGCCTGGGGTGAAAGGACTGTGGACTCCGGCAGGGCTGAGGGGACTGGGTGCTGCCGTCTTGTGGCTATAGACACTGCCATCTTTGTGACAGTGTGGCTGTCAACTTGCATATCCCCTCTTTATTAGGTAAGATTTCTATCATTGCCCCTTATTTGGTTCTATTAATATAGAAATTATCAGAGACAATATAAATGTTGGTGCATAATGAGGTACCTGGAACAATAGTAAGTGCAAAATAAAGATCATTTTTTTTGTTCTTACTCATTTTTTGTGTCCTTTTCACTCCCAATACCAATACAGTGTTTGGCTTCATGGAGGATGTGTGTTTTTTTTAATTTGTGTAATATAGGTGAATGAATGTAGTAGCTACTATACACCAGACACTATTCTTAGCACTTTAAAACAATATATTTACCTAATCATATCAGGAAGATATGATTATTACTTAACAAACACATAGTACTTGCTATATACCAGACAGCCCTAAGTGCCTAATGTATATTAATTATTTTAAGTAAAAAAAAAAGCCATGAGGTTAGTAGTATCATTAAGTTCCCCAGTTTTCAGAGGAGAAAACTGAGACCCAGAGATGTTAAATATCTTGCCAAAGATTATATATCTAGTAACATCTGAGGTTTAAATATTATCCATCAAGTCTGATTACTTATAGTGTGGTGTAGTATGTGATAAAATAGGTTATAAGTAAATAACGCTCTTATGCCTTTAAGAGTTTTCATTACTTTTAGATAAATAATACTCATTCAGGAATTGTTTACTCCAGAACTGAAACTTCATATATAATAGTTTTAAACTACTGCAACCTAGCAACCTGGTAGGCAGCAGAGTCATTTAGAGAAAACTAGTAGTAATCACTACCCAAGAATGATATGACATCTGCGCAAAGACAGGGAAATGGAGTTAACACTTGTATTTGAAACTATCTTCATTGCTGTGTCATACTGCTCTTTATATTCCTATAATTCTTTCTGAAGCTTTTTGCTTTTACATACATTTTTTTGAATATCCAACAAATCCTTACCAGAGTTTCTCTCTTTGTGTGTGTGTGTATGTGTGTGTGTGTGTGTGTGTGTGTGTGTGTGTGTCTGTGTGTACCCGCATGTATGAATGTGGGGAGGGGGAAATAAAATGAAATTCTCTACTCAATAAAAAAATATAGTCCTGAGAATAATAAAAGTAAGAGAACGTTTTTACAATAAAGTACAGCATTAGTCTTGCAAATGAATTGAGATGGGACCTGTCCCGGGTTATCATGATTTCATGAACCACCAAAGAATAGTCCTATAATGCTGAGCACATTCTAAAATCCAGAGAACAAAAGTGAGCACGTATTAAAAATCTAAAGAATTGAATTTTTAGCTAAGGTCTCAGTGGAATCAGATAAATGTCCCATATCATCTCCCTCTTCTCTTTCTCCCCCTCAGGCAAGAGTGTGAGACCCTGACATAAACCTAACCTTGTCATCATCTTAAAGGCTATGCTGTCCTTCCACTTATGTCATATTTCATGCACTCTTTAGCTGTGAGCAAAAATGGTTCACATTCCAGAGGAATGCTATTTCAGCATTATCAGCGTCCATCAGAGAAGTTTCTTAGCTCAGGTAGGACCTGGAGACTTGGGAGAGCCCTTCCTCAGGGTAACACTACTCCTTTTGGGTTAAAGCAGATATTAATCAGTCTGACCTCTTACAAGTGAGAAGGAAATAATCCCCTATGGCATGGCATGCATTTTTTTTCTACCCTGGGGCCTTTCCCCTTAGTTTTGGAATTTATGTATTGAAAGAGGTGCCAGCATGGTTGACTCTAGTTTTAAGGTCACATTTATCCCCTAAACCAAATTCTAGTGAACACACACACACACACACACACACACACACACACTGTTGTCTGATAAGAATCCTGCCTTTCATTCCTCTCACCAAGGTCTAATTATCCTTGAATGACAAGCTTCAGGTAATTCCCACGTGATGAGCTCTCTCATTCTTTTTATCTCTTTTCCTGTTGTAGGCTTGAGCCTTTTTGTCCCAGTAAGTAGTGCCTTTGGCAAAACTGAGGGGCAGACAAGCAGGAAGCAGGGAGCCAGACCTAACTGTCCCAGGATCTGCCTTCAAGAGAGTGAAGCAAAGGCATGTTCTGCGATTGAAGTGCTCTGGGTGGATTCTTCAGCCTCACCCATTTTTCAGCCATCACCACCTGGGGCTTTCTCTTCCCATTTTTGTGCTTAGAAAAAGCTTGCTGCCTTCTTGAGACTAACATTATTTGCTTATATGATTTATTCTGCCAGGTTTTTTTTTTTTTTGTAAGATTAAAAAATGCTTAATAGAGCTGGTGTGAAAGGTGGGAATGGAGATAAAACAGGAACAAGACTGTCAGAACTGCCGTTCTGTTAAAAATTAATTTGGAAGGCATGCAAGAAAGCTGGAAGGCTTGGACTCACATGGGATCAGCAACAGTATGTGAGTAAGGGAAGCAATTTGGGGAAGAAAGACAGACTTAGTCCCATCCTGGATAGATTCTCTTTGACTCTAAGCACTACATTGTGGGAAATCATGATTACTTTTAAAAAGCACTTATTCTAAAATGTTGAACATGAACGTTCCTTTGTTCATTTTAGGAATGTCGTCTGTGAATCTATCAAATAGAAAATCCTGATAAAACTACATATACACTACAAATGCAAGTGATATTCGTAAACACATAAGCTTGTGTCTATTTCTATATTGAAATTCATTAGGTATCGTGAAGATACTAGAGAGGATCAGGTTGTCCAAGTGGGATTCTCCTATCTAAAAGAGCCTGGAAAGCTAAAACACAGAGAAAGAAGGACCCAGACTTACAAAGAAGCAAGAGAAATTCTGCACTAGTGCATTTATAAGTCAGTTGGCTGTGTGCAATGTCTCCCAGGTGTAGGTTGGTAGGGAGAAGGAGAGGCCTGGATAGAAGGCTTAAACTGTGGAGAAACCAGCTACAGGTCCATGCCTAAAATCTGCAGAGCCTGGGGCAGGAGTATAAATGAAGGACCATATATTTTATGACTAGATATTTAAAGGGTCTAAATCAAGTTAATACACTGATAAATAAGCCATAGTTCCTCCTTCTCAAACCTTGACTTATATTCATTTACAACAATGAAATAGATATAAAGTTAACATTTTTTAGATCATTGAACATTGGTAAAATATGAAAGACTAGTATATTCAATCATTGCACATGTCTGAGTATTCTACTGATGGGCCAATGATGTTGGATGAGTAATAATACTAAGCCATAAGTAATTCATAAACAATTTTATGTTTTCCATAAAATATATTTCTTACCTTTATTTCAGCAAAATCACTAATTATATTACTTGCTATAATAGAGAATTTTTATAATTTATGTACTGCTGACAATAATGCCAAATTTGACAGCCTTTCTTGACTCGTTGCAGTTAGTAGAGAGTGTTTTATTACTTTGGTTTTGGAAATTTTACTCTGCTGTGGAAGCAGCATCTTGGATTGCCAATAAAATTCTTAAAGGAATGCTTATATCATTTTTGAATATTCAAATGATTGCTTATGATAAATTATCATTACCAAAATTTACTATAAGTTATTTTAGCTTCTTCTTATACATTATTAAAACTGATATTGCAATTATCATCAGCCCTTAAAATAATATCTTGATTTATACATGAATAGAAAGATTTGATATTATATTTCATGCATGCTACATGTAAATGTGCACACACACACACACACACACACACACACACTCTTAAAAAAAACACACTGTGAATTAGCTAATTCTGAAAAGTATTCCCTCTTCCAAAAACATACATTGGAAGAATTGGAAATTGGAGAACAAAGATGAGCAAGAAAAATTAATAATTCGAAATGATACTTTGCTATGCAAGAATCTGTGCATTCATGCTCTCATGGAGGATTTGACAAGTTAATTAATTTTTCTCCTCTATCACTAAATGCTTTAGTTGCTTAAATAGTGCCTGCACTTGATGCAGTGTCTGCTCTGAAGTCAGCAAGTGCACTACCCTCAAACCTTCTGGCATTCAGATGCTTGTTTGGGAGACCTCAGGAATAGAGGTGGAGGAGCATTTTTCCTGCTGGGCAGTGAATGTTTAGATCCATGCTGGGCCAGTACAGAGCATCAGATCCTGAGCAACAAAACGAATGCCCATGAATTCCCCAACATGCCTTATGTGTGTGTATTTGTGATATGTGGACCCTCTTCAGTGTGGAACTCAGGGTAAGGCCTTTGCCCTGGGTGCAAGCACACTAGCTAGGAAGGATTGGCCATCCTCATCCCTCATTATTCAGCTGTCTGGGTTGCCTTATCTTTCATTCACTAAATCTTTCTTATTTTTTTTTAGTTCTCCACTCCAAATATATTTTCTTCCTTCTCTCCATTTATGTTTCTTTTCCTCTTCTTTTTCTCCCACCCCTTTTTCTTCTTCCTTTTTTAAAAATTGCAATTTCTCTTTCTAAAATAATTTTTTCCCCAGAAGTACATAGCCCACTATTTCTTAAAATATGTCTGAGTGGAAATCAGGAGAAAGCAGAGTCAAACAAGAATAAAGGGCACATGTTCCCAGAAGGAAGAAATAATCAAGTGTGTTGAACACCTCTGAGACATAGACTCGGATGAGAGCGGAAAAGTGAATGCTATCTTTGGTCACGCAGATGAAGCTGATAACCTCAATGGAGAAAATTCAACCCACTATTGGGTGTTGAAAATAAACCTAAAAGGATTTTTTCAGTGAATAGGAAGTAAAGAATTAGAAGTAGCAAGTGCTTTGGGTTTATTTCAATGAAATGCATAGAACCAAAGTTAGGCTACTTGTTCATAATAGCAAAAGGAAAATGTATTTCTTCCAATAAATTCAATTTATGAGACTGAGACAACCTTATTTGTTATGTTTAGTTAATTCCTCAGACCTTTCATCATTTTCTTCCTACAATATTCCCATGTTGATGGAGTAGATTAAGTTTTTAAAGAAAACAAACAAATAGAAAACCTTATCACTTTGAGTCAGTGTGAAAAATATTCCCATGTCTTTCTGGGTTTATCAAAAAACTGCATTGCTTCTATTGTGAAATATGTCACTGCTCATTATTATACCATTTGGGAAACAATTCATTGATGCTGAAACTTTCCCACCAGAAATTTTGGATATGATACAGGTCTTCACTTTGGTTTCATTATGATTTTATTTTAATACATCTAAACTTCTGAATGAATTAAGTGCTTTTTATTCCTCCTTGTTCTACTTTCTTTTTTAGTATAGTGCCAAAAATAAAATTTCTAATGAGTAATCATATTACTGGTAACAATTGTACCCTATCAAGTAGCTTTCCTGGCAGCCAGCAGCAAGATTTGAAAATATAATGAACTCTCTTTTTTTTTTTTTTTCCCACTTAGAATTAGAATGTCCCAAGAGGCTTGATCTAATGTTTTCTGTCACTTTTTACCAATGATTTCTTGAAATTATAATTGAAATACTTGATCACTTTATAGACCTCTCCATTTTTTATGAAATAAAGACATGTTGGAAATAGTGTCTTCTACACATTATTCCAATGTGTGACTGATACTCACGGAGGAATCTTGCGACTAATCTTTTTATACATGTTAATTCATGTGTCAGTTCAAAGTCTTCATTCTGTTGAATTGTACTCAAGAGGGTAGGGCAAAAAGACTATTCATGTTTCTATTAGCCAGAGTCCCTTTTGAAATTCTTTAGGAAAGAAACATGTTACAAACTAGGCAAAATGGACAAAGTCATGCTTTGTTTCTTTGTTTATTTTATTCATTAGACTCCACATGTAAGTGAAATCATATGGTATTTGTCTTTCTCTGACTGGCTTATTTCACTTAGCATAGTTCTCTCTAGATCCATCCAGGCTGTTGTAAAAGGTAATATTTCCTTCTTCTTCTTCTTGTTCTTCTTCTTGTTCTTCTTCTTCTTGTTCTTCTTCTTGTTCTTCTTCTTCTTCTTCTTCTTCTTCTTCTTCTTCTTCTTCTTCTTCTTCTTCTTCTTCTTCTTCTTCTTCTTCTTCTTTGTGTAAATATACCACAACTTTTTTTTAACACTCAGCTACTGATGGGCACTCAGGCTGCTTCCAAATCTTGGCTATTGTAGATAATATTGCAATTAACATAAGATGCATATATTCTTTCAAATTAGCATTTTGGGTTTCTTTGAATGTATTCCCAGAAGTGGAATTCCTAGGTCATCACACAGTTGCATTTTTAAAATTTTGAGGTAACTCCATACTGCTTTCTATAGTGGCTGAACCAATCTGTATTCCCTCCAACAATGCACAAGGGTTCCCTTTTCTCCACATCCTCACCAACACTTGCTGCTTGTTGATTTATTGATGACAGCCATTCTGACAGGTATGAAATGATATCTCATTGTGGTTTCAATCTGCATTTCTCTGATGATTAGTGCCAGTGAGCACCTTTTTATATGTCTATTGGCCATCTGTATGCCTTCTTTGGAGAAGTGTCTACTCAGGTCCTTTGCCTTTGAAGGAAGCTGTGATAGCCTATGTGAACAAGAACATCAGACACTTGAGCATAATCACAATTTTGTAGAGGGCAGTTATCATATGGCCTTACCTGGATTATCTATAAAACTGGGGTTCCCCAAAATAACATGGAAAGAGACATTCAGCAGGATTGTAGAGAAGAGCAGTTATAATAGGGAGGATTCTTAGAAGCTACAGGGAGGGAAAAAAACTATTTGCCCAAATTACCCAAGTTATAACACTGTCATGCCATAGTTAAAATAAGCATGAATTCCTCCTAGATTTCTGTTACCTATTATATCTACAAAAGAATATATGTGTGTCTGAACAGTGACTGGTATTTTTGGCAATTAGAGAAAAATTAAAAAATTCTAAGTATAAAACCAATTTTAGCCTTGAAATACTTATAAAAACCAGAATGTTGCCAATATCACGTGGCGAAGGATCTTGTTATATCCACTGTCAGTGTAAATAAATCAAGATTTTTGTGCTCTAATACCTGATTGAAGGTAAAAGTGGTTACCTGTGTATAAGTGAGTTAGCAAATGCACTTGAATAAATCAGAAGAATACCTTCTACAATGTAACTATGGAACATAAAACTTGAAGAACCATTGTACCATAAGCCAGGCTGTCTAGATACATGGTAAAGAAAACCGCAAGGAATTGTGCCTGAAATCTTCTGGACATGACTATAGTGGTCAGAAATGTAACTCAGTGAAAATGTTTCCTCCTAACTTGAGGTCAATCCTAATACCTTATCAAGGTTGATGTCACCCTTTCTCTAGGAAATAATAAAGAAGCGGTTGTATCTTCATCACAGATGAAGTCCAAAGGGAACTTTGAATTGCTTATAATGATTGCCTTCCACTGGCCTGAATGAATTAACAGCCTCCTCAGGGAATGGTGTTCAGTGTGTGCCAAAAAGATAGAGAACTTTAATCTTGTAGAATTAAAGAGAGGATGTCAGCAGATACCACGATCTGTTGGAGGATAAATGCATAGTCTATGATTATTCAGAAGCTGATTATCTAAGCTCTTTGTTTAATTTCTAGTTTGTTTTTTTTATTCATGTAATACAATAACATTTTATGAAGGTTCTACTCCATGCCAGCCTTTGTGCTTAAAGTGTATTTATTTCATGGGGATAGCTACTATTGATACTATATTTTATAAGTAAGAAAATTGGAACTAAGGTGTACTAGGAAACTTGTCTAAATTTATCCAGCTAACAAGTAGCAGAGTGGGATTTAGAAGCCATATGATGTGACTATAGCTCATATATACTTAACCATTAAGCTATGCCATCACCTCTAACGTCAGGATTGGCCTATGACACCAAAAAGGAGACAAAGCTTAAATCAATGAAGAGAGTGAAGAAATTATCTCAATTATAGACTAGCTTAGCATGTTCAATTAGTCACATTTTTCCTGACCTCAGTTATCAAAATTAAGAAAATTAGGTACAGATTTTCTTTTTTTTGGAAAAATTTTGGAATGCATCTGTTTGTTAAGACAGTCTATTGAAAACTGTTACGATTGCTCCTTGTGTATAGGAATTACCATAGAATTTATGAAGACTCTGATCAATCAGTACTTAATAGTTATCATCCCTTTTACTGACAATTAGAAAAAAATACACACTAGAGACGAAGGCTTCTCAAATAATCTTTATGCATGAGTAATTACCAGTATAGAGTTCAAGAAAGATAAAGAAGGATAATAGAATAGAAGGATATGAGCAGCTTGAAAACCTCAGTATGTAAAAACTGATGAGAGAGTAAAATGCCAGAACATTTTATTCACACTTTAAGCTTCTGAAGAAAAAATAATCAGTAAGAATCAACTTGTTCAAGGTTATCCCATAGTGTCCCTGGCTGAGCAATTTGGTATTTGAGATTTCATTGTGTTTATCAAAACCCTAATACTGTACTTAGAATATTCTCAATCAGCTTTGCTTCATTGTTTGGGGCTGGGTGCAATTCTGCATTGTAGGATAAGTTACTGATAGACATTTCTTTCTTTTTATCAAATAGTCATTTATAAGGAATTTGGTTTTGATTAAGTAGAGGGTATTAAACATTTTTCCACTAAGAACTGTTATGGCTGACACTAAAACTCTGTTGAATGACATGCAAATCCTTTACTCGTTTACTTTTTCACTCTAGTGTTTGAAAAGCTGATAATACCCTGCTCAATCTTTTGGTTTGCTGTCAAAAATATGTTTCTTCTGGCAAAAGATAGGAATAACTGTCATTTTACCCAAAGGCCATGATGCATTCTCATTCCCTCTTTTGTGTGGTATTATAAACTTAAGAATTAACACGGGACTATTTGCCTGACACAGTTGGAGTCAGAGAAAACATTATGATGCATGAAGGGTTTTGTAATGCCTTCCAAGTCTATAAGGAGGTGCCAGTCACCTAGAAACTTTCAAGTCAGGTGACTTAATATTTCAAATTTTAAGTCACCTAAAAACTTTTACCTCAGACAATTTTTAATTTATTTTTGATATTTGAAATAATAATAGATATAATTTATTTTATACAACTTGCCCTAGGATTATGATGACCTTCAATTTATCATCCAAACTGGATGCCAGTTTGAGAGGAAGGCATACTAATACTATTATTAATTACACTGCAGGTGTAAAACACTACTATCCAGGTAAATGTCACTCAATGTCAAAGCAATTGCTCTAAACATGAAGAATTTATGAGTCTAAAATTTTCAGTGTTAAAATTCAGCATAATTTGAAAGGATCACTTCCTTCCCTTGAGGACTTTGAGAGTACATTAAATAGTTGTGGATTTTATTTCGTGTGTTTTATCTAGATGGTCAGGTTTCAAACTCTGAGCTTGCCAAGATAATTGTATTATTTAGTTCAGCTTATTAGAACATGTTGGTTATAATAAATCCCATGGTCTCTTTATAACATTTTTTCTACTTCCTCATTTTAAGACCCATCAATTCTTTTCTGGGTTGTTGCCTTTTTGTCAGAATGTCTAGGCCTCCAAAACAATGACAATAATTTACACCAATCTTGTAAGCAGATTCCTAGCTGGTTACCTTTCTGATAACTACTACAAACTTCCTTGGGGTTTCTTAACCCCTCCAAGGAACTATGATCCAGCCTGCTTCTGAGTTTTTTGCCCTTCCCTTCATTCTTGAGTTTTCAGAACCTACTTTTCATCTGAAGCACTTCAATGATCCATTGACACACTATCATCTCCTTTTCTGAGCTTTTATATTTCTTAATGCATTTGATGCTCTTTAGAAACACCATTTATCATTGCATTATATTTTAACAATGTTTCCATAATGCATATCTTAATATCTGAGACTCTAAACTATTGAAGACAATAACTAAATATTATATATCTTTTCTCTTCTCCTAAGAGAAAACACTGCTCACATGCTCTCTCTTTTCTATTGTAGAATAAATGTCCCTCTGCCCATAGCAGTGAGGATATAGGCCACACTCCGAGGTGATACAGAACATTACTCAGGGTTGATTTTCTTCATGATCAACCTGACCCAACCTGGACCTATTAGATTGTAATTTCTAGGTGTCTGTACGCAGGGAAGATGGTTGGTCCTTATTGATCGTTTGTCCTGAATCAATGTGAAAAGAGAGATGGGATGGTCCTTTTGGGCTCTGTGGACAGAGAAGTCAGTATGGAGTGAGAGCAAGAGGAGTAAAATTGGTCTGCTGAAAGAAACAGAAGGGAAGGGCCATGTGCTGAAAAGATGGATAAAATAACCTAATCTCCTGCTCCTCTGGCCAAAGCAGCTTCCCAGTTACTCTCGTCCATGTGTCCAATTGTATCATCTTCATAGCACTTAACTTGGAAATTATATTTTTAACTTCCTGGGTCATGTGCGTACTTTCTATCTCCTCCTTCTAGAAGGTGTACTCTATACCAACAAGGACTCCAGTGTGCTCGATGCTACCTTTCTGGCAGCTGGAATATTGTGTCTACTGTAGTCACATTCAAAAAATACTTTTGACTGAAGGAATTTATGAATAAGCTGTCAAATTCATTTCTGTTTCTTGGTAGTCAAAAGGTCTGGGGCCACAGAACCTGGCCCCAGGAAAATCAGAATGCGGAGAATGAACAGGGGAGCCCCTGTGGGGACTCCTTCACCAGGGGTTTCAGAAAGAACAGGGGAGAAATGACAGGGAGAAAGAGGCCCGAAGGAGAGACTGAAGACATCAGAGGGTAAGCTCTCCATTTGGCAGTTTTGCTGTTTGCTGCCCTTGTGTGTAAACTCAGCCAGAGAAAGCACCCCCCGCAGCCAGCTGCCAGGAGAGCCTGGGAAATCAGGGGCAGAGATAACAGAAGACTTGGGGCCTTTTTTAGCAAGTGCAAACTTTCACACCTGTCAGCAATAAATCAAGAGGTTTATGGGGCTATGATATTTGCACTCCAATTTAAAAATCATAAAGCAGGCACCCTTTCAAGTTGCAGAAAACAAAACTCCACAATGTCCACAGCAGCAGCTGTTAATCAGTTACTCCTAACGATGATCTGCTGCCTGGCACTGAGATGAGGCGTTTATTTGGCGACAAATGGCAAACAAGACAGCAGGAGAGAGTGGCATTGGCACCAGAGAACAGCCGTCCCAGGTGGCCATGACTTGAGTTGCACTTACGGCACAGTCTCCATGTGGGGCTTGGGAAAGTATTTTTGACAAACCCTAATTGTCAACTTTGGCTTGTTTTCCTTCCGTTCCCAAAGTGGAACTGAAGGCCATTCACTATAATACAGATATAGAGATGGGATTAGGCACCAGAGAGGAGGATTAATCACCTTTGGAAGTACCAGTCCCGCCAGGTGCTCCCAGAATTGCACACCTGGGAAATGGACAAAGTTGAAGTTCAATGCAATCCTTTTGGTGTCTCCTGGCCTCTGGCTGTTCCCCTCTCCACCCAGAAGCCAGGCCCACCTGGGGCTGCACAGAGTAGTGCTGACTGGTCCTCAGGCCCACCTACCAATGTATCCTCACCTTCCTCTCACGACCTCACCTCGTTCCACCTTCAGGGGCCTGATTTCAGTTCCTGCAAAGGACAGAGCTCTCTCCTCATTGGGGCCTCCATGCAAGTTCTTTCTTCCTGCTCTTCACTGGGAGGGTCCCTTCTCATTTGTCAGGTCATCTCCTTCAAGTGGCCTGCTCTAACTTGGAGAATCCACCTCTGTATTTTATTCTTAAAGCACCCTCTCATCACCATGGATAATTAGATACTTAAGCCTTTGTTTACTTGTTTCATGCCTGGCTCTTTCACCAGGCCCATTAGGTCCATGAGGGTGAGTACCATCTCTCTTTTACTCACCACTGAATACACAGTACCTACTGCAGTGTCTGGCATGTAGAAGTTTAACTTACACTTTTAAATAAATGAATGAGTGAATGAATGAATGAATGAATGCCAATACAGTTTTCCAAGATGGCAAGCAGGATGAAATATACAGAAAGAATTGGTCCCTCATTTCTTTTTCTGTCACTACAATAACCCGGACTATACAATACATAGTTTGTTTCCTTCCGTCCAACCCTAAGGGGAACGCCAATGGTGGGAATCTCAACAGCTGTAGGCCAGAGGATGAAGGCCACACTTGAGCAGCTTTTTATTTACTCCACCTGGCAAAGACGTCTGGGTCTCCTGGAGAAAGAGCTGGCCCTGCTTTCACTGGACCTGAGTTTGAACATTGACTCCGATGTGCAATAGGGTAAATAATTTTACCTTCCTGAGCTTCCATTACCTTGCCGATGCAGGAAGGATAAAAGGAGCTACTGTGTGGAAGTCCTTTGCCAATGACCAGAAGGCATGAGAATTTTGACTTGTGTTCCACTAACAATAAAGCTCTGCCCTGACGTGGGGTGTTCTGTCTACAGCCTGGGTGCCTAGGTTCACACCGTTCCCACCCTGTTTAGCCACCTGGCAGGCGACTTCTCTATTTGTGTCCTCTGTGGCCACTGTCCCTGTTTTCATACCTGGCACCCACTGTGCCTTTGGCTCTGGCTGTTTGGTCACTTGCACGAGGATGCCTCAGAGTCCTCTGGGCATATAACCATTGGAGCTCATCTTGCCCCCCTCCACCTGTATCTTTGTTGTTATTTCTTCAACTTTATTAATCTTATTAGCAAAATTACACAGGCCCAGTGAAACATAATAGACTTCTACCCCCAAAGATAATTAGAGTCCCATTTGTTTGCCAATTCAATATAAATACGATGGCAAAAACCTCCCAGCTTTCGTCGGCACATGTTCCCAGCTCAGATCCTGCTGGCATTGTGCTGCTTTAGAACGTGCGGAGAAATAAATCCTGGGGAATCACTGGGTTGCAATAGGCTTCCCGTTAAGCACAGGGAAGAAACAGCTGATGTCTGAGTTTGCTAATTTCCGCTGATTCAGTTAGAGAGCGATGCGCACAGCTAACGAGGGAAACATTCGGGCAGGTGAATGAAGGCTTGGAAACAAAGTGTATGTTGTAATCAGTACACCCGCTATTAGGTTGGAATCATTATTTAATGAGTGTTTCCCAAAGAAATTAGAAAAGAATCCCAATCCTACCACAGCTTCTGTATTCTTCCTTCTCCTTGAAACAACAAAACAAAAATACCTGACCCTTCCCTTGCTTTCAATCCCGGCAGGTATAAGAAATACTCAAGTGACCTTGGTCTCCTGCGTGGTAGAAATAAAACCAAAGCTGTTATCTCATCTATATTAATGTGGAACTCGGCATAGCAGAGAGGCTGTGTGATTTATCAAAGATCACACAGTGTGTCAGTGTGTAATCACAAGGCAAATGTTCACATTCTTATCTCCTTGGCAGCAAATGTTTTGTTTTCTACATGGGACTACCATCCTCTAATCATGGTTAGAGTCTAACCTCTCATCATGTGCCCCTGGCTTCCCTGGCTGGCCTATTTCCAAGGAAGAGAAAGGCACATGAGCAAAATACCCACAGCCAGACCCAAAACCCCCTCTCCTCACACACAGACATAGGCACATATCCTCTTACAATTGAAAACTTGATCCTAAGAGTTCTATCTCCTACCCATCATCAGATTTAACATATAAAAATATAGCACACCTGGTGAGATTCAAATTTCAGATCACCACAAATCTTTTTTTTTTTTTTTTAGTATTCAGTAATTCCACAGCACATTTAGGACATAATTTTACTAAAACATAATTTGTTGTTTATCTGATATTGAAATTTCACCGGGTGCCCTGTATTTTTATCTGGCAAACCTAATCCCATCACAAAATCTACATCTTTTTGTTTATCCCCAATCCCATGATTCTTTGATTCTACTTTAACCCTTGTCATTTCAAATTTCTGGTAAACATATCACAACCCATTTCCCCAGTGTTTTCAAACCTGTCCAGAGCCAGAGACTGTAGCGAGACACCTCTGAAGCTCCAGATCCTGGTTTGTAATCTCTCCAAAGGACTGTTTCTTCCTCTGAAAAGTGAGGGTTTCACCAGCTCCAGTTTCACATCTCTGTTGTAAAGTCCGAATGACAAGTGCACAAGTCCCAGCATGTAGTATGAGCTCATTTTGCATTACTGTCAGCTGGCACTGTTGGAATTGCTACTATTGCATTTATTGTCATTTAACAGATAAGAACACAAAGGCACAGAGTGTTGAAGTGGGTTGCTCACATTTACTTCGTGACAGCACTGCTAAATTTTGAAGAGATTCTGAGACTCTGCTTCACATATCAAATTCAAAGTTTAAATTCATTATTTTAGACCTAGGTCCCCCGAAGACCAGTATGGTGAGCACTGACCCAGCTGCTATTCCCACTGCCTCATTTCTTCCTTGCTGGAAGACCCCAGTTTTAGGTGTGTCTCTGCCAAGCCATGTGCATGCAGGGACATGGTCTCCCTAGGCAATTTAATGAATTGTGAGATGTGATTGGTTTAGGCATTACTATGTGATCATCTTCCTGGCTAATGGGAGCAGAAGAGAAGTATGCTAGGGGATACCTGGAAAAGATTCTTCTTACTAATAAAACCATATGCATGAGAAAATGCTTTTCTCTTCTGGATATGACATTGTCCGAACTTAATCCTTGGGACTACTGCAGTTGACCTGTGCAAGGGAAGAGAACTCTCCAAGTCCCTGAAGATGGCAGAGTGGACAGAGGGAAAATCTGTATCCATAGAGACTGTTGAGCTATTGAGTTTCCTGTAATTATCCTGACTCCAGACTTCTTCATGAAATCAATAACTCCTTTCCCTATGTCAGCAGTCTTGGCTTACTACTTGCAACCAAAAGCTTTCTCATCAATACAAACTCTAAACTGTAGAGTATCTTCAGATTGGACAGTGCTTAACTTCCCTTGGGTCTCTACAAAAGTACATGTTCTATATATTTGGATAGAATTTCAGGTAAGAAGACTAATTCCTCCTCAAACAGTTGACTTCCTAAACTGTGAACCATTTGTCTCCTGTGAAAAGGCTTTATCTGAGCACATGACATTGACTTCATAAGTAGCTCTTCTTATAAGACTTTTGAATGGGATTTTCCCCTAGGAATCTACTCAACAAACAAACAAACCTGCTTTTGGCCTTGCCTGGCTACACTGCTTTTCATAGGCACATGGAAATCCAGGTTCCTTGGACATCTTAAAGAACATATCATCTCCAGAAACTGCTTTTTAAGTTAGCTTCTTCCCAATGTATTTTTTTCTACATGTATACATAGGTGCTGTTGTTTTTTCTAGTTAACAAGTGTTTCTTGAATTTGTGCTCAGTTTTATGTTATGTCTTATAGGCATAAAAATATAAAGAGGCCTCAACATGACTATATTTTCTTTGGGAAGATATGTGATTATTACTAATAAAAACAATACAAATTAAACCAATTTACAGTTTCAAAATATTTTCAAATACAGTATCTTATACTGGACAGTTTTTAAGAAAGTTCTAAGTAATTGACAAAGTAATATAATTCATGGAGCAACAATGTAAAAACTATATTTTTGAGCTATCATTTAATGCCTATATCAGTAATTATCAAATTTCGCACTACATCAGAATCATTTGGGAGAATCTGCTAAAAATGCACATCTTGGGCTGCATCCCTCACTAGAAACTTGGTTCAATAGGTCTTAAGTGGGGAGCACAAATTTGTGGGGTTTGTTTGTTTTTAACGTGCATGTGATTCTGATGCAGGTGGTCCACATACTATGTATGAAAGAATAGTTAATCCATAATAATCACAATTATTAGCCAGGAAGTGGCGAGTACTAATGGCTCAATGTGGTGGTTCTCAAAATGTGGTCCCAAAAGCAGAAGTTTAGCATCCATTGAGAACTTACTAGAAATGCTCAAATTCTTGGGCCCTTCTCCAGACCTAAATCCAGAAACTCTAGAGGTGAGGTTCAGCAGTCTGTCTGTTTTTTATTAAGCCCTCTGGGTGGTATGATGCATATTAAAAGGTTAAGAGCCACCGATTTAAAGAACTGGGATGTCTCCTTGGGAGAAGAAGAACCTGAGATACATTTGATGGAACTGAAATAGGATAAATAAGTGAGACAGTTACTCCCTATCAGCCATAACTTCAGCTAAGGCAAGGTAAGGCATTAGGAGGAGCCTGGCCTGGCACAAGAAGTGAAGATTCAAAGGGAGGATTGCCTTACTGTGGTCATCCTCTGACTCCCAATGGCATCATTTGCCTGTAGATTAGGAGTGTTTTCTTGCAAGCATATGCTTCTTGTGTACAACTTCAGATTTGGCCCAAACCAGTCACTTCTCTGCCAAATCAAATATCATGGTGAGCTTCTTTAGGTACCTAGGGGCCCCCCTGGACAGCCATACTGCTGACTTGCCTTTCTTTAACTAGGAATTGATTAAATTGGGCATAAAAGGAGCAAAATCATCTTGTTTGTCCTTTTTGTGCTTCTTCTAGAAAGGGATTCTTCTCAATCAAACCTTTTACAAATAGCTTTCTTTTTTAATTTTTTTAAATTGATTTCAGAGAGATCAATGATGAGAGAGAATCACCTACACACCTCCTACTGGGAATTGAGCCCTAAACCCAGGTATCAAACAGTGACCTCTTGGTTCATGGATTGACTCTCAACCACTGAGTCACACCAGCCAGGCCCAAAAGAATGTTCAACATTAGGTCCATTGGTTGGTGAGTTTGAATACCAGTGGCTGTTTTATTTCTATCACCACTCTCAAGAACCTCAGTGTTTCTTTGATGGGATTCATTCAGGTTATCATCTTTTATAGCATTCACTTCAGTCAATCAGAAATTCTGGTCTTTATGAGGATTGAGCAACTTTCCCTGTTGAGCAACTCTTTAGAATTAGAGACCTTAGAAATGGATCTTTGCCGGGCAGGAGAATGGTAAACTTCACAGTCTTATTAACATAGTAGACCTCTTAATGAGGTCTTCAGAGCCTTATCCTTGGCAGCATTTCATGGGTTGTTGAGAGAAGTGGGGCCTTCTAATGGAGACCAGCTGCAAGGATTACCCTCCAGCATGCTTTTCTCAGCAGGAGCACTTATGAAAGCTGAAGAGACCTTTGCTGGTCTTCAGGATTTCTCAAGGCCTTGGAATGATGTCTAGGAGGCAGCTGCTCTTCAGAACTCCTCTACTCTTCAGGAAAGATCTCTGACATTGAAGAGACTTCTTGGTGGTGTTCAGACTGGTGTTGGAGCTTCCCCATGGGGGACAGCTTCTCCTTGAAACTGCTCCACTTCTTACAAGCACTCTTTGAACCCAATAAAATGTCCTGATTGTCTTCAGGCCTCCCCAAGCCTTGGAAGGGCATCAGCTAGGCACAGCTTCTGAGATATTTCTTCAACAGCTGTGTTCTGTGAGTCATAGAAAACTTGATGCTTGACTTTAGGCCTCAACAAAAATTTGGAAGGATGATTGGGACCAGAACCCACATCAACCCACTTCTCAAGATCAGAACTTTCTGAACCTGAGATTTGCTCTACTACAAATGTCATGGAAGATTGAAAAGGACCATGGAGGATAGTGTCTCCATAGAAATGCCTCTACTGACTACAGCACTGTCTGGACCTGAGGAGATTCTCTGGGCTTTATTTCACACCAAGGCGGAAGCAGGACATCTGGGAGGCAGTAGCACCATAGATATGCACCCATGCTGGCAGCACTCCCTCACAGATCTTCAGTCTTCAAAAACTTTTAAAGATCATTTGTTCAAGTTTAGGCCGCACAGAAGGCTGGGAAGGGCATCTTAGAGGCAGGTCCTCACTAGTGGCTTTTGTAACAACAGGACTCTGTGAACCTGAGATTTGCAGGACTTGATGCTTTTTCAACAACTAGGAAGCGCATTTGGGGCACATGGGCTCTACAGAAGTGCTCCTCTCCCACATTAGACCCCACCAGAATGAAGTCTGGGTGGCAACAGACCCATAGAAGAGCCCCTTCAATAACAGCATTCTCGGGGCCTGAGGAGACTTGCTGCTCTCCTGTCCATCTCACCAGGGGCGGAGGCCACTCTGTCTAAGAGGCAATCCTCTTTTAAGTATGGCACTTGCAGTGGCATTCCAACTTTGTTTTATGTCACACTATTGGACACTTACAGTTCAGTCAAGGATATAAAAGAGGCCGAGGAACCAGTGTTTGTCCAGCCATGAAATAGACCAGTTAAGCTGAGGCCTAGAGAGAGGCACTCTCTCTTCCCGGCGAAGCACCCAGAGGACAGAATGGATAGGTTATAGTGCTGCTGTTGCAGCTGCTGCTTCCTTCATCATTTATTTCTATGATCAGCTCCAGTATGGGATGCAGCCATGGAATTCTGCTCAACAGCCCCAGAACTGCCCATGTTAGGATTGCTGCAGACTGAATAGCATTTTGCCCCTCTGCCCCCCTCCCCACCCCCCCTCCACCCAGAGCAGCATCCTGACATTAATGTATGCACAAGACATGAATTTAGAGTGCAAATTATTTATATTGGCTAATAAATTAGATATAGGTATATATATATATATACATATATATGTGTGTGTGTGTGTGTGTGTGTGTATGTATGTATATACATTTATTAATTTGTTTACATATTGGTAGACTGTATAATCTATGAAAGTAAATCTACAATGATAATAGAAGATTTACTATGGGACTGCTATTCTTTTAAGCACTTCTACCTGAGGTATTGTATTGAATTCTCATAATAACTCTGTGGCAGACTTTTTTAGCCTTAGCACTTTCAATGTTTTGGGCCTGATCAATGTTTGGGCAGCATCCCTGGCCTCCACTCACTGGACTCCAGTGACCTTTCCCAATCCAGCTGTGAATACCAGAAATGTCTCCAAACATTGTCACATGTCCCTTATAGGACAACATTGCCTCAGTTGAGAACCACTATCCTAGGAGGAAAGCATACCTGCCAGCCCTTTTTACTGATGAAAAAACTAAAAATGAAAAGATTAAGTATTTATCCAAGTTCAGGCAGCTATCAACAACTTGGGATTTAAATCTTTTCTGAACTCTCAGCCACCGCTCTATATGTCACTGAGAAATTATCTATTTTTAACATCTGTAGTCCTACCAACTCTCTTAAGGTACATCCAGCAGCCTTAGAGTCTGCTGATGCTCCTGGGAAGATAGGAGATTTTGCATTTTCAGGGCCAAGATCACTCCTTTAGAAGGGCTAGCAACTGTGAAAGTCGCTTTAATGTTGTTTCTATCCAGAATTTGGGGGAAGCCTAACTTTGTCACAACCAGAGAACATTTTTAATAACCCAAGTGAGAGGGGATGGCTTTGCTGTCACTCTGTGTTTAACAAGGTCAGGGAGGTAGATTTGCCAGCCCTGTTTAATGCTTGATGACTCACTTCCTAAGGCCTCAGATGTTTTTTATGCTACAGGTGTTATGAGGATCAGGGAATTGGCATTTGCCAAGTGCCTGAAGATCTTGAGCACATTATTCTTCCACAGGCTTTTCATTCATTCATTTGCTGATCAGAAAGAACATAAAACTAGAAGCTAAAACTGGCTAATCAAAACCAGTATATAAAAAGCAAGGAGTTTTTGGCTTTAGAAGGTGCTATCGATATATCAAATACTACCCTTCTCAACTGTGTGGAGCTCTTGGCAAGAGGGGAAAAGTACACAGGTATTGAGTCCAAAATGACAGCAGCAGTCACTTGCTTTTTGTCTAGAATTTTATGAATTTACTGGATAGATTGCTGGCTCTTAGGGATACTATGCCTCTCAAAACAGACTTTTCTTTAGTTTCGTTTTTTTGTTGTTGTTTTTTTTTTTTTCTGGGTAATTTCATCAGTGGTATTGCATTTATGCTCCAGAAATATGTTCTCTCTAATTCTCATAATCCCAGCTCAGTAAACAGGTTGTACTTGTTATTTCAAACCCATTTCCCTGCCAGATTACCATTGCCAATGCTTTATTCATTATAGGCTCATTAATTAAATGTGTGCGTTACCTCATCAAGCTAGTCTTTACCATAAGCCGGCAAGATATGTCATTGTCATTGACAAGCTGGCAAGCAGAGATTTACAAAAACCCTCCAGATCACGGTTCCGTGCCCTGCGTTTGCTTTTAAAATCCTTCTTCTATCGCACATATAAAGTGACAGCCTCAGCAGCAAGGCTAAATTCTTCTATTGAATTCCCACCAGTGAACCAACACTGATCTGTGACTTTTGTTGGAAACTTATTTACGCTTGTTTAATAAATTGTTATGTTAACTCTTTAGGGTTAAGAATTTGGTTTAAATCTTCTGGAGGTGTTTTTAATCAGTTTGATGAATGTATGGATGATTAATGGTGAGGAATGTGGGAAAAGAAATAGGGCAAACAGAGACCAAGCTCGTTTTGGCCTTGACAACCCTATTTGTCAAGCATCCAGACGTTCATCTCTTGACTCCATGAAGTCAGTTGGGGCCTCCCTGCCACTCACCTTCAGCCCACAGGTGCCTGTGTTTCACAAGGGTGAGGGATAGGTAGGTGGTGGGCTTCGTGGGTAAAACACTGTATTCAAATGGCCAATGTCCTGTTGGCACGTGGCAGGATGCAGCCTCCCACAGTGGAAGTGGGAGCTCTACTTTAACTTGACCCAACCAGTACTGCTCCTCACGTCAGTGATTTATAAACCATGGGGAAACTCCAGTGCTGCCCATTCCATGGAATGCTTCAAGGAGAAATCTCTGGCTGAAAAGAATTATATATGATCTTTTGTGGATAAACAAACTTAATAAAAAAGCTCAGTCCCAAGTCGAATGGAATATCAGCAAAGGCCCTCACTGGGAAGGATTTATAATTAGCTGGGAGGAGAATGCATAGGGCTGTCAGTTTGCCTCATTCCTATATATCCCTCTTTGCTTCCATTCCAAGTGGGCAGCCAGGCTTTTCTTCTTGGCTCACTCATGGGGGGATTTGTGGCAGAGAGCAGGCACTTCTTCAAGAAAACTCCTTTCCCTTCTTTAGTTTTCTACCACACCGGAACTGCTTGTGGCTATTATGCAGGGGAAAGGAGCTGAAGATCAAAAGAACAAGATGAAGAAGATCCTGCCCCTATGTAGGCCAAGGTTGAGAAACGGATGATTTCTGTGAGAAGTGGGACCAACGCTTCACTCTCAGTAGTGACACCCACAGGTGGTGAGGCCTGTAGATATTCTTCTTGGGAGGAAATGAGGGGATAAAGCAAATGAAATGCTCTGTTTGAACAGCATGAACTCTGAAGCCAGTCTGTCTTGGTTTAAATCCCAATTCACCTTTTGAAGCCACTAGGCCTTAGTTCTCTGTGCCTCAGTTTACTTTTCTATAAAACAGCAATAATAATAAAATGATCTCATAGAATGCATGTGAGGATTAAATGAGTCAATTCATGGAAAATAGATAGAACAATGTCTGGTGCATAGTGAGCCCTCATAAATATTAGCTGCGGCTATTCATATTTAATGCCAATAGACAGCCCTATAGACAAGTTTGGACCAAAATCAGCAAAAGCTCTTGCCTTCAAGGGCCCATATGTGTGTGGCAGCACAAATACTGTGATTACCATGTAGGGCTGAAGACAAAACAGCCCTTAACCCATTTTCCAGGGCCTCATATTAGCTTCCAGGATTATGGAGTGCTAGAAAACCCTGAGTTTGAATTTGCCAGCATTCCGGCAAAGAAGAGTAAGTAAATCAGATATTCGGTAATTTGAAGACAAGAAATATGTGACATGTGCTGCATTTTGAGGCTTTTTTATGTTTTTTTTTAAACAACAAGCAAATAATTTATTTTTATTGAAATTTTTGGGTGACAATGATTAATAAAATTATACAAGTTTCAAGTGTACAACTCATCATCTGTATATTGCATCCTGCGTTCACCACCCAAGGTCAAGGCCTCTTCTGTCACCATTTATCTCCTCTTTACCCTTTTCTACCTCCCCCCACTCCTCTTTCTCCCTGGCAATAACCATACTATTGTCTGTCTTTTTTGGGGGGCTTACTCTCTTCACCTTTTCACCCAGCCCCCAACCCCTCCCCTCTGATAGCTGTCTGTCTATTCTCTGTATCTTTCTGTTCTCTGTATGAGTCTGCTTTGAAACTACTTTGTTTGTTTATTTGGAGATTCATTGCAAATTTCTCACTAACCCATTAGTAATAGGCCACATGTCTATTCTCTTTTTTTATACAAAACAAAGTCAAGGTATCACTGAAGTCATTAATTAACATAGGTACCAAATTACAGAGAAATCTGATAATCCCCAATAATGTAATCCAGGAGACAGTCTTCAGTGCAAGAAGAAATAAAAGGGGGTTTGTTGTTTTGAGGAAAATGAAGGCCAAGTGGTGTGAGGAAATAAGGGTCATTCACAATGATGTTAACATGAGAGGACAATATCTTCTACAAATGTGCTGGGGAAACTAGATATCCTCATGCAGAAGAGTTGGGGCCTTATCTTACACCATCTAAAATGAATTCAAGATTCATTTTAATGAATGTAATATTCAAAGCTATAAAACTCCTAGAAGAAAACATAGGAGAAAAGCTTCATGGCATTGGATATGGCTATTCTTCACCTCAAAAAAATTAAAAATAAAACTTCCATGTAATCCAGTAATTCCACTTCTGGGAATATTCATAAAGTAATTGGAGGCAGGTTCTGAGAGATCTTTGCATAATAGTGTTCATAGCAGCATTACTCACAATAGCCAAAAAGTAGAAAAAACCCAAATGTCTATCAATGGATAGATGGATAAACAAAATGTGGTATATGCATAGCACAAAATATTATTCAGTCTTAATAGGAAGGAAATCTTGTCACATGCTGCCACACAGATGAACAATGAGGATCTTCTGCTAAGTGAAATAAGCCAATCACAAAAAGACAAATATCGTATGATTCTACTTCCATGATATATTTAGAGTAGTCAAATTCATAGAAACAGAAAGTAAAATGATGGTTACCAGGGGCTGAAGGAAGGAGGAAATAGGGCGTTGTCTAATGGATATAGAGTTTCAGATTTGCAAGATGAAAAATTGTGGAGAACTGTTGTAAAACAATGTGAATATAGTCAGTGTGTGTCTGGGTGGGAGCAGAGGGAAAGATCAACCGAAGAACTTGTATGCCTACATGCATAACCCATGGACACAGATAATAGGATGGTGAAGGCCTGGGGTCGGGGGTGGGGGTGGGCTAGAAGGGGTCAATGGGGAGGGGAAAGGGGGGAACATATGTAATACTTTCAATATTACATATGCTCAATAAAGATGAAACATTTTTAAAAATAAAGCTTAAAAATAAATAAACTGTACATTTAAAAATGGTTAAGATGTTTGCTGAAACCAGATTGGCTCAGTGGATAGCGCGTCGGCCTGCGGACTGAAAGGTCCTGGGTTCGATTCCGGTCAAGGGCATGTACTTTAGTTGTGGGCACATCCCCAGTAGGTGGTGTGCAAGGGGCAGCTGGTCGATGTTTCTCTCTCATTGATGTTTTTGACTTTCTATCCCTCTCTCTCCCTCCTGTAAAAAAATCAATGAAATATATATTTTTTAAAAATGGTTAAGATGTTTAAAAACATAGAAGAGATCAATTGTAGGAGTCAGACCACCTAAGTGAGTGCAAGGTGTACAGCTATAGTGATAAAGCCAATAGAACAAAAACTACTGACTTTCTCTCTGGCTTATTCATGTTGTCTACAGGCTGTGTAGGCTTATGTGCAGAGCCTCATTTAGGAGGCTCGGGTTGTGTCCCTGAGAGCAAATTCTGTGCTAACAAAGATAGTGTACAGGAAGTTTAGTAGGGGTCAGGATGGACTTGGGGTCTGGAGCCTGCCTTTATATTGCATTGCCTGCCCCGCCCCTTAATAACCATTGAATGAGAGTGCCCCGGGAAGGGATGTGCCTTCACTGGATGGCTCTGATTTCCAGCGGAGGCATTTCCAGAAACTGGCTGCCAGTGGAGAACCTGTCAATGGACAACCTTCCCAGCAGCTGGGGAAGTTGCCCCTTCAGTACAGCACCAACCAGAAATCAGGGTAGAAGCAACAGTCACTGTCCAGACCAAGTGTTCATTGATTACAGCTGAGGTAAAGTGAAGGGGAGGTAAAGTGTAGGTCAGTGTTTCCCAAACTTCTCTCATGATGAGAATCACCTGGTGGAGTTGTTAAACCACAGATTCCTGAATCCCACCTAAGAAGTGCTAAACTAGAATTTTGGGGAACTTATAGGTAAAATTGTCTTAGAGCACTAGTTAAGTATACAATTTTACCTATATGTTCCCAAAAATTCTAATTTAGCACTTCTTAGGTGGGATTTAGGAATCTGTGGTTTAACAACTCCACCAGGTGATTCTCATCATGAGAGAAGTTTGGGAAACACTGGTGTAGGTATTAGTGGTCCTCTTACAACAGAGAAGGAGAGGCACTGCAGGACTATATGAAAGAAGGGGAAAAGATTAGTCAAAGAATATATATGCATAGCCCATCTACATAGACAACAGTGTGGTGATGGCCAGAGTGGGGAGGCAGGGGCTGGGTGGAGGTGGAGGTCGGGAAATGGGGGTAATCTGTAATAATGTCAACAATAAGTTTTAAAAAGTGGAAAAAAAAGATAAGCTGGAAGTTCTACCCATGAACACTACTGTACTTTTCCTTCCTTCCTCCCTTCCTTCCTTCCTTCCTTCCTTCCTTCCTTCCTTCCTTCCTTCCTTCCTTCCTTCCTTCCTTCCCTTCTTTGCTTCTTTCCCTTATCCTTTTCTTCCTACCTTTACTCTCTCCTTTTATATTTCCTGTGTTCCACAATCATAGTTAAACTATTATAAATAACATTCATCCCCAAACTGGTTTTCCTACCTGTAAGCTCTCATACTGGACACAGACTTATGCCAGGAGTTAAATGTCATATTAAATGATGTCTAGACATGCGACTTTGCTCACATGGACTGTCAGCTCAGGGCACAGAGCCGATGCTTGATAATTGTTTGTTAATTAACCGGGGAGTTCCCTTTTTAATTACGCAACGTACAAGGGGCGCATACTCTTTCACTAGGACATGTCAGTACGTCACACCCAGCGGACGTAATTTTATATTATTTTTTTTATTTATACTTAATTAAAATAAATGAAATATATTTTTTTGTTTATTTATGTATAAAGCACAAAGGAAAATACAAAATTACAAACAAATAGAAAAGAATACCAACAAAAAAATGGAAACATCAAATTAAAAAATTATAAATTTTACAAATAATTATAACGATTACAGCCGAAGCCGGTTTGGCTCAGCGGTAGAGCGTTGGTCTGCGGACCTAAAGGTCCCAGGTTTGATTCCGGCCAAGGGCATGTACATTGGTTGTGGGCACATCCCCGGTAGGGGGTGTGCAAGAGGCAGCTGGTCGATGTTTCTCTCTCATTGATGTTTCTAGCTCTCTATGTCTCTCCCTTCCTCTCTGTAAGAAAATCAATAAAATATATATATATATATTTTAAAAAGATTACAAAAAATATATACTGTCCCTCTCAGGACGTATTCATATTTTAAAGACGTATTCATATGTCCTACCCGTTCCCGATAGTGTTTGTTTGACGTATTTATAGGTCCCGTTCGGTTAACAGGTTAACTATTTCAGTGGAATCACATCGAAATAGGAATAAATTGAGAAATCATTAATGGTTCTTTCTTTCTAAATTTAAGTAAACACCTTCTACCTAACTGGTTAGCGTGTAATTAACATTAGTTTACTTAGAATGGTGAAAGTAATTATGATTAGATGTAAAACCTAACGGAGCTGAGAGTAAGTCTTAACTACACCACTCTGAGCTATATGATCTTGGGCAGGTTACCTAACCTCTTTATACTTCTATAAAATGATAAATCGCTCAATTCATAAAGGTGTCATGAGGGTGTAGGCTGCTTCGTGCAATGCCTGGCACAGATGAAGCTATAGATGAACATTAATTTTCAGTATTAACAGTAGCATTCTTGTTATCCTATATAATAAAAGGCTAATATGCAAATCAACTGAACAGTGGAATGACTGGTCACTATGACGCCTACTGAACACCAAGGGGCAGACACTCAATGCAGGAGCTGCCCTCTGGTGGTCAGTGCACTCCCACGGCAGCGGGGGGGGGGGGGGGGGGGGGGGAGCATCACTCAGCCAGAAGCCAGGCTCATGAGTGGTGAGCACAGTGGTGGTGGTGGGAGTGCTAAAGATGCCCAGCTGCTGGCTTAGGCCATCCCCCAAGGGCTCCCAGACTGCAAGAGGGCACAGGCTGGGCTGAGTGTACACATTTCATGCACCATGCACCAGGCCTCTAGTTATTAAATAAAGGCATGGGATTAGGTATTCCTATAGGTCCCTTTAAGTTTTAAAATGCTTTAAATTTATGTTCCAGACTAAACTGATTTAAGGTTTGAAAAATATTAAGTAAGATCATCTGTTGGGGGAATTAGCCAACTCCAAGAATATTTAACTTAAAAACATTGTCTATCATTGACTCTTGAAGGAGCACAAAGCAAGCTTCCAAGCCATTGTTTAAACCAATTTCAAAGATTACCATTCAATGCCATGTCACAAACATGTATCTCATTAAATAAAATATAACCCACTTATTAAAAGTTGCCTTGGCAAATGGTCGTGCTTTAAAAAGGTTGTGCTTTTACCTTTGGGGTTTCAGTCTGACTTATGACAAGGGCATAATCTTGTATACTCTTTACTAACATTTCTAAAACCTTTGGCTTTCCTCTGGCACCCATGAGAACCCAGTTGAGAAAATCAACTTGGAACATCCTAGCAAAAGAGAAAATATGAAAGGAAAAACATACACACACATATTTTTAGATGTGTGTCTGTGTAGGAGCTCCACTCCTACACAGGGAAGGCTTTAATTTTCTTTGAACCACAATCAGAATAGCCTCCATCCTGGTTCCATGATGTCCTTGGGCAATGCTGCTGAGCTCCTGATAACTTACTTCAGGACTCGAACAAAAAGTCTTGGCAACTTGCTGGTGGAGTTTCTCAAAGCCACAGCAGTTCTTTCTTGCTTTTAATGAAATTCCTTTCTATTTCTCCAGGTATGACTCCCCTTGGACCAGAAGGGCATATTTTCTCCTTGAGTTAGGACAGCTTATGACAAATAATGATGAGGAATCAATAGACAGGAGGGAAATATTGGGTGAGAGGCTGAATGAATCTCTGAGATAAATTATTGACCATCAGGCACGGCCAGTTCTCCTTTCACTTATATGTTCGTATTCCATCTCACTAACAACCTGAAAGAAAATCAAATATTTTGTTTGGGGGCTTCACTAATATCAGCAACTTTTACTATCTTAATGGCATTTTTATTGATCTCGGCTTTAATGGGAGCTGTATATATTTGATGTTGGTCATTTAAAGTAGAGGTGAGTAATAGACTTCCCCACTGAGGATCATAAAGCAGCCCCTTGTCTGGCAAGCATGGGAAGCAAATAGAAGACAGCATTTAATCTACTGTTCTACGGCAGTTATCAGGGGCTGAGATGAAGAAAAAATTAAAATGTAAAGGCTGGAGCTTCCCCACCCCCTCGCTCCCCGCCCCCACTCCTTTTCCTCCTCACCTTCACCCCTCCCCAAGCTGACTCCTGGGCACACTGGTCATCAGCAGACGAACAACAAAAGGCCATTGGCTCAATGACCTTGGCTGTGGCATCATGCACTGAAGGAAAGAAATGAAGCCATTAGACTGAGGCAGGAGAACAGGTTATAAATCAAGCCATTTCCAATAAGCTGCCGTAATGGCCATCCATCATTGCCAGACCGGCACACAGCAGACCATGGAGACACTGGAGCTGCTCAAGCTGAGACATAAACAATAATAATCCGGGCTTGATGTTTCAGCCCTTCAGGAAATTTAGGGACATTTGCTTTTCTTTTGTTTGTCAGAGGTGATATTTAAAGCATACGATGTAATAAATAGAAGATAGGTGACACATTGGTACAGTCTACAAGCATTGCATTCTGGGTGTGATTAAAGGGAGAATCAAAAGTTGAATTCCAAAAATAGCCATTGCTTCTGGAATAAAAGAGCTTCCCCTGTAAGCCCCCCCCCCCCCCAATCCCAACAAATAAACAAAACATCATAGTCTTCTAGATGTTTTTGAAATAGGCTGATAGGGCTCATTGCTCTGAGACTTATAGCAGTTTATGTCTGAGTAAAACACAATGATACTGGGTCATGATTTTGCTTGTATAAGAAAGAAAACTGGACCAGTGATTTAAATGTGTATTGTAATCAGGTTAGAAGTGATTAATTGGAATTAGGCATGTAGATGTTGTGGTTTTTGATAATATCATATCGTTCGCTTCCAGTGGACAATTCACTCCGGCATATGACCTATGGCAGAGATTTCAAAACAATGTTGTCAACACTGTAAGTGCACTCAAGATTGTTTACTGTGACATTGTGGGTGGGAGGGGGAAGCCAGGCAAAGAACTAGCTGTTCTAGCATATCTGAGTTTTGCTGCAAGTCTTTAAAATGATTTCCTCAGGTTATTAGGGTTTTATTTCAAAGCTGTGCCCATCAGATATTGCCAGCCAGCATGTCTTTCCAGCTTTCTCATCTCTATTCTACAATGCTTGCCCATCTCTATCTTGATTTGATTACACAAAATATCCAGTCCGTGTTTTTATTTTATATTATATTCTACCCTGCAGATAATAATTCCAGTTCTCAAAAATATATTTCAGATCATTAAAAACAGCTAAAAGAGTTGGATGGTCTTAAAATTCACAGGATGATCCTATGGATTAGGATGAAATTTCAAAGCACTTGAGAATGTATCAGAGTGGACTTGTCTTATACCAAAGCCAAGAGCAATTAAAGTAAGCATAATTGAGAGAGATGTTGTGACAACAGAATGTCCCAAAAAGGAATTTTTGGAAACATTATGGAGGACCTGCAACTTTCCTATCAAATCAGTCGTTGTACTTTGAAAGCTCCAAATGTATGCAATAGCCACAGTGCAAATACATAAAGTTGAAGTCCAATCAAACAGTGCAGTAATTGGAGAAAAAATGAGGGATGTATGGAAACTTCACTATACTTCAACAAAAATAAACCAGTTAAAGCCAGTTAAGGTAATTCAGTCACATTTACTTTCTTTCCATCCTAACTTAATCATCATAAAAAAAGGAAAATGTCCACCTCGATTCTTATACTTTGGTGAACCATCAGCATCAAAATGGAATGTTTTAATTATATTTTCAGCACTGTGTAGAGAAGGTGAAGTACTCTGCCACAGATCAATGTAGGCAATAACCATTTTTCTTTCTGGTTGAAATATAGGACAGCCGATTGCATGTTTGGGAACTGATTAAAATAGCTGAAGATGCTCAATCAGATACATTTAAATACATATTTTGATTCCAAGTATGCCTAAAACATTTGTTCAGAATGTCCATCTTTTCTGACAATTTTTAAGAAAAAATTTTTCTTAAAAGAAAAGATGCCTTTTGGCCTCCTTGGCATGAAGGCAGAGACAGTCTGTCCAACTACTGGGAGGGGGAACCGGAGTTGAATATTTTCCCCTTCTTTTTGTGGTTCCCTATCAAATTTGCCCCTTCGGCTAAATGGGGTAGTCAAACTAGGTTTTTCTCAGACTTCTCATGAACGTTGGCATTGAATTTTTTAATGGTTAGTCTAAATATTCTTATAATTAAGCATCTGAAGATATTTTAATACAAACCTAATAGATTTGTTTTCTCATGAGCTGCTATTTAATTAGTCATCTATAATAAATATTTATAAGTGTTTATAAATAAGATATTAATTGCCTGAAATGACATTTTAATGTGGTGCTACCCATCAATGAAATGCTGCATAGCATGAGGCTGCATCACAAAGTATTTTGGAAGTTCTGTTGCTACATAGGTACCACTGAGTGGCCCAAGGGTGGCGGGGTGTTTCTGGGGCTCTGGGCATGTTTCTAGGGCTACTCTTGGACGGAAGCAAAGCCCCTCCAGTTGATAAGATTGTTAGAAATGCCAAGCCATGAGCGACTCAATGACCTCTCTCCTTTTCCTTCTACACAGAAACTCTATCAAGAAATGGGAGCATTGAGGCTATTCCTAAGGATCACTCATTGGAAGATTCCATATCCCCTGTGCCAACACCTCCCCTTTCTCTTCGTCTCTGCCCTCTGGGTGTGAGACCTTTCAGAAAGAAAAGGACAAAGACTTGACTGATAGCCAGGCTGCTAACAGGTTGTGCAACTAGATGTCTTGTGCCAAGGCCAGATTGGATTGTGCAATGGTAGATAAGAAAGAAAAGATTGTAAACAGCCTTGGCTAAGTATTGTTCTGGATAAGAAAGAAAACAAAAGATAAAGACTTAATGATAGCCTGGTGAAACTTCTTTTTAGACTGAGTATCTATCTGTTCTTACCTGCCCAGAAGCAAATGGAACCTCTATGGACTTCAAAATCTCCATTTGTGAACTATGAAAATAAATGTGTGCTATTTACATATTTTTTAGGGACACTAATGAGAGCAACAGTTTAATTTTATTTATTCATTAATTGGTCCAATTCATAAACTTCTGCCATCTGCTACAAAGATTCAATTAACTAATTGTTATATCCCAGGTCGCAATTATAATATATTATGGAAGTATTAAAATGGAGGCAGCAGGGTACAGGGTACATGAGCAAGGTTGGATTTTTTTCTTTTTTTTTTTTTTCTTTTGGAAGAGTATATCACACTTTTGCTTTCCACTTATCTTCAGGCAAATTTGAATTTTGTGATTATTCTGTATTAAGTAAAAGGAAATGTACCCAATGGACAATGACAGACTTTGGTTACTAGCTTAGCTTTAGTGTGTATCATCTGGTGTCTTGAATCAATTTTCTAGTAATGTTGAACCTCAGTTTCCAAATTTAAATATAATGTGAAGTATTACATGCAGATTCTGATAGGGATTTTAATAACACCTTACATTTATTTAGCTTTTCATTATTCAAACTTGATTATTTATATTGAACTTGATCATTTTTATGCCAAATCTTTTTTTTAATCTTTATTGTTGAAACTATTATATATGTTCCCTTTTTCCACCCATTGACCTTTTCTAGACCATTCCTGCCCTCTGCCCCCAGCCTTCACCATACTATTTTCAGTATCTATATATGCATACAAGTTCTTTGGTTGATCTCTTCCCACCTGTATAACACTCCCTCCAATCCCCCTTCCTGTTCTGAGGTTCAACAGCCTGATTACTAAAAAAGGAATCCAAATGGCAGGGATTGAAGGTAGGTCTTGTAAACTCTACTTTGACAAATGAGGATAATGAGGCTCAGAAGAGTCAAGACTCCTATGTGTGTTCACACTACTAGTGGTATCTTTTTTAACTTTCAGGCAGTATTGTTTTTCTGATTATAAACCATGTCCCAAATGCATGCTTTCTAAGTAGGTGGTTTCTAAAAACTATTTTCAGCTCAAAACATCCATATTTCTAATTGATTCTTTTGTCCTTTGACCATTTCTGTGGCAGAGTACTCTGAAGGGCTTTCCCGTTTCTGTCCTCATTGAAAGTTTCCATTTTTCACTCTAAACAGAGAAGCATTTATTGCCAAGGATGGAATTCAGCTGATAATATGGATCCCAGAAAAATAAAATGAAGAAAGGGTAGAAATGTGCTGGGTGTATTTGACACCAATGATATTATAGTTGAGAATGCTGGCAGTATGAGTATTTGAAAATGTTTTGGGCTGCTGCTAAACCTCATTATTTACAATTCATTTCTTGTGAGTTGAGTCCCAGTATTCAACGTGCAATCTGCCAATTGCATTGTATCGAGTTTCATAAAAGAAGGCAGTAAACATACAGATACCTGTTGCACAGTCCGCTAGAAACCAATCCTCTGTGTAGTGCTCTATGAAATTCTGTTTTGATTAGGCTGTTACATCTGGGACAGAACTGCAAATAGTGTTTGGCGGAGGAAAAATGTGGGCCTGTATAATGCTGAGATTAAAGTCTGTCCAATAATACAAGCATGTCAGCCGGGACGGGTCCTGTATTTATAGCGGAAAGGCCACTGAGTGAGGATTCATCACGCAGGTTCAAGGGAGGGAGTGTCAATTACTTTGGGACCTTTTGTGATAATACTGGATGGACCACTGAGAAAGCGCCATATTTAATCTATTTTCTGCTTAAGTGGACAAAGAACTAGTAAATAAAATAGAAACTAATCCCATTGGGGCAAAAGGCAGAAAAGAGGAAGATGCGGGGGTTGGGAGTGGGGGGGAGAAATGACCTCATGCTGCAGATCCTCTGCACTTCTAATTTTATGACCCTATGATGTGAGTCTAATTAATGGGCTGACTTGGGGTATTTCATGCTCTATGCCTTACGTAACTCTTTCAGATGGCAAACGACATGGCTTAAACTGCCATGCAGAAGCAGAAGGTAAGAAGTGAGTTAGTGAAAGTAATGGGTTCTTGAATTACTGGGTTTGAGCAGGAACACATCCTTGGCAGTGAATCGAGCACCGATGCCTTATGCATCTGTAATTCTACAGCAGGACGACTTCCCAATTAATTACTTTCTTGATCAAGCACTGTATGGCTGGGTGGGTCTGAGAGAAAAAGAATGAAAAATTATCACTTACCAAAAGGAGATTCACTAAATTTGGCACCCATACACCATGCACGAGGCTGTTTGTAACAGGTTGCATTATCCCTCAGATTTACAGGTCTAATAAGCATAATTGACAGATCCTGCATATGACCACAGGTGGGAACAGCTGGTGGGTACTTGCCAAGAGCAACACATTTAACCAGCTGCCAGTGGAGCTTGCCAAAGAGGGGTCACCATGGAGCAGCTGATCTGTCACTAGCATTTCCCGATTGTCACCTGCTAGCTAATGTTACAGTAGGTCCTAACTTAACAGGACGGAAGGGGGTAGGAAAGTTTACACATCCTTCCGGAGCATCACACCATCCAGAAAATGTCTTTGGCCAAGAGGGTTGTTATTTTGACTATGGCGCTGCATCAACACAGTCATCAGCATCAGCCTGATTTTCTTAGCTATAGTCTCTCTTACAAGGATGGACCACCTGATTACTAGATAGCCTCCAGGAGGGATGCTTTTGTCAAATGAGAAACCCAGAGGCCTCCAAAGTGATGATTTGTCTTCTAAACTGTAATTGTGCTCCTATGAAAAGAGTTTGATTTTCTAGGTATCAATAATTAGCTTAAATCTTAATATGATACAGCATAAGTGTAAGATCTATGTTTGCTGTGGGAGAACTGAAAGTTACCTCATGCAGAATACCCTTTATATATTTCACGTCTCATGCTCCTTACCACCCCCTCCTGTGTTTAGCTTTCTCTCCTACAACTTTATACTGTAGTTATCCCAGCCCAGTTTGGCCCAATTTGTGATTGAGGAAAAACACAGAATTAGTGTTGTATCCTATATAGTAAAAGTATAATATGCAAATCAACCAAATAGTGGAACAACTGGTAGGTGGAGGGTGGGGCCAGAGAGCTGGAGGCATGCCAGAGGGCAGAGGGAGGAGACTATGATGGGGCAGGAGGTGGAGGGGGAAATAGGCCTAAGCCATCAGTCAGATATCCCCTGAGGCTCCCAGACTGTGAGACAGCAGCAGGCTGGGCTGAGGGACCCGCTGAGTGCATGAATTTTTGTGCACCAGACCCTAGTAATTAATAAAATGTCTTGCTTTCTATTAATGACCAGTACACATTGTAAAATGTATCACATAAGGTACTGACAGAGATGGAGCTTCCCTTCACAGGAATTCACATTAACCATTCTCTTCTGTGACCACTTACTTGGATAGAATATACTAAAAGAGCAGAGAGCTGGCAATCTCTCTATGCCAATTGTATTTAAAACATAACCCTGGTTTGGTCTTCAAGGTGAAGACTTCCTAGATGCTGTGAAGCCACTTTACAAATACTGACCTAACAATAATATCCAATAGACTGCTCCCTTTGCTTGGATTACCAATTGTTTTCCTTACCTGAGACCTATCATTCTGCAAAACTCCATTTCCTGCTGATATTCCTCCATATATTAGTTAAGAGTTACCCAGGATTCCTCAAACACTGTGGCAGATGCTAGTAATTGTCTCTTACAAGACCTGTTTCCCTCTCTCCATAATAATTTAAATTTTAGGGGGCTGTGCACATCCTGTAAGAAACTACATCTCCCAGGCTTCTTTGAAACTTGATGTTAATCTTAGCAAATGGGATGTGAGTAGAAATGATATTCACAGCTTCTAGGTCGTGTCATGGGAAGAGGAAATTCCTACGTTCCACTTCTCTTTCTTCTTTCCCATGGGCTGGAGTATAGCACTAGTGCTGATGATTGCTGGCAAATAGCAAACAAAGAAGGAAGGAATCTGAAACCCTGTTGACCTCATGGAGCAGTGCTGTCTACTGACTCTGGACAGCCTGCCTACATCTGGACAGAGTAATAAACACAAGGCTATCTTGTTTGAGTCACTCTATTATTTCAGTCTCTTTATTACAACTGCTTAGCTTTATACCCTAACTAATAGATACTTTCCTCTTTCCGGCCTCCATATCTTTGTTTCTGCCACTCTCTTTTCCTGGAATGCCCTTAACTATTCAGTGACCACCCACTTGCATGAGGTTCTCCCCCTGGCTCCTCTATGTGAGTGCAGGATTTTTCACAGCTTCAACTGTTTCCTGAGTTCTGATCACAGTGGACTGTGTCATGGCTCCAATTAAATCATTGAGTTTCTCAAGGTGAAGAGTGAAGTCCTTTTATGCCAGAATCTGGGTTGCCCATGAATATTTATTGAAATAACAAGATCAATAATAATAATCAGCTGCAGTCATTTAAAATTGTACAGTTCGATGGATTTTGTATACTGTTTTTAAATAACTTCAATAGTCATGTATTTCCCGCTTTATTTTAAAAAATCTTTATAAGTGATAGTATTACAGATGTCCCCTCGTTTTCCCCCCATTATCCTTTTCCACCTGGTTCCCATCCCGACCTTCACCACCTTATTGTGGCAGGCCCCTGAGGGCCCACAGCCCAGCACAAGTCGGTCTTGGTGGGCCTTGTGGGCATGCTCCACAGCTCCGCCCCAGTCAGCTGTGGCGGGGCCCTGGGTTTAGGCTCTGTAGCTCCACCTGAGTTAGTCAGAGTGGGGAAGTAAGACTACAGTTTTAACCAGATGCTGAACTAGGTTGCAAGCTCCCCCATTCTATTTTATTCATCAGTATATTTTGTTTAATTATTTTTATTTTGACTAGTATATTCAATTGTTGATAGCTATGTATTTATTACCATTTTATTGTTCATATTTTTTATCATTTTTTTCTGAATATATACATATATATATATATATATATATATATATATATATATATATAATGAAATCAGTTTTCTAAAAAGATACCTGCATTTCTATGTAACATTACTTACAATAAACAAAGTATGGAAACAACCTACATATACATCGACAGGTGAATAGATAAATAACACAACACAATGGAATATTAATCACCCATAAGAAAAAAACAACAGCAAGGAAATCTTGTCATTTGCGAAAGCAGGCATAAACCTAGAACATAAGCAAAATAAGCCAGACACAGAAAGAGGAATACTGCAAGTGGAATCTAAAAACAGAAGCAGAGAGTAGAATGGTGGTTATTAGGACTTTGGGCATGGGAGAAATAGGGCAGTGATGCAAAGGGCACAAAGTTTCAGTTATGCAGGATGAATGAGTTCTGGAGATCTAATGCACAGCACTCTAACAACAGTTAGTATGACTGTATTGAAATTTGTTGAAAGAGTAGATCTTAACAACTCTCACTAAAAAATAAAATGATGATTCTGTGAGGTGATGATATGTTTTAGAAGAATTTCATAGCTTTTTACACTAATTTGTAAAATGAGGCAAGTGGGTTAGATTTGGTAGTTTTTAGCGTTTGTATGTTTGTTTGTTCACACTCTGGTTCTCTGTAGAGGTTGGTAACATGTATATATGTACTTCTGTGGATGTCATTTTCAAGTATCCAGGCTAGTTGTCATATGTTTATGCTCTTCTCCTGTGCATTGGAGACGATCATATAGGGCTTCTTGAGAACTGTGTGGCTTCTCTAATTATGGTATACTTCTGGGATGGCAGTTGACTTGGAATTTCATAAGAGGAGTGAAGATGGAGGGATACCCTGTTTCCCCGAAAATAAGACAGTGTCTTGTATAATATTAATTTTTTCTCCCAAAGTTGCGCTAGGTCTTATTTTCAGGGATGTCTTATCTTTCCATGCGCTAGGTCTTATTTTTGGAGGTTGTCTTATTTTGGGGGAAACACAGTAGTTATGAAGCAGAGTGCTTTTAATATGTTATAGCACTCTGGATAGTAAGTCCACAGTGGCCAAATAGGTGAGTGAGTTTTGGCTGTAATGTCATTGACTTCTGATAGGACCTAATTCTTGGGGAAGTAGGTACAGAGCTGAGTTTTCCCTGTCAATATCCTCTAGTGCAGTGTTTTTCAACCTTTTTTGGGCAAAGGCACACTTGTTTCATGAAAAAAATCACGAGGCACACCACCATTAGAAAATGTTAAAAAATTTAACTCTGTGCCTATATTGACTATATATAAAGTAATTCTCTTGAATAGGAATCAAATAAACACAAAGAAAGTATTTTATAATTACTTTATTATGAAATATTAAGTAAACAAAATAGTGAAAAATTATAAAATTCTTGTCTTGTCTGCACCTACGGCACACCAGGCAACATCAGTGTGCCGCGGAACAGCGGTTGAAAAACGCTGCTCTAGTGAAATAATGACCCATAATAGTGTTGGAGATATCAAGGATATAAGATTGAGTTGGAGGAGGCTTAGGGTTGGCCTGGACCTTCAAGGGTTATGGAGTCCCAAGGATAACTTTGAATCCCTGAGAGAATTGGTGGTTGGTGCAGAGAGTCAGTAAGCCCTATGAATCCCAAGCATCCCTGGATAGTTTTAATTATATTGAGGGATTTCTGTTCCAAGTGACTGGATTCCTCGCCTGTACCTAAAGACGCTATGGTTATCTAGACAAGTCCTCAGCATTCTCCCTCAAAGGTTTCAAACTCATCTCTTTGTTTGACCCATTCCATCCATGACTTCCTGAACAATGGATGAAAGCAAACTCTGAGTTATCAAGGAAATTAGGATGCCACAAAATAGGAAGGATGTCTCAGATTCGAGGTCCTCTTTGATTGTGTTTATTAGCCAAAGGAAGGCAGCAGGCAATGTCATGGCCCAAACATGCATTTTTCATTGGCCAAAACACATCTCAATGATGGGCTTCAATTTGTCTTTTTAAAAATAAAATAAAAAATTAAATAATCAGAATTTGTTTGTATTTAGCCTGACTGTTAAGCTTCATGGAAAAAGGAGGCTCTGTGAAGTTGGTCCAGGAGCCTGGGATTCATCGGTGGTGAGAAGTCATCTTAAATAGTAAGTACACTGGGGCCAAGGGAAAGCTTCCTGTTCTACAGGAAGAGTCTGCAGAGGCCTTCGCAAGAGAGCTGTAGAGCCTGAAAGAACTCTTGGAAAATGTTTCCTCAAGCCAAAAAGGCCTTGGCCTCAGACTCAGACAGCTACTTTCCTGCTTGGCAAGAAAAGGAGAACCCCCAGAAATCAGGCTTGTGGTTATCTGGAAAATAATTGCTAACTTTTTCCATCCACTAAGCAGTATTCTGTGAGCTTCATATTTATAAAATCCTCACCCGTTTTAATCAGTGGGTGTTATTATTATTAAAAATCTCATTTTATAGATAAGAACAAGGAAGCACAGGAGGCTTAAAAATCAGTCTAGGACTTAGGTAATCAGGAGTAGGGGTAGGATATAGATGTGGAAGTCTGACCCTAGAGCATGAGCTGAACTTCTGCACTACAGCGGCCTGGGCTCCTTTTCCTTCTCTGGCCTCATGACTGGGTCTGCTGGCACAATGAGGAGATGTGCTAGAAGGTAACCCCAGTCTCAAGGTGTGCTTCAAGGATGATGTCCAACTTTATCATTTCCTTTATACTGACTGATCCTGGGATTGGTAAAGAAAGGGCATGAAGGCACATATGGACTGTGGAATCTCTGTGAATCACTTTTTAAAAAAACTGTTCTCTTGGTTTATTTTCTCTTAAATATTCTGTCTAATTTCTCTGATTTCAGGTGAGTCAAATCAATAGGACCATCACCTTCTTAACTAGTACCCCTCACTCTTCCCTCCCACCCATCCATTGCGCTCAGTGCTGCCAGAGTGACCTCTGCTGTAACTACCTGATTGGATCATCTTACTCCTGAAGACACTTCCATGGATGTCATGTCTTTATAATGTATTTCAAATTCCTTGACTTGGCACACCATGCCTTCCATGATTAGAACCTACTTCCCTCTCTAGGCTCATGTCCCATGAGCCCCCTGCCCTTCTCACCTGACTCTCACTTTCATCCCTATATTCTCAGTAAACTAAAGCACTATCAACATAACACAGCATTTCCCATCTCCATGAGGCAGCACATGTCCCTCTCTCTCTGTTTGCTACTCACATGCACATCCTTCCCCCATTCCAACCCCCAACATCTTTATGAAGCTATTACTCATACAATAAGGTCAAGTCAAATATTATCTCTTCTCTTGTTTTAGAGCTTTTATTACTGCTCTGTCCTGTGAAGAGGACAAGCTCTGGGATTAGATCGCACCCTGTTTAGAAAATATATATGCATTATGAACTTGGACCAAAAAAAGTTCGATTCTCTAAGTATCAACTTCTTTGTGTGTAAGATGGGGCTACTGGAAAAGATTTTCCATATTAAGTTGTTGAGAAAGGTAAATGTTGTAGAACATGAAAGGCACTTAGCTCAAATGCCAAGCACAGAGTAAATACCAGGTGAGTGATAGCTGTTATCAGTGTTACAGTCATCATCCTATTCATCTCACTGCTGGGTAATTGTCGACCCACATGCGCATCTTCTTCTCTAGATGTACACTTCTTGAGGATACTGTCTGTGTAATTGGATTTTATATCCTTAGCACCTGGCACGGTGCCTGCCATGTAACAGGTGCTCAATAAACACTTATTGAATGAATTATAACTCAATTATCTGCCATCTGGTTTGTCCGAAGCCACATATTAGCAGGATCTAGCCTACTGCTCCCCCATTCCATCATCCCATCTGCCTTCAGATTTAGGGGAAGGATGGGTTATTATGCATCTCCTCTTGGAGTCAGTTCACCCAGGACCTGCTGCTCTGTTCTCACTGCCTCCCAATGGTCCCTGCCTAGTTGCCTTTGGTTTCAAAGAATCAGACTGCTAGGCATCCCCTGGAAATGCTGCTTTCTCTCAATGTGATGCTGCTGGCAACTTGCTAGCTTCAAAGCAGGTATGATGTGAAGAAGTCACAGTTCCTTTCCCTGTCCCTTGTCAATACTGAGCATTTCACACCCACTAACTCCCCGACAGGCCATTATAAGAAACATATTTTCAAGAAGGGGTAGAAGATAAAAAGGAAACTTGTTTCTTGGCACTGGGGACAACAGTACGCATTATTATTACTGAAGTTAATAAACTGTTTTCCCATGGCTGGCCATTTCTCTGAGGAGCCATCCAGTGATACATTGCAAAGGTGAGGCTGCTCACATTTTCTATCCGTCTCTTTATACTTCTTGAAGACCAGAAGACTCCCCCCCATTTCTCTAGTGCTCTTCAGATATATAATTCTCCAATTCCCATTCATTTGTTGTGCACAGTCCCTCATAAGTAACATATATATATATATATATATATATATATATATATATATATATATATATATATATATTCCTCAATAAAAGAGCAGTCTTTGCTCAAAATCGCACCTTTAGTAACACTAAGAATCAGGCAAAGCTTTGTAATTACACGTTTTTTTCTTTAGGGACTTTTGACTATCTTAGAACAAATTTTAAACAATTTCTTTAAATGGAAGGGGAAGCAGAAAATGCAATTTATCTTTGTGCAGAGCAAACTCTAGATTCAATATTTTCCTTCCTTCCCTTTCCTTGCCTTCCCTTTCTTTTCTTTTCCTTCTTTTCCTTTCTTTTCATTTCCTTTTCTTTGTCATGTCTTCTAAGCCATAGAGTCTACCAGAAGCAGGGTAGAGGTGAAGGAATGAAAATGACCCCTTGTCTTCAACGAACTGCACCTGCTCCTCAATGAGTGTAGGTGGCTTCTATTACCTAAGTTGTCCAGGAAGCCCCATGTACCAATATTGTTGAGATCAGGAGAAAGCAATCCTCTTTTCTTTGGATCCTCTCCAACCACCTGTCATCCTGTGGCTCTTCAGCTTACCTTGCTGAGAGCATTTATTCTTTTCTCTTCTTTTTATTTCCCAGGGTCTGTTCTTCTCCTAAGCTTCATTCATTCCATTTCTTTTGAATGGTAGAGAGATACTCTCCAGATCCTGCAGCTGGAGTATTCACAGGACAATCCAACACTTCCTCCTGACAAATGATCTTATGCTAGACCAGTGGCTACAGAATCTACAGTCCTTCAACTGGAGACTGATCCAGTTACCTCTTCTGTTACCCTGAGTTTGATATATGTCATGCCCTGGAAATGGAGTAACATATGACAGGATAAATCACACCCTGGATTTTCATCAGAAAATTTTCATCAAAAAATCCAGAGCACCTCTTTCCCCACCCTCTTCCATCAATCCTTAATGGAGCTGGATCATGCCAAGTGTCTGGACTGTGCTCCAAGCATGTCATCTGATGGGATACTAAGCTTTGAGAAGGGACTTGAAGGCAAACAAATTATTCTTGCTGTTACCATTCCTAGGGCTTCTGTTGAAAAAAGTGATAATGTGGGAATAATTTTATTTTTGGCTATTGTATAACTTAACATGTTACAAAAAGAATAACTCAATGGATTTTTCTCATCCAAAAAATGATTTAACATATCTAAGATTTCTCAAGGGCTGAAGATGAGATGTAATTAGATGGAGAAGGGAGTATGGCTGAACTGAATTTTGAGAGGGTGCCTCATGCCGAAGCAAATGCTCTAGAGGACAGCTCTCTCTATGGTAGATTAAGTACAGTGCAAACTCAGTAATCTGCACATCCTTTATGTGAACTGTCCCATTATTCAAATGACTCCCTAAAGCCAATTTCCTTTACCTTTTATGCTCCGACATGCTGAAATTGAAAAAATTTCTCACTGTTCCTTTTTTATCTTCAAACTGTATTAGTGAAAGTCACCATATGCCTGAACACATTTGAGCTCTGATTTGTTCAGATAATTGAGCTTCCAATATATTTCTGAGGCTAACACTCAATGGTAGCCCTGCTCAAAGATTCCCCCTCAGATGGAAAATAGCTGAGCCATGGGAAACAACTAGCCAATAGGACTGCATTAGGAGAGAGAGTTTCCACCCCTGTAGTCTCATGCATGATTACAGTCAATCAGTAGGTCTTCCATTTATTGCACTTACTGTTATAAGCAACTTAGTGAAGGAGTGTAGTCTAGAGGTTAGTGCTCATGTGAAGATGTGAAGTTAAATCCCAGGATTACAGCTACTAACTGCTTGACCTTATGCAAGTTATTTAATCTCCTCAAGATTCAAATCTCCCATTTGTAAATGAAAAGTAATGATAAGCTCATCCACACCATTAGACCTTACTAAATAAATAAAATGTATGTACTGAGCCCAGGGCTGGGAACCTAGCAAGTGCTTAATAAGCATTGGCTATTCTTACTGAATTAAAAAAAACAAAAATTCAAATAAGTATAAGTTCTTGGCACTGCCATCTAAGGCTTGCAAACTCTTAGAAAAGCCTCTATGTAGTACCCCAAAGCACCAAAATGCATAGAGACACATTCACACACACACGCACGCACACACACACACACACACACACACACACACACACATACGCCAGAACACAAATATGTGATCAGCATATAATAAAGCCAACTAGCCCAAGTTCAAATCCTGGCGCTGCCACTTTTAAGTTTTATATAAACTTGGAAAAGTTACTTAATGTCTCAATGTCTCGGTGCCATCAGGTATAAAATGGAAGTAATAATCTCTATGTCATAGAGTTTGGACATTACTATCTATGCAATATGCATAGAGCCGTACCTGGCATGTAATGAGTGTCTGCATTAACACACTTGGGGCGTTTGTTGTCCAGAGAGAACATATGAATGGGTCCAAGAAACATAAGAGGTATTGAGTAATCAGAAGTAGAACAAAGTCCACAGGCTTGGTCACCTTTGAATGGAAGGAAAAAGAACATTCTAAAATTGAAATGGCATGAATATTTCGCTGGCTGATGTTAATGATCTCTTAGCTTTGTTACCATTACTGAGCAGGAATCCTCCCCCCCACCTCCACCCCCACCCCCACCCCCCCAAAAAAAAAAGCCAGTGCTGTCTCAATGCCATTTCTTATTTGAGCTCTTTAATAAGTAATGCTTTCAACCCATTTGTAAGTAAATTGAGAAGTCCAGCAACATCCACACATTTGTAAATTAGGGGATTATAGACTAATCCCCCTTTATATAAATGCTCTCCCTTTTGAGCCCTGAGGACCTGCTCTTTCCTGGTTTTCCTGCCTCACTGACTGCTTCTGTGCAGTCTCCTTCCAGGTTCACAGACTGAATCCAACCTTGAATGTTTGTGGCTTCTGGAGGACTGTCTTTCTTTCTCCATTGGCTCTCAACATGTTTTTCATGAATGAGTGCAGTTATCTCCATGACTATACTACATATATATGTGTACAGGGTGTCTTCCAAAAATGTATACACACACAGCCAATAGCTGTTAAGTGAAAATGAAATGCATTTTAATAAACACCACCTTTATAATTATTCAAAATGTGGATGCATCTTTTGGGACACCTTGTACGATATATATATAATGACCTTGTTGATTGTATAAAAAGCATAGGTTGTGAGGTACCCAAAGTATAACATGGTTTTGCTGAATTTACTCCTTCTATGTTGGTGTCCCTTGTATTAATCTTGCAGAAGACCAAAGAAATACCAAGCACACTTCTTAGAGAAAGGGAGGGACCCCGTTTATTAACACTAGTGGACTCTGGGAATAATTTCCAAATCAGAGAGAAGAAACACAAAGAAGGCTTCACTTTTTATAACCTTCTGGGGTCTTATCTTGGAGATATGAGACAAGAAGGCCCCCAGGTGTTGGGAATCTCCAGGCCATATGATCTGTCCTGGGGCCAGCGATAATGACCCTTCCCCCCTCCCTGAGAACAGTGTATTGTTCACAGTTTTTAATGGTCTGACATGCCATGCAAGACCAGTTTCCTTCTCATTAGCTTAAGTCAAAACAGGATATTTAATAGTCCAAGAGGAGGGTAGGCTCTAAGCAGAACTGTGTTGAGAGGTTCAGTGGAAATCTGTCTCCATTGCTGGGTCCTGTTGGTATCTGTTTCATTTCAGCCTCCAACAGGTTTTCCCCATGTAGCACCTACTGGTAGCCTTGAGCCTTCCTTTATCATTTCTATAGAGCAGGATTCCATAAACACAGAGATTTTTTTTTTTTTTTTTTGATTGGCTAAGTCTCAGTCACACATCTACCACCCATGTCTATTCAATTAAATTGGCTTCAGGAGGGTTTGTTTGTTTGTTTGTTTGTTTGTTTGTTTGTTTTCTTTTGGAGGGATTGCCCAGGTGGGGGCTTTGGGGGAAAGAATGGTTTTCCAATGAATCAGACAACCTATGTATGCTTCTCTATGCACATAGTTTTTTTCATCTATTATGATTAAAATATCAACATTTGTAAATTTCCAGTATTTGAGCACACACACAAAAAAAGGCTTATATGAATGAGAAATAATAACCACAAAGTTTCCTAATTCAGTAAACAGAAGTGGCAGAAATTTTTCCAAAAGTGGAACTCTCATAGCAACCTCAACAAAAGGACTGCCTACAACTTTGATTCTGAATTTGGGGTTCTGTTCTTTTCTTATTTCAATGTATCTAAATCTTTAGGGCTGTGGTCCAAGAATTCCCCATTGATTTAGCAATAACATGCCCAGATTTCTTCAGCCAGGTATGGTTGGGAGTACTCTGTACTAGGATCACATGTGAGTTCACTAGCATGTGTCAGACTGTTAGAAGCCAACTGGCATTCAGAAAGGAAGAGACCTATAGACAAGAATTTGGTTTTCTTTTAGCTCACTCAAGTCTTTGGGGGCTCTGAAAATCCCAGAAATGAAACACCAGCCTCTCCCCTACATGGAAGTCAGAGAGGATGGTGCTGAGATTGTCCACTAGGCAAATTGATGGAGGTGGGTGATTCTCCCATGGAGAAATAATCAGACCAAATGATATTAAACTGAAAGGTAACAAGGGAGGGTGAATGATCATTTTTAAAGAGGAAAGTGTTGACTGGCCCTTTTGCCTGGCAAACATAAATACCTGGAAGAATAGAAAACTGTGGGTGGATGTAGGTCTGCTTAATGCGAATCCTACATCAGGCATTTGTAGATTATATAAAACTCTGATGTGTTGTAAAATTTATATCGCTCCCCAAAATGATCTACTGGTAGAACATATAAATTTTGCAGAAACTGTTAAAGCTGTCATAAAACCTCATTGCTATAGATACAGTAGGTGTTTCAGAAATACACACCAAAGCAGAGATTTGTAATCATTTCCGCGTGGTTCATAAAAAGAAGCACATTGTGTTTCAACTTCCGAGAAACGACAAAGGTTCCCTTCTTCCAAAAGCCTGTTTTATCTTCTTTTGCATGCTTTCGGAAGAGACAAGCAGAGACAAATAACAGTCTAAATATTTAAATGCGTGCATTTCCTTATATGCCCGGGTTGTGTTAGAAAGGTAGGAGCAAATGATTATTTCTCTACCAAGTTCCCATAGAGTTGTTGGCTCTGCTTAATAATAGCTGATCCTGTTCGGGCTGAACAAACTGGTCCCTGTGGGGGGAAAGGCAGCAATAAATCAATACCCTAGATGTAATCTTGGTGTCTAGAATGCTGAGAGAGATTCTGGTGCATAATGGCGCTGGTTTGTCTATTGTCATTCAGACATGAGCTGCATCAGAAAGGGGCTTGTGGGAACCTGATAAGAGGTGGTCAAAAGTGGGCCATAAATCACAGAGAGGCAGTATTCTACTGATTTCATACATACGCACTTTCTGGAGTGTGTGTGTGGGGGGGGGGGGGGAGGGGGAGGGGAGGAGTGATAGATCTGCAATTTACTGCTTATCACATCTGCTAGAAGTTTTGTAATACAAAAGGCTGACCTTCAGTGAATAAACACCCTGATGGACTACCTGCTTCTGTGGAGGAAAACAGGGCGCTGTAGCCACCTAGAGCTGGGAAGCCCTCGGCTGACCTATTTAACAAGCCCCTCTTTGATTGTGAGCCACGCGGTGGTGAGTTTTACTCGTGAGCATCTCCTCCAACAAGGAGCGGATGGTGCTTATTGAAAAAAACTGGATACTTAACTCTAGAGGAACTAATGGGCTGAAGGGATCATACGGATTCCACACTTGTTCAGCACTTGTTAACTTTCTGCAGATCACTGGGCCACAACATCTTCTCAAATAATAAGGGAAGGGGGAGGAAGAGGCAGGAGAAGTGAAGCGGCGAGGAACCAAGGGGGCTGCTGCAGCCCGGGAAAGGAATGCAACCTTGCCGGGCTAACACAGAACCACCTGGAGAAGCAGAACAAAAAATTCGTGCAAACTTCCCACCCACGATGCTTTAAGCACAGAACTGGGATAGTTCTTTCCCATACTTCTTCCAAGGCAAAGTTTGAAAACATTGAACTCTTTTTTTTTTCTTTAGTAAGCACTTTCAAAATGTATTTATATGTAATCCTAGTTTCAATATTGGATAGTTCATTTATAGTGAAGTGCATAAGAAAACAATGCATCTTTATAATTTAAGATGTGCAAAGTAAATCAGTCCTCCAAAAATCTCCAAATTCTCTCCTTGCTCCCTGAGTTAAATGTTGAGTGGATCCAAGATTTAAAAGATGTAACTTCTTGTCTAAATATTACTTAATAGCTAAAAGAAGACACCAGACAATTTGTCTTTTCAAACTTGGATTTTTAATTTCAAAATGAGTTTATAAGACATCTCAATTGTTTATGCTTGGGCAATGAAAAATCCATTCACTCATTCTTTTAACAATTATTGATTATTTAGCTCCTATACACTGAGTGGGCAGATTGTTATAATCTCTGAATGCATAATAGTCTGGCCACTCAGTGTATATACTATATAATAAAGGCTAATATGCAAATTGTCCCCTCTACCAGGAGTTCGACCAGCCAGTAGGCTGGCCAACCACCCAGTTCCCTCCCACTGGCCAAGCTTGCCAGACCCCACTCATGCACAAATCCATGCACTGGGCCTGTAATATATACAAATACATTGAGTGGCTAGATTATTATGTGTTCATAATATGATATCCAGTGTGATGCTTTGAATGAAGTATGTGTTTATTATTATTATAATAATAATAATCTGGCCACTCAGTGTATATCAGATACTCTTCTACATGCTGGCACCTACCAGTGCACTAGAAAACAGAGCAATCCCAGACCTGTGGTGCCAGCAATTTAATGAGGCTGGGTATAAAAAAATAGCAACAAAATCATGAAAATCTATCTTCAAGACAATAAAGGCTATGAAGAAATAAGCAGGAAAGGGTTTATAGTGTGCTGAAATGAGTGTGGGAAATAGGAGTGGTTTAAATATATTATTTAACACTTTCCAGTAGCCAATAGTTTTAAATTTCTCTCTCATAAGACCTTTTAGCCATAATAAAAACTATAACTGAAAGTGACCCATCTGAATCTCATCTTCTTGCTGGGCCTTTGTCAACCTGTTGCATGGATAGAGCTATAGAAAGGCTAGCAGGCCAGGAAAACCAAGACTATAAGCTGTTGAATGATCAGCCCAGCCTATTTCATTCCTCATCATCGCACCTCTTAAAGGCAAAATTGATAACTGGGCATAGATGAAAATGTTAGTACTTACAGGTATATATTAGTTATTAAGAGTCTCAAATGATACAGGACACTGCTACATCCTTTTCTGAACAACAGTCTTGGGTTTTTTTGTTGTTAAGAATTTTTTCTCTTCTTGGAAAGAGTAGAAAGATTTAGGTTCTACTCTTAATTCAATCAATCTGGGCTTTGGTACTAGTATCTTCCTCTGTCTGGGAAAGCATTGGATAATGCTTCCTGGTGAAGAGTATTTTGAAAGATTAGGAAAGACTACTTGGCAGGTTCTCCATAACCACATATATTTTTTATTCAACTCTCTGGAAAAAAACTTAACAGGTGATATCCAGTGTGATGCTTTGAATGAAGTAATAAAAACCAGCTCCTGGTGTCTGAATAATGAAGACTCTCAAAGACTCAGAACTATAACTCCAAACAACAGTTGAGAATCAAGTGATCTGCCTACCATCTTCATTTCTCTCCCATTCGCTCACCTCTACCTGCTCCCTTTGCTGCTGGTTTTGACTAGTGGTCTAAGATGACCGTGGGTACCCAAGGAAAAGCAGAGGAGGGGGAGAGAAAGAGAGAGACTGACAGAGTGAGAGAGAGAGAGAATGTAAAATAAAAAGGGAGAAGAGAGATAAAGGCTTGGAGTTCTCTTCAAAATTTAAATTTTTCTTCCTCAAAAGCTTAGGAAAGACTGATTAATTTTTTTTTCTAGCAAACATTACCTAATTCATACCATCTCTGTCAACTGCAAACAAAAAACTTCAGATAGTTGGCTTAGATTCAACAGAGCCTATATTTTGATAGCAGGGACTTGTCTTAATCATCTTTTGTAGGTGCCTCTGGCCCAAACACTAGGATTTTCCCATGTGAATACCCAATTACTTATGTGATTCATTCACTTATTATGTATATCAAGTGCCTATACATTTCCAGTTCTCAGCACTCAGGATTTATCAGTGAAAAAAATGAATCAATGGGAAAACAATATGTTTCATGAAGCTTACATCCCAGAGGGGAGATGGTATACAATAAACAAATAAGTAAATCAGGTGATAATAAGGGCTTTGTCAAATGTAGTGATCTCAAAGGTGCAACACAATTTAGGGAAACTAGCGGTCCATGGCAGATTCCCTAGTGTCCTCTTAAACCAGAGGTGAGCTGAACACCTCTCTTGTCCTAAGGCCACAACTGATTTATAAGACACAGACACAATAGACACAGAATGTACTACAGAATCCTGTTGAAATCACCACACTTATAATAAAATTAGTGTGGTGATTTCAACAGGTGAAGTGTTTTTATCTCTTACCTCTTATGACTTTTCTTTGATAATTAGCAGCTTTTTAAGCCTTTCCTTGCCTTTGAGAATCATTCAGTCACTACTGGCTCAATTGACTGATAAGTATGAGCCACTTTCTTATTCTCCCAGTAGTGGTGTTAAGATCATATGAGGTTCTCTACTTCTTAATCTGACATACAGTGTTGGGATGTGGGTAATATTATAATTGTTTTGCAGATGGGAAAAAAAAAACTGAGCCCACAGTGTCAAGTGACTTGTTCAGTGTTATACAGCTAGACAGACCTAGGGACATGATTCAAATCCAGGTATTCTTGAGCAAATGTAATGTGAAATTCTGGCTCTGCTTGTAAATATTTCTTATGATGTTAATTGTGTGTCTTCTAAATCTGTGGAAACCATGCCCAATATCTATTCTCTCTTCCCCACATTGCTGGTAACTAACATTGTCCTGAGAGTAAAGTAAAATCTGTAAATTGATTAAAAAATATTTTAATTGATAAATGATTGATGGCAGAGGGTTTCTTACTCCTGTGAAAACAAAATGATGCCAACTTGGAATAATATTTTTCCTAAGAAAACCACCTGTCAACAGTTTTAAATAGATGACAGCAAAAATATTCAAATAATAAATGAATTTACTCTGGTGGTTATTCAGATAGATATTAATGTGGCATCTAAGTATTTCCATCAGTTACATCAGCAGGCATTGGCTCTAATAGTGATGTCGCAGAGGCATCAAGGCCTTTAAAAATAGTGATTAGGGAACAACATGTATCATCATTTTAAAATAACTCTTCTTCATGACTTAAAGTACAACTGTTACCAACAATCATAACAACTCAAGTTTATGGTCGTAGAGTGAGTACGCTGAACAGTTGCTGGACTGCCTGACACTCACATGGGATACAGATGCCATCAGTCTGCCTCTGCCATTCAAATAACACACACCCACTGCAAATGCCTCTCAGGATTTATACTGGCCATGAACAGTCATTAATTTGAATGACCAGTGCCCGCTCAACTAAAATTAAAAAACAAAATACTTAATATATTTCAGTATGATTTAGTACATATAAATGTGATGATCATAAATCAAGAGAATTTCACCAACAGGAAAGGCATACATTTCCCAGATCTGTTTTTAGAAATCTAACCAATCATGCTATGGCCTCAACTGTCATGGATGGGATCATGGAATTGTGGAGTTATGGGGAAAGTGTGTGTACCCATCCCTCTCCTATTTTGCAAAGCCTTTTCTCAACAAATCATGGAAAATAAATGATAGAGACCTGCAGAAAATGGGTTTTTATCAGCCATTTGTTTGTTTTTCAATTATAAAGTGTAATTGCATATTACGTGTCATATAAATATGTAATATTGTAAATATATATATCCCATGAAATCATCTTTAGTGACTAATAGAGAAACAGCTGCTGAAACAGACAGAACCTGAAATATAGAATGACTAAAATGCACCAGAAGATTCTTTCATATTCACTTAACAGGTAAGGCAGGTGTTCTTTATTCATGGTGGCGATTTTCCTCCATCTGAGGAACTACTAGTATGTGGTGATTCGATAAGCTAGTCTGACCAATCCTCTGTTCAAGGTTCCAAAGCCGCTGTGGTCTTTTCCATCTTAGTTACCCAGAAGAGCTTGGAGAAGCATGTGTGGACGATTTCCATACATAGATCTGAAAGTTCTTTTTCACTTTGACTCATGTAGCATTGCCTAGAATCTGTACTTGATAGATAGAGCTGCAAGGGAAGCTGGTGCATATAGCTATGGCTGTGTGCTTAGAAAGAAGAGAACAATGTGCATTTTGGCGAACAGTGGTGATCCTTGTCTCAGTGATACATGTTCTTTGCTTTACAGAAAAATTTCCCAAGGTTATCCTTCACCTTGCTTCTCCGTGTCCCCCAGTTCTCTTCTAGTGCTCATCTGTGTATTCATTTTAGCTCAAGGTTAATATTCAGGCGATGAGAGGAAAGAGCAGAGGAAGGAACTGACTGACATACTTCTCTCTCCACTGATGCTAGAACTGTACTTCAGTCTTTATTGACCTTTAAAAATAGATGACTACATCAATTGAATTGAAACAGAAAAAAAACAACATGTCCCTGATGATTGTCCATCATTCACAAAAATATTATTTAATTGGCCTTCAGTCTTTTCATGTCATCACTACATATTAGTGCCCTTCTCTTTTTTAAAAAAAAAAATATTTTATTGATTTTTTTTACAGAGAGGAAGGAAGAGGGATAGAGAGTTAGAAACATTAATGAGAAGGTACATGCCCTTGACTGGAATCGAACCTGGGACCCTTGAGTCCGCAGGCCAATGCTCTATCCACTGAGCCAAACTGTTTAGGGCAGTGCCCTTCTCTTGTAAACCTCATGTCAATCCAATATTCCCTCCACCCACCTCCCAAATAGACCCATTCTCCTTTAGCACAATTCACTATCATAATAGAGACTCATGAATGATATTTTTGGAAATTCACTCACAGTTTGCTGAATGTTCACTAAGTTTGCTTATAAAAGTTCTCCCAAATTCTCTTCTTTGCTCACTTTCTCTGTCAGTATAACAGAGATCAAATTAAGTTCCATGTCTGAGAATAACTAAGGAGGTGTAATAGATTTCCAACATAAAACAATTTATTTGGCCCCCTTCTAGGGCTCTATGGAAACCACAGACTCTACCAGGAACTGAGGTACTCTTTTAGGAAACCCCCTGAGGGTCAGCCAGAGTTTTCCAAGCTAACGGAGTTGATGTCAGGACACCATAAAATTGTTGATTCCAGTTACCCCAGAGGCCATCCTGAGTGTAGCAAGTTTGACTCATTGGAGATCATTCATATTTTAAATACTTTTGTGCCTGTTACTCATGCTAGGGAGGAAATTTTCTTTATCCAAGAGTATAAAATGCATTGAAGAAATATAAAATAGTATTTTAGGCATTTGAGGCGGAGGGGGGACTTTATTTCATGTCATTATTTCAGAGCACATAGAAAATATATTTTTTTGTTTTGTTTTGCCATCCTATTTCTCATTCATAACCCCTTCCTTATCTTTCTCTTTGCTTGCTGAATATCTCCCTTATCTCTCCTCTGCTGTATGAGGACTAGAATTGGAATAGAGTGAGAAACACTGAAATGTTTAACCCCCAACCACTATGTCACCTGTAATGTGAGACTGGTCAACAAACTCTCTCTCTCTATCTTTCCTTTCTTTTTCAGATGGAAGTGACATGATGGATCGAACCATGGTAGATTTTATTCCATAATATTAAAGTCAGCAAGATTTCCAACTGCCAGTAAATATGTTATCAAGAGGTTGCTTGGAATTTCTAGAAATTTATTTTAAATAATGCAGGTATTCCTTTCCATTATAAAATAGTTGCCTCTCAGTCTCCTGACCTTAAGGAATTCATGAATTAAAACAGATACTCATGCTGAGAACAGCAAATCCTAAGGTTATAAAATTTATGCATGTCTTTTATCATTATAATTTGATTACCTCATTCTTTTTAAAATTTATCTTTATTGTTGAAAGTAATACAGATGTACCCCCTTTTTCCCCATTGACCTCTTCTAGCCTATCCATCCCCCCTTCTTGCCTCAGGCTTTCACCATACTATTGTCTGTGTCCATGGGTTATGCGTATATAATAATAAAAGTGTAATCTATAATAATAGAAGCATAATATGCTAATTAGACAGGACATCTTTCTGGACATCCTTCTGGACAACCTTCCAGACGAAGCCAGGACTGTGAGGGAAGCCAAGGTCCTAGAAGCCCGGGTCCTGGGTGCCAGAGGAAAGCTGGTGCTGGCAGCGAGGGACGTCCTACTTGTGCATGAATTTCATGCATCAGGCCTCTAGTATGCATATAAATTCTTTGGTTAATCTCTTTCCACCCACCACCTTCCATTTTTAAACTGCTAAACATTCTTAAACAGCAGGGTGTAATAGTAAAATGTAAGTGGGATTCTGCATCAGTGAACCCCAAGTTTAAATTTGTACTTTATCACTTAATACTAGTATAACTTTGGACCAATTACATATTCCCTATGAACCTCAGTTTACACATTTCTAAAATGAAAATAATAATTCCTATATTTTAAGAAATGGTGGTTACATAACAGATTGTACATACTGTGCTAAATATTTTAGGGGCACTCAAACTTTTCCTGACATTATAGGTATCTTTAGGGCAGTTACCTTGAATCTGATCTTGATATTAATGAGTGAGTGAATGAATGAATGAATAAATCCATTTAGTTAGTGTTCAAAGTTTTTCTAAACTGAAAAAAAAAAATTAAAAAAAAAAAATAAATAAAAATCAACTGATGTACTAACAGCCCCAAATGAGAACAACACTATAAGTAAATGAAGCAGATTTTGATTTAATACCAGAACAAAATATACAAACTACCATTTTATATAAAAGCCACAAAGTCATTTGCTAAACAATGTTGCAGACTTCACCAGGCTACTGGAAAATGCACAATGAATGCTTGAAGATTCAGGAAAAACCCTTTATTTAAAGCAGAGCTGCTGGCTCAGGGGATTCAAAGAGCCAAAGCCTAAACAATTTATACAATGAGGTTACACCTTATGTATATATCTAAATTCTTTGTTTCCTTGCTCAGGGCTTTTGCAGCCTTACTCCGTTAGTTAGAATGGGGAAGTAAGATTACAGCTAAAGGCTGGTGCTAGTGACCTCCCCTCTGGCTAAGCTGTTACATTCTTGGTTTGTGGCCCTTGTACACTGGGAGTGTTTAGGAAGACAGATGATTGCCTAAGGAAGAGGCAGTGCCTTAATTATAGACTAACAAAACATGCACTAGGACACCAGTCACTGGCATAGATTCAGATGGCTACCCCATTCCAGGTTGCCCCTATATTCCTCCTCAATAACACCTGTTTCTGCTAACACCAGAGCAGAACTCATCAGTGAAACAGTATAAGCAAACTTTGGATATTTAATTTTTCATGGTCCTCTTTGTTCTCCTAGTGCAGTGATTGGCAAACCACGGCTTGTGAGCCACATGGGGCTCTTTGGCACCTTGAGTGTGGCTCTTCCACAAAATACCATGGCCTGGGTGAGTCTATTTTGAAGAAGTGGTGTTAGAAGAAGTTTAAGTTTAAAAAATTTGGCTCTCAAAAGAAATTTCAACAGTTGTACTGTTGATATTTGGCTCTGTTGACTAATGAGTTTGCCGACCACTGTCCTAGTGTAAGAATACAGATAAAGATATCTGGAGATTAACAAAAAAAAAAGTCTAAAAAAGTGCACTCCACATCATTCCCATGCATCCTCCACCTCCATCAAATTACCTAGAATATAAGCCAGAAATTTTAAAGTAATTAAAGCTGATTAAAACCAGAGAACAGACTCACAGGTGTCAGAGGAGAGGGTGTTTGGGGGATTGGGTGAAAAGTAAAAGAATTAAGCAAAGATAAAATAACCCTCATAGACTCACATAACAGTATGGTGATTACCAGAGGAATAGGAGGTGAGAGGAGCTAGAAGAGGGAAAAAGAGGGATAAATTTTGATAGAAGGAGACTTGACTTGGGATGTTGGACACACAGTACAATATTCAGATGATGTATTATAGAATTGTACATCTGAAACCTATATAATTTTATTAACCAATGTCACCCTGATAAATTCAATAATTTTTTTAAAAAGTACACTTAGTGAAATATTCTAATCATTAGGAATTATCTTCTTAACATTAGTTAAAATGTGTAAATCAGGTAGAGACAGATAAGAACCTGCCAGAATTTTCTATGCTGGTGTTTTTATTTCTTGTTATTATTTGAGTGCAAAATGCTTTTCCTCATACCTTCAGTGCTAATATTTTCCCAACAGATAAGATCCTGTTCTTGAAAGTGTTCTGGGAACATTTTCCACATTCTGACCTGTGATTTCATTCTGTTGAGGGCCAACTGGTTTTCCTATAGACTGAATCTCTGACATTTATGATGGAATTGAACAGCGTAATAGGATTCACTTAACAAAAATGTTGCTGTGACATGAACTTTATGGGAACCTTCCATTGAACAAGGGAGCCCCATTTTGACATGGTCTTGATTCTATTTCAAAACAGAAATGGAAGGGACAAAAACACAATAGCCGGGTCTCTGTATAAATGAATCCACACCATTTTTTTTTTTTTTTTTTTTACAGCGGAGACACAGTCATAAAATGAAGGCAAAATTAAAACATTTCACCTTTTACTCCTTGGTAAAATTCTCCCTGTACTTGTGGAGCAAAAACAGTTTAATACTCTGCCAAACATATAAGCTGTTCAGTCACATCCTCGTTAAATGTTCTCAGAGTCTCCCAGCGTTCTGGAAGTCTCTGGAGTTGTGCTACTGCTTCCAAGTAGCTAATGTACTGTTATTTTACAACACTCTGCCAGAGTTGCTTTCCCTCAAACAAGAATCTTACTAGCTTTACTGTTTGGCAGCCTGTAGCATGTTACAAACAAAACAAAAAAAATCCATAAACCAGATGGCGGAAATACAGAGTAATCTGTTTGGGAAACCCAGGTTATAAATATGTGCATGTTGGGAAAAGGGCAAAAAGTTGAGGTAAAGCAGCTGAGGCAGCTTTCAGGCAGGGCTCCAATCATGACCATTTTTAGACTGGCGCGCTGAGAGGCATCTATATGTTTATGGTCTATTGTATTTTCCCTCCTGTGCTCAAGAAAAACCCACAGTCATTCATTTTCCCACACTAGAAACCAAATGGAATCCTGACTTGGAAAGCTTTGCCTAGGTTTTATATGCATGGAAGTGCATTCTTCCATTGGGATGGAGAGGGTGGGAGTGAGGTGTTAGGACTGAGGCACATCACATTGTGTCCCAGGTTCCTCCCTAGACCCTTCTCCAATATATGCAAGAACTTCTCTTTACCTTAACATAAACTTCCAAGTGAAGTGAGGTGAAAGTCAAAGTCAACTTGGGAAGAACAGAGATCATCTATAATCATAGCTTGTGTGTACCTTTGGCAGGAATGAGTGGGTAAGTGGGAAATTGCAGTTAAAGGAGGAACTAACGTGTGTGTGTGTGTGTGTGTGTGTGTGTGTGTGGTGTGTGTGTAGAAATGACTTGTATATGTATAGTCACAGCCTAACCACCATGGATCAGCTCAGACCACCAAAAGGTTCTCTTCATGAATCTTTCTGTTATGTCTAAGTGGTGCTCTTATTAGGCATTTTAGATGGATAGTTAAACTCATGTAACCTGCCTTTTCAGACCGATGCCCCTAGGACTAGCACCAACATTGTGGTTAGATATACAAAGACCCGCAAGCAACTGTGTACCTCAGATCCCTGCTCTCCCCACCTTAAGGAAGAAAACTGAAAACAACTTGCCACATGAGACAAACTTGTGGAGGCATAGCCCACTGTGGAAGCAGGGAGGACCTCAGCTCTGTGAGTTCTCTCTTGTGCCCAGGGTTCCTGGGATATGTCCTGAATATTCCTGAGAACCTCTATGGGCATCCCTCCGCTGCTGTCCCTCATTCATCTGCCACTGCCTGACACTGGTGGCTGTGGATAGTCTTGTTTTTCTCTCATGACCTCAGCAATACTGGGATAATCCCATTGGGTCTGCTCCTTCAGCTGCTGTGTGTAGGCAAAGAGAAAAATTCTCTTCCCACTGGTGTTTCAATCTTCCCAACAGCATGGTGTCCAGCCAGTTATTAGTTTTCTGGGATCTTCTTGGAGATTAGCCATAAACTTCACGAATCTGCCCAGATGATCCTCCAAACTCTAAAAAGTCCTCTTTTCAAGTGATTTTATAGCTGCTATTCTTATATACTTTCCACATAAATAGTACTTACAAGATTCCATGTAATTATTTAGAGTTCACGATGATTGAGAGAGGTGCAGCCCTACATAACAAATTAATCATTTGTATTGGTTAATAATAAATGTTTATTCACATTAACTGGGGGAAAAAATGAGGTATTGTAATTTTAAAGTGCTTATAAAGGCAACAAGTCTTTTTTTTTTAAATATATTTTATTGATTTTACACAGAGAGGAATTGAGAGGGATAGAGAGTTAGAAACGTCGATGAGAGAGAAACACCGACCAGCTGCCTCTGCACACCCCCCACTGGGGATGTGCCCGCAACCAAGGTACATGCCCTTGACCGGAATCGAACCCGGGACCTTTCAGTCCGCAGGCCGACGCTCTATCCACTGAGCCAAACCGGTCCCAGCAAAGGCAACAAGTCTTGATTCAACCAGACTTGTTTCCTCCATCAGAGGAGCAAAACCAGAAAATCATGTTCCCATCTGTTTTTATGAAGACTAGAGAAGGGACAACCTAAGGGCTCAAGGTGGTAGCATAGGTGAGATGAGATAATGTAATACTCTAGTCAGAGGCAGCATAAACAAAACAGAGAAAGCCAGATATCCTGGAAAAAGAAAAAAGGAAGAAAAGAATAAAAAGAATGTGATTTATCAAACTCCATGAGTTTTAATTCTAGAGCCAAATGCAAGTGTCTTCCCCCCCCCACCCCCCCGCCTCTTTTTCCCCCCTGAGAACTCTTTCTTGTTTACAAAATGCAAGTCTGGTCCTATCTTGCAGTTCATTTATAGCTATGGATTTGGATCTGCAGGAGGATTATCAAGCCAGAGTTTTTCCACTTTCCTTGCAAATATTTCCATCCTGGTTTGAAAGAAGACAGAAACTTTGTAAGCATTCATCTGTGTAAGAACAGAAGCATCTCTTTAATAAGGAATTGGGCTCTATTTTTCCTGGTTTCTTTACCAGCTCCTTCCCTGGTTTCTTTACCAGCATGTTTCATGCCTGGGCTCTTCAGACTTTCTCCTATAGCCTCCTCTGTTTTAGCACTAAGGATTTTTCTGGCTAAAGAGCCTTACATACTATTTGCCTTTCTATCTGTAGATAAATCACAAATTGATATTTTCATCTCTATCTCTCTCATGTGTTCAATCCATAAATCCAGTGCTGTTTAGATATTTCAAATAGAATATCACACATCAGCCATCTCACACACTTCATGTCCCAAATGGAATTCATTGTATTTCCCCAAAAACTTTTTCATAGCACACATCTAAGACTGTTTAGCTTCCCAATCTCCCGATCTCAAACTTTGACAATCCATACTCTCCTGCTACCACTGCCACGGCCTCAGTGAAGTTATCTTACGGCCGGTTGATTCATCTCCAACCTCAATACAACTAGAGTTAGTGTTTCCCTAATTCAGACGTTCACTTCACGTCTCCAGGGACTTTTATAGCAAGCCCTTTCCTGAAATTGTTTTGATCCAAGTTGTTAATCCATATTTGATGGAATCTTTTCAGTCATCAAGTCATCATCATTGTGACCTGTCCTCAGCATTAGATGCTGTGAGTCCTCTGTTTGTAAAAGTGTCTACTCCTAGGTCTTGGACCATTTTCCCTGATCATATTCCCACCTTCTTATGTTTGCCTATCTATTTTGCTGATTCTTCTTCCTCTGCTCAGCCTTTAAACGTGGGTGTTCTAGGGAGGCTGTTTGGCCTTCCTTTTTCATCCATCTGCTTCTGCAGATGATCTCACCTTTTCTCATGGTCTCAGCTGCCCCTGCTGTTTCTCTTGATCCAGGCCTTTTCCCTGAGAGCTATACAGTATTTTTAACATGTGAATACCTGCAATTTGATGATGTCTGGCATAAACTTGATATCACAGTGCTCCAAACTAAACTCTGTATCTCTTTCACTCAATCTCTTCTTCCTTAATTATTATTTCTCCTCAAATATTTCTGTTATCTACCCAGTTATACAAAGCAGACCCTCACTTGCTATACTATTTAATAGATTCTATTGCCAGTGAAAGGAAAGTTCAAGCTCTTTATCTCTCAGAAGTTTTCTGAATTAAAAAGATATGAAATAAATCATGCCTGCACAGGAGGCAGTGTGGTTTAAAACCCATTTGCCCAGCCTCGTAGAGTTGGACTTGTGTTTGCAGAGCTCCAGGTTGTGGAGAGGCCCTCGCCTGAGCCTGCCGTGGTCACTGCATAGCCTCCTTTTCTGCTGACTACAGACCCCCTCCCCCCAGCCAGACCTCAAGCTCCTCTCTGTCAGTCCTCCCCTGAAGGGAAGGTGGCCAGTGCCTGAGTAGAGAGCACTTTCTCTACCTGTCTCCAAAACCTCCATCTCCTCCTGTGCTGATGGCGAGCAGCTGCAAAGGACATTCTGGGACTAGAAAATGCTGGGTGTCCCCTGAGGACAGGAGAGGTCCTGACAGTGCTCCCAGCACCTTCTGGGCCTCAGAAAACCTTGTTCAGCTTCTTGGGCTCCTCAAAGACTTAAAAGACCTCACCCTCCCAGCCTCTATCCGCAGGAAGCCAAGATGCTGAATTTTGTGTTCAGCATTCATGAATTTTTCTTTATATTTTATTGTATATGCATATGTCCATGAGCAATATATTGTTTAGTTTTGCCTGTTGTTAACTTTCTTTGGATATAGACATTCTGTGTCATCTTTTCTGACTTGCCTTTTTTCTGTTTAATATTAACACTTTCAGAACTATCACATTGTGTTGTGTAGCTTTTTTCAATTTTACCTCTGATGTTTCCTTTTACACAAGGGTAACCAAATTTGTCTATTTTACTGTGTTGGACTTTTGAGTCATTTTTCATGTGTGTTATTATAAATACTGCCACTATACCTATTATTTTACATGTCTCTTGGTGCGCATGTGCAATAATGTCTGAAAGGTAAAAGTGGATGTGCTTAGACCAACAGGATTTGAGAGTTCCTACAATTTCCCATTTTCACTAACACGTGGTACTATCTTACTTTTACATATTTGTTAATCTAATAAGTTTGAAATGTCATTCTAATATTTTATTTGAATATGCTTTTCCCTGGTTAATAAGGCAAATATATATATTTGTTCCCTAATTAATGAGATTTTTATTTGTTGGGTTTTGTTTTCTGTGTGTGAAATGCCTACTCATGACTTGTGACTGTTTATCTTTTAGTTGTTATTTCCTACTTCTTCTCTCCTGCCTCTCCTCTTCGTGTTCCTCGTTCTCCTGCCTCTTCTCCTTATCCATCTTTACCTTCTATATATCCTCTCCTTCTCCTCTCCCTTCTTTCATGTCCTTAATCCATGTGGATTGTTTCTGTATGTTGTGTGAATTATTGACCAATCCGGGCATTTTCCACTCCTCTGCAGTCTCAGATCTGTCACGTGTCAAGTTGCCTAATACAAGTGAAGCTGTTTCTTGCCTCTACATTCTTTTAAATAAGTCTTGACATTTGGTAAGTGAAGTTCTCCTCTCCCCGACCCCTCAGCTTGTTTCACTTTGTTCAATAATTTCTAGACTATTCTTTACGTTTGGCTCTAGAATGATCTTGTCAAATCACACACACATGCTATACACGAGTATTAAAATTTTGGTAAAAATGATATAAAATCTCTACATGAGTTTGCAGAGTTGCTATTGAATATTTTTACCTACAAATGTTGCATTTTCTATATTAATTGAGGTTTCCTTTATTGTCTTTCAAAAAAATTTATAATTTTATGCAGAAAGGCCTTGTACTATATTTTTAAAATGTATTTTAAGATTCTGTTTTGCTTGTAATTACATATGTATACCTTCTTTAAGTTAATTTTCTAAAAGTGCACAGTCAGTATATTTAAATACAAATAAATTATGAATCTTGATTTTATACTTGGCAAACTTGATATATTCACTTGTTAATTCTAATAGTTTTCCTATAGATTCTTTTTTTAATTTTTTTTTTTTATTGTTGAAAGTATTAAGTAGTTCCTCCTTTTCCCCCTATCAACCTCTTCCAGCCCATTCCTGCCCCCCGCCCCCCCCAAGATTCTTTAGGGATTTTATTTGCCAACCCTATTACCTATAAATGATTGTTTTCTATATTTGCAATTACTATAATTTTGCCTTTTTCTGGTCTGATTGTGCTGGTTAAGAATATAAATATACGGTGAACAAAAGTGGTAATAGTAGGCATCTTTGTCATGTTTCTGATTTTATAATATATTTTATTGATTTTTTACAGAGAGGAAGGGAGAGAGATGGAGAGCTAGAACATCGATGAGAGAGAAATATCGACCAGCTGCCTCTTGCACACCCCCCACCGCGGATGTGCCCGCAACCAGTGTACATGCCTTTGTCCAGAATCGAACCTGGGACCCCTCAGTCCCCAGACCGACGCTCTACCGCTGAGCCAAACCGGTTTCGGCATGTTTCTGATTTTAAAAGAAATGTTTTTAATTTCTCACCACTAAATAATGTTTGCTCTGGGGTTTCTGGTAAACTATACTTTATTAGGATGGGCCAATTTCCTTCTATTTCTAGTTTATCAAGAGTTGTGTTTTTTTTAAAAAAAACATGATACAATGTTGGATTTTATTAATAACTGTCATTGCTTCACATTGAGTTGATTTAATGTTTTTTCTCCTTTAATTTGTTAATGTAAAAAGTTACATGATTGGTATTTTTAAGTTTAAACTCATCTTACATAACAGGGCCAAACCAACTTGGTTCTTTTTATATATTCCTAGATCATATTTGCTAATATGTTTACTGAGGATCACACTATTGAACCTGACATATAATACATTATACTAGGATTTTTGCATCTATGCTTATGAGTGAGATGGGCTTGTAATTTTGTAATTTCTGTCTTGTTACAATAGCCTCATAAAAGTAGTTGGGGAGCATTTCCTCATTTTCTGTTTTCAGAAAGAATTTGTGTGACATTCCCAATTATCTGTTCCTAAAAATAAAATCTAGGTCCATGCTTTGTCATGAGTTATTTTTTAGCTACTGAATCAGTTCCTTTAAATATTAAAAGATCAGCCCTAGCCCTAACTGGTTTGGCTCAGTGGATAGAGCGTCAGCCTGCAGACTAAAGGGTCCCAGGTTTGATTCTGGTCAAGGGCATGTACCTTAGTTGCGGGCACATCCCCAGTAGGGGGTGGGCAGGAAGCAGCTGATTAATGTTTCTCTCTTATCGATGTTTCTAATTCTCTATCCCTCTCCATTCCTCTCTGTAAAAAATCAATAAAATATATTTATTAAAAAAAAAGATCAGCCCTAGCCTGTTTAGTTCAGTGGATAGAGCATCGGCCTGGGGACTGAAGGATTCTGGGTTTGATTCTGGTAAAGGACACATGCCTGGATTACAGACTCAGTCCCCTGCAGGGAACATGCAGGAGACAGCCAATCAATGATTTTCTCTCATCATTGATGTTTCTGTCTCTCTCTCTCCCTCTTCTTTGCTCTCCGAAATAAATAAATAAAAATATTTAAAAAAAATATTTAAAAATCACTTAGATTAATTTTCCCCCTTGAAATAGTTTTAATATTGACTTTTTCCCAAATTTGTTAGTTTTTATTAAATATTAAATTTTATTGGCATAAAGTTGTTCTTAATGTTACTTTACCATCTTTTGTTATCACTGTTACATCTTTTTTCCTAATTCTTCTTTTCTGAAATTGATCAAATATGTTATTTTTTCTTTTAATATTTTAATCTTTACTGTCTTTTGTTTTATAACATTCATTTCTGCCTACATTTTTTGGTTTCTTTTATACTTTCTTTGTGTCAATTTTGTTTGAGTTCTGTTTAAGTTGGATATTTAATTACTATATTCCCACACTTCTTTTCTATTTCATATATTTAGGGTTACACATTTCCCTCTAACTATTGTTTTAGCTGCATTTTATTGTTTTTGACAAGTAGTATTTTTTTATTATTTAGTTATGAATACTTTTTTATTATGTATATATAAATATTTTTTATTTTATTTATTTGTTTTTCTTTATTGATTAATGTATTATGTATAACTTATTTCAGAGAGGAGGACAGATAGAAGAGAGAGAGAATAATTGATCAGCTGCTCCTGTATGTCCCCTTTTGGGGAGTAAACCCACAACCAGGGCATGTGCCTTGACCAGGAATCAAACCATGACCTCTTGGGTCAACATTCAACCACTGAATGGGTCAATTTTCAACCATTGAACCACACTGGTCAAGGCAGTTATGAATACTTTTGATTTCCACTGTAATACTTTTCTTTACTATAAAAATATTTTTTTTAATTTACAATATATGGACATTCTTATGTGATTTTTTAATATGTGAATAAATTACATTGTCTATAGGGAATGTGTTTGCTATGATAACATGTCCTTTAAAAATTATTTAGATTTGCTTTAAAGCCAATAAAGTGATTGATTTTCATGAATGTCACATTGTGGTTGGAATTCATGTACTTTTCTTGTCAGGGGCAGCTAGGGAAGGGGTTCTAGTTACATCTATTAGAATAAGCTTGTTAATTATAATCTGAAAAATTCTGCATATTTAATTTTTTGTCTCTTTATGTATCACTTACTGCAAGTCATATGTTGTAAACCTTTCACTGGTCCTAAAGTTTTGTTTATAAGTGCATACAAGTTGAGAATTATTTAAGCTTCCTAGTGACTTGGACATGGTCTAGATGAAATGACTTTTTTTTTTTAAACCCTAGTGATGTTTTTGACTTAAAGATGAATTTGCCTGATGTTAATACAACTACATAAGATTTATTTTGGTTAGTAGGTCTTTGGTATAACTTTCATTTTACCTTCATTCTGTGTCCTGATATGTTTTATCTCAGTCTTGTGTATTTGTGTATTCATATCTATCTTTTAAACAAATTAGTAGCATTCACTACATGCTGTTTGTTGTCTGCTTCAAAAATGTCATGAATATTTTCTTATAGAAATATCTTTCCAAAATTACTACTAATAGCTACATAGTATTCCATAAAATGTAAGTACCTTGCTTTGAGAATATTTTATTTCCTCAACTTTTTAACATTAAAAACTAGAAGCCTGGTGCATGAATTCATGCACTGGTGGGGGCTGGCCAGCCCCACCACCTGGTAGAACTCCTGGTCAAACTCCCAGTGGAGGGGACAATTTGCATATTACCATTTTATTATATAGGATAGGATAAGCTTGTGATGAGCTTCTTTAACTAATATCTTTGTGTAAATTTCTCTGTTTCCTTATATAATTCCTAGAAGAGAAATTTCTGGTTCAAAAGATGTACTTTAACCTGAAGGGTATTACACTAAGTGAAATCAGCCAGTCAGAGAAAGACAAGTATCACATGATTTCACTCACATATGGAACCTAATAAACTGATGAACAAAATAGATCCAGAGACACAGAAGCATGGAACAGACTGATGAAACTCAGAGGGGAAGTTGGCAGATAGTAGGTGGGGAGAAATTAACTAGGGAACTTACATGCATCTCTGCATAGCCCATGGACACAGTGTGGTGAAGGCCTCGGAGAGGCAGGGTGTGGGAGGAGGGATCAATGGGAATAAAGAAAAGAAGACACCTGTAATACTTTCAACAATAAAGATAAATTTAAAAGAAAATATTTTGAAACACATCAAGATTTGAGAGTATTCCCTCAAGAAAATATTGAGCTCATTAACACTTTCCTCAGAATTTAGGAGGTTGGCTTTTTCCCATACCCTCATCATCATTAGCAGTTGTTAATCTTTTACCCTTGCTATTGTGACGAGCAAAAAAAAAAGACAAAAACAAAAGGTCTTGTTATTTTATACCTCACATTTTTTTATTCTTCTCTAATCTTATCCTTTACTCACTTTCAAAAATTGGTTCTTTCTGATATGTAAGAAATCTATGTAATAGAAATATTAACTCTCACTCTATGCAATTAAAATGTTTTAATTTGTTATTTATCTTTTTGGTAATAGTGTTTTTATAAACAGATGTCCATTTTTATATTTTTCAGTAATATACTATGATAAGCTCTTCATTTGTAGTTTATCTTTGTGCTATGCTTAGAATAATCTCACTCTCTCAAAAATTATATAAATGTTGAGTTGAATTTTTTCTTGCTCCTTTATAAATCTTTTATAGATCTTTCAGATAACACTGGTGATATTTAAATCATTACTCTATATGTAATTTCAATTGGTAAATTCTTTGAATTGACAATTTCTTCTTTGAGTAAGTAACTCAGTATTGTTGAAACTTTTTTTAAAAATCATATATTTTATTCTCACTAGTTTTTAGTACTGCTTTTTTTGTATATTGAATATATAAATATTCTTCACTTGTTTCTGGACTGTTTTACTTAGTTATTTCATTGTTGCCTATTTATTCCATGGTTAGTGTCACACTTTTAGAAATACCATTGCTCTATAATTTGCTTTATCATATCACAGATCAAGTGTTTATCATTTCTTATTTTATAATACTTATTGGATATTTTTACCCACTTATTTCTTCAGATAAATTTTACAATAATTTTGTGATGACTTTCTCCTCAAATTACTTGTGGGAATTTGATTAGATTTATGTCATTTTTATTAATTCTTTCGGGTATTAAATCTCTCAACTATGACATGACTTTAATTCTACTTAATGGGAAAGTATACATGGGCTGTAGCTGATGCTGAAAGTATGGGCATTGGTAAATAGCATGAATGTTTTTGTAAGACATGCTTTCCTTGTTTTTGTCCTGAACCTCAAGGAGAGAAGGCATGAAAAGGGTTTTTTTCTCCCCAGTAACTTCCCTGCCTTTCCCCCATGTAAAACATTTCACAGCTTGTCTCATTACAGCATTTGTAAAAACACAGCCTGAAAGCAGTGGTGCATAAATGAATTATTTAAGTTTGCAGCAAATCGTGCTGATCTTGCTTGCTGCTTCTTAATGCACTTTAAGTGAGCCCAGGCAGGCGAATCATAGAAAGCACGGGGTGGAATGTAAACCAAGTTTTATTAGCCACAAAAAGCCACACTATAACATTTATTAAGTATCAGAGACAGTGTGTTTAAATAAGTTGGATTCGCTGAATAATCCCCGACATTACAGCCATCTTCCCCAGATAGGAGCACTCCCTTGTCAAAAACATTTATTTTCTTGTCACTTCTGTTAATATAATGGGCTCTTGGGGTTTTGTGAGAGTTTCTTAGCAAATCGTGATTTTCAACAAATTACTATGTGTCTCCCACTGAATACAGCTTTAATAGCTGGGGGGAGGAGAGAAAACCCACACACATCATTGACTGAAAGAGTACCATCCTATTATCAGTGCCACGTTTAGGGGCGTCAGCTGCCCTAGGAGAATGAGGAAGCAGATATTCTCTCATGTCCCTCCCAATCCATCGTCCTGAAGCAGTGTCAATAAACTTGACGCCCCCCCACCCCCTAGTCTGAGGAGCCTGAGACTAATTCCTTTTTTCTTTAGGGGTGAGTCAGCCCTTAAGACCAAATAATTTATATCACAGTTACCAACTCTTCCTTCCCTATCTGTTTCTGTTCCTTGATGCAAAATAAAAGAGACACATGCTGAGGGTGTTCCTGAGCTTAGGGCTGCCTTTCTTTCCTCACATCCACAGGGCAAGCTGAGGAGAGGTGTTTCTAGGGTGCTGTGCTGTATGCATGGGCATCGTTACTCCTTTTTATCTTTGGCTAAAACCATCATTTTGATTCCAGGCAGAAAATAACACTAAACATTTTAAATATAGCTAAGTACTCATTGGGCAGGCACTGGCTGATAAATATTTAATCATATCACAGTGAGAGTCGCCTTAGAAATTTGTGAAACACTGCCTGTTTGTGTACTTGTCCTGTTCCTCTATGAACATAGACTGCAAATGGTAATTTGTGAGTGTGTGTGTATGTGTGTGTCCGGGTGTGTGTGCTTCAAGTCTAACTCTATGCAGAAAGGGAGGGAGGAAGGGGAGAAAGGGATGGAGGGAGGTGATAAGGGAGAGAAGAAGGAAAAGGACAAATGCCCAGTCATCCTTTCCCTTCTTTATTAGAAATAATCCTTCTGACAGGGAGATCCACAGATCCTATAGACACACAGACCTATGCTGCTGCATTTCCAGAGATGCCGAAGGAAGATCCTAGTATAGGGCATATGAATTATTGAAATTTAATGTTCACACACCTGTTTGGCATCAGTAAACAATATTTTCCTCAGTCAAATGCCTATCAAGATTGTGGTTGTCAGTGAAAAGGAGATTGTTGTTCCTCTAAATTTCCAACTGCCTATGGCATTCAGATCCTTTGGTTGGGACATGAACTTGTCTTGGGATATTGATTTGAACTTGAGGTTATGGGCACTGAGATTTATTCATTCACTCACTCAATTAGTCATTCAACAAATATCAATAAGTACTTCTTGAGTGCCTACTGTATGCTAAGAATGCTTCAGGGTTTGTGGTTATTTTCTATGTTCAAGTTGTTTATTATTTATTGAGTGAGTCATAATAAGGAAGAGGAAATTTGTCATACCTCATATGACATAGGTAAACATAGGGGTTTACAGGAGCATATTGGTGGTACATTGACCTACTGACCTAGTGTTGACAGAGGCGTGGGGCTGTGGAGGGTCTGGCAAAGTCTTTGGAAGATATGAAGTTCAAGCTGAGACCTGAATGTTGAGTAACAGGTAGGTAAACAGATGCAGCTGCATGTTAGAGGCAGAAGAAATTGTTCAGAGTATTAAAAGGAACTTAAAGTAGTTCAATGTGGCAGACACTCGGAGAGATAGAACATGAGGTTGGACGTGGAAGCTGGCCTGTTCATAAACAGCTTTAGAGCTTCCAGCATTTCACTTACTCATAAGACAACGTGTTCTATGAGAAATTTTAAGTGGAGGAGTTACATGATCAGATTTTAAATGTAGAAAACTTACTGTTTTATTTATTTATCATAAGCAAGCATTCACAAAGAAAGATGACTGCAGTATAGAGAATAATGTGAAGTGGGTCATGACTGGAATCTGAGAGAAAAATCAAATGATTAATTAAACTGGGAGCTGAGGGTCTGACTATGAATATCTCATTAGAAAGAGACAGAGGTGTGTGTGTGTGTGTGTGTGTGTGTGTGTGTGCATGGGTGTTTGTTGTACAATTTTCTTAACAAGGCTAATGATCTGTTGGATGTATCAAAAAAGAGAGGAAAGGCCATAGCCAGGTAGTTCAGTTGATTAGGGCTTCATCCCCAATATGCCAATGTTACAGGTTTGATCCCTGGTCAGGGCCTCTCTCTCTCTCTCTCTCTCTCTCTCTCTCTCTCTCTTTCTCAAATAAATATTTTTTAAAAAAATTTTTTGAAAGAGGCAAGAGTCAAAAATGAGACCAGAATAGAACTTCTGGCCTGAGTTACTAGATGGATGTCAACCCTGAGCAGGATATGACAGAAGAAGGTGCTGGTTTCTGATGAAGACCCATGGAGTCATAACCAAGTGAAATTCCTTGTAGATAGTGGACATCTAGGTCTGGAATTCAGGAGAGATTATAGTTCGCTCTTTCACTGACTAACTGCTGCATAGTAGAAATAATTAATAATAACATCTGTCTGTCTTCAAGGGACATTTAAAAATGTGGCCAAAATTGAAATCTAAGCAGTGTCAGATAATTGTTATTTTTTTAATATATATATCATATCAAATATTGAGATATTAAGAAAACCCTAGACTTAGTGATATTTTTTAAAGGTTTTTTTTCTTGCCCTGGCCCATGTGGCTCAGATGGTTAGGTCTTATCCCATTCACCAAAAGGTTTCTGGCTCAATTCCCCATCAGGCGTTCCATTCCTGGTCCAGGACTTGCAGGAGACAGCCAGTTGATGTTAGCTCTTACATCAATGTTTCTCTCTCCCTCTTCTGTCCTTTCTCTCTAAGAAACAAAGTCATTAAAATTTCTAAACAGTTTCCCTTTAACTTTGCTAGACAACAAAACATTTTTTAAAATATCGGTGATGGTTGCACAACACTATGAATGTACTTAATATCATAAATTGCATACTTAAAAAAGGTTAAGATAGTAAATTTTGTGTCATGTCTATTTTACCACAAGAAAAAAAAATTGGAAAAAAAAGTATGTGAAAGTAGATAGTCTGGAAGGTAAAGGACAATAACAAAAAAATAAATTACACTCCATGACAAAACACGAACCTTGAGTGTTGGGGCAGCCTGAGATGGAAAAAACAGAGCAAATGGTAAGAAGCCAGGAGACGAGAGTGAGAGAGGAAGAGGAAAGCAGAAGATAGCCAGAGGCCGCTATCTGAGCAAAGATAGTCCTCAAGATATTCCCAGTTGAAGGTGTTGTCAAGAAAGTTAAGATTTCGGAGCCTAATAATATGTAATTTTAATTTGTTTTGCTGCTGCTTGGATGTGCTGAACATCTGCCTCAACACACACACACCTAAGGTGTACTGTTAGTAAAAATGTCTTTTGATCTTGAGGTAAATTTTTTTTTTCTGGGGGGAGTGTTAGTAAAGGACTAAGCATGGAGCAGGGTCTACCAAGGTGTGATGTGACAATACAAGGGACAATATACACAGGAAGTGACAAAAAGAAGACAAAAGAACCTCCTTCAAGAGTCCCCAGAGAGCCCTGGCTGGTGGGGCTCAGTTGGTTGAAGCATCCTCCAGTACATCAGGATTCGATTCCTGATCAGAGCATATTCCTGGGTTGTGGGTTTGATCCCTCCAATCATAGATGTTTCTCTTTATCTCTCTCCCTTCTCCTCTAAAATCAATTTAAAAATTTAAAAAAAAAATCCTCAGAAATAGTTCTACCTTTAATTTTTAATTTTTTTTAGGGATCTTGAAACTGTTTTCTGCAGTGACAGCACCAATTTCTAACCCACAACAGAACGAGGGTACCCCTTTCTCCACATCCTCACCAACACTTGTTGTTTGTTGATTTATGGATGAGAACTATTCTGACAGGTGTGAGGTGATATATCATTAAAATTATACAAATGTGTAACCACTGATTTTCACAGATATCTTGTCTTTTTATTCATGTGTGGTATGCTTTGGTTTCCATTCAATGAGCACTTACTATTAATTTATAGTAATGGTGAAGATGATGGTGGTTGTGGCAGCTGGGATAGAAATGGGCTTGAACACCTAATTGAGGAAGAGCATCGCTGTCATTACAGATAAGAAACACACAGTGAGGGTTCCTATCAGTCATAAGAAAGTATCTTCTGGAAAATAAACAAATAAAAGAGATAGAAATCATCATCTAAGTCACTTATCTCCAACCACCCCATCAGGTCTAAAGAGAGAATATTACCTTCATTTACAAGTTGCACTTATTTAAGATAGCTCCTTTCTGGTATTTGGGTTCAGATGAATGGCCAAAGGCTTCTATTTGACCCATAAGGAAACTGCATTCTAATTTATGTATCACTCATGTTCAAATGGGATTGTGATTGACACTTTACTTGCATTGTAGTTATTTGGTTTTTCACTGTGAATAATAAATATTTCCTTCTTTCAAGGAGACTCTATATGTAGCTGGAAAAAAAGGGATGGAGGAAAGGAAATCTGGTAAATTCCTAAGTTGTCAGCACCCCACAGGCTTTTAATCCAGTCTTGGTAGGCTTTGGCTGATAACTCTATCTTATAATGTTATGAATCTAGGTATCCAATACTGCGTCTTTAGTGTTGTGCATCAAAACCCATAATTGTGCCAAAACCGTTTTTTGGCTCAGTGGATAGAGCATTAGCCTGCAGACTGAAAGGTCCCAGGTTTGATTCTGGTCAAGGGCATGTACCTTGGTTGCGGGCACATCCCCAGTGGAGGGTGTACAAGAGGCAGCTGATCGATGATTCTCTCTCATCGATGTTTCTAACTCTCTATCCCTCTCTCTTCCTCTCTGTAAAAAATCAATAAAATATATTTTTAAAAAACACACCCATAATTGTAACTATCAGCATTCATAGATTTCCCTTTAACATATGAAGTCAAAGAGAAAGTCCACAACTAATTCTCCCATGTTTTTGGCTTAGAATTTCAATATTTCAGAGCGTAATTGCCAAACCATGGCAAGGAGAAGGGCACGTGGCTGTGTGTCAACTGGTGGTTAGAGGATCATGTGGTCAAACTAAAAGACCTTTTCTTAAATCTCGGTGCTGTTGTGTTGTGTGGGAGCCAAGTCTTAGCTGGCCAGCCAGTCAAATGGTATTAAAAACCCAGACGACATCTAATTTGCCCCATTTCAAGAGTGAACCTGTTTTGAAGAAGTCTGATCTTATTTTTAATTTTTCTAGGCCTGCAAACCTTTTACTGTAATTAGAAAGGAAAGTTCTAGCCTGAGAGCCATGAGGAGAGGTTGCATTTGGCTGGCATCTGGTGTCTTATACAGAGCGAGCTCAAGGTCTGCTACAAAATATGGTCTGTCATCTGAGTTGCTGGCTGGTTCTACTCTTTTTGAGCCAAGGGAGAGCAGGACATGGATTTGCTCTCTACTGAGTCTCTCAAAAAAAAAAAAAAAAAAAAAAAAAAAAAAAAAAGGTTTTGTTTGGCTGAGCTCTCAAAAAAAAATGTAATCACACCAATAGTAATTCTAACTCTTAAAAACAAAAACCAAAGCAGGAACATATTATAGGTATAAATGTTCCCTCACAGAATTTGTGTCAGAAGTTGGGGGAGTTGTGCAAAGAGTCGGAGGCAAAAAGAAAGTTTCAAGAAAATATGAAAGGCCGATTTCGCTTATAATGATAGCTACTGGCTACAGTTCCATTATGTGATTACAACTGCTGGTTGGGCAGCCAAATCTTCAGAGTAAACCAGCTATAAGGCCAGGAGGTCCAGACTTGGTCTGAAAGTCATAAGATCAGAAATGGAAAACTAAATGTACTGATAAAGAACTTAAGCTCTCTGAGATGCTGCACTCTCTGAATTCCACCCTCTTGGAGGGAAGGGAGGATGGAGGGTGTGGGGGCTGAGGGGTCGTGGTGTAGGTAATTAACTAAGGACCTTGTATGCAAATATGCATGGTCCATGGACACAGACAATGGGGTGATGAGGGTCTAGGGCTGGGGTGGATCAATGGGGGAAAAAGGGGGACATAAGTCATACTTTCAACAATAATTATTTAAAAGAATAAAAAGAACTTGAATTCTAGCATCATTTAAATTTGGGTTTATGGCCCAAATATAGCACTTACTAGTTCTGTGACAATGAGCAAGTTGATTAATCTCTCAAAGCAGTTTGCTTCAGTTTCCTTAGCTGTAAAATTGAAATAGTAGTATTGATCTATTTTATTGAAAGGTGGAGCTTTTTATTAATTTATATTAATATAAACTTGTGGATTTTTATTTTATTCTAATGGTTATGACCCATTACTATAAACGTTTATTTTAATGCTCAAATTGCCCCAGATTTGGCCAGTGAGAGCGCCTTCAAACTAATATATGTGTTTTCTTAACATGATGCTGTCATTTTTAAGCACTCTCTTACTTTCTGGTACCAAGAGGTATTTCAGTACATCTTGTTTTTCCCCACCTAACCTTTAGGGTGAAATCTTAATAGTCAAGATACTGGATAACAAGGAATGAAGGGATTGTGGCACATTGGGAACTTCTGGGAAGTTAGCAACAATCTATTCTTTGACCTGAGTGTTTTTAGCGGTGTTTGCTTTTCAATAATTTGTTAAGATGAATTTATGTTCTAAAACATTTTTCTCTCTCTGTTATATTTCACAATTAAAATATTTTTTAAAGAAAGGCACCTAAACTAAACTATTTGGGGGGAAAAAAACTGTCATTATTTTAACTTTGTCAAAATAGAAAAAGCCAGACAGTCAGGACCATAAAGGTTATTTCATTAGCCACCCGGCATCTTGCCTTCCTCTCTCTTGGACAAAATTCTAGTAACTATCGGTTGATAAATTTTAGACACATAAACAATAATTAAACTTGGGCATGTTCAGTACATGCTTCTAAAACTAAATGGTTATATTAGTTTTACTATTCATCTTTGAACTACATCAACATGTAAGATTTATGGCTTTGTGAATGGTTTCAGAGGACTGGGATTATGCATTAAGTAAATATTAATGGAGAAAGAATCCTTCTCCATCTAGCTTTTTGTTTTGCTTTATTTTTCCATAGCATCTATCACTACATGACATTCTAGTATATTTAATGTGTTTTTTTTCTTATTAAACCATAAACTCTATGAGGGCAAAGCCTTTTTATTTGTTTATCACTGTATCCACAGCACCTAGAATAATTTCTGAAAATATTAGGTAGCCCATACACACAGTTAAAAAAATAAATTAATACTTTATTATTTTTTAATAAATAAAATAAATACTTTAATTATTTTTTGAAAAATAAAATAAATACTTTATTAAAATATTTGCTATATTTCTAAATAATTTATTTATGGCTTTGAGAGAAAGGCTCCTATTTATTTACTGAAAGAGGTTTTGTTTGTTTTTCCTCTTCAAAGAAATTCTATCTTTGGCCTTAAGAGAACTATTTCAGCTGGTTTATACTCTAGAGAAATTAGCCCCACTAACAAAAGGGTACACAGACAGGTTTTAAAGCAAATTAGTGAAATATTGGCTACTTGATATCCAAAGATCCTTTGGCAGTAAAGCATCTCATCAATATCCTCATGTTCTTGGATGTCTATGGATATTCATAAGGTATCTGTGAATATTGAAAGACTAATACTAGCATAAGTTAAGCCTATTTGAACTTTGAAGAAACTCTGGTCTAACCTTTGACTACAATATATACTCAGAAATATGGAAGTTTTGAAACTAAAAATACCCATAAGACATTATGCAAATTTTTAGAGAATGCTCATTTTCATTTCAATGGTGATCAAGCATCAGTCATGGCAGTTCCTGTGAACTTCTACTGCTTTACTAGCAACCTTAAAAAAATCTTCTACCTGTTTTGTATCTTTAAAAAAAAAATGATTCCATGAGACACCTTAGTATCTACTTTGTCTTTATTTAGTTATATTCTTTTTTAATCTGACCTCCATTTTTCAGAAGAATTATTTGTTCCTTTGGTAGCTGGGAAGAGTGACCAGCACACATGAGGTGTGTCTACTAGAACTTCTCTCTGTGACTTAGACTTTACATTGAGGGTATGTACCCTTTTCAGTGTTATTTTCTGTTCTCATCCTTTGGTCTAAATGGGGAGGACTGAGAATATTAAATTATTTGAGTGGCTTATTGATTTTTTCCTATCTTTTAAAAGCTGAAGACATAACTTTTAAATATTCCCTTGATGAAAAAAGTCTACTTTCAATAAGAGAAATTATTAGGAAATGCAAGATATACAAATAAGCAGTTAGCCAACATAAAGCCCCCTTCCACAAACCCTTGTCTTCAGAATAACTATGATCAGACTTGAACAAAAAATTAAAACCCAAGCTACTCCACACACAACAAATGAACTAAGTAAATAATACTAGTCCAAGGAGAAAAAAAATCAACGCTGGAATAAAGTATCTTCCATAATATAAATCTATTCCATTGTATTTGAATTATTTCAGTTTGTATCTTAATCTTACAAGATCTGAATGCTGAGAATGTTTTTCTATCCCCTGCACTCTCACTTAAAGGTTTTCCACATCTTTGATGTAATTGTATGTTTTATGTATAGTTTCCCCCTATATATTCTTTAACCTTAAAATGACTTCCAATAACTTTTTGGAAGAGTATGGTAATCAAAATGAGTATGTATTTATTATTAGATTTGTATTATCATACTAGGCAGTTATTACTGGAATGGAAAGTAAGTTTTGTTATTAGTTACTCAAGACCACACACCTCTCATATGTACAAATGGCAATAAGCAAATAAAGTTTCCCAACATCATTAGTCATCAAGAAAATACAAATCAAAATCACAACGAGTCAACACTTTACACTCATTTAGAAGGCATAAAGATCATAATCATTAAAGATCAATTGATTACCTGTAATTCATCAAATTTTAAAATGAGTGCTTTTCAAAAACGCTGCTAGGAATATTAAGACCCAAGCCAAAGACTCCAGCACAATGTTGAATAGCAGTTGTTATAGTGGTAATCCTTAACTTATTCCCAATCTTAGGACAAAAGTTGTTTTTCATCATTCTACATAATGATATTTTCTACAGAATTTTCTGCAATGTTTTCTTTTTTTATCAGGTTAAGATTCCCTTTTTTTATTTTGCTGAGAGTGTTTTTTTTTTTTTGTTTGTTTTTTAATCATAAATAGATGCTGGATTTTATTAAATTTTTTTAATCTATTGAGATGATTATGTGTTTTCATTTTTTTTAGTTTAATATGGCAAATTTCATAGCTAATTTGTGTGTTTTTTCAGTTTTTTAAATTGTGTTAAATACACATAACAAAATTTACCATCTTAACTACCATTTTGTGTATAGCTCAGTGTTATTAAATACATTCACAATATTACGTAACTATCACCACTATCTAGGTCTTTCATCTTGTAAAACTAAAACTCTGTATCCATTAAAAAATATTTCTAATTCTTTCTCTCCCCTGGCAACCACTGTTCTACTTTCTATCTCTATGATTTTACTTCCCCTAAGCATCTCATATAAATGAAATAACATTTGTCCTTTTACATTTTGCTTATTTAATGTAACTTAATGTCCTTAAGATTTATTCATATTGTAGCACATATCAGAATTTCCTTTCTTTTTAAAGCTGAATAATATTCCTTTTTTATATATAGCACATTTTGCTTATCCATTCATCTATTCATGAGTGCTAGAATTGCTTAAATGCTTTAGATATAGTGAATAATGCTACTAATGACACAGGTATACAAATACTTCTTTAAGACTATGTTTTTCATTCCTTAAGTATATGCTCAGAAGTTAGACTTCTGGATTATATAGTAATTCTATTTTAAAATCTTTGAGGAACGGCTATACTGTTTTCCGTAATGACTATATCATTTTTACATGACCACCAAAAGTGTACAGGGTACTAATTTCTCCACATTCTCACAAAAACTTGTTATTTTCTGGTTTTGGTGAGTTTCTTAATACCAGGCATTCTAATGGGTATAGGGTGGTATCATATTGAAGTTCTGACCTGAATTTTTTTAATGATCAGAATATGCATCTTTTTGTGTGCTTTGCATATCTTCTTCAAAGAAATATCAAATCCTTCATTCATTTTGAAATCAAACTGCTGTTTGTTTTGTTGTTGATGTTGAATTTTAGAAGTTCTGTGTATATTCTGAATTTTGCTTTAACAAATAATTTGTAAATATTTTTCTCCCATTCTGTGGGTTCCCATCCTACTTTATTGATATTGTCTTTTGATTCACAAAAATTTTAAATTTTTATGGAATGCCACTTTTCCTTTTGTCTGTGCCTTTGATGTTATATCTTTAAAAAAAATCACTGCCAAATCAAATGTCATAATTTTGCCACCCTAAAGAGTTTTATTTTGTTTAAACCTTACATTTAGGACTTTGATTCACTTTGAGTTAATTTTTGCACATGGTGTTGGGTAAGAGTCTAACTTAATTCTCTTGCATGTGGATATGCAGTTTTCTCAGCACTGTTTATTAAAAAAACTGACCTTTATTGATAGATTTTGGCACCCTTGTCAAAAATTATTTGACCATATTTGGGAGGGTTGAATTCTGGGCTCTCTATTCTATTTCATTGGTCTATATGTCTGTCTTGATGTCGATCCATATATGTACAGAGAGATCACTATATCATTTGTGAAGCCAGATAAAGTGTGACAAGGAATTCATAATGTTCAGACATTCATTTAAACAAATTCCTCATTCCATAAACATTGCCTCAGCTTTCAAACATAAATAAGGAAAGATGAACTGTTCATATTTCTCCAGATGTTTTGTGTTTTGAGACTGCATATCACAGCTGGGCCGGTGATCTCTGAATCCTGGGAAAGGAAGAACTTTAATAGAGAGAAGGTTTTCTGGCTGTGAGGTGGAAGCAGGTGGACTCAAGGTTCTGCATTTTTTTAGTCATAGAGCAAAATTTTTCATCAAGCAGTAAGTGGAAAATTGCCATATTCATTATTTCCTAAATGCATAACAAAATTTCAAACAGAGAGCTTAGGTTTTTAATGTATTTCTTCCATGTCTTGGACTAAATACTGATTTTTAAAAATGTACTAACACCATGACACTAATCCTTGGTATCTAAGCCCTAGATGTAGTCACAGCTATTAGTAAGCCTGGCTAAAATTAGCGAGTGAGGTTAAAAATCCAAATACATCAATTACTTAGTAAATTAGAATACCTGTTGATTTTCTGATTAATAGAAGTTTTAACTTCATACAAGGAGATAAAACATTCTCTTGGGAAAATATTGGCTGCTTCAAGTTTTTAAGATAGTGGCTAAGTTCCCAATCAAGAAAATTCTCAGATGACCAAAGACAATCATGAACTTGCCCTTCACAATAGGGTGAGCAATTTAATATTGAGTGTATGGAAAGGTATTTAGTGTTCTAAAGGATCCCGAAAGATTTAATACTTGGAGGAGGGGAAAAATAGAAGAAAAAAATTTCATTAGGACTCTTGATAAAGGAAGGGTTGTAAGCATCTTTTTCTAATTTAACAATGCATTAAAATTTCTGGGGTGCCTGATCAAAATGTGGGTTATTCAATTTTATGTCACACCTACTGGATCAAAATCTCAAGAAATGGCACTTTTTAACCTTTATTTTCAACAAACTTCATAGTGGATTATTTAAAAAAAAAAAAAAAAAAAAAAAAAAAAAAAAAAAAGAAAGAAAGAAAAGAAAAAGAAAGAAAAAGAAAACCTTGAGAGCCACTAGAATCAGAAAAACAGACATGTCAGGTGAGAATTTGGTTAAAATAGATAAATATACTGGTACAATGTGAGCATATCTTTTTTTTTTTGTTGTTGTTGTTGTTAATCCTCATCTGATAATATTTGTCTATTGATACTTTAGTTTTTATTTTTTTTAAATATATTTTATTGATTTTTTTTTTTTTACAGAGAGGAAGGGATAGGGATAAAGAGTTAGAAACATCGATGAGAGAGAAACATCCATCAGCTGCCTCCTGCACACCCCCTACTGGGGATGTGCCCACAACCAAGGTACATGCCCATGACCAGAATCAAACCTGCGACCCTTCAGTCCCCAGGCTGACACTCGATCTACTGAGCCAAACCAATTAGGGCTGTTCATTGATATTTTATAGAGTGGAAGATAGAGGGAAAGAGAGAAATACATTGATGTGAGAGAAACATATCCATGAGCCCTTGCCAGGGAGGAGCCTGCAACCAAGGTATGTGCCCTTGAATTGAACCTGGGATCCTTTTGTCCACAGGCTGAATCTCTATCCACTGAGCCAAACCATCTATGGCCCATATGAACATATCTTCAATAAAGATGACTAAAATTATAAAATGCAAGATGGGAAAGAATTTCTTATGAATATCAATGAAACAATTTAATTCTGCTAACTAATTTTTACTGTTCAAAAAACAGACAACCCATGTGGATGAAAGGTAATTTTCATCAAAATTACAGTAAAAAATATTTTGGTCCATGTTTTGTTTAAGAAAAATTTTCTCTAATATGAATCTATTATTTTGTAAAGAAGAACAATCAAGTAAAACTAATCTAATTTTTCTTTGCTGGTTGAAGATTTTTTATTTTCTTAAGGCCATAATTGTGATTATTCCTTTACATTTGTGAGTGATGGAATCATTAGGTGTAAATATGATAGAAAATTGGGCTAAATATATTTGATGTCAGTTGTATTTTCAGAGAGCAAATGGCTTCAGGAAGGTAAGAGCAGGTGCTGAAAGTGTTGAATGAACTGGAGCATGGATTTCCACAATCACCAAGAGTGTGAGGCAAGAACAAGCTTATTTCAAGATGTCCAAGCCCAAAATCTGTCGAGTCATAAACTAAGTTGGAGAAAATAACATGAAAGTGAAGAGCACCATGGTCATGGATAACTGAGCCCAATTTTGCACTAGTTTGGAATATAAACAGATTACTTTTCAACCTCGGTTTGTTGTTTCTAACAAATATCCCGTACTCTTAAACACTATGCCAACTTGCAATTACCTAAAAATGACTCAAATCATGAACTTCACCTTGCATGTGTGTGTGTAAGGATGTGTATGTTAGTAAAATTCTTGATATTTCTTGAAAAGAAAACACTGGTTAATTTAAGGTGCCAGTGATTAAATTGGACTTTAGATTATGCTTTTTTTGGTTTGTCTGTTTGCTCACATTTTGCTGTCAATTTTTTAGAATACCTGCTTTAAGATTAGGAATGTGTTCTTTATAGTAAAAAGAAGAGGACTCAAGAATGAATAAAGGAAAATAGGAGGAGTTATCATCACTGAATGGAAATAATACAAATTTGTAAGCATCAATTTTTTTTCCCAAATAACGTATATTTATTAATTTTCTATTTATAAAGACTATTCTTTTTAATATATTTTAATTGATTTTAGAGAGGGAGAAAGAGGGAGAGAGAGAGAGAGAGAGAGAGAGAGAGAGAGAGAGAGATATCAAAATATCAATGATGAGAAGAAATCATTGATCTGCTGCTTCTTGCACTCACCCTACTGGGAATCAAGCCTGCAACCTGGGCATGTGCCCTGACCAGGAATTGAACTGTGATCTCCTCGTTCACAGGTCAAAGCTCAATTACTGAGCCACACCAGCCAGGCAAAACTATTGTTTTTTGTTTGTTTGTTTGTTTTTAAGTCTGAAAATATGAAAAAGATTAGTCTTTAATAATTATAATAAACCTCCTTAAGCCTATATTGAAAATAAGTATTATAAATCTTAGCAAATACATTTTCAAAGTCTGTCTATGAGCACACAAGCACATATATTTAACAATTGTTTTATTTTTATTATTTACAAAAATGGGATCAGATTTTAGTTTGGTAATAAATAACTGATATTCAACCACTTTTCACCTATAAAAACAACTGTTTCATGTAGTCCAATCTATGTATTCTATTTTTCAATCTGTTTATTTTTGCCTTAAAATATATCATGATTATCTTTCCATAATAAATTACAATAATTTCTGCATAGTTAGTTTTCTGTTATATGGAAGTTTATTAACTAATTCTCTTTATTGGACACTTAAATTTAATTTTTTTCCTATTACTAAATAGTGCTTCAAAAAAGTCCTTATAGCTAAATCTATCCTGTATATTTTCACCTCCTCCTGCCTAGGTACACATTCTCATAAGTACAATTCTTGGATGAAAAGACATGTACTACAAATGCATTCTTTTAGCCTGCTATTGCTCTACAAATGTTCTGTGATGTTTTGTGCTGCATCTACACACAAAAATGGGTTTTGTTATTCTCTGCTTTTATTAGCTAATAACGTTAAATGTAGTAATACAATGCTTAGGAAAAAATTTTTGAAAATAACTTTTTTTAGATGTGTGTGTGTGTGTGTGTGTGTGTGTGTGTGTGTGTGTGTGTGAATACATGCGTCCGTGCTTTTATATGCCCTAAATGTGCTGATACCATTTTATTTGTATGCTCTTCATTCAAAACTATCAATTATATGATAGTTAGAAACTATAAATGAGGTCTGTGCTAACTAGATTAAACCTTCTCTTATCCTAAAGTGAACACGGGTGAAACAGGGATTGAGTAAGAAGGATTTAAATAAAATTTTGGCTTTTTTTCCACATCAGGCCTGTAGAAACCTTGCCTATAACTGCCTTCTCATTTCCCAGCATGCATAGTTCAGCTGTCCATCATAAGCATCAACTAAATCTTCAGGACTCTTTCCTCACCTGTCCTTGACTGTTTAGTCAGAAAACAAAGATAATAAAACTTGCGACATCAACTTGTGTCATAGCCCAAAGCCAGGCTTCATGTTGAAGGACTGTCAAATTATAAAATGTTGTTACTGACTGTGTTGAAAATCACCATTGGGTAACTCTAGTCATAGATCTTTTCATGGTTCAAAAAAGCTGGGGCAGCAATTTTATGACTGATTAGGATTGAAGGTAAACATCAAAGAATGCAATGTCTTCCCAGAAGCTTTGCAAGGTTAGATTGGATCTTAGATGGCACTCCTGGTAGTGAGCCAGAACTGGAAATGTCTGACAGGTTGGGGGCTAGATATCTATTCTAGCAACTCTCTGATCTGTTCTCTGACTTGCTCGGCAGTTTCTCCAGGGTTGATGACTTAGCTTTCATTGCCCCGAGATTACATACATGCCTCTTTATGCTATCATGGAGTCACTTTCTGTGTGTCTCTGCCTCCTCTACACTATGGGAAACATGAGGGTGAGGACTACAATGCTCCAAGCTTCTCCAGGCAGACCAGAAACTATGGGAGCCCTGATGAATGGTTGAATAAATCAATACTAATTTTTTTAAATGACAATTCTTTTTCAATTTTTGTCAAAGATTGCATCCATGTGAATTGTGAACCAAAACTAGGAATATTGGAGACTCCAACAGAAAGTAAAAATATAATTTTTTATTTTAATAATTTAATATCATAGATAATATTTAAAATATTCATGAAGGGCAGCTCTGAATGAGTAAGAAGGTGCTACATTGTGACAAAAGACTAATTATTAGAAGGCAGAAAGTTAGGGGAAGGAATGGAGTGCAATGGAATGGAATGGAAAGGATTGGGAAAAAATACAGGAAACCAGCTCCCTTTCTTCCCACCATACATTATCATCATTTGTGAGCCATTTACTTCTGACTCATAGATTGTATCTTGGAGAAGCTCAGTTTAGATTTTAGCTTCCTTGATGATCACTGTGTGATGCAAAAAAGTCAATATCCAAGTACCTGACTCAGCTTGACTATGGGCACTCAGAGAATCAGAGTTAGAACTCAAAGGGTCTATGTCAGTGGTCAGCAAACTCATTAGTCAACAGAGTCAAATATCAACAGTACAACAATTGAAATTTCTTTTGAGAGCCAAATTTTTTAAACTTAAACTTTTTTAACACCACTTCTTCAAAATAGACTCTCCCAGGCCATGGTATTTTGTGGAAGAGCCACACTCAAGGGGCCAAAGAACCACATGTGGCTTGTGAGCCGCAGTTTGCCGACCATTGGTCCAGGTGATTCCTTTAAAACGTCAGTGTGACCACAGTTCCCTATCAAAAGTCTAAAAACTAATGGAAATGCCAAGGTTACCATCAAGAAGGTTATGCTCAGGGTGCAAAGGCACACTGTTTTCTCCAGTTCTCTAGTTTCCTGACTCCAGGCCCTTGAACTTGCTGTCTCCTCTGGCTACAATGTCTACATATCCTCATGCATTTAGCTCTTTCCTATGATCAGCACAAATATCACAGTCTTAGAGTGGTCTTTCCCAGTCATTCTCTCTAACATTAAACTGCTGTCATCTCCCCCAAATCCTTTTACTCAATGGTCATGCTCTTATTTTATTTTCTTCATGCTATTCACCAGTATATGTTATTTGTATAAGTGTTTACTACTTGTCATTCTCCAATAAAATGTAATTTTTAGGGCAATGGGGACTTTGTCTTGCTCATCATTGATCAAAGCTGGTGCTTGGTAGATACTCAATACATATTTGTTGAATGAATGAATGAATGAATGAGTATAGAACCTTAGGTTAGGCTTTTTGTTTGTTTGTTGGGTTAGTTTTTGTTTTGTTTTTTGTTTTGTTTTTGTTTTTTCAAAAGGAGGACAACTCATTACATTAGGCTTGTTTACTCTTAAGTATTTTATCAATTAAGTGAATTTTGTTTAAACAAGGTAAGACAGGCCCTTTGTAATAAACAAACTCTTCTCTTTGGGAATTCAATAAATAGGAAATTGCAAAAGGGTGACACTTTCTGGCCCTGGACACATTTCTTGGATTAAGGTGATGAGGAGCAAAGGCTAATGTCCTATCTGGAATGTAGGCAACACTAATTACATCCTAGGTACAAGAAATAGATGCAGTTAAAATGCCAAACCAGGGTGTGGATGGAGGACCTACAAGAGTCACAGAAGCCATCAGAGCCCTAAAGCAGTGCAATAGACAGTCATAATTCCATCTCAGCTTCACAGGCTTGTAGAGCAAGTGTCTACATAAAAGCAGCTTTTACACAGAATCACAAAGAGTTTGTGTTTCTGGATTCTGAGTAATGTTTTATTAAAATCTGAATGGTTTAATGTCAAGACAGAGAAGCACAATGAGATTAATAGCTGAAAATAGATGGCAGGAGGCATCAAACTAGAGCATGAAGCAGAGTCATGTTTAGCCGGGGGTAACAGGGACAAGAGGATTTATGAGCATCCCCAAGTTCTCGAGGTGGACATTCCTCTCAAAAGTTTCTTCATTTTCTCTCCTTTCTCAATAATGTAGTTATTACAAACAACTCAATATCCTAATTTCAGGCTCATTTATATTCACAGAAAACTCCTTCTAACATCAATAGATATTACTCACCAAAGGCCTGCCTCATGAAAGGGGAGCCGTGGCTTTGGGTGAGAGAGAAGGTTTTTCAGTGATTAGGGCACAAATGATCACTCACTCTTCTGGCTGTAGATTATTTACTTTGGCCACATTGAGAATAACCTATATATGACAAGATTTATGACAACAAAACTTACAAAGCACACACATGAGTGTTGCTGACCAGATGGAATCTCTCAGTAGAGTCTGCATAGACACAAAGCCACACATTTCCACAGTGCAACCAAGAGTCCTGTTAGAATTTTGCTGTAAGTACAAGCTTTTCTCATGTGAACCTCCTGGCTACATCACTTTTGTTGATACTTCGTATTAGCTGTTTACCCTGGATGGTATGACTATATAGACTGAAACAGTGGCTCCACTTACACCCCCATGTATGTGTGCATAAACAGATATACATATAAGCATATGTATACATGTTTATGAATGTATACATATGTACATAGTAAATACAAAATAAAGTTGACAAGTAAAAATTTGGTCCCACCAGCTCTTGGCAGCATATAAATAATCAAAGTTTGGCTTTTGAAATTAAATCGTTTCTCATACTAAAGTCAGAGAGTTGATTCTGTCTTTGAAACATTTTGTACAATACACCCTTTAGTGTTTAAATTCTGAGTTTCTTCCAACCTACTTTTATATACATCTCTGTTCTTACACTATTTGTTGTTACTGTGAAGATTGAGCTAATTTTCAATTCTCGGCGATGTATAGTCTCATGTCAATGTATCTCTGTATTAGTTGCTTGAGAACAGACACCATGTCTTTTCTAGATCACATATTCTTTTTATAGTTTTTAGTGTGTCTTTTAGGAACACATAGGATGTTAGTCTAGTAGTGACACTTTTCTTTATAACTGCTTCTATATTTTATTTTAAAATGAAGTACTAGATCCCTACTATTTATTCCCATAACACATAATGTGAATATGCCATTCTTATTATGAATGGAAAGTTATCATTCACTGTGACATTTTGTTCTCATTCATACCAAGCAATGCTCATTGGGGGGGAGTTAAGTTACTCATAAGCTTTTATACTAATTATCTATTTATTGGTGATGTTATATCAGTTTTTTAAAGCTCATGTTTTGAAAATCAAGATTTAAAGTTCTTAATTGGATTTTTCTAGTCTGAGTAAAAATTCCAAAATAATTTAAATTCCTATTCCAAAATGTCTTCCCTGACTGCCTAGAGAAATCCTTTTAAATTCATAAAACAAATCAATTATTTGATTAAATTCTCAGCTCAAATTCTTAACATTACTCTTGTCATCAATGCTGATGTTCACCCTGTATGTAAAAATAATACACAATCACTAAGTGTGTAAATCTAGATTTAATAATTTTCTTCTTTGTCTGTGTTCTATCTAACATGGATTCATGTGAGAGTTATCTGAGGAGAGAAAATTAATATTTACCTAACATCTATCTTGTACAGGGTTTGCTTAGAAAGTTATATACTGCCTCTCTCCCTTAGTCCTCACCACAGATCTCATCCCCTTTTCATATGATAAAATCGAGTCTTAGAAAAGTTATATAATTTGCCTAAAGTCATGCATCTAGAAGGTGGCATAACCAGAATTCAAATCTCTAATTAAGAAAAATCAACCAACCTTAAAATATTAGATAATAAAAACCCTATAAGGTGACTTCCATAGCTCTCTTTACAACATCAAGAGTAATCATAAAATAACGACAATGCCTTTTTACAATATTTACTGATTTTACCACTTTTTCATTTACTATGAGTTTTGTTAAAATTAATGAACCAGGCAGGACATCCAGGGCAGAGAAGCTGCTCCAAGTCTAAGACCTAGCACTCCAGCTGAAACGAGAGCCATCACAGAGATGCTCTGGTAATGCCACAGAACCAGACCTGCCCGAGGCTGATGGAGGAGGAGGCAGAGGGGACTTGGGAAGAATAAATGTGGAGCCTTTGGGGCCAGTCCTGTTATTAGAGGCCAGCAAGTGGCCACTGAGATGTTGGACCGCAAAACTGGCCACCTCAAGGCATGGCCCCTATCCAACAGGATCCTTTGTGGTGGGGAAGCAGTTTCAGATCATGGTTAGGGATGATGCTTTTGGAGTCAGGCTGCTTGGGTCAGAATTTCAATGGGTCACTTACTGTCTGTGTGACCTTCGCAAATAAAATTTTTTAGTATTTTTATATTTTATTGATTTTTTACAGAGAGGAAGGGAGAGGGATAGAGAGTCAGAAACATTGATGGGAGAGAAACATCGATCAGTTGCCTCCTGCACACTCCCTACTGGAAATGTGCCAACAACCAAGGTACATGCCCTTGACTGGAATCGAACTTAGGACCTTTCAGTCCACAGGCCAATGCTCTATCCACTGAACCAAGCCAGTTAGGGCCTATGCAAATAATTTTAATGAGTGCTTCTCGGTTTCCTTATTTGTGAAACAGAATGGCAGCAATGAAATGAAATAATGTGTACGATGAAATATGAAGTGTGGCACATGAGAAAAATCTCACAATTGATATTCTTGTTCTTCAAAAGCCTTCCCATTGTCTCTAAGAGCAGCCCATTTGCTCCTTTTCCATTGATAAGTTTATCTTTGAAGGACAAAAATAAATAAATAAATAAATAAATAAATAAACAAACAAACAAACAAACTTATCTCCTTTTCCAGGGACCTATACCTCAGGAGGCTATTCTTTCTTAGCCAAGCCTGCTTACTACATCTTTAAAAGAAAATAAGCAATAAGCCAATTATATTTGCATCAGGATCTAGTTTTATTAATTGCACCAGTGCATTTACTTTTTAATTCTAACCTCAGTTTTATGTCAAAAATTATATATATATATATTTTACAAAATAGAATTTAAATATATTTTTATTGATTTTTTAGAGAGGAAGGGAGAGGGATAGAAAGTCAGAAACATCGATGAGAGAGAAACATTGATCAGCTGCCTCCTGCACACCCCATACTGGGAATGTGCCCGCAACCAAGGTACATACATGCCCTTGACCAGAATCGAACCTGAGGCCCTGCAGTCCACAGGCCAATGCTCTATCCACTGAGCCAAACTAGTTTTGACTTGATAAAACAGAATTTAAATCCTACCTCCAGAAAGCTAAGCAAATTTCTGACAACCAAGGCAACCTGTGTTACCATAAACCATCCTCATGAAAACTAGAATAAAAATAAAGTAACTCAAAAAGCTCAACTAAAATAGAACAATAGGCACTCGTGTATAATATGTGTGTGCGCACACACGAATTAGGAGAATCTGTGACGCAACCTAAATTTTTCTAATAGGATTAAAATATTACTATTGTTAACATTTGGGTATTATGTGAAAAGAAAAGATTCAAGAATTTTGTTTGAAAAATTCCCAGGTGTTAAGGTGCTGGTTCAGTCAAGGTTGCCCTAGAGACCTGGTCTGGTGGTTACCATCATCAATGTGATCTTTACAGAGGTAGCCTGAATAAGTTATCACTACAAAACTCCTGGAACACAAAGTGCCACATCAGTAGACATTGTGGCTTGCATTTTTTTAATGGCTCAAATCTTTTTCAAGAAAAGAGCAGCTTCTAAAGATATTAGAGAGGTGGTTTATAAATAGGAAGAAGGTATACTTGCAATTCACTGGTTTCTGAGAAGTTGTATTTGCTACCTGAATAGCTTTGTAGCAGAAATGTTCATTGAAACATTCAGTAAATAACAGAAATGTGGCAGGCCTATAAATACCAGTGCTACTTCAGGAACACAGAAGCTTATTTTTAGAACATGTGGTGGTATGGCGTATGGCTTTTGTTTCCTTCCCAGAGGAACACTAATAAAAACAAAACCCCCTTCAGAACACCCTACTATCACTTCCAGTGTATCTATCTCTTCGTGTGTTGCCAAACCAGCAATCAGTGTGAATACCCCCACCTTGGTGTGAGCCACCCCAGCATGGCTGCCATCCTCTGCTTCTTCCTACCACTTAAGAAAAGACCAGCTGTCTACATACAGCTGTTTTTATCAGCTATGAAAAATAATTTGCTGTATTAACTCCATCAATTTGATAGAGCCAGCAAGGCTTGCAAGGCATAATGGCTTAATTTTTCATTCTAATAATAACTGCCTGCCAGCTGAAATGAATAGGATCAAAAACAAACATTTCTATTCTATAATGTGATCCATGACAGATGGACTGCTTAGGAGGTCCTGGGCAGGGAACCAGTGGCCCTTTTTCCAATTCACCCCATGGCAGCAAAAGCATGAACTCCAGGGAAAGGGTCTGACCGTAAACAGGGTCCAGGGAAAGTGACCCAGCTCTCCTCTACACTGAAATCCACAGTTGGCTGTGGGCCTGGTTAGAAGAAGGCATGTTTTTAGGTGTTTACATGGTGCTGCGTGGTTGTTTCTCAATCACCATCTTCAGCTGTGTACAGCTTCCCGGCAAATTCTCATCTATTTCTTTACCCCTCCCCACCCTCCACCCCTTCAAACCACTATATGCATAAAATTTAGAATAATTTGATTTTCACTAGTTTGTATAGATTTTTTTTGGTTGACCACTTAAAACTGTTTCTTTTTACATGCCAGAACAAATCTTGATACATTTTAAGTAAAAATAAAGTCATGCAAATGTGTGCCAACAAGCTACTCAGGCTTTATGTAATTATTGATTTATCTACTTAATACAGCTGAGTATCAGCAAATTGTCTTTAATTTTTTTTTTTTCGTAAGGGAGATCACCTTCTGAAAGAAAAAGTTTGTAAATCCAAGTGCAAATTTCCTATTTTTGAAGTGCAGTGGATTTATTTTCATCAATAAGTCAACATTTTCCTTTCTGATCTTTCCTAAATATATATTTCTTTGCAAATCCAAGAAATGCAGTCCGGCTGCATAGCTCAGGGGTTGAGCGTTGACCTATGAACCAGGAGGTGACAGTTCGATTCCCGATCAGGGTACATTCCTGGGTTGCAGGCTCCATCCCCAGTAGGGAGCATGCAAGAGGCAGCCAATCAATGATTCTCTCTTATCACTGATGTTTATATCTCTCTCTCCTTCTCCCTACCTCTCTGAAATTAATTTAAAAAATATATTTTTAAATTTTTAAACATTTTCAATTCTATTCTCCTTGAAAACATTACCCAATAACTTTTGTTGTCTATTTTGTATACTTTACTATATTTTCCAAGTTGTTCAGTTCATTGTCTTAACCACTGAGCCATGACTAGATGTGTCAAAGTTTTTAAAAGAGAATATCCTTTACTTCTAAAATTAGAGGACCTGCCAAGACCAGTTTGGCTCAATGGATAGAGCGTTGGCTTGGGGACGGAAGGGTCCCGGGTTCGATTCCGGTCAAGGGCATGTACCTTGGTGGCGGGCATATCCCCAGTAGGGGGTGTGCAAGAGGCAGCTGATTGATGACTCTCTCATCGATGTTTCTAATTCTCTATCTCTCTCCCTTCCTCTCTGTACAAAACCAATAAAATATATTTAAATTAGAGGATCACCCACATATATAACTTTTAAAATACATTTCAAATTGTTTCACAATTTAATGTTATTAATGTCGACATTTACAAAAGAAACTCACCATTATTAATGAGTAAACTAATGTAACCCCATCAAAGAGTACTAAAGTAGGAAGAGAATGAAGAATCATGTTTAGGCCACCTGTTTTAAAACATCCATATTGCAGTAGAGGGGATATATTTTTTTATAATTTAAAAACTTTATACTTCTCTTCATTTAAATATTAACCTCTACTTTGCCATCCATAACAACTAATCCATTTGAAGTTTCTTATTTTGTATAGTTTAAGAGATGGAGGTTTTAAAAATTATTTTTTTTTATTATCCAGTCAATTGTTCTAACATCATTTATCAAAAGATCCCTAATTTCCATATAAACTTGAGTCTGTTTCTGGATGTCTTCTGTCTACTCAAGTACCAGTACCACACTATTTTAATTATAGAGGCTTTGTAGCACATTTTAATACTTGTCAGGGCTAGCACTACCTGTACCCCCCAAAACTCTCTTTAGTATTTTCCATAATAATTTTGCATGTTCACTTTTTCATAGTAACTTCCATATCAAATCTCTAGCTCTAGAGATAAAACTTGTTGGTTTGGGAACACATTAAATTCATAAACTGGGAAAAAGTAACATCTTGTGATGTTGAGATAACTTTTCCATGTGTTCAAGTGTAGTTTTGTTTTTAAGATGAGATTTACAGATATTGTCATGTTTTTTACATTATCTCTTTAAATTTATACAGTACCATTTTTATTGTTATCAATATAATCTTATTTTCTCTTTCATTATATAATCTTTTTATTGTTACTACATATGAAGACTAAAGATTTTTGCATGTAAATATTAGAGCCTGCTAGAGTTATGAATTACTTTATTGTTTCAATTAGTTTCATCACTGATTATTTAGAGTTTTCCAATGGATATATTATCATTTCATCTACAAAGACTTTCATTCTATCAAAATGTATGCCTCTAATAGTTTTCTATTACTTAAGTACAACTACTAATAACTAGAAAATATGAAATGTAGTGCAACTAGTGGACTTACTGACTTCTTCCTGATCTCGACATGAATTTTTTTTTTATTTAGAAACATGCTGGCTTTATAATTGAATCATTTTATTATTGGTCATCTATTCTTATATTTTAAAGGATTTTTATTAATAATTGATGTTAAAATTTGTTAAGGTCAAATAATTTTTCTACCTCATTATCAAATCTCTTATTCCTTGGATCCTTGATATAAATAACATTTGGTCATTATCTAATATTAGAGACCTGGTGCACAAACTTCTTGCCTGGGTAGGGTTCCTAGGCCTGGCTGGTGATCAGGGCTGATTGGGGCCTTCCTCTCTGGTGGCAGGGGTCTTCCTTCCTTCCACATCGGCCCCCTGGTGGTCAGGGATCAAACTCCTGTTCTCCCTGTCAAGCTCCCAAGGGGACACTTTCCATATTAGCTATATATATATCTTCTTGGATAATTTTTTATTTACTGATAGTAAATTTAGATTTTGTATCAATATTTATAAGTGATTTTGGTTTGTAATATTTTTCTCTTATCAATATGTGATCTATATAAATATCAGTGTTATACTTGCTTTATAAAAAGATTTTCAATGTCTCCTCCATTTTTTATGCTCTAAAACAGTTTATATAGCATTAGAACTAGCTTGTTACTAAGAGCTTAGCAAAAATTATGAGATATTTGGGCAGTCTTTTTTTTGTGGAATAATTTTTCTTTTTAAAAATAGCTTTATGGGTTAATCTTGGTAAATTCTATTTTTCTTGGAAACCATATACTTCATCTAGTTTTTCAAATTTACTTACAGTGGAGTATGCAAAGTGATTTCCTAATAATCTTTAATATTTCATTTGAATCAATAGTTATTCATTCCTTGTCATTTCTTGTTTTGTATATTTGTGATTCTCCCCCTTATTTCTTGATTAAATAGTACCTATGAGTTTTGATGACTATTTTCAAAGAAACACAGCTTTAGTTTATTAAGTTGACCTACTATTTTCTTATGTTCTATCTCATTAATTGCCGTTTTTATCTTTATTGATTCTTTCTTTGTGCTTCTTTTTGTTTACTTTGGTTTTAATTCTCTAGGTTTTTGAGTTGGAAATGGTACTGTGATACAGCACCTCTCTCATGCTTCATGATTATTAGAGAATGAAATTTTCATCATCTAAAATATTCAAATTCTTATTTTCTGTTTTTATACTTAAAGTAGATTTGTAAAAAGTTGGTTTCTATTTCTAGGTAGTGGAGTATGGGTCTTCCTTCAAAAGCTCCCTCTTCTGTTAATATAATTAAGTGCAACTTATTAATGGATGATTTTGTGTGTTGAGGAATCGGGAGAGGTTGTCATTCTTAAAGTTCTCTGTATTTTCTTCAGGGCTCATAATTTTTCGTTTACTTTCTCTTCACTGCCACATTTCTTCAGGTCACATTCTTTCAGTATTTATAACCTTGTCTTCCAGAAACAATATGTCTTTGAGGCTTCAGCCTGTATTTCCGCTCACTTTTAAGCCCCTTTTCTGTATGTACATAATGATGTGACCGATCCCCACCCAGATATGCGTTTAGCATTTTACCATTTAGTATTGCTATCTCTCTCTTTCTGAGAATGATTTTTTTCTGTGCTTCATCTAAGACTTTTATCTACTTTTTTTCATGAAATAGCCAAATATCCCTTCCTCCCTTCTCTCTTCAACTATAGACTTGCAGAGTCAGGGGAAGCTCTGTTGGAATTTGGTCTGCATTTCTCTGCTTATAGGCAATGCAAAATTTATAATATTCTCGGTTTCCTAGCATCAATGCTGGAGGCATGGGTCCTGTGTGGTTTTATTTGCATTCCCATTGATCTAATATGTGTTTTAACAGGAGATGTAGCAGCTACCTTTTTTTTTTTTTTTCTAAATCAAACACTTTTGACTTGGATGCTATGTACTTTTAAGTGTATGATTTGATATAAAAAGTAAATTTTCTTACTGTTCTGTTCAATTGACTCTCCTAATACTATTCTTCTCTGGCACATAAACAAATATTTTGAAAGAAGCTTTATGTTGACTTGCATAGTCATCCTGCTCTCAAATTTAAGTTTCCTTTTGCAATGGAATTGACATTTCCTGATTCAGTTTTCCAAAGGAAAATTATCTATTGGCTTGTGTAGTGCCAGCATATTTCTTCCAAGAAGAGGTCTTAGGAAGAATCATATTTTCTCTCCCTCACACTCTCTCCTGAAAAAATTAAAATCAATATAAGACTTACCAAAAAATGTGAAAAGCTTGTGCTCATTTAAAATTAACATGAATGTAATGTTTTCAACCCATTACAAATGATCATTTGGAGGTAAGTCCTTGCTCATTGCTCACACTCCAAAAACCCAAACATAAAATTTGCTATTTGATAAGAATAATCAACAGCCATTGGAATAGAAAGAGCTAATAAGAGATAAACACAAAATTACGGAACAATAAACTAATGTAAGTTTAAGCTTCCTCGAAGCTTTCTTATTTTGAAAGAGCTGTTATCTACTACTGTATTTAAAACTATACTCTCAGAGGGGCCAAAGAATACCATTTCAATCGCAAGTGAGTAAAAGTAATACTGATTAAATTTAGAAAATAAAATTGAAATAACATCACAAGTTGAGTTTATGCTGACAAACCTAAAAAAAATGTAGAGTCCTTTTAAGTTTTATGTTATCTTTTGTCTGGCAACATGTCTGAAACTTTAAGATCTTTGACTAGCAGATCATTTTGTAGACTTAAATATTTAGGAACACATTTGCACTATTTTGAAGACATTGGTTAAACTAGTTAGACTTTCCAATTATTTATTGTATAGAATGTAGTAGTTATATAAATATGCACTCTGTACAAACCCTTAGTGATGAAATGGTCAATTAAGTGGAACATATACTCAAAAATAAAATAAATTACTGAGCTGTTAAACAAGAACCTAAGTGACATATGCTATAGTGTCAGTAAATGTCTAAAGGACTATTTGTTCATTTACGTTGTGAAGTTTAAAACTTTAAGTTCTAGAAAGTCTTAACAGGGATAGGCAAAAGTAGGTTTACTGTTGTCTGTATGGAAAAGACATGTAGGTTATGATTATTACAATCATTTTATTAAATCAAAAGAGTGCCATTCACATCTGTAAGCCTACTTTTGCCCACCCATGGTAGATTGAACAGTAGAAATTTTGCATATTGAAGACATCATAGCATTGAAGAACCTGATAAGGTAAAAGATTCCTAAATTGAATAATGAGTGATTGCAACAATATATATCTGTAAAAAATAAGTACGAATAGCTTACTCTAATACTGATTCCAGGCCATCTCTTTCATTTCCCTAACAACTACAAAGCTTACAATCAGTCCACTTTTAGGTCCTATGGCACCAAGAAGAGTAAAATCACAATTAGCCCAAGAAGGAGCACTTTCATTAGGAATTCTGGTTAATTGTGTTCCCACTGATGTTAATTCAGAGTAATCACGTTTTGTTTCAGTATTGCTGCTGAAATTCTTTTTGAAAATAAATAAGCCTAATTTCTTAACTTAGTAAAAGAAAGAATGTAAATAAATTTGTACTAAATACTAGGACATATACTAAAATTATTTCTTTATAAAAATATTCATGATCTAATTAAGATCTAAAATAATACTTTACACACTCAAATAATTCAATAAACATGTTGAAAGAATTAGTTATTAGAGATTGCTTATCCATGTAAATTGGAAGCAAAAATACAGTAGGATCATTTTTAGTAAAGTCCTACTTAAAGATATTTTAAAGTAATTGGTTCCAAATTCTTCCTACCGAAGAGAGAATGTTTTTGTGACATCTCACTTAGAATTACAAGACCTGCCAATTTATTAGGATGTCTATGAAATAAGGAATTCCGATGAGAATTTTAGCATTCATTAACAATCTCCAATTCTAAGAATAAATTAATCTTTTTATTGTGAATGATAACCAAGCTCACATACAAACTCTGAATTAATAATAAACCTGGCATGAGGTGTGTACTAATAAGGTGTATAGTAGATAAGCCCGCGTGTTAGTTAATGGAATCCTGAAGAGAAATAGATTTGTTCCTGTTGAAATGATATAATCCTTGGGACTTAAGATGGATGAAAAGGGAATTACCCTTGCTAATAATGTGTAGCATTCTAAAGCTGCTAATAGGTCATTCTTTTATATGGCACTTGAATAACTACCTTTGGGAAATCCCAAATGATTTCAATTAAAGTGGCCATTATGAAAGTCAATAATTATGGTAGTATTTGAGAGGCAATTCTTTTGTAATATGATATAAATGAAGAAAAGATATCACCAAAGCCTTAGAGACTTTGAGAGTGACAAGAAATATGCAACAATATTAGTAAGTGTACAAGGGAGGACATATTTGAAATATGGCTGTATCCTTCGTGGCCTCATGAGAAGTCTCTGAACTTGATAATTCTGGAACATGTATGAATATAAGGGTCTGGAGCTAAGTAGTGTTGTGGAACAAAGCATTGCCATTAGACAAAAGTTGCTATAGAAAAGGAAAATTAAATAATGATAATCCTATAGAAACATAAAGTAATGCGGCAGAATTTGCTGAGGTATTCCTAGAAGGAACCCGTGCTTCTATTTTCTGATACCTGAATACAGTCCTTTCCTTGACCTCCCTATCTTCCTTGCACTAGATTCCGTAATATGAATTCAGCACTAACTTCCTACTTTCTTTCCAGCTGGACTTTTAGCTTATAAAATCTTTCTATTTATTATTGGTAAGAGATTGTTGATAGTATATCTAACAAACATCATAATTGAATATGTGTTACTGACTAAGCATAACAAAATATTTTTTCCTTTCCACTTTCTACATTACATGGAACATGACATAATTCTACCAAAGTCTGCCCATTCCCAGCTAACTCACTATTTACAAAGATTTGCTACTTTTTCCTTTTTAACCAAGAATCTGGATTATAGTAAACAGGCACAACTCCTAACTCAGGAGGAGTTCTTCATAACAACTGGCCCATGTCTTTGCTTGTTTTTCTGGAGTACCTAGAGAGATTTATAAGGATTCTTTGTATTTTTTATTGAGTCTTCTCATTCAAGTAATTGCCATTGGAGGACCTTTGCTTTATTAGATCACCTAGATGAGAAACAGGTTTTGTTTAAAACATGAGCCAAGGGAGATCTCAAAACGTTTATGATTTCATTATTTTTCTGATCATAAAGGTAATCCAAAGTCCTTGAAAAGTTTTAGAAAATAAAAATATGAACACTAAAATCACCCATCAACAATATGAACACAGAATTACCCAGTCTTTTCACTAGACAGTTAGAAATAATTATGAAATGATCAACCTTCTAAAATCTAAGCCAAGACTTGGTCTTCAGTGACTTGGTCCTTTTTAACTACCTTATCAAGAAATTGATCACTTTATTCAAGACAAATGTATGCCTTTGGAGCATAGCATCAAAAATTTCAAGTCAGATAAAAGTGGGTATGCTTATGTCTGAAATGTATGTGGCATTCCTTCAATGTCCACATAAATAAATTTTCTAAAGCAGAGGCCCTTAGAGCATTTTGAATGATAAAATCCTTTATTCAGATAACATATTATGTGGAATTCTGTCTAGATGATGGAAGGGTTGTCTATCTAAAAAGCTTCACCTTGGTTCTTCTCCTTTCTTCCAGCCCCAGTCCACCCCGTATTCTCTGAAATATCTCTGAGCAGTGCCAGGTCTCGTCTAAAATTTCTCAATGCTCTAGTTAATCCTACTAACCATTTTATAGACAAATTAAAGTGAAATGTGTAATAAATATAAGCAATACCACCTGAGGTGTAAGACCAAGGTAAATGAATCATTTATACTTGTGTGTCTGTCCAGAAGAGATATCTAGGTGATTCCTAGAAGCCATTTATTCCACTGTGGTTTCTCCAGAGTTTTTCATGTTGGATTTTCCTCTCCTAGGGTTCTATCTCCACCCCACCCACAACACACACCTTGTATCAAGGTGTGATTCTTGTCTCTCTTAAAAACCAGCTGCCCTATCCACCTTTATCTGACTTTAATTGACCTAGACTTCCAATGGCACCAAAGAAAAATTTAAATACATAATCGATTTTGAAAGAATATATTCTGAGCATCAATTATAACATGAATGACACATTTAAGTCAATAAAAGTAATGAAATGTAGGTAGAAATTATGTAACCGTTCTTTGGTATCTATCAAATGTCTTTGTTAAGACATTTAATCCCTCATTGAACTACAATTTTCAGAATACCTTTTTGGTGCCACTTCAACTTTTGGTACCAGTTAACTTTTTTTTTTCTGAATGTCTCTACTTAGTTAGAGATTTGCTATGTCTAACCCAGTACATTCCCCATCTCTGCATGTCTACCACATTGAGCCACTTCATGCATTCAAGTGGCATCATTGTGGAGCATTCATATTTCTATGAAAGCTAGTGCTTCTTATTGCAAATATTTTGGCAACCCATGAAAAATTATATGAGAAAAAATTATTCTTTGTCTAAATATGCTTTGAAAAATAGTATCGGTATACTTCTGAAAAGAGAGGTATGGGATACTGTGGGGCTATAAAAGAGGAAGAGGGAAGTTCTACATGGAGCTGATTTAGAAAATTCCCATTAGCATACTTATAAATATACTAAATACTCAGGCCAAAACAGGCTTTCTGACATCACCCAAAGGGTCCCAGATTGCGAGAGGGTGAAGGCCAGGTTGAGGGACCCCAACAGTGCATGATCGAGGCTGAGGAGGGATGGTGGAAGGGCTCTAGGGCATGTCCAGTCCATCTCACCCAGTCCCAATCGGCCGCACCCCAGCAGCAAGCTAACCTACCAGTTGGAGCATCAGCCCCCTGTTAGTCAGTGTGCACCATAGCAACTGGTCAAACATTGAACAACTGGTCGGACACTTAGCATATTAGGCTTTTATTATTTAGGATATAGAGCTATACATATACAATAAACATATATGAGTATATGTGTTTATATACATAAAGAATGTACCACACATAATATGTATGTGTATACATATGTGTACATTCATATAATGTGCTTCTATAAATAAATATACAATGTTCCTAATTCTAACCACTTTCATTTATTATTTTCATGTTCAGATGCATTTTCCCCACATTAATTTCACTTGGGTGTATCAAGGCTGTAGTATAAAAGAAAGGTATTAAGTATAAATAATAATGCCAAACTTGACTGCCTGTGAAACAAACATAAAATCAAATAAAACCTCCAAAGTGGTCCTTTAAAAAAATGCTAAACAAATAAGAGTAAAATAGACACACTGCTAAAGATGTATCATTCCATCCAGCAATGAAAGATCCAAACAAATGGAAGCTTGCTTCTCAGTCATTGTACTTAAAAGATGTGTGTGTGTGTGTGTGTGTGTGTGTGTGTGTGTGTGTGTGTGTTTAAGTCTATGAGGGCTCTATAAGGAAGATATTTTATATCCTTGGGTATTAACCTGAGCATCTGGGGTTTCACACAACATCTTTTCTCTTCAAAGAAGACATTCATCCTTATTTAAAAACCACACAGAAGTCGTAAACAGACAGAAGTCATAAACGCACACAAGAGTCATTAAATAGTTTCCTTGCTATTTAGTTTTTAAACACTTTATTCCAACCGTCTGAGGAGTCATCATTTTTTTTAATGTGGTAGATTGCAGTGCTGGACATACTGGCCCCCTTGAGTGGCTGGATGAAGCTGTGAGTACCACACAACTCAGTTTCCAAAGATTCTGTGCAAACCCCTTTTTGTTTTGGTTTGTGTGGGTTCACATCCACAGAGCTACACTTGGGGGTGGGGGGCGGGAAATCAAAGTAAAACAATTGAAACCATGAAATTTTACATAATTTCTAAAAAGTCATTATACATCAATCCTTTGTTTTAAAAAATGGGTTTGGGGTTTAAAACATGGGTTTCGGGTTTGGAAATCCTTGAAAGAGTGTTGACTAAATTTTTGCTTTGTGTTACAGGCCAAATATAACCCAGAGTACCCTTACTGTCATTTCAGTAGCCAAAGTTCTCACAGTACTAAGTGATTCAGTTTCTCCTCTTTGGGTGTTTTTTTTTTTTTTGTTTTTAAATATGTTTTTATTGATTTTTTTAAAAGAGAGATAAAAACAGCAAGCAATGAGAGAGAAACGTCAATATCAATTGGCTGCCTCCTGCATGTCCCCTGACCTGGAGTCAAACCCGTGACTTCTGGGTGCATGACATGATGCTCAACCACTGAATGACACTGGCCAGGGCATGAGTGATTATTCTAAATTACACTCAAAAGAATAAGACCATTGACGCTGGAAAAATAGCACACTCTCAAAAGATTTTTGACCTACACCATTTATTCAGTAAATGTGTCCTGGGCAGGGCACGTGTGGGAGGCAACCAATGGATGTCTCTCTCACATCGATCATTCTCTCTGTGTGTCTCTCTCCCTCTCTTCCACTTTCTCTAAAAATCAATGGAAAAATATCCTCGGGTGAGGTTTAGCAAAAACAAACAAACAAAAAAAGACTTTCTGCAGAGTCTGGGTTTAAATCTTGACACTGTCGTTTAATAGCATTGTAACTTGACTAAATTTCTTATTCTCAATCTCTAAGGCTAAAGTCCCTTAACAGCAGAAAGGGGTTGATGATGGTTTCTTCCTCATAATTATTATGAGGATGACATACAAAAATCTAAATTATAAAATGTTTGGAACATAGTAAATCATCAAGGTTATTACAAAGTAAGATGCTGCTCTCTTAGAATATATGGAAAGGAAATCTTCCCCTAAAATCCCCCCCTTCCCCAGCTAATCTATATGTGGAAATTAAAGCAAAATACATTTCAATGAAGGCAAATATTATCAAAGGCTCTTCTCTCTCTACTATCTGTTCACAGGAAGGTGAGTAGATGCTAAAGGCATGTTGCCACTGGGGTGGGAATGTTTTACCTAGTTATTGACATCAACTTATGGAATATCATCAACAAAACCAAATAAGGGGTATTAAAGCAATGCTTTTGGAACAAAACTAGAAATAAAGGTCTCAAGATGTCCTGGTTTTATATTATAATGTGTGACAAACATGGTAGAAATATCTATCAGAAGGGAAATGTACTCCTTTTTTTTTTTTTTTTTTTTTTCTTTTCAAGAGAGCATGGCAATATAATTTCAAAACCCTTACAAAGTAGAAAAGAATTGAGGTGTAAAAATGTTCATTACAACATCATTTGTAATGGAAAAAAAGTGTTATTGAGTGACCAAGTCAATTGTGTACTAAGAGGTTTTTAATTACATCAAAATGCTCACATTAAAATGCAAAATGAAGAAACCGCAATAGTATCTCAACTACATAAAAATCCATAAAAGAAAGACTAGAAGGAAATAAGTCAAAATGTTAAAAATCATTTCCTCTGGCTGGTGGGAAAAGAGGTCATCTTTTATTATTCTTTATTCAACTTTCAACATTGCTATAAAGAACATACGTTACTTTACAAATCTCAAATAAATAATTAACAGACATAAAAAGGAGAAAAAGTGCAGTGTAGTTCTACGAAATTATTCAGTGGAGGAATGTTCAAAGGAAGAATTTTAAGTGAGTTTCTCTTTGCCCATCCATCTCGATCCATCAAACTGTCATGTGTGGCCTTCTACATCCTTTCTTTGCTCTGAGTCACGTAGAATCGTTTGCTTTCCCGACAATGCATACACTGTGTGGTACCATCTTTTTTACATTTACTCATATCCTTATGTGCTGCCCTGGAAGGCTTTGAAAAATCTGTCCCCTGAGTATAGAATGCCTTTTTCCAACAGAGACATGAGATAGGAACCAATCACTGGCCTGAGTCTTTACTGGAAAAATTATGTTCCTTTGTTTGTAGCTGTTAAAAAAAACTCTTGCTCAATTTGACCACCAAAAAAATTACTTTTTGTGTTTTCTTATTCTTCTTTCTGTCATGGTTAATAGAGAGGTCTTATCCTTGGCCATATTTGAATTTTATGCATAAGTGCATAGATGCTGAAATTTAGCCCTAAGCTTTCAAGAAGCCCCATATGTCAGCTTTCTGTTTCAATCCGATATGCAGCTCAGGTAGAATACATGTTGTCAGACTGCATATGGCCTGAAGCATGATCACTGGGTTGTTTGATTTTGCTTTGTTTGGTTATCTTTTTATGCTAATAAACTTGCACATTATAGCCACAAAGTAAAGAGATGGTAAAAAAAAAAATTAAAAATGCAAATTCAAATTATAACTGAAGTTACAAAGTAGAAAATAGTTCATAACCTGCAAGGTGCTTATAATGTACTAGAGACCCAGTGCACAAAACTTGTGCACTGGAGGAGGGGTGTCCCTCAGCCCAGCCTGTACCCTCTCCAATCTGGAACCCCGCGGAGAATATCCGACTGCCATCTTAGGCCCAATTCCACAGGGATTGATCCTAAACTGGCAGTCAGACATACCTCTCACAATCTGGGACTGCTGGCTCCTAACCACTCGCTTGTCTGCCAGCCTGATTACCCCTAACCACTCCCCTGCTGGCCTGATTAACACCTAACTACTCCTCTGCCATCCAGATCACCCCCAACTGTCCTCTCCTGCAGGCCTGTTCCCCCCAAACTGACCACCCCTGCTGACCTGATTGCCCCTAACTGCCCTCCCCTGCCAGCCTGATCTCACCTCCAACTGCCCTCCCCTGCAGGCCTGATTTCAATCCCAACTGCCCTCCTCTGCCAGCCAATTTGATTCTGATTGGTCAGTTTCTATGCCAGTCAGCATCAAAAGCTCTACCTTCTAGGCAGCCATTGGCTCCTCATAGTTCACCCAGCTTTAGTTCTGATTGGTTAATTTCTATGCCAGTCAGCATCTCTGGGCCTATCAACTGGGCCTGATCAGAAAGGTGGGCCTAATCAGCAGCTCCGGTGGAGGCCTGGAGAGAAATGGAGGCACAGCTCCTGGCCAGGCCCGGAAAGAAAGAGAGAGGCAAATGCCGATCAACAGCTGCCACAGAGGCTATGGGTCAGACCCTGCTTCTCTCTTTAGGCCTTTCTCCAGGCTTGATTTTCAGCCCACTTTGCAGTCAGGGCTGGGTTACTGCCCCTGCAGCCATAGCAGTCAGTACCAGTCACGATGGCAACCAAGTGCTGACAGTAGGACTGACTTCCAGCCTTGTGGATGTGAAGAACCCAGGGTTTTAATATATTAGGATAGCTGCGCTGTCCAATATGGTAGCTGCTAGCAACATGTAGCTATTGAGCATTTCAAGTGCAGCCACTCTCAGTTGAGCTAATTGCTATTAGCTGTAAAATATGAAATCTAAAAAAAAGATTTCAAAGACAAAACTAAAAAATATGAAAAAATATCAGTAATTTTATATATTAATTACACATTAAAATGACAATGTTTGGGATATATTAAATGAAGTACATTATTAAATTAATTTCACATTTTAAAATTTTCTTTTTGTAATATGGCTCTAGACAATGTTAAGTTACATATGTTGGTTGCATTTGTGATTCCCATTATATTTCTACATAAATTTTTACTCAAATAAAAATGAATGTCCAGACAAAAATAAATGATACTGCTGAAAAATAAATATAAGTAATGTTAAAATGCACAAGTAATGCATTTATAAATTAGCACTAAAAACTATAAATACTGTTTGTTCAGAAGAAAAAGATGGCCATGGACACGAGGAAGACAGGCCTTAAAAAATGTGTCCAGATAGTCACATAATCCTTCAACTAATGGCCCACTGGACTCTGGTGATTATTTGGTCTTGGTTCCTCCAGTTCTGTTTTAGTCTAGTTCCTAACTTTTAAACATTAATTCAATGTCTTGGACTTCTATTCTACACTATGATGCTGTCTGTCTGACTCACTTCTAAACTGAAGTGCATATTTAAAAAATTGAATCACTTCAATGATTTTAAATCACTCTTCAACGTGCAAAGCAATTTAAAATTACTGGAGTGCTTCCAATTTTTATTAGTCCTTGAGTTTGGAAGTGATCTAGGTTTTTCTGGGCATGTGCAATGCACTGTGACTTAAAATTACTGAACACTCATTCCCTACTCCTCCCAAATTCTTATTTTTAAGAAGCTGATTCCACTGTGCAATGGCAACCATCAGGAGGGTATGGCATGGAAATTATATGGATAACAAACAAAAAAACACAGGGGGGAAATAGCTTCCATTTAATAATGAGAGCTATACTTTATAATTAGGTAGTGTCTTGCCCAAGGATCTCTAAGTGCTTCATAAATATCAGTTCATTCATCATGAAGATATCTTATAGGGGGACATCTTTCCAGTGTGGGAAGGCAGTGAATGAGATAGGTAAAGCTGCTCATATATAGATTGGCTTCAAACACTGAATTGGGTAATTTGAATTCTGTGAGAGCTATGGCTAGGACATTTATTTTTGGTGCTGCTTTTCTTTTTTCTTTCTCTCTCTCTTTGCAAGGAGAAGGAGGTAATGTTATACTGTCTGATCCATTTGCAACTGTCATAAAAAATTAACTTGGCAATGCAAAATCTACTAAATGAATTGCTTATTCCAAATAAACTCCAGGAGCAAACATAAAGTGATTGGTTTCCTAATTTAATTACTTTAGTTAAACTTTGGGAGAAAATACATAAACCTTTCCACCATTTCCTTTCAAGTTAATTTCTTCCTGTTTGGCATATACTAAATCCACTGAACCTAAAGCTTTTTTACCTGTAAGATGATTTATCTGAGAATTTTCAAGTCATAGACTTTTCCTCTACTCTTATACTAGGAGAAGTTTCCATTACTATAGGGGTCTAGTAAAACCTTTATTATAGGAATGGCTGGATTCAGGACCAAGAATAATAAATTTGGGTTTTAAATGTAGACTAAGAAATAGTTGTGTGCTTGTTCCTCACTGTGATGCAACAGATTATTGAGATTTACTAAAATATGAGCACTTTGCTAGGCATTGGAAACAATAACAATAAATCTGATTACATGCAGGCTGTAATCATTCAAGTTTATTTGGAAGGGAATATTTCAAATGGGCTCACTATGTGGTAACACACCAGAAGGGCTTTACGTAATCTGCATCCAGGAGAGCTGAGTAATTGTCCCTATAAAACATTAAATACTGTGATGAAAAAGCTCACCTACCTATCAGGATCTGGCCCACAAGTAACATGCCTGACTCTATAATAATAAGACTTATCCAGTAGCATTGATGGAGTCCTTGATGATGCCATTTTTTTCTCTGTTATAAACAAACAACAATATCAATAAGTAGAAAGAAGAAAAGATGTGCAAAAGGGCCTATTCCTTCAAAAGGCGAGAAGAAATAAAATACAGGTCACATGAAGTGACCTCCGTAGAAATGAAAGAATAATTGCCCACAGTGGCTTGCCTTAGACCACATGTGTCAAACACAAGGCCCGCGGGCCAAATCCAGCCCGCCAGGCCTTGCAATGTGGCCCGCACCGCGCTGTCATCACTGCACTCCGCTGTCAGTTTATGACATTGTCAGTTTATGACTGTTCAGTAAACCATTCGGCCCGCGATTTAGGCTGGATTTTAGATTTTGGCCCCTTCTCTGATTGAGTTCGACACCCCTACCTTAGACCATTGGGAAAACATACAAAAAAATGTTTATGAATCTAAAGTGTTAGTTTCAACTCAGGCAAAGTTTATTCTTCTGAATTTAGTGTCAAATTTCCTATTGGAAATCCAGGGACATCCTTCTCTCACCCTACTCAGTAATACCTTAGCAAGGATGCTCTTAAAGCAAAACCTAGCATGAAATACAAATGTGTTGTTGTTAGAGTTTTTTAATCCCATTTTGAACCATCTGAACTATAGGCGGAAATAGAATTTACCATAATGCTGAGGATTAAAAGGAATGAGCCTCTTGTTTAGAAAATTAGCTCATCAATATGCCAAGCTTATTTTAAAAAATGCTTTAATTTTTAAAAATGCAGCATATCCTCTCCAGCTTCCTGCATTTGAGTCTAATAATAAAACTTTCAGTATGACTAATGCAGTTTAGCTAAACAAATTAGAGAACTGCACAATATATACTGAGAAGAACATTTCCATTAGCCATTGTGGTGTTCTCTGCCTGGTCAGCGAGCAATGACTGCAAAGCTGGCCTGGCCAGCAAGGCTTACACTTCGTGAAGGGACAGGAAGCAGTGGGCAAGGGCTGCCATGGTTTCTCTAAACGAGAATGATAAGCTGCTTTGGGAATCAAGAAGAGAGGGACACAGATTTTCTTGTTGGCAAAGCTCCTCCCAGTTTTCATTGATGTCAAAAGGAACCAGGGAAGGAACTAAGAGAGACCCAGAAGAATTCACTTTACTGCCCACTCCATTTCTCCTCCTATTGGGTATGCTATGGGGTATGTTCTGAGTTGAGTTGTATAACCACCCATTCACTGTTGCCCAAAACAATAGACGTTGAATTCCTAGCCCTCCATACCTCTGAATGTAAACTTACTTGGAAATAAAGCCATTGCAGATGTAATCGAGATTCTTCACTATTTTTTATTCATAAGCCAAAAATGTTTAATTCTTTAAAGAGAGTTTTGTCTCTTTGGGGCCCCAAAATACTTTATGATTTTTGTGTATTTGACACAATGTTCTGATGTGGAACATTAGAGTAACGCATATTTTGATTGGGAAAATCTAAGTTCCCTCAATAGGTCTAATGTTCTCAAACTTAATTAGCCTTAACAGGTTCATTTATACCCCAGTCATACTTACTTATTTTGCAACTTGTTCTAGCTTCCCTTCATCAGAGTGTAAGTTTGTCCTTGGGTCATTTAGAGAGGATTCTGTGTCCTTCTTCAAAATGACACCAGCAACGTTTTCTCCTCTCCTTCCACACACATGTTTATACAGAGAACCACAGTGTCTCACAGTAGCTCTCTGATTGGGGGGGGGGAATCTGATTTGATACCTTGAGTTCCCTGGATGAGTCAAGATAAGTCGAAGCTCATCAGTCTGTACATTTTGGAACAAAAATACTTAATAGTTCAAGATACAGTTAGTTAAGATTTCTGGAGATTGTTTTAACCATTAAGGTTGTGGCTATCAGCTGTGTGGCAGTAGACATGTTGAGATATAATTTGGCTAGCAAAAGGGAGAATTAGCAAGTTTCAGAAAAGGTGTCAGCCTGCAAATCCAGTTCACCTCATAGCTGACAAATGCAGTCTCAGAAGATGGTGAAGTTCAGTTGCTTCTACTTCATTTTGCAAGGGGAAAAATTTAGATCCAGAGAGGTTATTACTTCCACAAGAACATATATTTAATAAATTATTAACTTTGAACATTTCTCAATTTTTTGATTGCTATAATCATTATTCCTTCTTTTCCGTCTTAGTGAAGATTTTACTAAGAAACATTTGATAGCTTTTTCATTATAAATATAAAGCAATTTACTCCAAATATATAAAAGTTAGAAATATAATAGGACATCTGTACCTTCTTACTGAATAAATGAAAGAAGAATAAATAATTGAGGAAGAGAAAAATGACTTAGTACTAACTACAGATGCATTACTAGCTATAATTTTTAAATATTTCTAAGTCATTTCCTACTCCTTCATTCTTGCATAAGACCTTCTATTACATTCTAGCCCATTCCACTAAACTTGCATCCCGCTTAAATCATTACATTCCATTAAAATACTACGTCCATGTGATTTAAATTGTCTTATGTCTTATAAAATGGAAATACCATTTTATTTTTGCTATTGTTCAAATAATCCACTGAGGCCCTGAATTAATTTATACTATAATCTCTTTTGAGATACCTGGGATTGTTTGGGTATTTAATACATTAGTACAGTATCCATTTTAAAAATAATAGTAATAATCACATTTGCTTAAGTTCTTCCTTCTCACTCATGCTAAGAGAAATGTAGGGTTTCTTTTTCTCCCTTTGAAATGTTGATGCTATGAGATGCTGTAATAATCCATACTTCAATAAGAAATTTAAAAAAAAGGTAGAAATGTTAGCATTGATTTATCTTTAAAAATTGTGGCCAAGTGTGTTTAACAACTACACTGGTCATTTTATTTGGGATTTCAAAAAATAACTCTACTATTGATTTCTTTCTCACTCATGAAATATAAACTATCTACACTACAAGGATATTTCTAGAATATGGACAAAATAGTCTCAAGAACTATAAAGTCACTACTATTTTATTAGTTATAACTTATTTGCTTGTATTCTTTGTGAAAGTGAAAATATTTATACTAAAGGGAAAGTTTTCATTACTATGTTTCAGTTACCAAAATCTGCAGCCATTGCTGGCTTTTGGGAGCATTGTTCAAGTAAGAACCAATGTTACTGGCAAAAGTTTCTAGAGTTAGTGTTAGTAAATAAACTCCTAAAAAATAAACACTTAAAGGAAGACTCATAGGATAATAATAGAGTCTAACTACCTCACTCAAACAATTACCACAAAGAAAATATGATTTATGAAGTTGAAAATTACATTGTTTTAAAGTGTGCATTTATTAGTTGATTTTTTTTTTCATTATCTCATGATCTCATAACAGACAATAAAGAAAGGTTTGCTAGTATTCTTGGTATGTAAAGTTTGAAAATAACTTATAAACTAAACAAATGTTTGAGAATATGATTGAGCTAAAATAGTAAAATTTTAACAAGTAATCTGTATAACATATTAGAGATCTAAAGAAATGACAGTAAATGTTTATAAAACAGAGTGAATCTAGTCTCTCTAAATCAGCCCATGGGAAAACTTTATTCCTCTCACTTTCTAACCAGAGTCAAGTAACATGACAACTTGGCCATTTTCCATAGAGTTGTGGACACCTAGATACCCAATCTAGAGTATTCAGGAACGCAAATTTGTCAAATAATATTCAAGTTTCTTTTTTGCTTGATTCTTGATGTGCTTACTATTTAAGTGAAACTTGAGTTCTGAGAAGCTACATTTTAGCTATTCACCTAGAGCAATCAGGAAAACATATTTTGAAATGACATATACCTCAGGTCTCCTTTCTAAAGCAATTCTTTAAGTGACCACAAATTAACTGTGGTTATTCTCTGGAGAATTTCAAAGATTCCTTCCTGGAGCCATGTGGTGGTAAAAAAATAAATAAATAAAAATAAAACATTTTGAAATGTAACAATTCACTTAGAAATTACACCAACACAATATTTTTCCAATGTTAAAAATGAAATTTCAATGATTCTTCTGTTGTATAATTACTGCAGGTAATTGTTCTAGTCCTTTTATATACTGTAAATAAGAATGAATTTAATTATCTATATCCCACAATTGAACTATAAAGCTGTAAATGTATTTTTATTTTTAAAATCAAAGAATATATTTTTGTATAGATCATGTAGTATGGTGTTTGCTATCCCAGAAGAATGTATAGGATCAAGACTCTCTCTCTCTCTCTCTCTCTCTCTTTCTCTCTCTCTCTCTCTCTCTCTCTCTCTCTCTCTTTCTCTCTCTCTTATAAATATATATGGTGTAGTGTAATATTAACTAACTAAGCTAGTAAAACAGAATGTTGGGAGCTTTGCCTTTTACTTTACTGAAAAAAGGTCCTTGAATAGAGTAACTCACTTTAGGCCCTGTACCAGGACCCTAGCTTACATCTCTCACAAATAACCTATAACACCAATGGGAACATAAAACTGCTGACATTGGCAGCATTTCCAGGAATTATCTTAATTAAAACATACAGTACCAAGAAGGGTTAACATTATTTGAAAGTAAAAGCTTTCATGCCAATAGCAAGACCACTCTATACCCTGCTGGGTCAGCAATATAATTAGGAAAATTGCCTCCAGCATGCTTGTTTGGTAATGCTATTATCATCTTTTTTTTTTTTTTTTTTTTTAACAAGAATAAACTACATGAAAATGTTCCCATTTATTCTTCTTGCTTCCACAAACCCTTGATCCCACAAAGGCTATGCTAGTAGTCATTTAAATGACTGCATGGGTTACATTATCATTTGTTCACCCTACAGTCTTTTACTTCCTTTTCTTGACTTCTAACCTACAGAATGTTGTTTTGACAGTATCATTAATGCTGCATCTTGAGTAACCACACATAGACTAAGATGGATGGTGAAAGAGCTGAGGAACTGAAAGAAATGGACACACAATCTCAACTTCCTCTGGACTCAATAGAAGCCTCCAAAGCTATACACACGAAGTGTCCTCTGGCTGAGATTTCAATGAGATGCCTAATTTAAAAAGAGGAAAAATCCAAATAGAAGACATAAACAATAAAACAAACAGAATACCTAAAGTAAACATCTATAATTCTATAAATTTGGTAATAATGAGTGTTTAGTATAAAATAAGATGAATCAATGGGTGATTAGAATGAAAACATTCCATCATGCTCCATGGAAGAAGAGATTTGCTGGTAAGTTTAACAAAGAAAACCCCAATGTCAAGAAACATGCTGAAATGACAGTGAGAAAGTTTGGTCATACACTTTTAAGTATAGGTTTCATCTTGGTCTGTTGTGATCAGTTACATGAAACCCCCCGGTCTATGGTTACTCTATAATTGTGAAGTCATTACCAGCTTTGGACCTACACCCATTTTTGATAAAAACTGTCAGCAAAGTGGGAATAGAGGGAGCATATCTCAACATGACAAACCTACATATATGACAAACCTACAGCTAACATCATACTCAATGGGCAAAAACTAAAACCATTTCCCCTAAGTACAGGAAAAAGACAGGGATGCCCACCTTCACCATTCCTATTCAACATAAGTGCTAGCCATAGTGATCAGAAAAGAAGAAGAAATAAAAGGCATCCAAATTGGAAAAGAAGTGAAAGTGTCATTATTTGTAGATTATATGATATTGTACATAGAAAACCCCAACAATTCCATAAAAAAAACTACTAGATTTAATAAATGAATTCAGCAATGAATTCAGAACCCAGAAATCTATGGCTTTTTTACACATCGATAATGAACTCACAGAAAGAGAAACTAAAAACAAAAACAAACAAACAAATAAAAAATCCCATTTACCATTGCAACAACAACAACAAAAAATTAAGATACCGAAGAATAAACTTAACTAAGGAGGTAAAAGACCTCTACTCAGAAAACTACAGTACATTGAAAAAAGAGGTAGAGGAAGACATAAATAAATGGAAGGATACACCATGTTCATGGATTGGTAGCATCAACATCATTAAAATGTCCATACTACCCAAAGCAATCTCTACATTCAATGCAATCCCTGTTAAGATATAAATGGGATATTTCACAGATATAGAACAAACTCTCCAAAAATTCATCTGGGATATAAAAAGACACCAAATAGCTGCAGCAATCCTGAGAAAAAACAAAGTTGGAAGGATCACAATACCAGATATCAAGCTATATTACAAAGTCACTGTTTCCAAAACTGCCTGCTACTGGCACAAGAACAGACATATAGGCCTATGGAACAGAACTGAGAACCCAGAAATCAATCCAAACCATTATGCTCAATTAATATTTGACAAAGGAGGCAAGAGCATACAATGGAGTCAAGACAGTCTCTCCAATAAATTATGTTGGGAAAATGGATAAATACGTGCAAAAAATATGAAACTAGACGACCAACTTACACCATACACAAAAATAAATTCAAAATGGATAAAAAAAAACAAAAAAAAAAACTTAAACATAAGATGGGAAACCATAAAAATCTTAGAGGAATCCATAGGCAGCAAAATATCAGATATATGTTGTAGTAATATCTTTACTGATACAGCTCCTAGGGCAAGGGAAACTAAGGAGAAAATAAACAAATAAGACTACATCAAAATAAAAAGCTTTGCACAGTAAAATAAACCATCAACAAAACAAAAAGCCCACTGCGTGGGAGACCACATTTGCCAATGTTATCTCTGATAAGGGTTTTATCTCCAACATTTACAGGGAACTCATACAACTTAACAAAAGGAAGATAAATAACCCAATCAACAATTGGGCAAAGGATCTAAATAGATACTTTTCAAAAGAGGACATATAGAAGGCCAAGAGACATGAAAACATGTTCAAAGTCACTAATCATCCGAGAAATGCAAGTCAAAATGAAATGAGGTACCATCTCACACCTGGTAGAATGGCTATCATCAGCAAATCAACAAATGACAAGTGCGAAAGGATGTAGAGAAAAATGAACCCTCTTACACTGCTGGTGGGAATGCAGACTGGTACAGCCACTGTGGAGAACAGTATGGAATTTCCTCCAAAATTAAAAATGGAATTTCCCTTTGACACAGTAATCCCACTTCTAGGAGTATATCCCAAGAAATCAGAAACACCAATCAGAAAGGATATATACACCCCTATCTTCATAGGAGCACAATTTACAATAGCCAAGATTTGGAAACAGCCTAAGTGCCCATCAACAAATGAGTGGATTAGAAAACTGTGGTACATCTAAACAATGGAATACTACCCTGCTATAAAAAAATACTACCCTGTTACCATTTGTAACAGCATGGATGAAACTGGACAGCATTATGCTAAGCAAAATAAGCCAGTAAGAGAAAGATAAATATCACATGACCTCACTCATTTGTGGAATATAATGAACAATATAAACTGATGAATAAAAATAGAGCCATAGGAAAAACATTTAGAATATAATAGAAGTAATCCTAATATTTGCATATTTTTAATATTTCCTAAACTTTGCGATGTTATACTGTATTAGTACACTTTTGGTAGAATTATTTAAAATTTTTTCTTAAAATATTAATGTTTATTACACATAATGTTATTATATTTAAAATCATTTTACTAGAAATATTAAAAGAAAAATAATTTCCTACAGTCCTGTCCAGTGCACTCAGTGGTTAGAGTGTTGCCCTGCAAACCGAAGGGCTGTGGGTTCAATTTCCAGTCAAGATTGAATACCTAAGGTGCAGGTTCAATCCCTGGTACATGCAGGAGGCAGTTGATGTTTCTCTCTTTCTGTCTCCCCCTCCCTCCTTCCCTTCCACTCTCTCTAAAAATATCAATGGAAAAAATATTCTCAGGTGAGGATTAACAAAAAATAATAAGTAAATTAAAAAATAATAATAAATAAGTTAATTTTCTACAAAGAATTGTTGAATACATGTTTTAATGTGAACTCCCTCATAATAAAAAAAACTTTTGTCTTCCTTTACTATGCAAACCCCTATGCAATGCCATCACCCACCACTTAGTCATATAAGAATTAATAAGATCACAAGTGCCATTTAGAGGTAATGACAAGGAGGAAATAAATAGATTGCATAGGAAGTATCTTCTAGCCCTCAAAGAGATTTGCAGTCCCATCTGTGCTTCCAAAGCTCCTGCCAATGTCTCTATTTACTTGTGTCCAACTGTTTGTATCTCAACTTGTGCTCCTTCGAGCATAGAATGTGACTTCTATATCATTTTATCACAGAAATTTCTCATAGAGTAGAAGCTTAATAAATGTTTTGTTGACTGGACAAAAAGGTGAAGTGTCAGACATTATTATCATTACTATTATATTTGTTTCAGTTTTATGACTCTAGAATTCTACAACTATTCTGTCTTTCAAACCTTCATTTTCCCTCTACACTTTTATAATGTTTGATAACAACCAATTTCTATGGTCATTCTGAAGAACTGTAAACAATTCTGGAATATGTTACAATGTTGTCTTCAAATAGGCATAAGAATTTTAAAGGTTATCAACAGCATTTATCAGTGCATGTGGTAGGCCATATTGTTGTTTATTTGCTTCACAATTCCTTGGACTTAATGAGTACTAAGTTATTTGTGCATGTCAAACTAGACTGTTGGGGAGTAAAAATAACTCTGGTAAATAAATACAACATGCACATGTAGGTGACCCATAGATTATACGATCTGGACTTTCTCAAATAAAGAAAACAAATTCTGGAGGCAAATGGCTTAGGTACAGACAAATTCAGGGTGTTCTGGGCTGACCATGACCATTCTTCCTTGAAACCATTCATCCTCAAGGATGTCAGCTGAAGTTCAAACATTCCAGTACCCTTGTGGGTTCAGCCAAATCCATGAAACTTTAAAGCTTAAGATAAAGCTCAGTCCATGTGCCAGGTGGACAATGGCTCATTTTACACCGGGGGTCAATGATCAGAAAGGAGTTTTAGGAGTGAGGAAGGATGTGCTATCCTAGAAAACATCTGCAATCTTTACTTATCTACTACACAGCACTGATTTAAGGTACTGGGTATTAGCAAGAGCAGGCACTGTGATTTCTTTTTAAACCACAGCAGTTGCAATTAATTATTGCACTGAAGAAAATATAAAATGAATCTTACAAGATGTTATATGGCCAGCCTGTCAAAACAGCGTTTTTTAGCATCAGACTTAAAATATTTGTCATAGAATTTTTTGTGCTTGTCCCGTTGCAAATAATTATTTGTGATTTCAGTTTTTAAAATGATTTTGTGAGAATAAAAATGCATGAGTATATTTCCCATATTCTTTTTTTCTTTTTCTTTTTCTTTTGCTTTTATTTATTTATTTATTTATTTATTTATTTATTTTTACTTTGTTCAGTTCTTTTTCTCATTCTGGAAATTTTAATGTAACTAAGTTGAATGAAGTGAGGAGCTTAAAACTTGAAACAAACAACAATATTCCATAATCTTTATTTTGGCTTCTTCACCAAGCAACTCAAATTATATTGCTAATGCCACTGCTGATATTGAATTACAGTAAAAGCTTTATCATAGCTTGCATGTCAATCGAGAAGAGTAAAGACCTATTGTAGTCATATTTCAGGGCATGGCAGCATGCACATCAGTCAATGTACCTGTCTTTTTTCAATAACAGCAAGTTCCAATGATTTTTTATTAAAAGCATTAAATTTTTATTTGATAAATTCTTATTATTTGTTGAAAAATAATGAGGACTAGTCACACCCAGGCCATGTCATGTATTATTATGTATATTCAGGAAATTGCTTGCTAGATATTAGAACATCCCATACTGCAAATGTTAAAAAAATCACTACAAAGATTTCTAAATGTTCCATATATATATATTTGTATATAAATGTTTAGGTGAACCTTTGCCACTGATAATTAAGGTAAAAATTAACCAAATAATAAACAGATAAATATATTTCCTTGAGAGGATATGTCAAGTAAATTGATACAGAATGAACAGAAAGGAATGAATGTTGGTGTTTAGATAATAGTTCAAGTTCGGAAGTTCTTTATATCTGAATATTACCTTTTATACCTTTCCAATTCTAAAATTCAGGAAGCTTTTGTAAACATTTTTATTAAAATGCAGGTGATAATTTTTTTTTTTTTTAAAGAGGGCATACTACCTGAAGTTGTTTACTTTTACCTATTGGTAGAGGAAATGAACCAAATATGTTTACTTACCAATACCTGTCAGTACTTCAAGGAGTTGGTGACCTTCCTCAGGTTTCTGTGACTTCCCATAGGCCCAACATTCTAAGAGCCCACAACCTACATGAAGGAAAATTGATAATATTCTCATTTTGCCACAAAGTGTTTCACTTGTTTTTAAACATGCTCTTGAGAACAAATTCAAAGGTGCATGGTTTTGGTTGGCATAAAGTTTAAGTTGGGTTCTTTCCCCAATGTGTTATTATTAAGTTTTGAAAAATACAGAAAATTTTAAATAATTTAACAGTGGATACCCATACACACACACACACACACACACACACACACACACACACAGTGGGGAAATGGGCCATTTATTATTTTTATTTTAGTAATATTATTGAAATAGAAAAATGCATATGCATAGACAACTTGTGTAGAATTGTGTAAAATGACAAAAGACTTTCAATTAAGGGAGAATGGAGAGAAATTTATTAGCAACATATAGTATAGCTAAATTATGGATGGATCTATATTATTGATGGTAGAATGATTCAAATATAATTTAAAATGGTATTCAGTTGAAAAGGGGACATATGTAATACTTTCAACAATAAAGAATTATTTTAAAAAATAAACTAAAATAAAATAGTATTCAGTTGAAGCTAACTATCACTGAGATATTGAAAAAAAGAAAATAACAAAACTTTCAGATCTCACCAAAGTGTGGGGAAATGTGCATAAAATGTTATTAATGAACTTAGCTGCAAATTATTATGTTAAAGCAATGTTTTCCAAACATTTGTTGAAATGGATTTCTAAACTTCGTCAGTCTAAAAATTAAATATGTTCCCACAGATTTTGTTCACAACTAAAAACTCTAACAATGACCAATAGTATCATTTCCTTGAGAACCCTCAATCTATTGAATAGACTATTTTTACTTACGAAGAGTGGGGCAAATATTTTAATTCCCTTCCTATCTCAAAGCAAGTCTATAATTTGAAAATCTTCTTCTATAACATAGTAAATTACCACCACAAACAAATAGTGTGATTTTTTAAGCCATAAAAACAGCAGGTGGATAAATATAGGTTGTGATTGCTTAGAATATAAAGTTAGCACTGTATCATCAAATGTCTTAAATTATTGGCACTAGACACCCCTGCAGACTCTAAGAGCAAATTTCTTCATTTATCATCATGCCACAATAGTTTTTATAGCAAATGTAGAGTCTAGGATAGGTGACTGAAGTCATCATGTAGTGTAATATGAACCATTTGAAGACAGATTTCCTCGGTGAATGAGTTGAATGAAAGATTAAATGCAACCATAGAAATCCTGAATGTTCATTTTATTCTAGCATTTTTATACAGTTTAAATAATTCATATTTCCTCCCCAACCAACCCCTTTCTTTTACTTTCATAATCTTCTGGGGCCAGGAAGAGGAAAAGGGAAAGTTAGCAAGAGCAAAGAAAGTATCCTATCCCATCTGGCAGGACAACACTGTGCTAAATACGGTCACACACACACACACACACACACACACACACACAAAACAAATGAGGGGGGAAAAACCCTCTTTCCAAAATCCAGTTATTTTTATAATTCAACTATTATAAAATCTTCTTTTATTAAATGTTACTAAAATGTGTTGATAAAATAATAAATAAATAAAAAGTTCTATGTGGGATTGTAAACCATTTCAAATAGTTTTCTTGTATACCTTTGATTATGTCTTAAATCTGTATAAATATCACTGATTACACTAGAGTAACTGAGGCCAATCTTTTCATTATGGAGATAATATTTGCATTAATCTCAAGTGTCTTATAGTTAGAGGCAGAGACTAGGAAGATACTTTTTTTCTTGCATATATTTTACTATAGTCTAGTAGACCCTAGGATCAAAGGAAAGGTCAGCTTTTTTTAACCTAGATATGAAAACTTATAATTTTTAATGCTTCTAACAATTTTAATGTTTTTTACTGCATTCAAAATTTAATTTTTAATTTAATCATCCAGCTAAGATCATATTAACCATATTAACCTTTAACACCATGATGTGAATGCTAATGGCCTATAGCTAATGGATCAGGGTTTAAGTAGCCTTACCTAGCTCAACATAGATTGAGTCTCTGTAACAGAAAGGAGATCCAGAATTCTGTTATGGTTGCAAGACCATCAATCATAGTCATGCAGGCAGATATCATTTTTAGCTGTATTAAAAAAAAAGGTCCCAATCAAAATATTTTAGACTTCCAGTGAATCTTTAAAATTAATTTAATTCACGGTGAATTTTCAAAATTAATAATACTCAATAAGATCCATGTAGAATTGTCATGAAACCTATAAGCACTGACTAGACTATTTCCCCATTTGGAGATCCCTGATTAAAAATCCCTATTCTAGTTCAACTTGATGAATAGAGGAAAGGAGTTTAACTTAATATTACATCAAACAATCTTTATCCTTAAATTCAGGTCCATGCAATTTGTTTTTGAAAATGACATTCTAGTGGGGAAAAAATGAAATTCATTTTGTTTTGAGTTTCGGACAAGCCAATGCTCTTTATTTTTGTCAAATGTTCAGATAAAACAAGGAAGGAAAGTCAATTTATTATCTTGTTGTTCACAAATACCCAATTATCTAAAATGCATATAGCACTCTCTATTTTTGATGACCAAACCTATCAAGTCCCTTGCAATGCTTATCTCACCACTTGGGATCTGCCTAGATCCAATATCATCTTTCACTATTGACTATCCATCGTTTCCCTTATCTGCATCTTCAAACTCTTCTTTTCTACCACATTCTTCCCATTAACATTTAAGCAAATTCAAGTCTCTTTCCGTTAAAAAAAAAACAAAAATCTTCCCTGGAAACCCCTCCCCTGGTTTTTCTGCCTGTCTCTCTACAGCCCCTTCTGCTGATGTATCTTCTGGACCTTTAAATGTTGGTGTCTGGCAAGGAAGATTCTTTACTTCCTTCTAATATTACTTCAGAATCTCTCCACAGGTGATCTTAATGTCCATAGCTTCTTATCTGTTAATGTACCAACATATTTCAAAGACACTTTTCTGATGTTGCTATCCCCAGAAGCAAACCCCAGAGCAAGAACTTGTATGCTAAGTAGTTTCTTTTAGAAATAATCACAGGAAACACCGGTAAGGGATTGGGGAAGTAAGAAAGGAAAGGAAGCCAATAGAACATTACTGCTGTGATCTAGTGGAACTCCATTTTACTGGGGACCTCTGAGACACTGTGTCTAGAATTTCAGGGACAAGTAGGTCCAGCACTGTAAAGCCCCCAGATACCCTTAAAATTTTTTCTTTTAATGGTTTTTGGTCTGAATATAATATAAGTTATATTTATATGCAGTGATTGGAATATGCTGTATATCTGTTTTTCTAAGGAGCTATATAGTATATAATTGGTTAAGATTGGTTTAAAAGAGTGTGTTTCTTCTTCTTGAGGAAAGAGGAAAGGCTAATACTTATTGGACTTCAGTAATAGATTATTAGTATAAACCGTACGTGACACATAACTGTCAGATAGACTTATACCCTTTAAAACAAGAATGGGAACATATGGCATGCCCCTTTAACAGGCTGCTATCGGCTCTGCTTAAGAACATAGCCCTGGTTCTTAGTGCATCATCTTGTCTTTTATTACATAGGCAGCAAATCTTCCTTTTTACACTATTCCACAGTTCCTTTCTTGTCAATGGCCTTCTTTGCTAACTCCCTTACCTTCTCTGCTAAGTCCCTTGGCCAACGACAACTGAGTGCACACGCATTCCTTCCTCATGCAGCCAGTGCTGTGGAACCATCATAAAGACTCTAACAAAATTAACTAAACGGGGTGGGAAGATATGGCATATGCAGGATGAGAATGCTGTGACTATAGGCATAGAGTTGAAAGAAAGGGAAAGACCATGCCTTATGCTCAGACAGGGATGAGACTATTCTCTCCTCCCAAAGATCACAGCCGCAAATCAGTGCCGGAACCAGGTAGTGTGTTGCTTCTGTGAGTAGCCTGCATTATCAAGCTGCTTATGGGAGAACCCCAGCTCTACCAATTGCTGGGTTTGTTTCCACTTCTATGAAGCAGGAGTAATAAGAGCACCTACTTCACAGTGTTGTTATATTCGTTAAATGAAAGGTTCCTTGGGAAGCATCAAACACAGTGCCTGGTATGTAGTGAGCACTCGATAAATGGAGACTGTTGTGATTAAATAGTTCCAGGCAGCATGTGACTGACACTGAAGCATCCATTCTCGTGTCCTTCCTCTGGCAAAAACAACAAGTGTAAGCAGAGGGGCTCCACTTGATGTATCCAAATTTTATACATGGCCTTTTCCAAGTCCCCATTTAAACCTTAACAGACATGTCCAATTTCAAAAGGTGTGGGTAGCATATGTCCTCCCTCTCCCCCTTAGGGTCCAACATACAGAGCAGTTGACTACTGAACTCTCCTTCCACGAGGAATGTTAAGACCGCTTGGTTACCGAGTTTTCCCGAAAATAAGACATCCTCCAAAAATAAGACCTACTTACAGGTTTCCTTCTGAGTGAAATATAGGCGCCCCCCCCCCCCCCCAGGCTAAGCATGAGAGATTTGGTCCACTGATTCTGAAAGAAATGGAGTCACAAGAAATTCACCAGGAAATTCAGGAATTGGATTGTTATGATGATGTTCCAGAAGATGATGACATGATTGTCATTGAATAAATGAGTAAATTCTTGATACTGTAGGATTCACAGTTTGTCTGGTTTGTGTTGACAACTACCGTACTACCGTACCGTATACAGGTAATAAATTTCCTTAATTTTCATTTACAATAAATGTGTACCGTATTCTTCTTCATGGAAAAATAAGACATCTCCTGAAAATAAGACCTAGCGCATCTTTGGGAACAAAAATTAATAAAAGACACTGTCTTATTTTTGGGGAAACAGGGTATTTTAATGAAACACCCTCTGGCAGGTATCAATGTATTCGGTCCACTGATAACTCCTGTCTCATCTTGCACACATCTTCCTTGGTCCTAAAAGTACCATCATCTATACCCGGAGAGTTTAGAGTCTCAAGACTGGGAATCATTTGATGCACCTAAGGTCTGGAGATGACAGGGCCCTGTGCCTCACACCATGCTTACTTGTGAACTGCGGTCTATCTGAGAGATGTGTGTGGCCGTGTTCCTGAGGTTCCTTTTCTTTCTACTCACTAATTGGTTTAGCAGAGACCACACCCCTTCTATGACTGAGGAGGCATAGCACAGGGTGCACCTCCAACAGAACCGGGATTTTCACCGTTAAAATAAAAGGGAGACTTTTCTCCTTGCACATTGATTTATTTAGGTTCGCAATTTTCGTATTGAGTGTTGAATTTCTTAAGTGTACACTTAAGGCTCTGAGGTCTTACCTCTAAAATTACATAGCACCTCTGAAAGCAGAAATCTGCTGTTAGCAATTTCTTTGAATGTTGTAACAATATTTCACTTTGCTCTAAATGCACCCTGTGTGGTTGGTTCCTTTAATAAAGGGGTAAGGATAATATGTCTAAGTATGCACACAAATATACATAGGCACATCCATATGCATACACATATGTGTATGTGCATTGCTTAACCATAGGTGCTGCAGGTGATATATCACCTCTGAGACCTCAGCCCCTTCAGGGTGTAAATGCAGGCCTTGGGCACTGCAGGTACTGCCCACAGGGAGGCATGGTTTATGTCATAATTTGCTCAGCTGAGTAGCAGTCTAATGATTTGCAATCAGCGATGCTTTCTTCTGATTCAGCTGATGTCTCGGCTTCTTCACAGCATTCATTAAGTAATTTTTTGATATTTATGTTCCACTCCCGCACTTTATTTTCGAGCGCAGTGGTTAACATGTAGGAAAGCCCTGACAGCGAAGTTTAATCACCGCAGAGAAGAGACTCGGTTCATTACATATTTGTTTATGTTATTTGAAAATTGCCTGAAACTGAATAATGCATTCGGAGCCAATTTGTTTTGTTATTGTCGTAGCCGTGGTTGTGGCAAAGCAGGGAGCGTGGAAGGGCTTCAGGATCAGAGCAGTGGCAACAAGGGGCAGAGAGGTGAGGCGAAGTTCAGATCAGAATGGCTGTCACAGCAGCCAGACAGGAAGAGAAAAGCACTGAAAGAAGCCGTCTCTCTCAGTAGAATTTGAAAGCAGCTGCTCAGGACCAACCAAAGTCATCCCTAGTGACCAGTGAACAGCTGGAGAGAGGAGTGGATGCTGTAGAAATCGGACATCGGTCCTCGTCTAACTCTGGCACGGAAGTAGCTCCCAAAGAAATGGCATTGATGGAGTTAGCACGTTTCCAAGTTATTCTGAAAGCAAACCAGATTCATTCCTCAAATGAAGGTGCTTTATTTTCTCATTACTCCTGAACTTGGGGCATGCTGCTGCTTTGCAATCCCTCCACCATTACCCTCTTGGGCATATGGGATTATAAGAAAACCACTGTGCTTGACGCATAGTAAGTCCTTCATAATGGTTAGCTGTTGTTACTCCTGAGTATATGCTAAATATTTTACTGCCAGAATTCAGAGAAAGGTTACACCGAGACAGTATCAACAGCAAAAAATAATTAACTGTGTTATTTAGAAGGCTCCCCCCATTATTAGATTGGTTCACTTTTTTTTGTTTGTTTTTGTTTTTTTTTTTTGTTTTTTTTGGTGTGTGTGTGTGTGTGTGTGTGTGTGTGTGTGTGCTGGAAATGAGGCTTGACTTGACTTTGGAGTGGAGGTATTAGAAAATAGAATATTTTAGAAATATTTCACCATGTTACAAGTCAGGCTATTGCTATCAATAAGGTTTGGCTTTAAATGATGTCATGATATTTCTTAGAGCCACATCTACATTTTATTACAGATGCTAATTCTTCTAACATCAGATTAATTGTTTAATTCTCTGAAAAGCCATAATGAGTCTGATTTAGGTGTAAAAACAGCACACAAGGATCATGTGCAATGTTTTTATCCTGGTTAGGAGCTACCAGAAGTGATTTTCTGTGGCTATCGTTGCTTTAGCTAGGGAAAAAAAACAATATGTGAATTCCTCCGAATGGAATGCAGCCAACATCTGCAGTTCACACTAAAATTAGAAAATATGACAGCTTGGGAGGCTCACCAGTGAGCAGGCTTGGTGCATCCATTGATACTATTATGGCAAGTGGTATGAATGAAACAGACCTGTGTAGCCACGGGTTTAGAGGATTTTGGAAATGCTAATAGGTCTTTATTTTTCTGGGGCTAATTCTATTATCTTAACTCTCCTGCATGACAAGAGGTAAACCACACCAAGTGGAGTGGTCAAACAGTAAACGCATCCCATTAAAATTTTTCAGAAGGTACTGATCACCTTGCCCTTAAAATAATACTACCCAGAGCTCATGTGTCATTTACAAAGGGTTATGGGGCAGCTCGGTTTTCCATTCTGACCTTGCGAAACTGTTCAGGGCATCCTGAACCTCTGCTTCATCTTTTACCCACTTCAAAATGACATCATTCCTCTTGGTCTCAACCCTGGAATTTTCTCCCAAACATCTCCCTGGATTGCTCTGTGCACTGCTAAGAGCCAATGCTGCTGATGATCCTGTCATTTTTTACTTTACAGCTTTGATTTATTATTGTCTTGAGTTTGAATTTGGAATCCATTGTTTATTCTGTTGCATACTAATGAGACTTTCTGCCTCAAAGGTGTGTAGCAGTCACCTATTTTCCAACTTCTTACATTATTTGTATAAGCTGATTTATATTAGCTGATTTGGTAGGCAACAATTTCTCTCTCTCTCTCTCTCTCTCTCTCTCTCTCTCTCTCTCTCTCTCTCTCTCTCTCCTTATGTTTTTAACATTATGCCCCTACAACTCAGAAAACATTTTTAGAAGAAAGAATTTATTTGAAAGTGTGCTCTCAGAATTTCCCCCTTAACATTATATTTTCTAGGAATGCCTATGTTCATTTTCACAATATTTTATTTAGCATGTATGGTGTTCTAGCCACTGGGCTGAGTATTTGAAATAGGTGTGTAAAGGATACATAGCTTAGGCTTTTGAGAAGCCAACAGTTCAGCAGAGATATAGTTAAGAAAATGGACACATTCTGCAGAGTAGTAAATCACATAATGCTGTAGTCAACGTGCAATATATATAAAAGGAAGCCGCACTCCTTGGTAGGTCAGGGAGGACTTCATAGAAGAGGTGATGTTACCTGACTTTCAAAAGAGAAATAGAAATTGGCCAAATGCATCCCAGACTGAGAGTGGAGACATCGCTAAGGAAGCAGCAGAGTCAAAGGCAAAGAGAAATGAAAAAAGGGGACTCACACGGGGAATTAAAAAGTAGTTGGTATGGGTAGTTGAGCAATATTAAACTAAGCTGGGAGTTTGAGGACTGGGCATGAATAATCTTGCATTTAATCCTACAAAGATTAGATTTTTCTCAATAAGTGGAATACCAACGGGACTCACTTGGGGAGAAAGTTAAAAATATTATTTCCTGAACTCAATTCCCCCCAAATCTAGTTCAGTAGCCAGGGGTGGGCACTGGGATCCTGTTCTGCATTTTTAATAAATCCCCCTCTGTGAGTTTTGGACACATCACAAAGAGAGGTCTTTGAAGAAATTTGAGCAAGCAAAGTAGTTACATAATCAGAATTGCATGTCGAATACCTTGGTAATATTATAGAGAATGCCAAAACAACTATTTGGTCAAGTCATTCAAACTAGTGATCAGCACAGTAAAAATATTTGCCAAACTCATTGGCCAATTCAGTCTTAAAGGTGACCCAATGGGCTGACTTGGAACCATTTTAAAGCATTTCTGAGCTTATCATTTTACAGAAGTGTTATTGTTTGTCTTTGGACTTCCTTCAGTAACACAACTCAATCTTCAAAATTTTGATGGTTTATGTTCCAGAGATTATCCTTGGGTGACTTTCAAGTTTTGTAGCCTTCATAATTCTTCTAATTAAAATCAAACACTCAGCATTAGAAATGGTTTTCTAGAGCTTCTGTTGGTAATAATGTATGTGAACTTGTAAAATATATTAAATTTCATCCAGGCTGGTAAACCCAAGAGCTTTTTCTAGTTATTTATAATTTTTGAATATACTCTCTGATCTAATTTCATGCAGTAGTGGCTTTATTAAATCGTAGATGTTAGATCTCAAATACTCAAATCTTCCATGTTATCAAAGGTTTTTCTTCTGTGCAACTGGAGTTAAAAATAAGATCTTTACTAAGAGGATTCATCTCAACATACTAGCATATGAACCCCCAGTGATATAATTAATCTTTCACCTCTAGTAGGAGTCTCAAAGTTTGGAATGAAGACCCTGTCCGTGGGTTTCTAAGACTCTTTTGGATGGTCTGCATTATTCTTTCTCTTTCAACTATTGATACATATCTGTGCAAGGCTGGATTTTCTTCATCTATTTCAGCAAAGACAAGATATCTGGCAGGTTGAATGCAGAAGCATATTTGAAAATTCATTTGTCTTCTATTAAGAAGAACATTAAAGGGATTTGCAAAAATGTAAAACAATGCCACTTTTCAGTAATTATTTTATTTGGAAAATATAATTATTTTTCATAAAATACCTCATATGATTGTACACTATGTTTATTATTATTTTAAATAAAATGACATGTACTTTGAAATTTTCTCAGTTTTAATTTCTAATATGACAAATATCGATAGCTATAACCCATGTAATGCAAAACTCAAAAATTACAAGAGTGTAAAGAAGTCTGAAATAAAAATGTTTGAGAAACACTGGCTTATATAAAAAGGGAAAGATTCATGAAAATGTAGCATGTTTAGTAGCATTCAGTTCATTTGAGAAACTTAATTTTGACTTGTTATTTTTTTAATCAAATTCCCTAAACTTCACTACTAAAGACTATATCCAGTGTAAATTTTTTTCAACAGTAGCAGTAGCTAGTAAAAATAGAAGTTAATAAAAAAAAAATCCCAACCCTGTAATGTTTTTTTTTTACTTCCTCACAGGAAATGTGTGTGTGTGTGTGTGTGTGTGTGTGTGTGTGTGTGTGTGTGCAGGACAGAGAGATGAAAGTCTGGAAGAGTTGGGATAGGGAAAAATTAGATTTCCCCTGTTTCATACCAAATGGATATTTTATTGCTCTACGTGGCCATATCAGGCTATGTGCCTTCCTGCCCTATGCTCTTGTAAAATCTTTTCCAATATTGCTTTAGATTGTCTTGTAGAATTTCTTCTAAAAGAGAATTTCTGTTTACAGTGATTTTAAAATGATACTTTGGCATATGTACATATTTTTCTTTCCATTAAACTTTTATTTTATTTCCTGATCAAATTTCTAATTTCTTAATATTCCTTTTCATCATTTCTCAGCTTCCATTAGAGTTTGCTTTTCAATTTAAATGTGCAGGTTTAGCTAATGCATTATTGTTTACTCTCTCCTGCAGATCATTAATGAAGACGTTAAATTAGACCAGACGAAACACCAGGCCATCAAGCTCTGCACTAAAAAAATCTCCCTTCCCCATGATATATAGTCTTTTATTGTTGCCTTGTTCCATTTATTATTACATTTCAATACATGCAACAGTTCTCATATCCAAGCCAATTTAAATTAAATTTGCAAATAAGATTTTGTGAAGCCTTACATAAAATGACTCACTAAAATCAGGATAGATCACCAGCATCTTGGGAAATCTGTTTCTTTGCTTGTGGTATAACTCTTCTGCTTCCCAGAACCCTAAGCCTCTGCACATCAGCTTCTGCCACCCCTGCCTCAAGCCCTCCCGTCAGTGAGCATTATCTGTCTATCTTGCTTGCTATTGTTGTCCGTCATGCCATCCTCAAGTTGTTTGTATAAGGATTCCTTTTCATGCTTGCAAACCTAAGCTTTCTGACCCCAAAACTTGTATTTTCATGCTAGAGGCCTGAGGCTTATTTCTCTCATTTTCTTTTCATATATGTATCCAGAACTTTGGGGTTATTTTCACTCACTTTGGGACTATTCTCTGGTACTTGTATGGTACCTTTGATTAAAATCCTACTCCCTCCGCTGCTTACTCACTACCATTTTCAGACTTATTCTGTGGTTGTGGGCCTTTCTTTTTTGTTAACTTGTTTTTTTAATTATGTTGACATACAATATTACAATTCTGGTGTACAAAATAGTGATTAGACATAGCTATACCTTACAAAGTGATCACAAGTCTCATAACCATCATACATAGGTAGTGCGATATTATTGACCGTATTCCCTATGCTGTACTTTACATCCCCATGGCTATTTTTATAACTGTCAGTTTATACTCCTTAGTCCATTTCACTTTTTCTGACCACCCTCCCACTCCACCCCCACTTTGATAACCATTAGTTTTGTTTGTTTTTCTCTGTATCTATGGGTTTGCTTCTGTTTAATTTGTTGCTTTGTTTTGTTCTTTAGATTCCACATGTAAGTGAAATTATATAGTATTTTTCTTTCTCTGCCTTACTTATTTCACTTAGCACAATACCCTCTAGGCCCATCCATGTTGCAAGTGGTAAGATTTCATTCCTCTTTGTGGTTGAGTAATATTCCATTGTAGGTATAGGTGCATGCCTGTATGCAGGGTCATCTGGTTGTTCTACTTTTAATTTTTCCAGGAATCTCCATACCATTTTCTTGATGGTATAGTGTTCCCTGGCAGGAATTGCCACATAGATAGAGATATCTGATGTTAGGAACAATTTAAGATTCACACCATAGTCTTAATTACTTAACTTGAGAGCTTAAATCTTCAAACTAGGTCCTGTCTTGTTAGGAAATGAGGGAATAAGTTAGGTAAATAAATGTGGAGAAATAGAAATTACTCTCAGTTGATAGAGCAGGAAAGCCACTTGCCTGTGCCCAAACTCTGCCACAGGAGAGGGAAGAAGGTGATAGTGTAGCAGAATTAGGGCACAGGCAGAAGCCTGCTTTCAAATAGATGCCATGCTTCTTTTGAAAATTTGGCACTAGCATATTTTAGGTAAATATTAGCATTATCTTTTTAAATGAAAAAAAAAATTCCCTGAAAATGGGTATAATAATAGATTGACTACAAGTTATTATAAATGAGTGCCCTGCCTCCCTTAAAGTATCTGAATACCAAAGGATTAGGGAAAACAAATGAGCAAATGAAGAGCTGAATAACGAAATGTGGGAGGAGGGAGATTGGAAGTTGGGGTTCAAGATACAGTTGTGCAAGAGTCAGTGTCCTAAGCAGTAATATCTTAAGATGTCTTTGGGAAGAGAAGGTGTTTTATTTTGGGGAAAGTTGAATGGCTTGGAAAAAAAATGAAAGAGGATTTGGATGGTGAAACAAACTGACCCTCAGTGCTAGTAACAGAATATTATAGGGGATAAGGATATGTCATTCCCTTCTTCACTCATTCATCATTTATCTCTCCCTCCAACCAACACTTTAAAGCATATATTAGACACCAGGTGCAATGCTAAAGGCAGGAAAGAATATAAAGTTGATACAAATAAATCAGACTTTGTCCTTAAGTAGTTCACAGCATAATAGCTCTGTTACCAGTAATTTGAGCAGAAGGATTGGATTTCAGGATATGGAAGCAGTTTCAGAAAACTCTTCAAAGAGAATCAAGCAATAACTTAGGGGTCTAGAGAATTGAGCACTGTCTATTCTGTGCAGGTCATAGGAAGGAAGAGGGAAGAGCATCAGTGAAAGTGTTGCCTCATGAAAACTTTGCCTATTGGTCTGACATGTGAAATCCAACCACTCTGCTCCATGGTAGTAATCCAACTCTGCTTCAGGTCTTAGTTGAGCAAGAACAAAAGGAACAATGCGTTCTTTAACTCTCTTTTGTTCTTCTAGAGCAGTGTTTCTCAAAGTGTGGTACGCGTACCCCCAGGAATACAGGAAGAGTTTGGTGGGGATGTGCACTGCACCGTGCTTAGCTGTGCCTAATTCTATGTTCTCATGAGTATGAGGGGTACTCAGCATTACGAAAATTATAGAAGGGGTACACTTATGTCAAAAGTTTGGGAAACACTGTTCTAGAGTCCTAGTTGGAGGTGGGGGAAGGGGAAGCAGTTGCAAAGCAAAATCAGAATCTAGTTTTGCTGATGCTAAATTGGTTTTAGTTTTTTTGGCACTGTAATCAGAGGCTATAGTGGATTCTGTGATTGTCTGACCAGGGATATTTTTTGACAGGTAGCATGCTTGCCCTACCTGTAGGACAAGGAAAGAAAGTTAATATCCATAAATGCAGTCCTTCAATCAATGCCAGAAAGTTGGGGGGTGGGGGTGGGGGGAAGTCCCAGCTTCTTGTCACTTTAGTTAAAATAACTCTGCGGAATGTCCTATACTGTCCACCAATTTTCTGGATACTCTGACCTCCAGTTGCTGTCAGGTTAACTGACTTGGCACTGCACTTTCATTGGCTTCCTTCCCTTCCCTGATTCCTTTCCCCACAGCCCTATCAGATTTCCAGGGTCCACCCTTCAAATAAACCACTCATATTTGAAGGCCTGTCTTGGGATCTGCTTCTAGGGGAATCAAACACACAAAGACTATGTCTTAAAGTTTTGTATTCATATTTGTCAATCATTATTTTAAAAGACTAGCCTCAATATAATCTCTTTGAATCTTTCTTCAACCTGTCCACAGTCAACCAACAAGTCAGCCTTCTTGTTCCAACAATATTGCACTTCATTATGGCGATTATTGTTATTTTAATTCATTTGTGGCTCAATTGTAGTGTTCCTGTGCCTTAACCTCTTCACAGAACTGATATAAAGCCCCACTCCTTAGGCAGAAGAAAGGCCAATCACCTCTGCAAGACTATCTTGATTTCTATGGGTTTAAAATTTTATGGTATTTGACTCCAGGTTCCAGTGAATGCTGAATTCTTGTCCCCTACTCTGCAGTTTGTGGCTGTTCCTTTATCATCACCCTGGCCTTCATTCACATCTGAAACTCAGCCTGCTTTGTGATTTCTGTCAGAATGGAGCTGGGGGGAGGGGAGGAAAATCACCAATTTCCTTCCTTCTTTCCTTCCTTCCTTCCTTCCTTCCTTCCTTCCTTCCTTCCTTCCTTCCTTTCAGATAATATTTCTTAAGCATAAATGCTCTTCCAGACATTATTCTGGGCTCTGGAGAAAATGAGTATGACAGACAAGGTCCCCATTTACTATAGTCAGACCTATTTTAAAGTCCATGTCTTACATCTATTGGAACAGTTCTATGACTGACCTAAACTATCATTTTTCCCATTTATTTCTGATTCATTCATCAAGCATTCGTAAATATGTGCTATGTGCTAGGCACATATTGATATGAAGTCATCATCAGAAAAATCTAAATGGGGAAGTTTCCTCATTTTTCATCCTCTGATGTTTATAGATTATAAGCCCAGCGTAAGTTAGAGGATAGCAAACAGGAGGGTTAAGAATCCAGGCTACCGAAATATGGCTTAAAAAGGCCAATGGGACTGGGACCGGTTTGGCTCAATGGATAGACGGTCGGCTTGGGGACTGAAGGGTCCCAGGTTCGATTCCGGTCAAGGGCATGTACCTTGGTTACAGGCATATCCCCAGCAGTGGGTGTGCAAGAGGCAGCTGATCGATGACTCTCTCTCATCAATGTTTCTAACTCTCTATCTCTCTCCCTTCCTCTCTGTATAAAATCAATAAAAAATATTTAAAAAAAAAAAAAAAAAAGGCCAATGGGTTCAGGACCAGAAATAGGGCTGTAGATGACAATCAGTTAGCGATGGTGCCAACACTGAAGATTGGAAGATTGGGAAATAGGAGGATAGTCTGAGGATGGGTGGGTGGGTGGCAAGACAAAACCAACCCAAATAAAACTCACACAGTCCTCAGGGGACAGGTGCCAGAGCAGAATGTTGAGTGACCTAACAGCAGTGACCTAGTTGCTCTAATTTCCCAGTCTTTGTTATGACTATATTCAGCCCATCATTTTTTGTTTTCAAAAGCTTGATTAAGACAACTGATTAAGGTATCATCAATGCCAATAGAACTGCTACAAGGAACTTATTGGCAATCCAGCTAATTGGGTAATTTGGAATATACTTGAATAGGTCAAACCTGAGATATCCTGATTAGTGGTTTGTGGCTTTCCTATTCAAGTTGCAATCATTCTCCTCACTCAAAAGAATGAATGTCCTTGTGTATAATAATGAGCCAGTTGATTTTCTCTTAATTGAGCTCATGGTGTAACTGGAACCCTCATTCGCTTGGAGTTGGCACAGCTCCTCTTTCATTTGAATAGGAGACACCAGTACTTTAGCAAGCATTGTAGTGTTCTTTTATGCTTCATGAATCGTGCTGTCTCTTTGATACTGTATAAATTCACTGAAGAAATGTGAGACAGCTATAGTAGGTATTAACTTTAAGCTATGTTGGGGTCGTACCTTAGCAAGTTTAACTTATTTTTCTTGTTAACCCTCCTCCCCTCTATTTATTCCTGTCTGTACTCTACTTTAGGACACAACACACTCATCAGTGATTACATCTCCCCTCCCTCTCTTGCAGAAGATTCATACCTACTATTTCTCCCTTCATTTATCCTCCATTTCTCCATTTCAGTTCTCTTTTCCACTAGTAAATTAGCCTCAGTATGAAGGTAAATATTTAAATTACACTCGTTAATTTTAAGAACCTGTTGTTCAGTGTTTATGTTTGTTTTTTAAGAGTTTGGTTTCTTCTTAGGCTATAAATCCATGTAGACTACAGATAATGACACTGTGCAAAATAAACAAACAAAACAAAAAATAAAACTTTCAGTGATTCCTATTCTTTTATAGTTGTTTAAAAATTAATTTCCAGTAACTTAACAAACTAATAAAAGATATTTATGTGAGAATATATGATACATTAAGGAAACTAATATACTGATTTCATTCAAATTTTAGTAAATACAAGGGTCATGGAATAGCTTGTTAAAAATGCAACCCCCTAGCTCTTGACACAGAAACACTAATTTAGTAGGTCTGGGTGACCACAAGTCTGAGATTGTTTTCTTTAAAAAGTTGCCCAGGTAATTCTCAGATGATAAACTTTGAACATCAGTTTATCTAATTTGTGGAAATAAATATGTTGTTTTATAACTCCAATAGTTAAAGGCTTAAACAATAAACAAAGTAGGTAATTCTGATCTGGGTTGTCTCAGTTGGAACTGAATGACCTAGGATGGCCTTACTCACATGTCTGGGTGACCACAAGTCTGAGATTGTTTTCTTTAAAAAGTTGCCCAGGTAATTCTCAGATGATAAACTTTGAACATCAGTTTATCTAATTTGTGGAAATAAATATGTTGTTTTATAACTCCAATAGTTAAAGGCTTAAACAATAAACAAAGTAGGTAATTCTGATCTGGGTTGTCTCAGTTGGAACTGAATGACCTAGGATGGCCTTACTCACATGTCTTGTGGTTTTCTTGAAATCAACTGGGACAACAGGGATGATCTGGGTACATTTTTCTTGCTATAGAGTAGGCAAGCCAAAGTTTCTTCATATGTCAAGTTCAGGATTCCAAAGTGCAGCAAGAACGGGCAAGGCTCCATTGGACAAACATTCTTTAATTGTGTAATGCTTACTATGGTGCCATTGACCAAAGAAAGTCATATGACTAAGTCCAAAATCCAGGTGGGAGGAAAATACCCAAGTGTATTGATTCAGAAAGGTGAATTATTAAAGCTATTTTTATAATGATATAATTTCCATGCTCAGTTGAAAATGCAATTGATTTCTGAGTATTGGTATAATAGAAAAAAAAATTGATCTTGGAGACTAAAGACCTGAGCTAAACCAGCATTCCATTTAATAACTCAACATTTCACTTTCTTCATCCAACTTTCTGTGGATTTACCTACCAAGAATCTTACAGCTAGAAACTACAATATATATATATATATATATATATATATATATATATATATATATATATATATATATATATATTAAACTAGAGGCCTGGTGCACGAAAATTTGTGCAGCGGGGAGGGGGTCCCTCAGCCCAGCCTGCCCCCCTTCACAGTCTGGGAGTCCTCACAGGATGTCCTATTGATGGCTTAGGCCCACTCCCTAAGCCGCAGTCTGGCCTCCCTTTGCGGGAGTTGACTGGCCGATCAGGTATATAGATATTTTCTGGAGGCAGCAGGACTCATTCCGTCTTTCTTTCCTCTGTGGTTGGAGGACAGGGGACTAGAAGGTGGAGACAGAACTGTGGCAGGACCTGGGGCTTTTGTAGGCAGCGGAAAGAGGGAGAGGACTGGGGAAAGTCTAGACACATTTCCTTCGATTGTCCTCCCTTCCTCCGGGCCCCTCCCTTTGTTTTTTCCTTCTCATGGTGGACACTAGACCCTCAGACCAACCAGAGCTCAGCTCCCTCACCTCTCAGCTGAATGGACAGCCACCTTGCATCCCAAGCAGGGCTGTAATCAAGTGACTAAAGAGCTGGGAATCCTCAGCTCCTGGCCACTCCCCTCACGATTTTCTCCTTGGGTCAGTTGCAAAGTTCACCGAGACACCCAAGCAGCTCTGCACTGGGGGGACGAGGCACGCAGGCAGCGCCATGTCCCAGGTCAAGGACACAGGCAGGCAGTGTCAGGTCCCTGGCCAGGGATGCAGGCAGGCAGGCAGCTTCATCTCAGTGCTGGGCGGGCCTGGGCGGGCCTGGGCGGGCCTCCGCTGGGGGTGGAAGTCCCCGCCCCCTTCTTGATCCTCAGCTCCTGTGTGTGCACAACCCCTGGACTGGTGGTGACTCAAACACCATAATGGACAAATTAGTATATTACCTCTTTATTATATAGGATAACTAAATATGTGGCATATGGGATTTTAACCCAGTTTTGTCTGACAAAACAAAAGCAAAAAAGGCCCTCTTCTGCTCTTTTAACTTACCACAACGTAATTTGGCAACATGCAGGTTTGTGTTTCATTTCCAAAGGCTCACATCCAAGGAAGCTAAAGCTATAGCTCTGATTTGGGGACTAGTAAAGGTTTACACTTACGTAGTTTGACTATAAATCTATGACCTTAATACCAATAAAAGATATTAAGAAGTTGTAAATCAATTTGAAATAAGCATGGCACAAAATCATGTGTTGGTGGTATTATATTAATAGATATTTTGCCTCCCAAGTTTCTAGTTTAACCAGTGTTTTACAGTAAATATTATATAAGGATATAAGGGTTGCTTCAAACAAACAAAAAAGAAACACTATACAATTTAAGTTCCTCTGCTTGAACTTGTAAATTTAAGATTTTATCTCCCTTCTGGGCAAGAAGAAAAATTTTGTTTTCATTTTTACTAAAAATAATAATTATGGATAAAATAATATACTTTAAAAGAATTGGCTCTTATTCCATCTTTGGAATTTCCCACTCCAGAAATCCTTTCTCTCTTGGCAAAATATGACATAATGATTTGAAAGAAAGAAAAAAAAATACTTAAGTGTTTGAGGCCAGAAGTTAATTGAATAAGACCCTGGATTCTGATGAGTTTGTGTTTTATGGTTGATTAACTTGTTTTAATACCAAAAACTGCTAGGAAACCCAATTATCATGCCACTTAATCTGACTTATTGGCTGATTTTTGCTAGTTTCTAGATGTCTTATTGACCAAGTTATATTTCCTATTATGACATACAAGAGAAACTGAGCTTCAGTTTTAAAATAAAAAATTAGGTTCAACATATAAATAATCACCCCAAATAAGAAATATTAAAACCCTTAGATTCTCAGACCCTAAGACCTGCAATTTCCTCCTGCCCCTAAGAATAGGAAGAAAGTGTGAGAAAATTTAGGTCCTAATATTTTTCTATAATTGACTTGTTTTCTCTTCATATGGCTCCTACCACTTCATTATTGTCTTTTTACTTTGTTTAAAATAAAGACATTGAAGCCAATTGTATGGTTATAAAGAAAGTACAGAGATAATAACTTAAATCATAATAACACTCTGGAACCAGCAGACCACACTGTTTAAAAAAAAATAACTCATCATGGGCATGTATATGTTACTGGTTCTGTTCTACCCAAAATAAAATAAAACAAAACAAAAAAAACCTACTTGTATGCTTGACAGCCATTTTTCTTCAGTTGCCAAAAGGAAATAAGAGAGTTGACTACACAAAAGCCTTGTAAAAGACTATTGGAGGAAATTGAGAATGAATACTGTGAAGTTTTTCAAACTTCTAGACATAAATATTTCCCTGGAACATCAGGGAATCATGAGGGCCAATAGAATAACAGGCAAAGCAGGGGAAGAACGAACCATGACTAGATGCTTAGTGCAAGTAGAGGCAACGTGAACCCATACCTTTCAAGCACAGAATTGTAGGAAACTGAGTTGGCAAGGCTACCTGGGAGTGAAAACAACTCTCCTAATCCCCAGATTTGCCATTCCCAAATGAGTCATGCAGAACCCTAGGTAAGGTGTTTCTTCTCTGGGTAGTATCACATATTCAGGAGCAGAGCACTGAAACCACTGAGCTACTTTGATCTCTGGGTTTAACCTGATTTGTATTTTGTAAAGATAGTTAATTGAATAACTGCTATATGCAAGGCATAACGTCAGACATAAAAGATATGGTAGAAAACCAAACATAAGTTAAGTTAAAAGAATAAGTAAGTATGCCTTCATTCAGCTAAATCTGTAGAGGTATTAGGATGCAATGAAAACTCTTTGAGCTGTTTTGTTCATCACAAATTCTCCCAAAGCCACAGAATTTTAGAACTAGGAGAACACTTTGATGAGTAACTATTGATATGTCAGTTCTCATTTTATAAAACAGAACTGAAAGTCTTGCTCAGGGTCATTGAATTGGGACTGAACCTTAATTTTTCCTTCATCTAGCTCATTCATCTTTCTCCTGTTTTAGGTTGTGATTTGATAACCTGTCTATATTCCCTTTTATTTGTAGAATCAAACCATTGCAGAAACCCCAGCAGCCTCCCAAATACCTAGATGCCAACCTAAAATCCCTAGAACTGCTTCCTCCTGCTCCACTTACCAAGAAGAAAGATAATTCAGATTTAATTGTTAAGTACAAAGGAGGGTAAATAAATAAAAATAAAAAAATGGGACTGACCAATTCCAAAATGAAAACAATTCAACATGTACACCAGGCCTTTTCTCATAAACAGAAGTGTCCCTGGCTCTTTCAAATCACACTCTTAACTGGTCCACTCTCTCATGATGTCATATACAGTTTGACGTTGTCTGGGCTACTCAGTAAACATACGGCTACCTCCACTGTTTAATTCCCTTTCCTGAGTAAGATCCTTAGGCAACCAGGCTTCATTAGTTCAGGTGCTAGCCTCAGGGAACTACTTGTTTTAATTAGAGGGATGAAATGGCATTTTAATTGTGCACAATGATTAATAAACATGCTGAGCTGCTGCATAATGATCTGCTGCTTGAAGAGCTTGCTCTCCTAGTCCTGATATCTACATCCATTAACTGATTGTTATCCAGATTGAGAGTTTTTGAGCTCTTCCTCCACCAAATTGTACATTGTCTGTCCTCCAATATTTCTGCTAATAATAATTATTAGCAGGAAGTCTCCGTGTGTGTGTGTGTGTGTGTGTGTGTGTGTGTGTGAGTGTGTGTGTGTGTTTAGTAACAGACAAGATGGGAATGGAGAGAGTTTGCAGAGTGATATACTGTCTGTATGATTTATTTCACTGAACTTCTTTGCAAAAGAGAGAAAGTAATGGGACCAACCTGACAAGGTTTTGCAAAGATTAAATGAGACAATGCATTGCAAAGCACTTAGCTGAGTGCTGGCCCAGAGTAGACACTCTGAAAATGTTAGCTGCCATTATCGTTAGTGGTATTATTGTCATCAATATCATCATTAACTTCTTCTTCCTTATCATCAACTTCACCATCACTATCATCAAGACCATCATCTTGACCAAGATTAGACACTTAGATTAGATTTAGATTAGACTCTCAGAAGTCATAATGTCCACTATATGACATCTAATTCAGGAATAATATCCTAAAGGGTGGAGGTTGACTAGAGGATTTCCCAATTTCCCCTTTATGCTAAATAAGGGTAGATTGGAATGACTTATGGGAAATGTGCACAAAGAAAGTATCATAAAGACTTAATCTCAGCTCCTCAGTAGTTGAATAAAATACAATAGTAGGTGTGTAATATTACCTTCAATAAAAACAGAAAATTGGATTAAAAAGTGATGTTCTGTGAGGGCATGGGTGGAGGGTTGGGGGGGAGAGGGTCAATGGGGGATAAGGACACATATGTAATACCTTAATCAATAAAGAAAAAAATAATGTTCCCTATAAAGCTTCATGTGCTAGGGATTTGTAATAGTTTTATTGGCTACTATTTTTATTTGGTGAGTACATACAATATTATAGCTACTTTCCTTAATGGTGACACTAGTAAATTGTTTTCCTTTGTTTCTCCTGGAAATTATTTCTCAAGATTATATAGCTATCTTCAAGTCTTTTACTTGATTTGGGAGGAATAATTTTTTATGAAGCTCAGGAGAGCTGCCACTATTCACTATTTGTAAATGTCTACTGTGATGTTGGATTTTATGCAGCTAATTCTGTTCCTTAGCTTGAATATTAATAACAGCATTTTTTAAAATATATTTTATTGATTTTTCACAGAGAGAAAGAGAGAGGGATAGAGAGTTAGAAACGTTGATGAGAGAGAATCATCGATCAGCTGCCTCTTGCACACCCCCTACTGGGGATGTGCCCGCAACCAAGGTACATGCCCTTGCCCGGAATCGAACCTGGGACCTTTCAGTTCGCAGGCCGACGCTCTATTCACTGAGCCAAACTGGTCCCGGCAATAACAGCATTTTTAAAAATTTGGCCAGGTGACCTACTGATCTCTTTATCCTTATATTTTAATATATTACCATAGCAGTACAACAATACAATTCACTATATGCCCAAGAAAAGAAGAGTAGGTATGATTGAGTATGCATGAAGCTAAATGAAAGAACTTCTTTCTATCCCCCCAAATGGAAGGACTTCATGGAAACAAGTCTGCCTCACTGAAGATGTTTTCCTGTGCACAAAGTCATTATAGTTCAGTGAAGCATATATGATTAATTACATGGGCTAATTTTATGTTGCCTCCAGATTACACCTAATTTTTGTTCGTTCTTTAAGGACACACAATTGTGTGCAAGAGTCAAAGAGGAAAGGTGAATGAACGCTTTTGACCATTATAAAATAGGGGGGGCGGGTATTACTATTTTTCACTAGATGTTCAACATAAAAGGTCTAGGACAGGGCAGGAAAAGAAATAGAAGACTAAACAGTTTTATTACCTGCCCATTTCACTTTAAAAATCACTTCTATGAAGTTCCACTGAAATATAACTGCATCATAATTAAAATGGCTAACACTAAAAATACTGACCATACAAAGTATTGTTGAAGATGTGAGAAACTGGAACACTCATACACTGCTGATGGTACATTACATTTGCCTATATAAATAGTACCACATCTTTGGGAAAGAGTTCTACAGGTTTTTAAAAAGTTAAGCATGCCACTGGTAAACATTCAGCATTCCACTCCTAAACTTTAACCTGAAGAATAAAAGCATCTATACTAATAAAAGAGAAAGATGCAAATTGACCATACCTTTGCAACACCCACCAGCCAATCAGGAATGGGTATGCAAATTAACCCAACAAAGCTGGTGGGTTAATTTGCATACACAGGTACCAAGTGGCTGGGGGTGGGATGCTTGCATCATTGCCATGGTGATTACACAGGTGTTCTACACCACCCCAGTGGCTCAGGGCCTCGGGACAGCATGGGAAAGTGGGGCCAGAGCAGAAAGAGACTGCTCTGGGACTGGAACAGAAAGAAAGTGCCAGCAGCCAGGGGAAGGAAGGCCCATCTTGCACAAATCTTCATGCTTTGGACTTCTAATATGTCTATACAAAGCCATTTAAACAAATATTCATAGAAGTTTTTGCAATCTTAAAAAATTGGAAATCAAAATGTCCTTTAACAGAAATGCCCTGGCCGTTAGGCTCAGTTGATTGGCATCATCCCTGGTTTGATTCTAAGTCAGAGCACATGCCCAGGTTACTGGTTCCATTCCTAGTAGGGGTGTGTATGGGAGGCAACTGATGGATGTTTCTCTCTCACCTGTATGGTTCTCTCTCTTACCCTCTCCCTTCCTTTTTCTTTAAATCAATAAAAAATATTTTTAAAATAATAAGTAAACAAAATGACCTTAAAGGAAAATATAAACAAATTATTATGCACCTTGCTTACAATGAATACTACTCATCAAGAAAGAATAATGAACTTTTGACACATGCAGTAACAAAGACAAATCTCAAAATAATCATGCTAAGACAAAGAAGCTAGACAATTATAATCTAAAGTGACAAAAAAAGAAAGTGTTGCTACTGAGATGTGTGGTGAGAAGACATATTACAAAAGGACATGAGGAAATTTGGGGAGGGGGTGATGCATATTCTCATTTCCTTGATTGTGGGGATGATTTCAGCTAAAGCTTATCAAATTGCAAAATTTAAATATATTCAATTTTTTTTAATATCAATTATACCACAATGACACTGAAATAAATAAAATCACCTAGCTGAAATATTTGAGCATAGTATCTATCTTAATGGGACTACTGATTAGGACAGATTTTACTCTGTAATAGTAACAATAGTATATTTATATCTTGTAGGTATATATATCTCTTTTTTTCTATTAAAGGCTTTCTATTCTTATGTAGAGAAGTGGGTTCAAAAAACAGTGCCCTTGTGTACATATAGATACAATTAACTATATTGAGAAGTCATTTCTCAAATAACCATCGTAATAGAAATATAGCTGTGCATATATGTTTATGGTAAACTCTTAATTATTTAAGATATTTTAAATAGCCAACCAGTAATGTTATGCTAAGTTAAGGACTTAGATTATTTTTCTAATTTTCTCTCCAATTTTAGAAGAACTTCTATCACCCCAGCCCAATGCCTTAGCATCCCAGAGTTAATCAATCTTTGTCTGATATCAGTGAGTCAATCCATTAATGAATCCTTACAACCAATGGATCCTCCCTTCACACAATTTACCTTTTATTTTCTCAATTTCTCCTGATCTTTCCCCTAAATTTTCTATAGATTTTACTGAGATATTGGAGAGAAAGTGTGTGGAGGGATTGAGCAAAAAAGAAAAAATGAGGAAGAACTCATGGGCACAGACAAGTATGATGATTGCAGCGGGGAGTAGAGTGGATGGAGGTGGAAGAGGGTAAAAAAAATAAATAAATAAAAGAATATTCATTTAAAACATGCCTACATGTTTAAAGCACCTTTCTCCCTCCTCAAAGGAAATAGGATTTTTATTTATTTTACTTTTTACCATTTTTTAAAATTTTTTATTGATTAAGGTATTACATGTGGATATATCTTCTCATTGCCCCTTTTTCTTTCAAAATAACACACGCTCTAAAAACTTGGTCTATAATAAAATCATTAAAAAAAAAAAAAAAAAGATGATTCCTGAGAAATTTACTGACTCAGGGGGAAAAAAATGTCTATTTAAACATAATGTAGACATATATATTCATATAATTGTCAAATCAAATGCACATATATTACTACTAATTTCATATTATCTATCAATGTTCTTTAATTATCAAGAACTAAGTAAATTATAATAATTTAGATTTGTCTGTCCATATTGATTAATAAGTTTAATGGCATTCTTTCTTTGTTGGGAACTCAATACAGGTATTGAGAGCTTATACAGTAAAAACTGTCAGAACAATAGCTCAAAATTGTCTCATTGATGAAAGAAGAAAGAAAGAAAGAAAGAAAGAAAGAAAGAAAGAAAGAAAGAAAGAAAGAAAGAAAGAAAAGAAGAAAGAAAGAAAGAAGGAAAGAGGGAGGGAGGGAGGGAGGGAGGGAGGGAGGGAGGGAGGGAGGGAGGGAGGAAGAAAAGAAGGAAGGGAGGGAGGGAGGAAGGAAGGAAGGAAAGAAGGAAGGAAGGAAGGGAGGAAGAAAGAGAGAAGGAGGGAGGGAGGAAGAAGGAAGGGAGGGAGAAAAATTAAGAAAGAGAAGAAATAGAAAACAGAAAGAAGAAAAAGTCTTATCTGTATATACTTTTTCTCTTTGTTAATCATAACATGCACCATATAGATTAGATTTTCTTTTTTAGTTCTCAATCTTAGTTGCATATTTAAGGGTCACTTGGAAACTTCAAAATTTTTTTAATGTCTGGGTTATCTCTAAACCAGTGGTCGGCAAACCACGGCTCCTGAGCCACATGAGACTCTTTGTCCCCTTGAGTGTGGCTTTTCCACAAAATACCACTGCCTGAGCAAATCTATTTTGAAGAAGTGGTGTTAGAAGAAGTTTAAGTTTAAAAAAATTGGCTCTCGAGAGAAATTTCAATCGTTGTATTGTTGATATTTGCCTCTGTTGACTAATGAGTTTGCCGACCATTGCTCTAGACCAGGGGTCCTCAAACTTTTTAAAGTGGGGGCCAAATCACGGTCCCTCAGAGAGCTGGAGGGCCGGACTATATGAACTACTAATTCCTACTGTAACACCTCGGCTGCGCTCACTGCCCAAAAAACCTGGCGGGCAGGATCAGACTCCTCTCCTGGCCGCATGTGGCCCGCGGGCCGTAGTTTGAAGATGCCTGCTCTAGACCAACTGAAAAGAATTTCTGGGACTGGTGACTTTAACACAAAGAGGGATTTGAAAACCCTGTCTTAAAAGGATAGGACTAGGAAATTAAATGTGCAAATTGATAACAGAAGTGCTAGGCAGCCCTAATCTTCTCACCACACCTTGATGTAACCTTAATGTCTGCTGTCCTCTCATTCTCTGGCCATTTTGTCTACCACATCCACCATGGCTCACCTTTTGGCATCCCTTCTGGTTCTCCTCCCACCCCACTCCCCACCCCAAATAAAACCAATAAGAAAATGAAATCTTAGCCATGGAGACTTTGCTGAAGACTGTGACGGGGACTCAGGTAGGATACTAGACAATATGGCATCTATAAAACACTACTGGCAGGTCAAATCTGGCTGGTGTCTGTTTTTGTAAATAAAGTATCTATCATTTGTTTGTGTATTGCCAATGGCTGCTTTCCTGTTGCAACAGCAGAGGTGAGTAGTTGCCATAGAAACCATATAGCCCACAAAGCCTAAAATATTTACTATATGAGACTGTACAGAAATACTGATGACCCTTGACCTATGACATAGCTTCCCAAATTTAATTTTCTACAATTGGCCTTCAAGTATTTTCATCATAAGGTGGAGTAAAAGAAAAGGAGAAAAACCCTTTATTAATTCTGAGATTTTTCACAGAGCTCAGGAATTTCTGTTCTCTTCTCCTACAACTTGATGTACCTCATTCTTTATTTTATTCATTCATACATTTGTTTTATTCTTCTATTCAATGAAAATGTTTTTTTTTTGTTGTTGTTGTTTTTACATAGACCCATTAAGATCCTGAGGAATGATAGAGATGATAAGAGGCAGGAAAATCATTTTATCATGAGGAAGTCTTCTTAGAGAAGTTGAAATTTAAATTTGATATATTTTTTAAAGTAGACATTGAACTGCAAAGATACAAAAGGAAGCAGAAGGAATGAATAAATACAAAAATTAAAGTCAAAACACTCAAAAGGTATTCAGTAACTGAGTACATAGTCTCTATATCTAGATTAAGGTTTTCATGTAAGTCAGTGAAAGACAGGATTAGACTTCAAAATAGGTTGAAAGCCATTCTAAGAGCATGACAGTTCTTCAATCCTTGCTACTCTGATAGTGGTCTCCAGACCAGTAGTAGGATGTCCTGGAACCTTTTTAGAAACACAGATTTTTCTGCCCAAACCCAGACCCGAATCAGAGTCTGCATTTTAACAAGTTCCCCAAATCATTTGCATACAAGTTAAAGTTTGAGGTGCACAGGTGTAGGACAGGAGACCCACCTGTGTGGCACAGAAAGTACTGGATTAGGGTTCCTACACTGTCATTCCCAAACTCAGTGTCGTCAGGTAAGTCACTTCAAAGCCCTGAGCTTCAGCTTATTCATATACAAAAAGATGGGTTTTGAGCCTTTCAACTCTATTCTCTTATTCCAGGGGGGTGAGCTAACAGGAGATTGAGATGTGAGAAGTGAGATAATCAGTTTTGCTCTAGGAAGACCAACCTAAGGACAATTTGAACATGAATTGGAGATGGGGGAGGGGGAGAGTAAAAAAAACTGGAATATCAATAAAAAGTATCATGTGGTATTTTAAACATGAAGTCACAAATTAACACACTGTGTGGGCAAAATTATTTACTAATGTAGATATCACCTTAGTATTAGCATTATTTTCCACTTTATGCATTTCTCTTAAATACATTTTTATTAATGCATTAAACTCAAAGACACAGGTCATATCAAAAGAGTGAATATGAGAGAGAGAAGAGAGAGAGAGAGAGAGAGAGAGAGAGAGAGAGAGAGAGAGAGAGAGAGAGAGAGGGAGAGAGAGGAACTGGGGGTGGGGGGAATTCTTCCAAAATCCAGTAGTTGCAAAGAAATTCAAGCAATCACAATGAAATGTGTTAAAAATTATAAAATGAATTGTTTTTTAAATTGTCACTCCTTCGATGGCTGGCATCTTTCTGATTAGAATATTGTAGCAAAAGTCATAGGGTCTCAGAAAGAACAGACCTCATGCCTTATTCAAAACTAGATACAACATTAGCATTACTAAAGGCATAAAGTTATTTTTATCTTTTTATTACATTTATTGAAGTGACATTGGTCAACATGATCATATAGGTTTCAGGTACAGATTTCTATATTACAAAATCTGTATATTTACACCATGTGAAAGGCATGAACACGTTGACAAAATGCTGCTCTTCTTACTCCCAAAGAAAACGTTCACTTTAATATGTTGTCTAGTGACCAACTTGAAAGGTAGAGATATTTCTAACTTGTCTTTATTTACTTTTCAAAACATTTCTTTTAAAAATATATATATATATCTTATTGATTTCTTACTGAGAGGAAAGGAGAGGGATAGAAAGTTAGAAACATCGATGAGAGAGAAACATCGACCAGCTGCCTCATGCACACCCCCACTGGGGATGTGCCCGCAACCAAGGTACATGCCCTTGACCGGAATCGAACCTGGGACCTTTCAGTCCGCAGACTGACACTCTATCCACTGAGCCAAACCGGTTTCGGCTCAAAACATTTCTTCATTATAAAATTTTCTTCCAGCCCACAGCACATATCCTTAGCCATCACTTCCAGATAAATACAGAGCATCTATGTGAATGGATTGAATTAAGCAGATCCACTTCATGATCTTTTATTTATGTCCAACCACATTTAAAATAAATAAGGTAATGCCCATAGAACAAGGTTGTATGGGTCTTAGATCTATTCTTTTCATCACACCTCTTTTGTTCTATCTTGCCTAGCAAATCAGATGCTAGATATATTTTGATTAGTTTGTACTTTAATGGATCATGTATCGAGGGTCCACCTTTCACATTGGGGCCATTAATTTTTCTTGAGTCTGATGTAAAAAACAGGTAGAGCTTTTTTTGTGTGTGCTGATTGAAAAGTGATGGATTATTTTCATGTGGTAAGAAACACAATGTTTTCTTTAGCACAGCAGGATATAATGTTTGCAAGGTCTAACAGTGAAATATTATGCATATCTGCCTCTGGCCAGCTGCCAGAAATGGAACAGCGAAATCAGAGGAGATTTTGAATTTGAATCTTAAAACCAGGGCAGCCTACAAAGAAACTAATGAGCCATTCCAGGCAGAAAAAGCATTTGTACTAATAGATGGTTCCTGCCACACACTCCAGCATTGAACAAAATGGTAAATAATTATTCATTTAAATGTTACCTTGAACTTTATTTCAAGGGGAAAGAAAAGATACTTATTTCGAGTAATTTCCGATAGGCACCACTGCAATTTTTTTTTCTATCCCCAACTCAGAGGCCCTTGAGATTCCTTTCCCTGTGCAAGGAGAGTCATTTTCCATACAGTTTTTTTTTTTTTCTCCTCGTGTGGCTGGGGGGAAAAAATGGACTCACAGAAAATTTTATCACACCTTTCTTTCGTTTTTAAAACTGGTATTTTTCAAATCAGTACGCAGCATCCTGAAAAGGTTTGACGTGTTAGAAAAAATAAACACATAAGAGCAAGTTGTAGAGGTGGGGGAGGGCAGGTTTTGAGTTCTCTGAATGTCTGGAGCTCCTTTGTTTCCAAAGTCAAGGGCCTGACAGTGAGAATGTATTCTACACTTTGCATTTTTTTTTAAATTGTTTTGGGAAGCTATTGGTATAGGAAGGGAAACACAATCACACAATCCGTATGTGTGTTTACATCTAACTGATCAGGATACCGTTTTCTGAAAAATATTGGTGTCTTATGAAGTTGGAGACTTTTTTTCCCCTGAACTTTTAAACTTTATTTCATCTTATTTTAGGGCAAGGAAATGTCATTTATTCTCTTGCTTAGTTTTGATGGAGAAGCGACACAATCCTACGGAAAATCCACTTGCTGTTACTCTCCCCCTGGCGAAGAGAGAAATCTAATGGGAAGAGACACTGGCTACCTCTTGATGCCTTATGTATTTCATGTTGCTGTATTTCAGTTCCCATTTTAAAGGTGGAATTGTGACTTTAAACAATGGACTTTCACTTTGAAGGCCATAATAAACTCTCAGCATTGGAACCCTGCAGGGAGGGTGCTCCACCCCTGAGAAGCACACGGGGGGGGGGGGGGGGGGGGGGGCGGGGGAGAAGAGGGGAAGGAACCACTGCAGTGTCGCATCTTGCTGTTTGAAAATCACAAGTGGGACATGCTTGTGTGTGACACGTTCCATCAGGCCGTCCTCCTGCCTGAGTTACTGGCCAGGTGTTCGTTTTCCTGGAAGCTGCATTAACTCTTCTGGGCCCCTAGGGTCCTGCAGAGGAATTTACTGCTATGTCGCCCCAAATGGTGCTCCTGTGGCCCAAAGCCTGCTCTATCTCCAAATCCACACAAAACCTCAAAGACCTATTAGGAGTGGTTTATAAATTAGGAGAATATGGTTTATCTTCTACTTACTATTTTTTCAATGTCATGGATCACACAGTGATTTTTTTTTATTTGTTTGGTATATATAAACAAGAAGTTATTTTAAAGAACTTAGAAATCACATAGCCTGTGTATTAATCTACCAACCAGCCCCCAAGATCTTAATTTAAATTTAAAAAAAATGAAGTTCCATAAAGTATGCAAAAATCATGTAACCATAAATTTAAATGTTTCTTTTAAAAATTGCTGTGCAATAGTCACACATGTTAGAAAACGCACTGTTGTATATTTTTTTTTTTAAAAAAATCAATTCTATAAGGGCTCCCCTTGTATTTAAATTGTGTGAATAAATCTGCTTTGTCCAGATGGTTAAAAACTCATTAAGAATTAGGAATAAAGAAGATCAGAGAACCTTAAAGAACGTATTAGTAGAATGCTTGGATACGTATATTTCTAAGCAGATTATATCAATTCTAGAAAGACCTAAACTTTAGAGAAATGTGTGAGTGGTGCTAATTTCCTCTAACGCTAACAGACGGTGTTTAGGCTGCCCTAAAACTACAAGATAATATTCAGACTTAGAGGCACAAGGGGAAATGATCCCGGCTATGTTTTCTTTTTGTTCGGAGATGAAAGAAAGCTACACCATTACTGTTGAAATGTTAAATAACAATATGATGATTCCATCATAGTTAAATGAAGATTATACAGTCTACTGGTTCAAGACAACTAAAAAGAACATAAACTACAAAGTATACATTTGCATATGTATAATTATTGTATCTGTAATGTATAAATTACTATAAGAACTAAAAACTATAATTTTTGTTTTTACAGTTTATGTTCCATTTTCCCTGAGCTTTCCTCCTGGCAGCAATCATGTTCCTATTCAGGGGTGGGCAAAAGTAGATTTACAGCTGTGAGTAAGCAAAACACATGAGTTCATGCTTGTACTATTATTTATTGATTAATTATTATTTATTTCTTTGTATTATTTATCTTCTTGTTGTTATTATTTAGTATCCTTACTTATGATTTCTTTTTTAGGTGATGACAGCTGGCAATCTACCTACATTTGCCCACTCTTGTATTTTGTTTTTTATTACATTATTTCCTGATTACCATGTCCTTCAGGTTCATTTCAGCCTATACATTCTAAGTGGTGCCACTTGAGTTGCGCTCTGTCCTGCTTTTTCCTTGGTCTTCCCTTCAGCCTCTGACAATGCCTCAGTGGAGTTCATTTATTAAAGAAAAATAACTGGCCTTTCTATGTGTTTATGTTTAAGGGAATAATGATTCAACATCAGGGCACAATAAATACACAAATTATCCAATGGGTGTTATCAAAATATCTGATTGAAATTTAACATGCTCTTTAGGGCTTTTTTAATTTTTCCCACATTTTATGACACATTTATCCTGAGCAGCTAAAGCCCAAGGATGAGAAAGGATTCACTAGTACAAACTGTGCATGGTAGAGCTCCTCTGAACATTGCCCAAACTTGTGAAGTGAAAAGCACAGGGGTTGACTAGCCATATACATATTTTTAATAATCGCACCTCAAACATATTTTGCTGCTGCATAATCAGATGCCTTAGGTGTGCCAAATATACTTACTCTCTAAGGCTAAATGAAGAATTTGCAAGTAAGAAAAGCAATTGCTGTTTCATTACATGCCTGTGATTATAGAACACTAAGACAAGTCAGAGTTCTTTTTCTAATATCAGATTTGAACTTTACCATATTTTCCCAGGAGCAATTTTCTATCACAAACCACAGTTACCCACCAGAAATAGTATTGGAGGATGATCTCGGCAGTGTTCAACTTTTCTTTCAAACGTTCTTGGCGTGTTCACTTGACTGAGACATTTCTATAATTTATGGACACTGAATCCATTTTTCAGATAGTCACTCCCTTCCTATAGATTCAAGAAACTCCATGCTTTTGTAAGAGTTTTCAATTCATACACATATTAACAAACAAAAGCCAATTTAACCTTTGAAAACGTTACAAGGGACGGACTCCTATTGCACCCTAGCAAGGCAAAGCAGGAAGAAATTTTAACAGATAGATCTTAAAACACTCTCTCCTTTAAGAATTGTAGAGTTGCAAATGTTTCGATACTTAAGACCAACGGACAGATCTTTTATGAATATTTGGAAAATCATCCTTAGCCCAGAAAAGATGCGAAAAGATCATCATATATGTTTGGGAAAGCTGAGTGGTGGTAGAAAAGACTCTCGCATGCTAAGAGCAGAAGGAGAATGGTAGTTATTATTAATTTAGAAAAACAAAGGAGCAGCCCAGCTTTTCAGTAATGTGGCAAAGTCGTGTGCTCTTGAAGGGGGGGGGGGCGCATTGTAATTGGATTTTAGAGTAATTTAGAAGACGAGATAAGATGTAATGGGTGTGTATTAGAGGTTAGAACTACAACAGAAACCCATAACGCAAGGGTTCATTGCACTGGGAGAAAACAGAACAAAGAAAAGCAGCAGCGACCGAAAATGGCCTGAGTGGGAAGCAACAAGGTGAAGCAGGCTGGGGAGACCGGCCTGGGCGGGGAGGATCTCGGTTGTTGGCGCCTGCTGTGTTGCAGGCTCAAGCTCCTCCAACAGAGACAGTTAGGATCTCGGGCTTCCTTTAAAACATGTTTTCTTTAGTGACTTGGTCACCTCCCACCTCCCTCTCCTCCCTACCAGCCAGTTCAGCTGGGCCTTTCTTTCCCCCAGCAGCCCACCAGTTCATCAGGGATGCTCAGGCCCTTAGCCAGCCCTCCTGGGGATCCCCTACTGGATCCCGGGTTGCCTCAGGGGAGGTTGTGGGGGTTCTGTCTGCAGGCTCCCCCCTGACACCACACACACACACACACACACACACACATACACACACACACGTGCTCTCACACTCACATACATGCAGAATCAGCCTGCTGTCCTGACTTCTTGGTCTCTCTACAGCCTTCTCCGGGGAACTCTGGGCTTCTGCCCACTGGGAGAGAAGGAAAAAGAGTCAGAAAAAAAACATAATAAAACTTGCTTCCCAGCCCACCAATTTTCATTCATCCCAAGCCTTGGGCAGGTAAATGCACTCTTTCGCCCCTTTACCAGGATGCCTTCCCAAGAATCTATTACATGGGTCTGAGCTCTCAGGGGAAGACCTCAGGTGAGTGGCTTCTTTTTTGGGGGTAAATCATCTAAGCGCCGGCAAGGAACTCCAGCTTCTAGAATCTGAGAGCTGAGCCGCTGGCGCGGAGGGAATGGATCCTGGAGTCAAATTCCATCCCAGTTACCGGCGCTTGGCTACCCCCTGCTGGGCGGGAAGCTCTCCGCCTTACACCATCCGGATCCAGGGTCAAACTTCCTCCCAGAGCCGGGGATGGGATTCTCCTGTTTCCTGTCCAATTGTTATCACAAGTCCCAACACGAAGCTGGGGGGTGACGTTCCCTCCCAATCCCCCAGAGGCGTTAACAATGTGTTTTTTTTTCCTCCGGCCCTTTGTGTGCCAGTTTAAGCAGAACAAATCTATTTATTTTTTGGAGGGTTGGCTTATTAAAAGCACACACATAACTCAAATTATATAGTGAAATGACTTTAGGCTTTGTTGAGCATGAAAAGTGCACTCGCTCAAGCCCCATTTCCAGCTTTTTAGTGCATCGTTTTCTTCTGAAGCAGAACAGAGGTTATGCTAAGGAGACCCTGGGCCCAGAGGCCTAACATGGAGCCTAACCCTCAGGCTTTCTCTAGCCCTCTGCTCCCCACAACCCCTCTTTTGTTCACCTCTCCAGAAAATCCTAGCCACACGAAGTAGGGAACTTGGGCAGATATGTGTAGATGGGAAATCAATTCTTAACTGGATCAAGTTTTCAAACACAGATTAACACGTTTTAATTGTCCTGCAAGCTATTCTTAAAGTCACTCCTAACAGAATCCAGACTGGAGGAAATCCATTGCCATCACTCTAATGTGTATACACGATTAAGACAGTTATGAAACCTCGGACACGTTTGGAAGACGTGGCTTAAAAGTGCCTTTAATACATAATAAAATAAAGTAAAATATAAATACCAGGAGATTAGTTGTTATAAGCTGTAACACAGCTGCAGTGACAAGAAACTGCAGGAACATGTAAACAGAGGGTGCTTTTAGTCACTCAGTGACCCACATGTCTTTCTCAGACCCACACAACTCTAATTCCAGCACACTTTCTCATTTCATTTATTTTGCATACCAAAGCAGAAAAGAGAGGGACATTCAGATTGAGTAAACAGAGGCTTTATAATATACAGCCTCCAGGCTGCCAGATAGACAACTTCTGTTTACATGGAGCTGTGAGGGTAAAGAAACAATGTCAAAATGGTATCCCTTCCTGCTTTATTGGTGTGAAGTGAAAACCCAAATATACTCACCCACGAATTAATAAGGGACGAATGGGCTTCTAGCCTTGCACGGCGTGTTAACGTGTCAGAACTCTTGAACTCCACATCTTTTCAAAGCCTCGGAAATAAACACAAACGTTTCTCTCTGTCAGAAGCCGGTAAACAAATTAGGGTTTTGCTAACTCCTCCAGTTGTTTTGGTTCCATGTTGTGGCCTCGAGAATCAGCCCTACACGATTTCCAGCTGAAGCGGGCTGGGCTGGATGCCTTAGCGACTGAGAGAAGCGAAGGGTTGGCCCCGAAGGAAGAGACTGACTGGAGATTTTGACATTCCTGTGGAGCAGCAGGGTAGCCAGAGACCTAGGATACAGACTACCAATTACTGTTTTAGCACAAGCCTCACTCAACTCCTATTTTTTCCCCCTGATGATTTCTGTGTCAGCTACTGTACTCAGGCCCCGATCTTGCAGTAATTCAGAGAGTTTACTGAAGTAGGGCTGGGCAGGGGGACCCCAAGCAAAGAAATAAGCTTTATCTGCAATGCAGGAAGTTTAATGTGAATTCAAGCAACACTGGCCAATCACGCAGTTGGAGAAGCAGGTCAGCCTGCCCACCAAGCTCTGTCAGTTGGCATGTGGTTGTTCAATATTTGATCCTGCTCAAGAAATGGAGTAATTCCAACCCTTGCTCTCTGATGACTCCAAACCCTTTTGTATATCAGCCTTTATAATTTTCTCTTCCCATTTTTATTGTACATTCAAGCCGTACCAGCCTTACCAGTGCTAACTACTCCCTTCCAATGAATCAATCAACAACTCAGACACTTGAGGATCTTTCTTGTGTTTGATGTACACTGAGCTGCGAGGGTACAAAGTAAATGAAAGATAGTGCCCTAGACCTAAAGTTTATTAAAATACAACAGGAAAAACTATATTAAACCAATAATAGCAATGGGATACAAGCAAAAGTAAGATAAGATTGTCCAAGATGAAGGACTTCAAAGAAGAGAAATATCAATGGGTCCAGAAAACATTTATGCAGCTTTCAATAAGAAGATAAAACCTGAATGAACTATTACCTTGATTGTGGTGATGCTATCATAGGTGTGTGCATATGTTCAATTCATTGAAATGGATACATTACATATGTACAACTTTTTGTATATCACTATACCTCAATAAAACTCTTTAAAAACCTGATTGGGTAGTGAAGGCCTGGGGCAAGGGGCGAGGGTAGGCTAGAAGAGGTCAATGGGGAGTATATGGGGACATATGTGATACTTTCAATAATAATGATTTAAATTTTTTTAATTTTAATTTTCAAAACCTGAATGAATTAAACAATAGAAAACAGTGTTTGAGTGATCATTCTGTATCAGACACCACCCTAAATACTATCATGTGTATTATCTTCTTCAATCCTCTTACTAACCCTTAGAGAAGATAATAATTTACCTCTATTTCAGAGGTGAAAAAATTAAGGCCTGGAAAAGTTAGAATCTTCTGAAAGCTTATAAGTGGTAGGACTGAGATGTGACTGCTAACCCAGGACTTGTAAAACTATACTGTAATAAGATGAGAGAACAGGTTTAAAAAAAATCCAGATGACTGCAAGTCAGCCTTCCCTTTTCAGCTGGGTGGCTTTCATTGTTCTGCCCTGGAGTCACATTTGCAAACATTGTGAACCAAAAGAATCTGAGACTGTGCCACACCCCCATGGAGTTCAGTATTGCATAATTCAATATACATAGTAAAGGCCTTAAGAACCCCCAAATTGCATATGAAAAAGACACGTGTGTGGCCAGTGAAAGAGATTCAAATAACATTGAAAAGAAATGCATGCAGCTGCAAAAGAACCAGCAAGAAAAGGTAAAAAAACAAACAAAAAAACAAACAAACAAACAAATAAAAACAAAAACAAAAAACAAAAAGTTTCTTGATCCTTTTGTCATTTGGAGTTTTGCTCAGAATGATCTAGGTGAGGGGTAGGGTAGTTACAAATTCAGATGCCTCCCTTCTAACAATTTAGGCACCTGCCACAAAACCAAATGGAGGCCCACAAATTGTATGCCTTTATTTTTAAAAATATAACCAAGCTGACAAACTCTTAAAGTAAAATGTGTTTTATCTTCCTACATGAACTAACCAGCTGGAAGGCCAATATTGAATTTAGAATTCTTGGACTACTTGGAATTCTGTGTTAGAATGTGGTCATGTGGGGAGAGTTAACTCACAGCCCTGATCCCCAACATCAGAATCCATCCTATAGTCCCATTTCTCTATTAACCTCTGTCTCTGTCCTGCAGCTAAAGGGCCTCACACATCTAGCTAGGTGCACAAAGTCCCACCCTAAGCACCCAATTTTCCACCCCTAGTCTTCAGAGTGTCACAGTGTGTCTTTAGGAAGAAAGACCCAAGTGTGGGGGCTAAAAAAATAAATTAATATTTTCCCCAAAAATCAAATTGTAATACATGTACATGGAGAATTCATATAAGCATGAAAATTCCAAAGACACTGAGGCAACATTGGGCACATCAGACATTTTTGACAAAGGAGAAAAGACGGTAAACAGGGTATTAGATTTGAGAAGTAAGCATGGGTAAATCACAGGTAATTGAGGAAGAGCAGAACACCACTGGCAGGGCAGATTCTTGCTAAGTGACTCAGGAACAATGGGACACAGGAAGTATCTAGCTAACAGCCTGCTGTCTAGAGCCCTTTGTTCACCATATTTTATTCAACCTAGACTAAGGAACATACTAAAATCTTCTGAAGGAGGTTTCTCTGTCTGAATCTCTTGGGCAGGAGAGGAAGAGGGTCAAAGGTTTCCTCTGAGTCTTATCTTACATAATAAATAGGTAATATGCAAATTGACCCTCACACCCTCACAAGATGGCTGCCTACGACCAGGCCAGCAAGGAGATTAGTGAGGGACAACCAAACAACTGAACAGCAGGCTGCGTGAGGTGACCAGGCCAGCAGGGGCTTATGAGGGACACCAAACGACTGAACAACCAGGCTGCATGGGGCAACCAAGCTTTGGGGGGGGGGTCCACCAGGCCAACAGGGGGGCAGTTGGGGGTGACAAGGGTGGCAGGCAGATGAGTGATTAGGAGCCAGCAGTCCAGGATTGTGAGAGGGATGTCCAACTGCCAGATTGGAGAGGGTGCAGGCTGGGCTGAGGGCCTCTAGTTTCCCAATAAACAGCTTAAAATCAATATCCCAAACGGCAGCTTTAGAATGGCAAAATTTGGGTTCCCTTTGCAAGGAAAGGGCCAGGCAGGCTTGGTGTCATTAGCTCTGGGAATCCCAGGAGCCTGGGTGCCTAGAACATAATGTAGATACTTGCTACTCACAGCACTGAGGGATTTTTAGAAATGTGGAATCCCAGACACATCAGAAATACTGAATTAGAATGTCATTTAAGACGAACCTCTGGTATGTCATAAGCACTTTAAATTTAGGAAAGCAGAGGGCTAAAGGGAAAGGTGCCTGATTGACAGGCAGGCTCACTTATCCTAAGAACTCATCCCCCTGTAGGAAAAGGTGTGGCTGAACAGGGCAAAGATGGAGCCCTTCTTGCTCAGGTCTGAAAGTTGACAAAAGGCCAGGAAGATGACAAAAGTGCTATGGTAGGTCTAGTGTAAAAGACACATGTCACAGTCCCTGAGGGGGATGTTGAAGGTGTCAGCCATGTCCAAAAGAATTAGCCAGTGAACAGCTACAAGTCATTGGGGTCTTGCAGATTTGCTGGTCATCGGGGAGGTCATATTGTGGACAGGTGTAATTAATATACTAGACTAGTAGCTCTCATGGTTGGGGAGGTTCAAAAGAATGAGTATCAGAATCTCCTGGAAAGGCATTAAAAAATATTTATGTTCTTACCTCCACCCCAGAGAAAGTATCTAACATTTTGATTGAAGAAGACATATACATTTTTATATTAAACAATAAACAGGTTATATTGATAGTCTGAATCCTCCCTACCTTCTGTTGAAAATTTTTTTGGATAACAAAATACACCTAGTTATTTCCATTGATTGTCATAATAGGCCCTGGAGGGGGATGATGATCTGCCTGATTTTTTTTTGGTCATTATCTTGTCTCAAGTATACATGTGAAGGAAGGTCCACTCTCCATCCCTCATAGTAGGTGAAAGACAAAAAAAGTTGGATAAACCAAAAGGAAGGTAGTATAGTTATAAAAAAAAAATCCCAAGACCACCACTTCCTTTTCTTTATCCACATTTCTACATATGTATTATTGCACAAATAATATTCAAGTCATAATTCAAAAAGCATTTATCTTTGACACTGGAATGCAATGCTACTGTTCTTTTTAAACAAATATTTATGGAGAGCACACTACATACTAGGCACTTTCACATACGTTGTTTCATTTAATCCCGACAATAATTCTTTGAAGGAAGCCTATAAGCAGTCAAAGTCACAAAGAGGATGAATGACCTGCCCAGCTCATTTATCAGCAAGCTAGTGGGAGAGTATCTCCAACTCTTTCCACAACGATGCTTCTTTCACTTAGTTATCTGGGGCTGCTGGAAACAGGACATCCAAAAATATGATCACTCATTATAGAAGTTTAGATCTTGCCTGCAGAGCTCAGTCTAAAAATCTAAACATTTTGGAGAAAGACCTTTTAATATTTCTTGTCCATTTTCTTGACTTCTAAATAAAGGATAGTTGAATGTCCATTAGCTAACCTTTTGCTTATAATTCAGAGTCATCTTCATGAAAATTCTTATTGTGTGGCTGTTTAGAAGTATGAGGTTTGTATTTTCTATTTTCTTAATTTTCTGTCCCTTTCCCACTCCTCTCTTATATGTCAAAATAAGCATTAGGAAGGAGAGCCCAAGGGGTAAAGTGCATGGAATCAGTGTAAGGGCTTTGTGACCATTTCATGGGCTGGAGGACCCCTTTGATTTCCAAATTTGGGGATAAAGTTGCTGGTGAACTAACTTTTAAATAAGTTAGGAAGTAGCATTTGAAGTCCTGGGACAATAAAATCATTTACATAAGTCAGTCTCACTTAAATTCCTGAACCACACAAATGATGCAGCATAGATCCCACCACTTACTGAAGAATGAAATGAGAGCAGAGTGTGAGTTAAGAGCATGGACTCTAAAGCTAGACGGAGATAGTCTGTCTTTGTCCTTCACTGGCAGTGTGACCTCCAGCAAGTTATAGTGCTTTTCTATGCACCACTTTTCTCACCTGTTCTTATGAGGATAAAATAGGTTATTTATACTTGTAGAGCTCTTCAAATAGAGACTGGCATGTAAGAATTGTTTTTAGCTCGTAAAATAATATAGACAGAAGCCAAATTCTGATGGGGGGGGAAAAAGTCACAGATAATCCTGAAAGTGCATAATCTAGGATCAACTACATAACTAGAAGGACTTTACATTTGAGGCTCCCTCCCTCCCCAACATTCTGTATGTGATGCCTATTAAAAGGGCCCCTCAGAAGTAGGTTGGTCATTGCTAGTGAACTCCATGGCTTGTGGTAACGTGATCCATCATGAGATGCTGCAACAGGCTGACATTTTCCACATGTAAATCCTGCACTTTGTAATGTAAGAGCAATTACTTTTATGAACAAAATCTTTTCAATCCACCATTTCGAATCCTGTTCTTGCCATGTCATAGTCAAAACATCTGTCCATTAAAGCCAATGTAAAAGTATATTAAACTGAGTGTGTTTGGTTTGGAACATCTGCTTCTTTCTACTGGAATGAGAACTATTCTAAATTCAATGGGTTCAGTCTGCAGGGCTTTCATGAAAACTTTTCAGTCATATTCATGGGGATTATCAAATAGCCCACAGTTTTGATTACTGTTTCAGGTTCAAATAGAATTCAGAGTTCAACAAGGGACTCAATCAAAATAATGACAATAATAACGGCTATAATGCAAAGAATAAAAATCTTTGTGTGACACTTTTACTTAGAGAGTTTCACATATTGCTGTTAAGTATTATATAAACATGATATAATGGCTTGTACTATAATGAGTACTCTATATTTTTTTAAATACCAATATTTTTTCCTTGTTCTTCATTGTGCATTCTTGTTGAAAGTAGTCATAGTTTTCATTCCAAACTTGAAGGAGGAAAAGAATGAACAGAGATTGAATTCAGGAGACCAGGATTGGCATAGATTTCTGATCATGCCTGACTCAACTCCAATAGTTTTCTCTATAGCCTTCCTAGTTGAAGCTGAAACTATGTGAAAGTGTGAATATATTTCCAAGAAACCACTTACTAATAAATATATGTCTAAAGCTTGGTTGTAAAATCACCCCAGGTGCAACTAAAATTTGAAGAAAGATAGCTAAGAAATATAGTCAAGAAAAGATCATTCTTTTGTTGTTTTCAAACCTTTGGCTCATAAACAAAGAAGTGAGGTTTTCTAAAATAACAAAGCTATGTATGTCTTCCCAGCCATGGCATTTTCACTGATCATTTTCCATATTTAATTTTCTTTCTGATCTATCAGCAGTAATTTATTGTAGAATGAATAGAGAACTTCAATTAAAACAAAAACACTTAAGCTTAAGCTCTAATATTATCATTCATTGACTTTGGGCAACTAACACAACAATTCTTTTTCCTTTCTTCAATTCTCAGAGGTAATATATATTGCCTAATCTAGTAAGGTTCAATGTTGGTGAAATTCACAACATGTAAGAAGTTACACATTTATCAAGTGCCTACTATGTGCCAGGCTTTATGAGAGAGATGGTTCACGGTTTAAAATGGTCCCCAATGAATCAAGCCTCTCTGGGTCTATGCTTATGCAAAGTGATTTTACTGTTCCTACCATCCAGAGGTGGAATCTGTTTCCCCATCCCTTGAATCTGGATGAGGCTGGTAACTTGCTTTGACCAATAGAATGCAGCAGAAATGGCTTTGGGGGACTTCTTTCACTTTTACCCAGATCTTCTTTCACTCCTGGAATTCCACCATGATGTTAAGAAGTCACACCTAAACTCCTAGACAGAGAGGCCACATGAGGAGAGAAAGACCTTGCAGGATGAGAAACCACATGGAGGGAGAGGGAGGGCACATGGATGAGGACTGAGCCATTAGCTCTGGCCATCACCACATGGAAGAGATGAACAGACCCCTATGACTCCTGCCCACTTCCTGACCCATAAGATCATGAACAATATTGTGGCCGTTGTGTGAGGTCTGAGGTTTGGCATATATATATATATATATATATAGTTGTTACTATATAAGTAATATACAAGGTGATTTCCACTATATGGTCAATCTGCAGAACAACACTCTGAAGTAGGTATTGTGAATCAGAATGCACAGATATTGAATGTAAAGACCACTCCACAAACCTTTGAACTGACAAGGCAGTTGTTACTGACAGCAAAATCATGAAACTCTCCCGGTCAAGGAACACACTGAAGAGAAACGTTCTGCACCACAGTATTGCTCTGCTTCATGCAATGATTCAGAAAGCTCCAAAAGTTCCCAATAAATCTCTGTCATTTCCCAATAGGCTAAAAGCCTATTGCTGGGTCTTGGAGACTTCAGACTCCAGCCTAATGTAAGTTCTGGGAAGATCAAAACCATTTTTATTATAACAAAATTTTCAGTTTCTCACATTAATGGGAACAAGACTCAAGTTTATATTAAGCATTATGCAGTAGCCTTTTGATGGAGTTTGGCTGGTGCATAGAATTTTAGAGCTAAAAGGAAGCTCAGAGGGCATCTGGTCCAAGCCTCAAATATCATGGCTAAAGAGCTCAGATGCAAGAAACTTGCTCAACTCCAGCCAGCCAGCTCACAGCTGCAGGGCCAAGTCCGGTGCCTGATTCCCAGCCATGGAGCACTTGCTGTGGGCACCTAGGGTAGGATTACCCACATCTGGAATCTTGGAAAGGAAAATTAATTGTATGTCTCCTTACATCATATCTCCTTCTGTTGTCATTAAATCGCATCAAGGCTAGATCTGAAGCCTTTCACAAAAGGGAGAGTCTATTTATTTTTTTAAAAAAACAAGCCAGGATGACTTTTAAAGTAGCATAAAGAAAAGTGCAAAAAAAGGCCTAACTGGCATTTGATCAGATGAAAGATCAGATGGAAAAAAAAAAAAAAATCCCCACTATTTAATTGGGCAATAAGAGCTGGATTCTGAATTCATTATTTCTGATGCTTGTTGGCATTTGAAGCGAGTCACTGTTACCTTCTTAGCATAAAACAAGTGACCAGGAGGACATACCATGCAAGCAGCAACACACACTCTGGATGTGTGCTAAGTGGAAGAAGAAAACAATTACAGCATCCCCTCAGAAACCCGTTTCATTTCCATGAGGCTCACTTGGCTTCTTTTGTGCAACTCTTAGCACAAGTTAAAGTGTATTATCCTGTTCTTAGATGAAGGACTCCTGAGAAATGAAAAGCAAACAGACAACAACAAAAACAGCTTTGTTGGCTCAAGGACTGGGGTTGGTCCGCAGAAGACAACTGGAGTTCTTTATCCTGTGGCCCACATGTATATATTGCCTTGGGCTGTGCCTTCTACAACTGAAATCTTACTGCATGCTTCAAGTGTTTATGTCTCATCTCCCGAACTAGATCAATTTTGGTGAGAATAGAGGCTGTGACTTAAATAGCTTCCTCCACAATGCCTACCAAACTCTATACTTCAAGAAGGAGAAAATTTGCTATAAGAATACAGGGATGCTTAAAGCACATTGCTCTCTTTCCCAGGGTCATCATGTTATGCTGCATTGACCGAAGTCCTTCTCTCAAGAAGAAAAATGAAAAACAAGAAGATACAAACTCAAGTTAGAGAATCTGGAATGAGAATGTAACCAGCCCCAGTGGTCTCTGCACTTTTACAAAGAGCAATCAATGTTAGGCACAAGGGCACCTGTAATCTACAAAGGACTCGAGGGACAATAGATATGCACATTATACATTTGGGAAGGAGGGTACCACCGTAGTGTGGTCATACTTTGTGATAGGAGCAGAGAAGGAAACCTTTGTAGGTTGGGAGTAGGGAGGCAGCACTGCATTGAAGTCTCAAATTACAAGGTAACCTTCAATTTGCATCATGGGTACTCCTGAATCTGCCACAGATCCCAGACTACCCCTACATGACCCAGGAAAGAGGAAGAGAAGGGGGGTTGGGGGAGGTGTCTACCTGAATTAGCTAAATAATGCAAACAAAGTTCACAAATGGGTCTTTCTTTCCCTCCTTTGGGGTGTGCCAGGAATGCCTCCTATCCGCCTCTGTCATTTTTTTTTCTTCTTCAAGTTAGATATTTGCTCTTCTCCCAGAAACCCTTTCTATTGACAGAGTAACAGAAGAGCAAATTTTAGCTTGAAGTTTTTCCACAAAGCAGATGTCTTTTCTTGTGAGAATTGGCATATTTTTACCCTCAGAATGATCTCTGCTTTCATATGCCTAATTAAATTTTAGAGGTCCCCTGCTTAAATAAAGATTTATTAGCTGTTAAAGTTGTAGCATAATTCTTCTGCCACCTACATGCTATCCTTGAACATATTTACAAGCAGACTAGCTTATCCACTATAAAAATAAGGGTGATTTAATGCTGTTATGTTATTGGTGTCAATTACCCAAATTCAGCTTTACAATAGAGCTTTCTGAAGATTCTGCTATTTGACTTGCAGACTGTCACTGTGCTTGAAGAAAAAGAGTCTGTGAATTTCAGCTATTTAGTGTTTGAACTAGTCTAATGGAGGTAATCAGCCAGTCTGGAACATGTTCCCCGTATGAACATGATCACGTCACTCAAAGGCCTTCTTCATGTGGGTAAGTGCTCAGGTACTGACATCCATGCGTTCAGTGAGATATGCAAAACTCATAGGAAGATTGACTGTGATGTTTCAAAAAACCACTTCTGCAAAACAACAGCCTAGACATCTTTTTGTTTTCTGGGATTTTTCGCTATAATTGTGCCAACCCTAAATTTTGGCAACACTCTTAAATTTTTCAGGATTAAATTAAATTTGGCAACATTTGCAAGCTTCTGAAGTCCTGTTTTAATGAGGACATTTCTAAGCATAGATTGCATTGTGCTTATTTCTCCGCCGAATTACTCAATCTAATCAAACCTTCAGATTCAATGCCGTCAGGCCAGTGAAAATCCTCACTGACCTCAAGTTGAAATATCCCTTGCACACAAAATCAGAACAACCCGAGTCTGAGTGGGGACATTGGGTAGAAACAAAGTATGTGTTTAGTTATTTAATAAACTGGAATATTTTGAAAGACACGACTTCTATTTTCTAATATACAGGAAGGAAGAGACTTTTTCATTTCTTAAATCATCAAGTAATTGTTCAGATGCTTCCTAGGCAAGACAAAATGTATGGATGCTTCCCTGTGGAAGTTGAAGGTCAGTGGCTTGGCATTCTAATTTTTAAAATAAAAAATAAAAAAAGAAAGATAGTATAATTTGAGAGTTAGAATTAAAATGGTCTTTACAATTCTGTGGTACTATAATCCAAATAATTTTTATAAAAATACCTCCATACTTCCTAGCCAGTTTCACTTCAGCCTGCAGAATGAAGGGTCCTGGGTTTGATTCTAGTCAAGGGCACACACTTGTAGGAGGCATGCAGGATACAGCTCTCTCTCATCATTGATGTTTCTATCCCCTGCCTCTCTGAAATCAATAAAAATATATTTTAATAAATAAATAAATAAATAAATAAATAAATAAATAAACCTCCACATGTATTTCCATCCATCCTAAAAGCATTCCAGTTTTGAATAGTAATTTTATGTTACCTTGTAATTTTACTGTAGGTTTAATAAATACAACTTCTTGCACCTTTGCGGTTCACATAAAATTAGAGGTTTTGTCTCATTGTGTTTATCTACCTACAAACACACATAAAAACAAACATTTGTGGGCATTTCCCTTAGCCAGAGGGGGACACAAATTAGCTGTTTGTTTGTGGGTTTTTTGTATGTTTTTGTTTTTTTTTCAGTGTGACAGCAATACACATATTATTTTCTTCTTAACTGATTCATTTGTGGGCCTAAATTTTCACATGGAAATTATGGGCTAACACATTAGCCCTTAAAAAAAATAAGTAAAACTAGTAAGAAGGAATAAACATGGGTTTTTTTTTTTTTTCTTTCTTTCTTGTCTGTCATGGCAAATTGCATTGACCTGATGTTCCTTGTAACAAACAGGTGTCAGCATTTTCAAGAATAGAAAGAAAGGTAAGGTGAGGTCAACCCAGCTCTCATGAACCTGTTGGGAACTTATGAGCTTTCTGGCCCTCTTGAGATTTTAGCATGTGTGTTTCTTTACATATCATTTAAGACTCTAAATAAAAAGCAGCATCTATTAAATAACACATTTTCTTGTTTGTGTATCTTAGATTTGTATGGCCAACTAGGTTTTAAATGACCATAAATGCCACAGAGAAAGGGAGAGGGAAACCAGACTGAAACACAACATGCATCTTATAATCTATCAAGTTGTGACTTATTAAAGAAAGGGAAGAAAAAAAAACACAATTGTGTGAACATGTGTGTGCATATACATACTTTTTAAAACTGTTTAATCATTTTATCTCTATCCTAGAGGCCTGGTGGATGAAAATTCATGCACTGGATGGGGGGGAGGGGTCCCTTCAGCCTGGCCTGCCCCCTCTCACAGTCTGGGAAGCCCTCAGGGGTGGGTGGCGACCTGCCAGTCAGGGGAAGGTGATATCCTCATCACATCTCTGCTGCTGCCACTGCTGGCAGTGCAAGCCTAGGCCAGCCCTGGTTACCTGAGCTTCAGATGGCCCTGGGCTGCTGGGCAGGCACCATCCGAGGCTTGCGTACACCTCTGGCTGGCCCTAGGCAGCTGGGCAGCTGACATCCGAGGCTTACCTGTGCCTTGGGCCAGCCCTGAGCAGCTGGGGGACTGAGAGGACTGGGGGACTCCATAGGCAGGCATGCAAATGGCCAACTTGCCTGGGTCATAACCAGCAGTGCCATGCCTGCCATTCAGGAAGGGCTGTGGGGATTGGGCACTGCCAAGTTGTAGCTGTGAGTGTCGCCATCTTTGAGGGCATGTCCGTCAATTAGCATATTTCCTCATTGGCTGTGGGTGACGCCATTTTTGTGAGGGTGTGATGGTAATTAGCATATTTCCTCTTTGTTAGATGGAACATAAAAGCTTAAGCAACCTGCTGACCAATCGACCAGTAGCTATGATGCACACTGACCACCGGGGGCAGATGCTCAATGCAGGAGCTGCTGGACTGCAGTGGCTTGGTAGCTGAGGTTCTTGGGTGATGCATCCAGAGCCAGAGAGGAGAGAGCCCGATTCCAGGGTGCGTCACCTGAGAACCAACCTCTCATAATCCAAGATCCCTCAAAGGATGTTGGAGAGCTGGTTTTGGCCCCATCTTCCCAGGCCAGGCTGAGGGACCCCACTGGTGCACAAATCCATGCACTGGGCCTCTACATGTAAAATATTTTGAGTCATAACAAAAATAGCTATGTGATATTTTATTCAGTAGTAAACACTTTATTTGGATAGTCTTTAAGAAATAAACATTTAGCCTGGCTGGCATGGTTAAGTGCTGACCTATGAACCAGGAGGTCACAGTTCGATTACTGGTCAGGTCATATGCCTGGTTTGCCAGCTGGATCCCCAGTATGGGGTGTGCAGGAGGCAGCCCATCAATGATTCACTCTCATCATTGATGTTTCTATCTCTCTCTCCCTCTCCCTTCCTCTCTGAAATTAATCAAAAGAAAAAAGAAATAAACATCTAGATGTTTGAATTTGGTGGATATAGTTACCACAGAGAGCTTGATTCTATAATTTTTAACACTGGTATGTATAATAAATTACCACAATCTACTTGGAACCACTTGACTAACTTAATTTGCTTGATTAATAATAGGGACAGACAATAGAAAAATAATATAGTACTATAAGACTCATGATTAAATCTATATTTAATAGTCTAATAATTTATTATATTCTGTATTATTTCTTTAAAATATAGAACACTGATTACATGGAATTATTTCATGTGAGCTATTAAAATGAAAGTGCATTTAAAATGTGCAATATGACTTTCTTAAACTCTTACAAGTATAACCAGGGTTTTCCTTACTAGGTCAATCTGTTAAAATCAAGTTAGAAAAACATAGCAAAATAGGTTTTGAGGGCTCTGTCCCCACCCAGAAGTGAAAGAAATCCAGACAGATATTAAAGTCACATTTTTCATTCACTGCCTCCCTGCCACACACACAACTGTGGGAAGATTCATGAGGCTGTCTCTCCTGAGAGCCTGCTGACTATCTGGCATCCAGTCTTTTCTCCTCTCCTGTCCTGGTTCTTCCTGAAAATGTCTCCTTGAGCTGCTAAGCCTCTATGAGTAGTGCCCATCAAAGGCCTCAGCGACACAAGACAATGCCACTGGTGCCCTCCAATGTGCCCTGTCTTTGTTGCTGCCTGAGACACCAATGATGTTTGAGGGCCTCCCCACTTGTCTTTATTTGAGATGCAGGTTAGTCTGCTATTGCTCGAGCCCTGGTATTTGCACTTGTATGTGCTTCTAGCTCTCCTATTACATCTGCTTGCCTAAGCTGTATTTCCCCCATAGATTACCAGGGAACAGATCCTTCTGAATTTATTTTTGTTTTGCTCACCTCTGGCTAGAAGTTTATGTGGGCTGTCCTTAAGGCTGTCTTTTCTGGCATCATCAGATGGAGCTTCTATACCTTGGAGGTCTCCTTAGCATTCAGTTTTTCCTAAGAGATGCCACTATCCCTTTATGCACAAACTCCATGTCTCCTACAAATATGCCCAGAAACTTTTTCACCTCCAATGAAGATGTACAAAGTCCACATAAGGTCTCCTTTTGACATGTAAACAATCCTCTAGTTGTTATTTTTAAAATTGGATATTTTATTGGTTTTTAAATATTACAGTTTTTTGAACTTCATGAATGACATCATCTTATACTCTAAAAATACCCTTGCTTTCTGTATGATACAATTTCAAGGCATAGGAAGAACCCCCAATATAATAGTTTACATTTTGTTTGTCTTTAAAATAACCTGTTTTGGAGGATATGTTTTTTTCTTTCTTTCTTTCTTTTTTCCTCTTACATTTTAACACTTCTAAAATCAGGACATTTCTTACAAACAATGTGTGCATTTCATGTTTGTAATTTTACCTAATCCGCCCCCCACCTTGAAAACACTAGAGGATATATGTAGCTTACATATGATAACTTTGAATCAAGGAAATACAATGTATCAGGTTTTGACTATTTTTTGTTTATTTTTGCTTGGTAACTATATTTGGCCTGACATGTCTCAAAAAAAATGTGTTAATACATAGTAATGCACTGTGGTTCAACTGAATAATTAAAGAGGTTACCTTTGACTCAGGCTTCAATGAACATGCCTGAAGAAACCTAATCAATTTGGTATGAAGATATGGCATGTGTAACTACAAAATAATTTTTCAGATCTTTGATATGTATGTGAGTGCATTATTTTCATGTAAGTCTACTTGGACCAAATATTACCCTGAGAATGAGACAACAAATAGTCCCCTCCTTGGGCTAGAGACACTCACATGAACCAAATTCACAGTCACTGTCATTCTCAATTTCCAACTTAAAGCAACATTTGCTTCATGGGGGCAGCAAATAAATTTCCAACACGCATGTGTGCCTCCCAGTTAAATAGGCAGATGCCAAAGACCCATCACTTAGGAGCCAGTCTGGTCTAAAAGAAACCACCATCAAGACCATCTGATGTTTTATTAGCCACATTTTGCTCAGCCTCTGGTTAAAAAGTAGTTCTTTGCAGCAACCCTGGTTTAGCTGTCCCCAGGGCTCTGGCTCAAAACAAAGTTTGACATTATTTTTTTTTTCTAAGCCAAAAGGGCACTCCCAGCATATTAGTATCAGACAAGACACCTGGCCAGGGGCACCGTATCTCATTTATTTCTCCCTGAACAAGTTATTACCCTCTCCTTTGGTGCCTGAATCGCTGTCCCCAGATGCCATTCCCACGGGCGACCTTTACCATCGCAACACTGTGCTCCTGGTGCCCATCGGTCCATGTGCCAAGCAGCCTGAGGAGAAGCATATCCTGGGAGGCAATTTCTCTCCTTGGGGAAGGGCAAGCTCCCATTAGAGCCCAGCTAGGTCTCCTTCCTGCTCTATTTAACGGCATCACTCTGTTATTGATCATATTGTGTGTAATGGTGCATTGGCTGAGGAAAACGGTGATTATGCTTGAAGAGAGAACAGTGTTCTATCCGACTTAGTGATGCTCTGGGGTCTGCCTCAAATAAATGCATGGGCGATGCATTCTGAAAGAATTGTGGTAGAAGTGAAACCAGTTCCTGAGATTGAGATCATCTCCACTCTGTTTCGAAGTTTGGCCCGAAGAATTTAACGTTAGAGGTCTTTCCAGTCTCAAAGTGGATTCTCGGTCACTTTGACATGGAAAAGTGCACCTTTCTGCATTTTCTGTATTTTCAGGTTTTCTCGTTTCCGTTTTATTTGGTACGGGGGAAGGTTGAGAATTTGGGTACTTTCTTGATTTGTTCTTTATACTGAACATGCATAGGACTGTAATCTTTTGTAATTCATGGGTATTTATTCTGAAAACGGATAATTGTTTTGATTATAATGTTCTATATTCTACTTCATATGCCATTACCAATACCTCCTTGCCCAGCACCTGTTTCACATTTAACTCAGTCATGATAACGAAGGACTTCATTGACTTATTTTATAAATTATTGAACTGAAGATGGGAGGATCATTGAATTAGTCAGGCTACAATCAGGAGATAGAAACCACATCATAATTTAAATAAGAAAAATTTAATTAAAAAAAGAGTATTAACAAAAGAGGTGGATTTTCCTACTAGGTGTAGGTAACTCTTACCTACTAGATGTAAGATTACAGAAATAGCAGGAATAGGGAGAAGCCACTACCTCTGGGCCTGAGGCAGGGGCCCCAATGAAGCCCTTTCTCCTTCAGGAAAGGAGAGGCCCCATCCCCCATGGAGAGTACAAATTGTGGCCCACTGCATAGTGGAGAAGTTTGCTGTACCAGTGGAACTCTGCAAAGCTGCCCTGAGGGATGCTGGGAGGCCATACAAGGGGCTAATGATGAAACCGGCTTGTGCTGAACACCATCATGGATGCCCTGTGAGCTCCTCACCAGCTTATACTGTGGGAGCAAGCAGAAAACATACTGGGACTGGGAAGAAAAGCCCTGGCCTCTTCTAGTGTCCCTGTAGTGCCCTCTGCTAAAAACTTTAACATTTTACAAGCTGTTAAGAGGAAAATAATCCATGATTAAAAACAGAGCAACAAAGAGTAGATTTGGAGCTGAGAGGCAATAGTCTAATAACTGGCCCAGTCTACTCCTTTAAGGTAGACCGAACTTCTTTACAGCAACAAATCAATTCTATGCATCCACCTAACAATATATAGCTATCCTTTAAACAAGAATAGAGATCCTTATCCTTTCCCTAAAATGAAGAGACACGTAGTCTCAACAGTCATGTTACCCATCACTAGGTATATTAATTACTCCTCAAATGCAGGCATAATCTCACTGAATATTCTATTACCTAAGTACTAACTGTATTGGCTAGTAGCACAGCTGTCAAGAAAATGGAGCCCAGTGTGTTATGAATATATCTCCTCCAAACCCTACAGTACATCTTCCCTTACCATAGTATTTCCATGATCATTAATTTCCATAATCCTCTTCCTCCTAAGCACTAATCTATGTCTCCTGCCCAATCGGAGCTAGGATGATCCAGTGATGCTCAACACCCTCTACAGCTTCTTCTGCCACTTCCTGCCCATCCTTGCTGTGTCTTAGTACCCACCACCTCCTAGATAATGCCTTAAGATGCAAAAGCAGGAAGACATGAATAGTATGGAACTTTCACAATGAAGAACATCACACAAGTAATTGCAAATTTTTATTTTGGCCAATAATTCCAATCTCCTTGCCAAAGTAGGAAAATTGATCAATTTCAGTTGAACTCATGTCCCTCCCATCTGTACCCTGTTAATGAGAACTGAGTGGCCTCACTTAAATGAAGAGAGAGATAAAGAGAAGCAGACTGGATCATCATCCCATGAAAAGCTAAGAATTGCCTATACAATGTGCCTTTTCTTTAGCCTGGTGTTTTTCTGCAATTGTTTGCAAATCTGTGATTTGTTACATGTGAACCAGTGGAAGTCCTGCAAGTTACACTGACCTAATAATAGAAGCTCGGCCTCCTAACAACCAGGAACCAGAGCACGCGCCTGCTTTATTTCCCCACATGCACCTCAACAGCAGCAGTGACCTTTGCCTATCATACACCAGCCGTGTGGAGGACCCCATATTTCCACTGACATCTCGGCGTGGCATGTAAAGTTATTTCTAAAAAGCTTCATTTATTTAATCCTCCAGCTGTCTGAAAATCTTTATGGGTAACCATTTTTAACTTGCCCTTTACCCTTTGCTTTCTGAACCCAGCCAGGTCCTTGCTGGGGCCTCCCCACGGTCTAAAGATTGGTAGGAAAAGAAAAAGGAAACAGGATGTCTAATGACATAGAAGTCAGCTGGCAAATTCCATAAAATTACACTGGGAAAGAAGCTGGTGAGGGAGATGCCACTGTGTTTTTATTTCTACTATCACAACACAAAAGAATTAATGGGCAAAAAGTACTTTTTAATAATGGCTGTTCTTCATTAGTGTGAACCAAGGGCATAGTCTACCTAAGACAATAACATCTGCACCCCATATTTCATTATCACCATACTTCACATTTCACACAAAAGCATTGCTAGCACAGCCTTACAGCTTTAATTAGTTTCTGCCATAGCTGTGAAGGTCAGCCAATTATTGTGTGTGAAATTTCAATATGAAGTGGCTGAATTGAAGACAGCATTGCAACAGTGTGGGATTCTGCAGCGCAATAAATCTAGTCTTTTGGAACCTTTTTTTTTTTAAAAAACACAAGATAACATAAAATGATCATCAGGTGTGTATGATTTCAAGGCTTACTGGTTAATTTAACATGAGCTTTGTTGGGGGGAAAACCACATAATTTCTGATTGTTTCTTAAATTTCCTCTTATTACATTGTCATTATCTATTATACAATTGTTGAGGCTGATTTGTGCTTTTGTGAATAACTTCTTTTAACTCACTTAGAACTCCGTGGGAACATTTAATCTAGGAATAGAGCTTGGTTTTACCAAATTTTACATGATGTAAAGTTAAAAATACACAGACATACTCATAATCATATATATATTTATATATATGTATATATATATATATATGCATATGTCTCTTATAAATATATACATACATATGTTTAAATACCATAATTGACCCATAAAATGTAGAGGCTTAACAATTTATTAGGTCAACTTAAGAATGTCTTTCTACTTAAATAACTGCTGAACTAAAAAATGTTTTTATCAGAATAAATTTAATGGGTTTTCTATTTAGGATCATAGAAATTTGAAGTTGGAGAAAATTTTAATGTTCACCTGATCTTGTGCCCTTTATTTTACAAATAAGAAAATATACCCAAGCTTAATTCAGGATTTAGTGAGGTCACCCAACTCCTTAGTAGTAGTGTCAGAAGCTAAATTCAAGTTCTGGGTCCAACTCATCACAGCTTTCCACATGCCTATTTTACTACCACAGAACAAGTTAGATAAGATTTACCACACAATATGGAAAAGCTCCAAATTTTCCTAAAGGATTTTCTATGAGTTTTGAATGCTGATTATTTGTTTTGTTTCGCACATAGACATAGATGTAGTTTAATACTGATTAAAGCAAACAAATATTTATAGAGACATCCTCCAAGATATTGCAGGTGTCTAGCATGGTTAAAATGCTCTTGGCAAGTTCACAAACCATAAGGGTAGATAAGAAAAAGAAAAGAGGTGGAAGGAGAATGCAAAATTCATGGAAACGGATCTGTCAGATTGGAGGAAGATAAAGACCAGGCAGAGCCAGGGAAGGAGTTCCAAGGATATGCAGGAAGGAAGAAAACTATAGGATGCTTAACAGAATCCCTGGCCTCTAGCCACTAGATATTTGTAGTGCCTCCCACACCCCGTCCTCTACTGCAATCATAGCAATAAATGAGATTTTTACCCAATGTCCCCAGGCAGGGATGGAGGGTAACAAATTCCACTGGTCAAGATTCTAGACCACAGAGGACTATTGATCCTAGAAGATTTCTCTCAATTCCAAATAGCCAATCTACTTCAGCTTCACTGGGATGCAGGATCCCTTGACTCATTTCCTGAGCTACCACCAGCTGGGATGGTAACATCATTCACTGCAGAGATGCTTGGGAAAATAATGGTTGGACTGGTTCACATGATTTGATGACTAATGGAAAGAGTTATATTGCAGTGGGTTAAGGAATTCATACGTGTAATTGAGCCATAAGCAAGCAGAGCAGCGTGATTCTTCTTAAAAGTTAAAAAGTGAAAGATCAGAAGTGATGTGGGATCTCCAGAGAATTGTAGGGTTAAGCACTCTCAGCCTCAGAAACTGTTGACATCTGAAGCAAGGTAAGTCTTTGTTGGGGGTGAGAGGGAAATGTCCTGTAATTTTTTAAGATGTCTTCCAGCACCCTAGTGTTCCTACCCACTAGCTACCAATAGCACCCTTCCTTTCAGTTGTAACAACCAAAATATCTCTGGACATGGTCAAATGACCACTAGGGGTTAAATCTCTCCTGATTGAGAGCCAGTGGAATAGGGAGAGGAATTTTTTTGTTTTTTAATTTAAGGTGGAGAGAACTAAGCAAGTTTTCAAGAACTGAAGAAAAAATCAGTAGACTGAGGGAGAGTGAAGATGCAAGTGAGAGTAAAGAAATTTGAACAGGGACCATAGTGTGAAGAAGGTGATGAGGAAGAACAAGAGTGCCTTGGGTTGGAGAATGGACTTTGCTCCAGAGCACATTTTAAAAAGCAAAAATCCCTAAAGAGGAGGCAGAGCAATCAAACCAGAGTCTTGGTATTTTAAGCAAAGTTGTAAGTGAGATTTAACCTGATGATGGGATCTGAGAGTGAAACTTCATTAGAAAGCTGAGAAACAAGCTGCAGATCTTCTAACAGAACCAGGAAGAAGTCTATCTAAGATGCCATATTTGTTGCTTATTCAACTGACCTTTACCTAATTGAAGCAGAAGTAGAATGTGTACTTCCTAAGACTAGGACTTTTAAAGAGAGAATCAGTAGAAGGGCAGGTGGTCAAGGGAGGTGGGATAGTGTAGAAACTTTGTGTGAGTGTACCTGGGACACAGACCAGGGTGAGTTTAAGTATGTTTCTTAAAGGGGCTATAGCTTGGAAATAAGGGAAACCTCAAGGGTTTGTGCATCTCAGTGAGGTTGAAGTAGACTATCTAGTTTGGAATTGGGAAGACTTTCTAAGACCTTATGCTCTAGAATGTAGAATCTGGATCAGTGGTTCTCAGATGAATTTACTAGCCCCCACACCTGCCTGGGGACATTTGGAGACAAATTTTATTGAAATGATTGGGGTGGAGGGGTGCTGCTGGCATCTAGTGCATAGATGCTGCTAAATAGCCTACATTGTACAGCCCCCATAATAAAGAATTATCTGGCCCATAATGTTTATAGTGTCCCTGCTCAGAAACCCTACTCTAGATTAAAACTAAATATCTAGTAAGTTATTTAATGGAAACTCTCATGAGATTTTTAAAGAAAATTAACCTGCTAAAAGTTCTTTTTACAATCCTATTATACCTTGCATCAATTTTTATAGCCTCTTGGAAAGAAAGAAGCTCCAATCGCCTTTGTTCATTCATTTATTATTTCATTCAAAAGAAGTTAATGAGTTTTATTATGGAGACATAGTCAAGCATTGACTCAGAGAAGTATTGCTATAGACTGAAATGTGCCCGCCCTCTCCAAATTCATATGTTGAAGCCCCTGAGTCCCAATGTGGCTGTATTTGAAGATAAGGACTATAAGGAAGTAATAAAGGTTAAATAAGGTCACAAAAATCCCAATAGATTTTTTATCTTTATAGGAAGAGACACCAGGGAGCTTGCTTAATATCTCTCTCTCTCTCTCTCTCTCTCTCTCTCTCTCTCTCTCTCTCTCTCTCTCTCTCTCTCTCTCTCATCTCCCTTCCTTTCTACTCCTTTCTCTCACTGTCCCTCTCTCTTCCTCTCTCTCTTCATTGCTCACAGGTTATATGAGAATACAGAGAGATTGCAACCACTTGCAAGCCAGGAAGAGAGGCCTCACCAGAAACAAATTATGCTGGCACTCTGAACTCAGACTTTCAGCTTCCAGAACTGTCTGCTGTAAACAAATAGTAGTTACTTAGTCTACAGTATTTTGTTATGGCAGCTCAAGCAGACTAAAATAAGGACATTCTCCTATGTGTCTGTCTGTTTATCCCCAAACTTGTCCTAAGCAAATGCCAGGTTTGTCTTAGGAGCCTTCCCATTCCAACCTCACCCCTTTTTCTTATTCTCCACTCTTCCCCCTACCTTGGGCAGCATGGGAAAGAGATCGGACTTTAAAATTAGACAAACCTGATTCTAAATTCTAGCACCTGACCGTAGAAACACTAAAGATTAGGACTTAAGTCCTCTGAGCCACACTATCCTCATTTATTAAAATGGACTTAACCACATTTCCTGGCAGGGATGCTATATGGCTTAAATGAAATATCAGGTGGGAATGCCTAATAGTGTTCTAACACATGGCCATCTCTCAATAGATAACAATTTCCATATCCCCTCTTGGATCACAATTGCATTTGAAGGCTGATTTCAGGGATGATTTAGTTTGTTCTTCCAAACTGTCTTATTAGATGTTGGTTTAAAGAAGCTAAAGTTTTCTCTCTTCCAAAGCACACCCAAAAGAATTCTGAAAACTGGAAAATTCCAATTCTCTAACAATGGAAAGTACAGTGTGATGACTTTCTGGCTCCATAAAAAGTGGAGGAAACAATGCTATTTTGAGGTGCACGTGACTAGTATCATAAAATGAAATTAATGAGTAGTTGATACTTTAAAAAATCAAACAAATAAAACCTCAGTGTGCTCAGTTCCAGCATACTAAATCAGTTAAGTATGTTTGTGATAGCAAATGGCACAGGGATGCATGCACAACCCATATACCTATCCATTCCTACGATTTTCTACACGCTCATGATGTGCCAAGTACTGTGCTAAGCTGTCCACACCTGCTAACTCACTTAATGCTCACAGAAGGCCTTGCTTCACAAGCACGAGTAGCTGGGTTATGAAATGAGGACATGAACCTCCATGTAGTTATGACTAGCCTTTGTGTGACAAGCAAAGCTGCAGAATGCCTGGCTTCTCTCAGGAGGATAAGCAGAGCTGCCGTGGCTCCTGGGGTGCTGGATGGCATCTGAATCCAATAATTAGGGCCAGTTTCATTTGGTAAAAGATCACAAGTTTCAGATCAATTTTTCAGGAGATTTCTTCAAAACATGTCTAGAGCCATCTTATCTTTACCCTCTTCAGAATATCAACAAAAAAGATAAAGTCTCCTTTCATGAGGAATTTTTCAAGTGGTCTCTCTGGTTCATCATTTGTAACCACAAAGAGCCCTATGGTTGGCGGCAAGGGGGGCAGTGTTCAGTGCCCTCCCCAAACCAACAGGAAATGTGGCTCCTATTGCTACCCTGTTTCCCCGAAAATAAGAGTGTCTCATATTAGTTTTTGCTCCCAAAGATGCACTAGGTCTTATTTTCAGGGGGTGTCTTATTTTTCCATGAAGAAGAATACGGTACACATTTATTGTTAAATGAAAATAAAGGAAATTTATTACCTGTATACAGTATGGTAGTACGGTAGTTGTCAACAAAAACCAGACAAACCGTGAATCCTACAGTATCAAGAATTTACTCATTTATTCAATAACAATCATGTCATCATCTTCTAGAACATCATCATAACAATCCAATTCCTGAATTTCCTGGTGAATTTCTTGTGACTCCATTTCTTTCAGAATCAGTGGACCAAATCTTTCATGTTTAGCCTAGGGGGGGCCTTATTTTCGGGGGATGCCTTATATTTCACTCAGAAGGAAACCTGTAAATAGGTCCTATTTTCGGAGGATGTCTTATTTTTGGGGAAACAGGCTATGTGACCTGGTTAGAAGGACACTCAATATACTCTCCCCCCCCTCCCCACAATAGAGATTAGGAAAGAGACTGTGGGACCAAAGAGTTGGGTGATAGGTACCCACTACCTTTTGCCTTTTGGACTCTAGCCTCTAAAGATAATCTTTCTTGTTTTCAACAAAACTAATTAAAAGCTAAATCCTGCCTCCTTGATGAGGCAGGGACCTTCCGTGTCTTTTCCCAAGACATCTGCCATCATCAGCTTCCCAAGACAGCGGGAGCCTTCCTGGCAAAGGCTCACAGTGTCTCCCAAGACTTGCCTGGATCCATCGTTTACTCTCTGGGTTCACTGATACAAGCTTCATGAGGGCAGGGACCTGGTCTGTCTTCATCACCACTGTATTACCACTCCCGCCAATGTGCTTTTTCAACATTATAGACACTCAGGAAATTATTGTTATAGAAGAAAGGAAAGGAGGAAGGGAGGGACGGAGAAAGAAGGGGTGCTATCCTAGATCCTGAGCAACATGGGGAAACCCCAGTCATGTAGTCCACTAGAACTGCTCTTGGTGTCAAAATTGAATAGTAAAATTAGAAGGAATGCTGAAACCGGTTTGGCTCAGAGGATAGAGTGTCGGCCTGCGGACTGAAGGGTCCCAGGTTCGATTCTGGTCAAGGGCATGTACCTTGGTTGGGGGCACAACCCCCGTGAGGGTGTGTGTGCAGGAGGCACCGATTGATGTTTCTCTCTCATCAATGTTTCTAACTCACTCTCCCTCTCCCCTCCTCTCTGTAAAAAATCAATAAAATATATTTTTTTTAAAAAATTAAAAGAAATCTCATAATATCACTGAGCTCAGCCCCTCATTGACTGAGGTTCAGAGGGTTAAGTGACTTAGCATGGTCACACTTAAGTGTGCAGCAGAGGTCTCCTCACCCTCGGGCCAGCAGCCTCTCCCTTACACAGTGCGGCCTCTCTGGTGAGTGCTTCTGGCCCTTGTGTCAACATTCTCTAAGTCTTTAAAAAGTAAAGTGTGTTTAACATAAAGCCATTAAGAAATAGTTGATGTACTTGTTTTTTTCATTTATTTAGTGTAATAGATTTACATAATCAGTTTTATTTTTAAAAGTGGAGCATCCTCTATCTCTGGTATGTGTACACATGGGTTTGTGTGTATGTATATGTGTTTTCTTTTGCAGTTTAAAGAACAGAGCAAGACACAATGTTTATAGAGGTTTCCTCATCAAAGGAGAATGATTTGAAAGGAACTGGAAGACTCAAGTTCTCAGCAGTGTCCTCTTAAGGGAAATACCTCAAAATTTGGAAATTGATGCAGCGGTGACATTTGGTAAAATGTTCTTGAGATTTCAAATCCTGAAATGTGCTGTGTGCACACTGACGATTGTGACTTGAAAGACATCATCTAATAATCCCCAAGTTCAATGCCATGCCTGTGAATTTGCAAGTTAAGCCAATCAGGGTTTCTCAGGAGACAGCAAATGGACAAACTGCCAACCTGGGAAAGGCGAGCTACTGAGGCCTGATGCCAAAAGCAAGAAGAAAGACTTCAACTATGCGGGGGGGCCCACCTTCAAACACGGAACCAAAGGGCCCACAGCCAGCCCTCCACAGCCTCACCTTGCCCCTGGGTCAGAGCTGAGAGCTGCTTCAGTTTCCAGAGTATCATATCAAGAGTTTCAAATTTAAAACGTTTTGTTACAATTACACAGTGCTTTAAACATCTATAAAGGATTGCCCTTCTCTATTGATTAGTGGAATGCCCTCCTTCCCAGACAAGGACTAGAATCCACTATTGTGTGTCTATTTTTTTACATAAGGAAGCCAAGAACTGAGAGGTTAGATGATCTCTGAGCCAAAAGCAGAAGTCTACTCCCTGGCCACCAGTTCCATGACCTTTATGTTTCACCTAATGACGACTTTTTCGGGGGAGATGCGGTGGGAGGGTGAGGGGACAGCACTTAAGCTAAAAATTCAAAGAAAGAAGCATAACATAATAGGAGAAATAGAAAACTGTATTCTGGTGACCTTCTCTTGTTTCCCTACCACTGTAAATATGGTGGACAGCAGAATAAAGAAAATGAATGTGTATAGGAGACCACTATGTTAGAAAGATGAGGCCACTCTCTCAGAACGCTATTTAAAAGTTATTAAAAGCTGCCCTAACTGGTTTGGCTCAATGGATTGAGCGTCAGCCTGCAGACTCAAGGGTCCCAGGTTCGATTCCAGTCAAGGGCGTGTACCTTGGTTGCGGGCACATCCCCAGTAGGGGGTGTGCAGGAAGCAGCTGGTCGATGTTTCTCTCTTATCTATGATTCTAGCTCTCTATCCCTCTCCTTTCCTTTCTGTAAAAAAATAAAAATAAAAAAAAATCAATAAAATATATTTTTAAAAAATAAATAAAAGTTATTTAAAGCTATTAAAGCTAACATGCTGTTAATTTTTAGTTGATTTGAGTTTGATGCCTTCTGTCTTCCTTAGCGATCCTTTGGATGGCCGTTTTCTAGGATATGGTAAAATGGACACAGATCAAAAAGGACTGTATAACGTACAGAGTTGAAATCATTGGCCCCCCGGTACTGGAGAGCTGATTGTCCTGTGATCTGGCAAACGGGTTCCTTCCACCGAGTAATAAACAACTTTCTGGAAACCATTTTTCCATCGCCTAGAAGAACATTTTTCAAAGTGTTCTGGCCGCTGGGATTCAATATGTCAAGAAATACCTTTAAGCCAACTAAACCTCTAGAGATTTTTCTGTTTTCGCTCAACTCTCGTTTCAGTTCCAATATTTCTAGGAACACTCTGATTGATTTACTGTGGTAAGTTACGAGATGTTTTTAACGTTGGATGCAATATATCTGACTTGCGATCTCCAGGCCTCCGATGTTTTATAGCAGAAGTTAAATATGTGCAGCACAGCCTGGCACAAGCAGGCTCACCTGTAAGCCCATAAAAGCCCCTACCTGATGTGTTACTTCTTTTCTCCCACCTTCTGACTCCACTCTCCCCTGATTTAGTTGTGATCCACATCAATATCTTAGTGATGCATGATTTCAGACGACTGATCTCAGACTAGTTGTGAAGCAATCTATGTGTCATGCTGAAACATACAGATGCCAGGGGCTTGATGGAGGCTGCTTCTACGCGATGGCAGGCATCATCACAGAAGCAGAAAGGTATGCTTGATGTGTCTGGAAAAAAAAGAAAAAAGGGTAAACTTCAAGGCTTAATAGCTGCCTCTTGGGTTGTCTTTTCTGACAAACGGTGAGATCTGTGAGATATGTGTCTGCCCCACTAACCATGAAACGTGCGCTCCACCCAGCTCTGTGCTCAGCACCTGGGAGGCACACAGCCTGTATCTGTGGAAGGGATGAATTAGAAAATGACGAAATGCATCGTGGAGGGGGGGAAGCACAAGCTTGATTGCAGTTATCGAAGTTGAAAGCTGTGTTTCTCAACTGCGTTCCTCTTTCCTTTGGAATATTGTTTGCAAATTTCTGTCAGACTATTGTCAGTTTTTAGACAGTCCGACACAATCACCAGTGGTTGCCAATGGACTCAGTTTCTAAAGACAATAGGGCTTGATTTTGACTAAGCTCCATGTGGCTCAGTTAGCGCCCTTCTGCTCTAAGGCCAGAGAACCAAATTATAACCGTGTTAACCCCCTTGCTGGCTGTTAATGGCTGTTAATTGTGGGTAGTGGCTCTGCACTAAATTCCTGTGGCTTAAAGAAAAAGAATTTACTAATCTGCAATCCTAATCCTCCCTGCCACAGTTTGAATCCCTGTTCTTCCTTGGATAACTGTTCACTCACTTTAATGTCCCTCTCTGGATCAGCTAGCTTTCGCTGTGTAACAAACCTCTATACTTAGCTCATAGTTCTGTGTCTGATCACTTGGGCTCAGCCAGGTAATTCTTCTGGGTTGATCTGAGTTTACCTGTAACTTGGCTCATGCACATATCTGAGGGGCTCCAATAGATAGCTGATACCTCACTCTGCAAGGTGTCTCAACTCCAGGAGACAAGCTGGTTGTGTTCCTCTGGTGGAAGAGGGTCACAGACTGTAAAGCCTCTGAATCTTACCTCAGAACAGGTTCTACTGGTCAAAGCTAGTCACTAGGCAAGCCCAGATTTATAGAGAAGGGAAACAGATTTCTCTTCCCATGAGAAAGGACACGGTGATTTGTGAAAATTTGACAACCAACCACATCCCCTTAGGTTCCCTTCGATTTTTTTTAGCCTCGTTCTTTCTTTACATTTTCCAAAATAACTTCCACTGCTATTTATCTTATAACCAACCTCCAGTCTCCATGTGTCTCTTATTCATTCATTCCAAAAAATAATTATTGAGCATATTTATAAATGTGCTGGGTTCAAAGTCCTGGTTGTTACCTTTAAGATGCTTAAGGCTAGTGCATAAGGCACATAATTAAGAGCTAGGTGGTTAAGACATAATTAAGTATCTGAGGAACCACGGGAGCTTCGCACAGGGCCATTAAACTTAATCCAAAATGGTGAGCCAGAAGATTCCTGGGAAAGGTGGTACTTGAGTGAGCAGAAGTCCTTTACGTCAGTGCTGCACAAAGTCTGTGGGCTAGTGACAGTCTTTTAATGTTCTGTTATTGGTCTGATATAAAATAAGAGTAGAGTTTGTAAATTTTTATAGCAATTTGGTATTGCTTCAAAATCCAAGCATGCAATTTTGAAAATGTTATCAGTCTGCAAGAAATTGAAATTTATTTTTCTTAAAGTTTGTTTCATCAGAGATAACTGACTGGGTTACAAATGGTGGAAGAGAGTCTTAAGTATGTGTGTGATAGATTAATAATGCACCCCCCCAAAAAAATATTATCCAGAACCTGTAAATATTACTCTACATGGAAAAATGGTTTTTTGTAGATGTGATTAAATTAAGAATATACTGGATTGCATGGGTGCTGCTAAAGACAATCACAAATGTCCTTGTGAAAGGCAGAGGGAGACTTGACAGAAGAAGAGAGAGCAATGTGACCGCAGAGATTAGAATTGTTGGGGCATGGATGGGATTCTCCCCTAGAGCGTCTGGAGGGAGAAGGAATCTGCTGACCCTAAATTTTGAACTTCTGACCTCCTAAACTCTGTGAGAATAAATTTCCATTTAAGCCACAGTTGTATGTTGTTTGTGTTTACAGTGTCCATAGAGAAATATTTCAATGTGTGAAGGCAAGCTGGCATAAAGCAACATGATACATTCAGGTATCCATAAGAAGCTAGAGAATGATTGAGTAAAATATATATCTAGGGAGGAGTAGTGGAGATCAGAAGAAAGAAGGAGGGAGGGACTGGGAAAACCAAGGATCCCAACTTCACCCCATACTGATGCTTGAATAACAAGACTTTGGAAACGATTCACTTCTTAATGGTGACATGACTAAATCATAGAGGAATACTGTCCTTTGAACTAAATTCCAGAAAAAAAGAGTCCACCTTGCATGAGTCTAAATTCAAAATAAGCGATGGTGGTTGAAGTGTACCCTAAGCACAGTTTTCTCAAGAGAAGAGGACTTTTTGTTGAGAAAATTGAGAAATTCAGATTATTTACCTGGTTCATATGAAGTAAACACTATAAGCAAGCTACTGAGCTAGTAAAAACAAACCCCCCAGCCTGAAATATGTCTGCATACACATGAACACACACACACACACACACACACACACACACACACACACACACACACACACACTGCAAACCCAGTCTACCACACTAACCCAAAGGAATGGGAAAACTGTTAAGGGAAGAGTAGTGAGAGACTGAAAACTGGCAATTGTTAGTGACATGTTTACTAAATATGCTTTAAAACATTAAACATAACATTGGAAAGCAGAGGAGCCAAGTGGTTGGAGAAGCCACGATTCAGGTTTGGTTTCTGATCTGTTTTTCTCGGCATTTGGCTTCACAACGGGAGCTCAGCCAAACGAATCTGCATCTCCAGATCTCTGGGCAACTCCCACTTTGGCGTTTCTGACTCAGAAGAGCCAGCCAGGAAACCCCTTTTTGGAGGGAACCATTGGCCAGACTCACTCTATCAACATCCAGACATTGTAGTTAATTACAAACACACAGGACCAACCTGACAGCCAGCTCCGCAAGTAGCAGACACCAGTCTTCCCCAGGGAACTGGCTCGGCTCCAGTAAGTAGTCCAAGTGACAAGAACCCTTTTAAGCAAGACACTCCAAGGGCTCACCAGATTGTGACAGGTTTTGTGTTGCAATGTGACAACATTCTCTCCTACCACCTCCACTTCCTCAGAAATACCAGCTTTCTAAGTCAGAGACAGTAAGTGGAAATCCCTGGCAGTAAGATTATCCCATATTAAAAAAAAAATACAAATGAGTTGCTAATCACATCCCTAGTTCCCACCCATCTGGCATTAAACTTCTTTTAGCTGGGAAACTAGAAAAAAATCTTGAAAAGGAAATTGGTAAAACTCTTGACCCATGACTCAGGTGTGTAGGAGGACATAGTTTGACTCAGAAGCCTCTGATGTCTCCCCTTTTTTGACATTTTCCAACGAGAACTTATTGGGAAGACTGGAAATTTGGCCACAAATGTGAAGATCTAGACAATGAATTAGTCGAATGCTTTTATGGAGAACCCATTTGTACTTGATATTAACCTGGATTGTCTGATGGAAAACCAGACTTCTTGAAAGAGTTGGGACCAGGAGAATGGAGTGCTATGCAACTGGACACTAGTTGACTAAAACAACTTGAGAAATGCACCCTGTTTTACCCCCATCAATCAGTTCGATCCTGGCACTTGTACATGTGACAGGAGTTGTTTTGACTAGAAAGTGGCAGAATTTATCACATTACTCCAAGAGCCCACCAGCAAGTGGCGATGCATCAAGAGCCACCACGTGGCCAAAGTCACTTGACTCAACTGAGCCAGAGCATTAAGCCAAAATTCTATGTGGAGATTTTATACCCCTAAGACAGTTCTACTATTGTTGAGCACAATGTGGAGCTTGGCTCTTATGAAGAGTTTACTGAAGCTGATGTTCCCCCTCATTGCCTGGGCACATTTGCTTTGCATCAATATTAGCTTTCCCTTCAACAACTTATTGTGCCATATTCAACTAGGTAAGAACTATATGCTTGCATCCAGGTTATATGGTGGGAAACTTTCCTCAATTATTCTTCCTCGGATGGAACCGTGTGTGGGCTTCTAACTTCCTTTCTCTGATGAGGAAATGTGCATTTCCGTGGAAGAGAAAGATGCTTCATCCAGAAACCACAACACCGTCCCATTCCAGTAATCCTGGGTGTCTCTTACTTTGAAAGATTTCTCAAGTAACACTTTCCCATTTGTATTCCACTGTCCTTTTACATGCTGCCCCTTTGAAGCTTAGATTCTTAAACTGGGTGCACATCTGTCACGCATAACCCTTCCCCTTAAGCATTCCAAAGGTGTGAGGCAGAATACCAAGTCCTCCTTCCCTAGTCCAGGAGGAAATCTGTGCCCAGAAAGAGAATAGCCCTAATAGAATGACCTTTACTGAGGCTTGACATCTGCTACCTTGTAAGCTCCTTACACACTCAGCCTAATCCACCTGGAGGCTTTTCTGCTTGATGGAAGGTGATAAAAAAGCTGTTAGGCTGTAAGCCTCGTCTTAGATTCAAAGCATGTAGGCTGCTTGAGATTCTGAGGCTTAGGGCAGATAGAGGGGGAAATATTTCTTAGTTCAGGTGCAATTCTCTAGATGCTTATTAGGATGAACTCCAGTCGAAGAACAACTTTATTGGTATGAAAGTCAAAGCAAGACTTCCTAATGGGAAGGACGCTCCCAGCTTCCCAACATTTCATAGGAGTAATGTAATGGGGATCATAAAACTTGCCTTGCTGGCAAGCACCAAGACGCCCAACTCTAGAAATTTACAATCCACAGAGGATCAACAGCTTGTATTCTGGATATCTTAAAGGTGAATGCTCTCAAACACTCAACCGTCCGTGGTGATGAAAACCTGAACCCCCATAGTTATAAATAATCCAGTCTGTTTCTTCCAGCAACTAAGGCTAAGGACTAAATTCCAAATTGAACTGGCTTCTTGATTTATACTCCTGGCCAAGAGAAGAGATCTCAGAGACCGAGCTTCTGAGAATAACAGGGGCACACCACCCAGGAGAGAGGGAGACTTTGTGATAAGTTATTGACGAGCTGCTCCCTCCAATAATAGGATAATTGCTTCTCAGAATCACAAGGTGACATGAAAATATGAACTCTGGTGGAAGAACTAAAAGGGATGAAAATTTGTATTATGGAAGAATTTTTCTCCCAAAATAAGAAGTGAGATTCCGGATGCTCAATAAACTCACTCTGAACAGAATTATTTATATATAGTATGCATGGAAAGAAAAGTTTGCTCTATTTTAATAAATGAAGTATTTGGTATATTAGAAAGATATCTGTTCTTTGATAAACTGGTTACATTTTCTCTCTCATGTAATCCCAATTAGATTATAAAAATATAGAACTATATATATATACACATACATATCTCACAATTGATTTTTTAGTAGGTATGAGATAAATAGGCGCCATGATTGCTGATACCAGCAATTCTGTGTCCTTCTGATATATAAACATTTGAATCTTAGAACACCTGAAAAAACCTGTCCTTCAGGGAAAGGAGTTGGTGTTATACATGACAACCTCAAAACAATAATAAAGCCTTTATCAATATTCACCACAGATAGGAGATTATTAGTAGTAGAATAAAATGTGAGAAGATGAAGTGACTTGCACAAGGCCACACAGCTACTAAGGACTGGAACTGGTATTCCAGCTTCCTAACCAGTGTTTTCTCTAGTATAACATGTTCCCTTTAGTCTGAACCGTACATGGACTACCTTTCAGGAAAGCTAACAGCCTCTGTAAATGCCATTATGGGAAGTGATGTATTTTACATAATCTTTATTCTTCCTAAAAGAGATGTCTGTATTTGCCAGGAGTTAAAACAGTGGTCGTTCTGCCCACCTAGCAGGAACATGGCTCCCCTGAGTTGCTAAGTTTAGGTATATCAAATAAAGTGGAAGGAGGTAAAGTCACACTGATTTTATATATCCCCATTGAGATAATGCTACTCAGAACCACTCAGTTTGAATAAATTGAACAAGTGCACTTTTGATTAATTTCAAAGGATAAAGAAGTATAATATATTTTTCCCCTGAATCAAAAGATAAAATGGATTGAAGCAAAATGAAAATTCTATTCTAAGAGGTACTCAGCTTTATATTTATCTGCAGAACTGCAATAATAAATATGAAGAATATTGTGAGAAATCTATGCAAGTGAATGTTCCTTGCACTGGAAAGATTCATAGGTAAAACTCATAAGCAAACAGAACTATTTAAAACATACATTCACATGAATGCAAATTAGTGTATCCTACTAGCTTTGGCCAACATTTTCCCAGCCTCACCATGTGTCAGGTCTTGTGCTCAACGGGCATTATTTCATTTAATTCTCACAACATCCCTCTCCAGAAAGAATTAGCGTCATCTCCATTAACAGACTGAATTTAGAAACTAAAGTTTCTGAAGAAGCTTAAGATGCCTGAGGTCAGAAGGGGCAGAGCCTACTTGCTCTTCACTTTTTGACAGATATATATAATACTCTATCCATATTTACTAACCTGATAGAAAATAAGTTTAGTTTCTACAAGTTTTTTTTTAAACAATTGGCTAACAATGATTTATGTAACTAATTTTGATTTTGATAACCACCAGTATGATCCTTACCCATGATCAGCAAGACCAGCCCCAATATAGGGGTACGTGACCTCACCTCTCTACCCTCCTCCTAGCCCTTGCCTCCTCTCAACTCTAACCCCACTTACCTTGACCCAGGCCCAGACAGAAGGAGGCCATGTGTGCAACCTGAGAAGTTAGAACATGAGGTAGAGTGAAGCCAGCCTGAAGAAATGATGTCACTGTGAGGTCACTGAAAAGACACCAAACATCTACATAATTATCCCACCACGAGCACAGCAGACAAATCTGACTTTCCTTCCCCAACAAGTTTTATCTTCTCATCTAACTCTAAGTCCCACCTAAATGATCTAAATGCAGATGATATTTACCTACATTCTCATTCATGCCTATATTTGGGTTTTAGGCGCCATGCGAGATGCTAAGGATACAGAAATGAATAAGATGCCATCCCTTGTTGTCAAAGCCTTCACAGCCCAGGGAGGGTGACGGGATCAGAAAGTGCAGTGTGGACAGGCAGTGAGGAAGGGGTTAGCAGAGAGAACTGTGAGAACACAGAAGACAGGGAGCAACCCAGCCTTGGTGGAGGGAGCTGGTCAGATTACACCTTCTGGGGCAAGCAACTCATGAGCTCATTTGTGTTCTAAAAAGTATTACATCACTGAAGGGAAGATGGTAAGTATGAGGATTGTTTTGTGTTTGGAGCAGAGTGGACCTCAAGATCCAGCAAAAGCCTGGTGTGTCTAGTGAGTCATCATCTGCAGTCAAAGGTCCAAAAGGGAAGCTATTTTAATTCCCAAGACCCCTGCAAAAATCAGTAGATTAGATCTTAAGGAGAAGAAACTTTATGCTAACTCCTCCCATTTCCATTCCTGGATTTCTCCAAGTCACTCCATCATTTTTATCCAATTCTCTACTGTGGTTATGGCCACTCTGCAGTGGGCAGTACCAAATAATAAAGCAGTGCTTGGGTCCAAGTTACAGACTTTAAAAATGAGCACAGGTGCCAGCTGAGTGGCACTGATATGCACATGCTGTGCCTCTGCTTCTTCCATTTGTTCTTGAAAGAGCAAAAAAGCCACAAAAATCCAAAAGAAGTTTGTGACTTCCAACTAACACAAGCCTGTCATCTACCTGATACAACAACAATAAAAATTCTAGCAACTATGATTTATTGAGGGCTTCCTATGGGTCCATAGCCATTCGCTCCCACCTGGACACTCATTGGCCTCCTAACAGATTATGTGTATTCTCACTCATCTCCCTCTTATGTTTTCTCCATACAACTGCCAGGGTGGGCCTTATGAAGGTCACTTACAAAATGAATTCTCTATCACTATGCCCGCTACCTTACACACGGAATCCCTCTTACACACTATACTCAATAGCTTCCCATTCTACTTAAGATGAAATAAAAAATCCTATCAAGCCCTTTGATGGCCTGTCTCCTCTCTTCCATCCTTTATTCACACCACATGCCCACACATGCTACTCAAAATCAGAAGACCGTCTTTCATTTTCTTGAGCCTGCATGCTTTTTCTTCTGCCTGAATCACAGTTCCCATTCCTCTTTACCTAGTTAACTTCTAAACATCCCGCAAATGGCTCAATTACCACCTCCTTAGGAAAGCCTTCCTGATCACCCTAACAATGTCAGAAGTCTCACAACCTCTCAAAGCAGCACACATTTTCATTCACTAACCAAAATAATGATTTTGCATTATTGGGTGAATAGTTGGTCAATATTTGACATTATTCAGTAAAGGAGAAGCAACAATGAACATATGAGCATGGGATCCTGGGGTCCACTGAAGTGCCATGTATGGCACCAGCGAAAGCAGCTAACCTGATTGAACATTGAAATGGCCTATTAAATTTCCACTAAGGTGCCATCTCAGCTTTCACTATCTGTAGGGTCAGCATGCTACACTCCAGGATATAGTATAAAAAAACCAAAAACAAACAAACAAAACAACACACCTATACCTGATGTATGGCACTATGTCTTCAACAGCTAGAATACCCAGGCCCATAATCCCCCAGTGACCCACCTATTGATTTTATGTGTCTCTCCTCCCCGGCCCACCACGACCATTTGTGATTGTTGAATTGGAAGTTCTGTGTCCCAGAAGGGGCTGAGGTTGGATGAGAAATGTTTTCATGGGAGTGGAGGGGGTGGGTAAGAAGTTCTTTAAACCTAAAGCTATGATTACTGCCTGTTCATACAGTAACAAAATGGTTACCATAATGGCAGGAGTAACTCATAGTCGTGTACTGCCATGACTAGAAGAACCATAACCTGACAAAGATAAGGCAACCAAAGGCTAGACCCTTCAGAGAGGAAGATATGGTGCCAACTGACCACTTGGCTGAGGGTAAGGAAAACCTAGAATGAGCAGAAGAGGAGGGATATAATGGATATCATTCATGAGCCTGGGACTAGCTACAGCAGAGGGGACTATAGATATCTGTTAAGTTTTTTTGAAGAGTCAGGACAGAGTGGACTTCATGTGAGGTCTAACTGTCCCTGAGTGGGGCAGACTCAAATCTTCAAATCTCAGCTGCAGTTCTGATGAGCACTTATTTCCACACACCTCAAGTCTCCCCCTAACCCCCTGCATCCCCCAGCATCTCTTTATTTCCCTGCCTCTAGAATTTTTCCTAAGCCATGGGTTAAACTTTTATATGGAATTTACTTATCATTTGATAAGTACAATTTGTTTAGTTTTTTAAAATATGATTTGACTGAACTAATGAAAAGTATATTTTGCAGTTGTAATTTTTTCCTTTGGTGCACATTTCTGTCGTGTAGATAAAAGAAGGAATAGTGTTCTAATACCGTATTTTCCGGTGTATAAGATGACCCCCCCTAATTTTACAGTTAAAACATAGGTTTAGGCCTATATTCGCTGTATAAGACTACCCCCCACTTCCGAGGCAACACCAGTTCTTTTTTTAATAGACCGCCTCTCTGACTCTGGCCAATCTGAGTAGGCTTTTTTTTCCGTTTCAAAAGTCGTCTTATACGCCGGAAAATATGGTACTTATGGTTTCACCATGGATTACTTGCATTCTTGTCATTTAAAAAAGGTGACTACGGAGAAATCCTGCTTAGTACACACTTATTTTGTGCTTTGACAAACAAAAAGTATTCAAATAAAATATAAAGCACCTATAGGCTAGATTGTTTCTGAATACTTAAAAATCTTAGGTACTTTGAAACCAGTTGAGAGAATAATGTTTGGTCCTATGTCTGGGCTATCTAATATGGTAGCCACTAGCCATATGGGGCTATTGAGCACTTGAAATGTGACTAATCCAAATTGAGATGTATTTTACACATTAGAGTTCTAAGATATAGTAGGGGGGAAAAAGGAAGTAAAATATCCCATTAGTAACCTGGCTGGTGTGACTCAGTGGTTGAATATTTGATTCACGGTCAGGCACATGCTCTGTTACCCCATTAGTAGTCTTTTGTATGGTTACATGTTGAAATAATATTTTGGACATATTGGATTAAAGAAAATATCTCTTAAAATTATTTTTACTGTCTTCTTACTTGTTTTTTAAGTGACTACTAGAAAATTTAAAATTATCTATATGACTTATGTTATCTCTTGGACAGTGCTGGCCTGGAGCATTTATAAGACAACTTCCTTCTAATGGAGGAAGATATTTTCATAAAAATTCCTTATGAAGGCAAACTCTATCCAATGGGAAAATTAATTTACACTTATAGAAAAGGGAATATTATCATATACTCCTTCTGATGATATTCCACTGACTTCATATCCTAAATAAAATGAATAGCCCAAAAGTCAACAATTGAATATCAGAAAACTGAGTCATGTTTCATGATTAAAGGCCTAATCATTCACTCTTTTTCCTTTTAAACATATTAATGTCCAACAAAGTTAGCAAAATAGTCGCTCTCTGACCCTATATAATCACACATCCAAAAAGCAATGTGGCTTGAAAAATACCTGTTGAACTACCAAAAATAATGAGAAGCTGTAAACCAGAAAATACCATGCAAATAGTTGAGACTATCAAGAATCTACTCCATGTATCACAACATGACATAGTTTGATATCTTATCTAAGAAAGGATGACATGGCCAGCCACAAAGAGACAGAACAAAACCCACGGAGCACTGTGGAGGAACGCAGCAGCTGGGAAGGGCTTCTTCTTGACATTAGCAAACCAAGCCAGGAAGAAAGGAGTGAGACTTCGGTCCCTAAGGTGTTAAGTCCTCACGCTGGTGCCCAACTCCAGTTCTAAAGCGCCCACTTCTATTCAGAGATGGTCCTGAGCATAACAACTTTGGAGATTAGTTGTCTTTTCTATGAAATTGTCTTTAACCATGAGTTAATTTGGCACTATTTTTCTGCATAAGTTGTCCTCTCAGAAAATGAGCAGACTCATACTTGTAAAAAATAGAAATTGGTTTACCTTCTATTCTTCTTGAGCTCATCTATTTCAGGTCTGCTTCTTTTGGGATGTGCTAGGAGATCTCACTGCTTTCAAGTTGTGGAAATTTCTTAAGGAAAAAACACAAAACTGAAGGAGATTGGAATGAGAATGCACCTGGCTAACTATACATCTCTTACTAAGAGGGAAGAATCAAGCCACTGTCTCCTTGGCCAGGCATTGGTGGCCTTATGAGTGACATAGGTATCTTCTCCCTTTCTCAGATGGATCTGCTTCATTCTACATATCTTGTTTAAGATAGGGTATATATATATATTTTTTAATATTTCTATAAACAGTATCAAGCAGAAATGATACAATTAGATGCTAAATTATAGTGATGCTTGTTCAAAGGTGAATTACAGAGCTTTGGCCCACTTTGAGGAAAATGTAATTAATGTTGCTGCCAATGTCTACTGGCAAGCCATCACCACAAACTAACCATTTGATTTCACAATAAAGCGCCATTGTGATCCACAAAAGCAACACTATCCCTTTAGGTGCTGGATTAGAATCCAGGCGAGTCCACAATACAGTCTTTACACATCATCAGCTTCCACACAGGACATAAATTGCACTAATATAGTAATATACTGAAATCTCAGACCAACTGTTTGTCATCGGATTAGAATGTGATGACACAAAATAAGGCTTTGAGACGGAATCTGTGCTGAGGTCTAAATTCATATTGGAAGTCTGGAAAGAAAAGACTGTTTATAAAATTATAGCCCAGGAATTGCTGCCAAAGTCAGCCTTTAGTGCAGCTGTAAGTCGGATGGAATCCACTTCCCTGACATCAGACCCACCCACTGGAATGCTCCTATGACTGGAGCTTCCCGGACTGGAAACTGCATGTCATGCTACACAGTCGGGGCTGTCAGGCCAATGCTGTTGGCCAGATTGATCCTTATGGTTGGCAGTAATTTACCCTCTCCCACCCACCCCAAGTGAGGCTCTCAGAGCAGTTGGGGTTTCAGCATTCTCATGTGTCACCCCCAGGTTTTGAGTTTTGTTCAAAAATTGCCAGATTTCATGCAATCTTCACCTTGGATGATGAGGTGCCTGCTCTCATTCCTGTCCTTTTTTTCATTCTTCAATTCCTGTCTTGTTCTTCATCTTCTGAGGGTGGGGCAGGAACTGGGTGGAAGGGAGATATGGGGGGTAAAAGGAGAAACAATTGTAATAATCTGAGCAATAAAGATTTATTAAAAAAATAAATAAAATGACTTCCTTGGTGCAGGCCTGCTTCCATAGGTGTTGTGCTACCTCATTTACAAACTGGAAGGGTACATTTTTGTTTTCTTTTGTTGAGAAACATTTGGGTCAGGTGTAAATGTGCTATGAAATAGGTGTTTATGCAGAAAGTTTGTCTACATCAGAGAATAAACAAAGTTTAATATAATTACTTATACATTTCAGAAGCTCTCAAATGACTATCTCAAAGGTTTGGTTTTTAAAAAAATATATAATATTCTGAGTTACAGTCACAATATAAAAATACTTAAATGAGTTTTAAGTTATTTGGGGACAATGGGATGGTGAGGATGGTGGGCACAGGTTTAACAAGATTTGCTATCTGCTTTAAAATATGTCATGTAAGTTGATCCTCATAAAACTAATATTAGGCAGGAAGGCTTGAGATTCATTCAATTTTATAAGTAAGGAAATTGGTGTTCAAAGATATCTTCCACTCTTCTTTAAAGAAATAGACTTACAAGTACAGGAAGCACACAGAACCCCAAACAAAAGGAATCCAAAGAGGAGCACACCAAGACACATCATAATTAAGATGCCAAGGGCAAAAAACAAAGAGAGAATCTTACAAGCAGCAAGAGAAAAGCAGTTAGTTACCTATAAGGGAGCACCCAAATGACTATCAGCTGATTTCTCAACAGAAACTATGCAGGCCAGAAGTGAATGGGAAGAAATATTCAAAGTGATGAATAGCGAGAACCTATAACCAAGATTACTGTATCAAGCAAAGTTACTATTCAAAATTGAAGGGCAGCTAAAGAGCTTCACATATAAGAAAAAGCTAAAGGAGTTCATCACCATCAAACGAGTATTATGTGAAATGCTGAAAGGTATTCTTTAAGAGGAGGAAGAAGAAGAAAAAATAAAAATTATGATCAACAAATACATATATATCAACAAGTGAATCTAAAACTCAAGTGAATTAAAAATCTGAGGGACAGAATAAACTGGTAAATATAATAGAATCAGGGGCAAAGAAAGGGAGAGGATTGATAATTATCAGGGGGGAAAGGAAGGGGGGGTGCAGGAAGAGACTGGATTAAAATTGTATACCTATGGATGAGGACAATGGTGGGGGGAGGTAAGGGCAGAGAGTGGGGCAGGAACCGGGTGGAAGGGAGCTATGGGGGGAAAAAGGAAAGACAATTGTAATAATCTGAGCAATAAAGATTTATTTAAAAAAATAAATTAAATAAAATAAAAATATGTTTTTATTGATTTCACAGAGAGAGAGAGAGAGAGATAGAAACATTAATGATGAGAGAGAATCTTTGATCTGCTGCCTCCTGTAAGTCCCTGACAGGGGGAGTGTTGAGCCTGCAACCTGGACATGTGCCCTGACTGAGATACCTGGTTCCTGGGTCGATGCTCAAACACTAAGCCACGTCAGCCAGGCATAAGTCTTCTGACTTAAACCAAAGCTCTACCTCCAAAAACTCATTTGATACTTGGTTGCAATCAAAGAAATTCATAGATTCAGAGCAGTGGACTAGAATCAACTAATCTTTCTCAGCTATGGTTCATATGCAAAACTGCTTTGCCAGTCCCAACTACATGTTTAGAAGTTAGCAAAGGTACCTTTCCCATATGACACAAACTCCTGCCTGCCGCAGGCAGTTAGCAGCTAATAATCATGAATCAGCTTGTTAATATTTATTCACAATAATTACTTGAGCACTTACTCTGTGCTTGGTTCTCTGCTAACTTGTGAGTTATTAATTAATATAGTAGTAGTATACTTTGTACTGAAGCATCACCCCAAATGCTCTAAAATAAACTGATCAATCTAGGTATCAAAAGTTTGTTTTTCTAATTAGTTCTTGGTTCTTCATCCTAAACCTTAAAGAATCCACTATTTGTGATAAGGATGGGGACCACAGAGGGTATCCCTTTATGATATCAGTGTTGAAATGGAGTAGCAAAATAAAAAATGGGGGACAAAAAAAGCTTGCAGATGCTAAGAAGATGCCCTCAAATCACCAGGCTAGAATACAAGAGTATAGGAATCAAGAAACATTGACTCTGTGAGTTTGCAGGGCAATTTAAAATTAAGGACAGCAGGAATTCTTAAGAAGGCAAGACCAATGCAGACAATCCACTCAAGGTCACGGCAAATTTTCAGCCTTGGGGCCTCTTTTTAAGACTCTTCAGGCAAGTAATTCTTGCTGGTTTCAAAAACACTGTATCATGAGCCCAAGTCTGATTTTCAGATGTTTCTTTTGAAGGATGATCTTAAGTAAAGGAAAAGTTCTGCTGCATAAATTATTATAACAAAAATTGCCATAATGACCTTTAGTTTTGTGTGTGTTTTTTTCTCCTGGAATTAACCATGGGCTCAAGTCCTTTCTCAAAATGCTATTGCCCCATAAATTCTCTTCTTCCTAAGCTTTAGAAAGTCTTCTGCTATAACAAATGTACAGTGATTTGTAGATTTGGAAAAATCCAGAACAGTTATTGCTGTAACATGTGCCTTTCTAAATATTTCTCTTCAAACAAATAACTATCCCTTGCATCATATTTTTGCTCCAGTTTTTTCCAAGATTATTACTCAGAAATCTAAAGGGTTGCAATTATGATGTCTGTCTCCTTAAAAGCAACAGAGCTATAATAATTTTCTGTTTTGATGCCCCAATAGATTATTAGACCAAAGTTTTTAGCTAATCTGATCACTGTTGAGAATCAAATTAGGTGATTCATAAGAAAATAATTATCTGTATTTAATGTATTCTGTCTATACGGCATTCTGTGAAGTTGATCAGTAATCTGGATAATTTAATCAATGTGCACAATTCACAGCCATTAATCAAGCTTAGTATTGACCAAGGCTTAAATATCCCAATTTCAGAATTTATTTTTCAAAGATGCCTTCTTTGACTCTCGCTCATAAAATAAAAATGATGGACCTAAGAAGTATAAAAATAAATGTGACAAGCTCTATTCATCCAATGACACACTTTCTCTCAACCTAAGAAAATGTGCTTTTGAGAAACTGTTTTATTATCTATGAGAGAAGAGGATTATAGGGGGAGTGCACCATATGAAAAGGCAAAGGTACTCAAGCCAGGGAGCTTTTGAGGGGAACACTGAAAAGCCAAAACATTTCTATATCTGTGTTATTGGGAACAGCTGTGTCCCGGAGTCTCTTGCCCATGCCCCCCTTACTCACTTCCACTGTTTGCTGTACAATGAACTTCCCCAAATTTTAATGGCTTTATATTACAACCATTTTATTTGTTCACAGTTCTTTCAGCCAGAAATGCAGGTGGTGCTCAGTAAGGTAGTTCTGTTCCACGGAACAAGAGAGAGGGTTGGAATGTCCAGGGTGGCTTCTGTGTGGCTGCATCTGAGCAGCTGAGATGGGCTGGAAGTTTCAAAACTGCTTCCTTTAAATGTTTGGAGCCTCAGTGCACTTCGGGGTGGGTGCCCTTTCTTTCTCCACATAGCACGGGCTTTCACAAAGCATGGTGAACCCACATTTCACCAGGTGGTTAGTTTTCACAAAGAATAAAAATATCCAGATATATAGATGAACCCCATCTATAAAGTTACACAGCATCACTTCACTCTATTGGTCAAAACCAGTGACAGACTAGGACCGCGCAGATTCATGGATTTGGTGAAATAGACTTCTCCTCGAGGCAAGAAGCGAGGTGAAAATAATCCGGGGCCATGTTTTGCTTTCTTCCATACTCCACCAACCAAGAGTGTCACTATTCATCAGGTCAAACCCTTAGCAACCAAGTTGAACTCCCCTTCTTAACTTTGAACCATCTTATCTGCCTTCCAAGATCCCGGAAACCTGAAATCCAAACAGTTTAATGATAGCAAATGTTTCACATTAGTGTGTCTTGTTGCCAGTAGTTGGGGAGAAGATCAATATTAATGAAGAGAGAAGCTGTAAACATTGCTAATGAGGATAAAGCAAGAGGGACTCAGCTACTGTGGATATGTGCTTCTGCATGCAGTAAGTAAAAAGGACACTGTATGAAAGCCTGAATCTTTAATGCACCCAGCAAAACAACACCACCGACGTTAGCACTATGGATACATTTTAATAGATGTCTTACAAAAAGCTCTTTGCTTGAAATTTAACCCAAAGACTAAATTAGAGTCAAAGCCCCAGTCAGGTAACTGTGCTGTAACATGTGAAGAATTGATTTTCTTATTTTCAGCTGTCAGTCCTGCTACAAAGAATGAGTTTTAATTCTGGGGATGTTATTAAACTCCTTGCTTAACTGGCAGAAAAATGGAACTGCTAGCCGGGTGACGGTGGAGCCGCTGTCGGATTGAATGACACCTGTCAGAGTATGATGAATGACCCTCTCTTCCCCACAATCCCCTGTTCTGTCACTCAGGTGAGGCCCATTAATCTTCATCCTGGGCCTGTCAGGCCAGGCACCCATGACGACAAAATGTCTTGAAGCATTTACCCCCAAGATGCATTGAACAATAAGATCTTCTCATTGTCAGAGACACATAAAATTAGCATAATTTATTACAATTCCCCTCCCCCTCACTCCCTACCTCTATCACCAGCCCCCAAAAAGCAAGTGGGGGCTAGATGGGATTAGACAGATGGAGTGTAGGACCAGACTGCCAACTACAGAGCCCCCTGCAGTGCTTGATGAGGGGGGAGCATCTCTACAAACCAATCAAAAAGCTGGCAGTTCAATTACAGAGTAATAAAGGGACATTCATCATTCAATTAGGCACCTGTCATGGTTTCACAAAAGGGAAAACTTCTAACCTGAGACTCTGGGGAGAAGATGCTACAACCCGAAGACAGAGAAATAAATGAAAAAAAAAGGGACAAAGTCAATTACTGGCCAACCAGACAAAAGGATATCTTAAAAATAAGGGGAAAGTTCTCCCTAGGCAAAAATCAGGGAAGTTCAATGACCTTACGTAGATTAAAAGGGGCTAATATTAAAAGTAGCATGTACCCTCTTCTACAGTGCATTTCATGATTGAATTTCCCCCTCAGAAGCTACCCAGGAAACTGAATTTTGTAAGAAACAAAAAGGAGGAGGAGAGAGTAACTGTGTTACTCAAAAGCATTGCTCTTTAAATGACTAAGACATGAGGGCTAAGAGAGGAAAACCTAGGCAGACATCCAACTTTGATGCATCACCGTATCGAGAGGGTATGATTACAACTGGCATTTTGAAAATAGGATGCCCTGCTAATAATTGGAAATAAGAGGTGACAAATCTGATTTCTTAGCAAGTGCACGTATTGGTAACTGAGGCTGGAAAAAAAATTCATTTCATCATAAATAACTTTTCTTTAAAAGTCATTCTTACAATCTAATGGCTATTTCCTACCTCATTCATGTTAAAGCTTCCTGAGGTCTTATGATGCAAGATAAGCAAATGAAACACTGAATGTTAAAGCTTAGAAGCAATAATAGCAATGACTTAGCCAGTCCTCTCACAGTTAGGACCACCCACCTTGGGCAATGGTTCTATAAATTACTTCCTATAAATTCCTGTTAGGGATTGGACGTCACACCTCACCTCTACTCCCATGCTCGCTCCATGGCTCAGCTCCATATGTTTTAAATTATTAAAGATATTTTAAACAATAAGAAAAATTTTAAAGGAAAATATTGGCAAAGTCTCTCATGTTATGCAATAGTCACAACAAAGTAGAGACAAAAATAAGGTATTTCTAGTTGGAAGTTTGTATATAATCATTTTTTCAGAATTAATTATTCACTCTAATAACCTTTCTCTGTAGATTGTCAGGAGGAAGATTTATATATATATATTACAAATCTTCCTCTCTATATATACACACATATATATATATAGATATATATATTACAAATCTTCCTCTATATATATACACATATATATATAGATAGTTCCTTTTATAATTCCTTTTAACTATAGTTCCTTTTAACTATATATATAGTTCCTGTAATATATATATATTACAAATCTTCATATATATACATATATACATATACATATACATATACATATACATATACATATACATATATATATATATATATATATATATATATATATATATATATATAGTTCCTTTTGATAGTGAGTCAGGCCATAGGTTTCATGCAATATTCATCATGTCACTGTCCAGGCACCACCAGGTTCTCAGATGTGTTTTTTTAAGGCCCTTGGGATATGATATCATGCCCCTTCTATTTAATTCTAGGGAAGAAAGCTTCTTCTTTTTCCTTCTTATCTTCTTTGTTTATTTTCTTTTTAAGTTTTTCTTTTTGCACTTTCCTTTTCTTATTAAAAAAAAAAAATCCTTGACCCTTGACCCTTGAAAAAATTCTAGACAAACTACACAAGCAAATGTAGTTAATTTTTACAAGGAAACGCAAGGTCCTATATAGAGAAGAGAGATGCTTAACTCAGAATTTTGTGAGGATCACAGAAAATGGCCTTCGTTTTAGACTTTAAGATCCTTATTTGGGAATACAAATCTGTAAAATAATATGAGGGAATATTAAATTCATAGGTTTGTATGTCTGTGAATGTATGCATACATGTTAAATCAGGATCGACCTCATTTTGTTGTATGCTAAGATATATTGACAGGCCCTCTCTGATGTTTTTCAAAAGCCCTTAAATGTCATATCCCCAAATCAGTAGGATAGGTCATTCCATCCAGACTGTGTTTATTGGGTTAATAAGCCTCTGTAAAATATATTGCCAATTCCATTGGAGGAAGTGGAGTAGGGAGGAGAGGAAATGCCTTTTGGTTAGAGTCTGGTTGATGCATTTTTTTAATCTAAGAGAGGCTGTAGCATTTTTCCAGGTTTACATTTTTTCAGTGGGAATATAGAAACAAGATTACAGGTGGAGGGTAAAAATCACCAAGGTTATAATCACAAGGAAAAACTTCTAAGACAGAAAGTCTTCTTTTAAACCCAGGATTAGGATTAAGTCCCTAACCAGTAACAACATCTGAATAAATCTTCACTGATACTAATAGAACAAAGATTTAGGAGAACTGAATCTAATAATCAAAATACACAAAAAGTTCTACATTTGCTTATGTGCAAATTTATCTTGTGAGACCTATGGCAGGACACCCCAGCAGGGTCAGAAGTCCTGGATACTGCCATGTATCAGCTATGAGATCCCAGGTGGCCATTTCACCTGAACTTCAGATTACTCATTTGTAAAATGAAAGAACTGAACTAAATAAACTCAAGGTCCTCTCTATATATAATTATTTTATTTTCCAATTCAGACCCTAAAGTTGTATTTTCAGAATGACTTACTTTGTTTTGTTGAAGAAGCCAATGATGTTGGAAGCCAGCCTCCAGTGACATCTCAAAAAAATATAAAGAAAGAAGGCTGTTTCCTTTTTTAATCAAATGCAGTGAGTGTGTATGATCGCACTTTTGTTATTTCCACAAGCCCCACCCATCAGCCAATCAGGGTGAGTATGCAAATTAACCCAACAAAGATGGCAGTTAATTTGCATATCCAGGCCAGAGCTAAGACTGAATACAGCCTACCATGTTTCCCCGAAAATAAGACATCCTCCGAAAATAAGACCTACTTACAGGTTTCCTTCTGAGTGAAATATAAGGCATCCCCCGAAAATAAGCCCCCCCAAGCTAAACATGAGAGATTTGGTCCACTGATTCTGAAAGAAATGGAGTCACAAGAAATTCACCAGGAAATTCAGGAATTGGATTGTTATGATGATGTTTCAGAAGATGATGACATGATTGTCATTGAATAAATGAGTAAATTCTTGATACTGTAGGATTCACAGTTTGTCTGGTTTGTGTTGACAACTACCGTACTATCGTACCGTATACGGGTAATAACTTTCCTTTATTTTCATTTACAATAAATGTGTACCGTATTCTTCTTCATGGAAAAATAAGACATCCCCTGAAAATAAGACTTAGCGCATCTTTGGGAGCAAAAATTAATATAAGACACTGTCTTATTTTCGGGGAAACAGGGTAGAAAGAAGCCAAGCACTGCAGAAGGGAGTGAAGCTACCGAGAAGCAAACAAGCAGGGCAGCGGAGAAGGCCGGGAAGCAGGCAGGGAAGGGAGAAGGGAGAGAAGCAGGCGGGGCGCGGAGACTGCAGCAGGAAGCCCTATTGCAGGAATCTTCCTGCCAGGGGCATCTAGTGACTAAATAAAATTCTGTAGAATTGTGACAAGTTGAGATATGACAAATTGAAATCCATTTGGCCAAAGTCACTACTTACCTTTGGCTTTGCAGTCTACCTTACCAATACTGAAGATTTATAGCCATGTCTTCTCATTTCTTTTTCTTCTTTCAGGAAATTTGGATCTTTGCTGTTCCTTTTTAGAACATATTTCCCCCATTATCTAAAATAGAGTGTTTCTAAGAAAGTTTTCATAAACCGAAATGGCATAAAGTGAAGAAGCAATCACCTTAGGACACATCTTGCTAATGAATGCACAAAATAGAGATAAAGCCCAGATGCTCACAGACACAGCTCAAAGCCATGGCAGTTTAATGCTGAGATGCTGGGGGTAGTTCCTGGGGAAGGAGCTTGGTGGGACCACTGTTGCTGCTCAGGGTGTGCTGCCTCTACAAAGACTCACTGCAAAGTAAATGCTGGATGCCATTTCTGCTTTTCAGCTTTGTTTGTACAAGCAAAAATCTTCAGATTTTTTTCAGTCATCAAATACAGGTATAACTCAGGTCTTCCATAAAAACAGAGTGCCTGTCCTAGCTGGTTTTACTCAGTGGATAAAGCATCAGCTTTTGGACCAAAGGGTCTCAGGTTCAATTCCAGCCAAGGGTACGTACCTTGGTTGCAGGATCGTCCCTGGCCAGGGCCCTGGTCAGGGAACATGCAGAAGGCAACCAATCGATGTGTTTCTCTCACATCGATGTTTTTGTCTTTCTTTCTCTCTTCAATTCTCTCTAAAAATCAATGGGAAAATATCCTCAGGTGAGGTTTAAAAAAAAACAAAAAACAGTGAAGTGACCTAATTGAACTTTCAAAAAGCAGAGGATACCTGCATGTGAATAGTTATAACTGGTTTGGGATATTCCTAGGGGATGGAATGTCAAAACATTTCCTCACACCTATCTCTGCCTTTTCCTTGCTTTATCAATCTACCTTTCAGGGAGTACCACCTCTATTGTCCATCATCCTACAGTCTAGAGAGAGAAAAAATTCTAGTCTTCTCCTATCCTTCTTTTCACTATTTAAAGTATTACAGTATTCTACTTCCTGAGGACTAGAAACTGGCTTCCTTGGTTTTCCTTGATTGACCTTGAGTGAGTGAACCAAATAGGAGGCTTGGAGTGTAAGCCCCATCCCTTAGCTGGCCTCTGCCCCACTCCAAAGCTCACTCACTCCAACCTCATTGGTCTTTCTTGTTAAAGCTCATTGAAATCCTCCCCTCACTTTCAGTCATCTAACCACAATAGTCAATCCTAGTAAAACACAATTTATTCATTTATTTAAAAAAATTGTTCATTTTAATAGGTAATTTCTTATAAACAATTTAAATAAGCATAGGCAGAACGAGGTACCAAACAGACTTAGGTACTTTGCCTCGAGCCTGCAAACACATTCTCTGCCTAACCCAGATAGTAAATGAGAAGTTCTGTTTTGTTTTGTTTTGTTTATTTTCCTGTGAAACATGCAGGTAGTGCTCAGACCTACACCTCACAGTCTGTTTGACTATAGATAGACAGGACTGAATATTAGGCATGATTGAACATCCATAATTCATTCATTTATTCATTCCCTCACTCATTTACTCATTGGTGAGTTTCTGTTATGTGTCAGGCATTATGCTGGGGATTGAAAATACAAACGTAAGTAAAACTTAAGGCCTGTTCTCTGGGAATTCACAGTCCAGGGGGGAAGAGTCACACACAAATAGATAATTATAACACAGCGTGATGAGCACACTGTGAAAGATAGGCCCAGAGTATTAGGAAAGCACAGAGTCAAGGCTGCCCTAATTCCCTGAGACTCTCAGAAGGTAGACTCTCCTATAGTAGACTTTCATCATCCTGTATGATATCCGGCTGAGTATTGAGAGATGGAGATGGTGTTTGAAAAGAAGAAACAGGGAATGATAGAACAGAAAGCTTTGTTTCCATTCCAGGTAAGAAAATGGAGGGTTAAAAAAAAAAAAAAAAAGTAATCACACCAATGCAAAAAGAGGAGGAAGATAGCAAAGTATCAGGAATGCAGCTGGATGAATAATTGATGAGCTGGTGGCCTAACAGAGAGTCTCATTAATATGATCCTGCAGGTTCATTAAGTACTGTTCCAGGCTTTTCTTGGAGGGGGCCTCCTGAGCCTTGATTAGGGATTGTGTGGCTTTCACTTTGACATCAGAACTTTGAGCCTTGGGTTTCGGCAACTGCTTCCGAAGCTCCTATCCTTTTACCCCAGCACCTTTTAGGAGCTCTTCTCGATCCCTCTCTCACTAATCATGGGTCCCTAACCATGACAGTCAGTCCTAGTAAATAATATATCAAGATAAATGATAATTGTTCTGTTTTAAGTGTCTCCTAATGAGCATCATAAATTAAAAATTAATATTGCAAAGACTGTATGAATAGCATCAAATCCATAAACAAAGCAGCGGGTATCACGCTTGCAAATGAAAGCTAAACACCTCTCTTGTCCTCTTTTCCATTCTCTACCTCTTTCTGCCCTCCCCCAACTCCTTCCCACCTTTATCCTAGGCCTGCAGATCTGAAATTTAGGCTACCAGGAATTACATTGCAAATAACAATACCAGTCTTTTTTCTTTCTTTCTTTATCTTCCTTTCCTTTCCTTTCCTTTCCTTTCCTTTCCTTTCCTTTCCTTTCCTTTCCTTTCCTTTCCTTTCCTTTCCTTTCCTTTCCTTTCCCTTTCTTTCTTTCTTTCTTTCTTTCTTTCTTTCTTTCTTTCTTTCTTTCTTTCTTTCTTTCTTTCTTTCTTTCTTTCTTTCTTTCTTTCTTTCTTTCTTTCTTTCTTTCTTTCTTTCTTTCTTTCTTTCTTTCTTTCTTTCTCACACTATTTCTGGCCTGCTATTTATCTATCTGGCTTAGTGTGATTTGAAGACCCAATCCTGAGATTTTATTTTTCATTATTTTTTTTCCTTAACCAGAGATGGAGAAAGTGGAATTGAATTATGAAATACGTTTTAAATCATATTTTTTATTTTTCAATTACAGTTGACATACAATATTGTATTAGTTTCAGATGTACACCAGAGTGATTAGACATTATAAACTTACTAAGTGATCATCCCAATAAATCTCATACCCATCTGACACCATATATAGTTATTAGAATATTATTGACTATATTCCATATGCTGTACTCTACATCCTTATGGCTATTCTGTAACTTCCAATATGTACTTCTTAATTGCTTCACTTTTTTCACCCAGTTACCCAAACTGTTATGGAGCAGGACTTGCTTCAATGGGGCTTGGGTGCTCACCAAGTTCACCCCTTGAGAGTGTCACTTGTGTAGGTGATAGGGTTGTCTTCCAGTATGGTCTGAGCTGTCCCCCAGGCACACTGGCTCTGGGCCTCTCGGGAGGTGCAAAGTTAGGCACCACCTGTACCCTGCCTGGTGCCACTGGCACAAGTGATCTGCAGATGGCTGCTACTCATGCTGGGCTTGAAAGTGCCCAGGAGTGCCAAGCTCTGAACCAAGTCTGGCTGCCATTAGTGCAGGGCCTGGGCCACTTAACAAGAGACACTGAGTATGCAGAGGCCTGATGTTGTTTGTTTTAGATTTTAGAAAAGTCTAAAGCATGAGTCAAGAGAGACCATTTGTAATGAAAAGCCCCTGGAAACAGTTTAAGTGAGCCTGCAAGTTGGGTGGGACAGGGTCTCAGGGAATCACCAGGGTTGAACAAACAGTGTGAGACAGGTTGATGGAGATTTAGATATGGCACTTGCCTGCTGGCTCTGTGGGGGTGGTCTCAGAAAAGGAACAATGGCCTCTTCTAGCACTTTTGTGTGTGAGAAAGCTGTCCCTCCAGCTCTTACCCTGATGCCAACAATTCAGTTCCTCTTCATATACCCCTGGTGCATTTCAAGCTACTGCCCCAGTGCTGGAGTTCAGAGGGACTGACTCCAAGTAAGTATGGGTGTGGGTCCTTTAATAAGAACTGCCTGGGACTCCAGCAGCCCCTGTCTCACAGTCTCCATCCCTCTGGCTTTTACAGCCAGAAGTTATATAAAACTTCTCTTCCTGGCCTTGGAACCCTGGGCTGGTGGGCCTGGTGTGAATTTGGGATCCCTTGCTCCTCAGGGGGGACTTCCACAGCAGAAATATCTTTTCTAACTCTAATATACCACATGTGATCGTGGGACCAGCCTGTTCCATTCTCTGCCCCATTTACCAGTCTCAATGTGTCTTCCTCTTTAAATGCCTACTTGTAGAACTTCCATTCAGCTTGATTTCAGGTTGTTCTGAATGACAGTTGTTCTGTAGTTTAGTTGTAATTCTGATGTGGCTGTGGAAGGCAGCTGGTATTATATTTCAAATGGAGCCACATCTGGGAAGGATTACATTGGATAGCAAAATATTATCAAAAGGTGCGTGTAGATTATACTTATTATTTTATCTTTTGAGGGGTGTATTTATGTGTTTTTTTCAAATTCCTATAATTTCTGCAAATTTCTACTATATAATGATTATTATTACCTGTGTAATAGAAAAAGAAAGAAAATACCATTTAGCAGTGAAGACAAGTAATTACTCGGGCAGACACAAAAGCCCTGTCACAAAGGCTAAAATAACACAATTTTTATGAGCATGTAGGTGTGTATTATTTCTACCCTTCACAGCAGCACTAAAGGATCAATGACATTCTTCTCAACATCCAATATAGAGGAAAAGGAGGTTTAGCTATCAGGCTGTGAGTATTCAATTTCCTCTTTTTGAGATGGACACATGGACATAGGATATTAAGTATTTCACTTATGTACCTGATAGCCCATGTTGGAATTCTGGGATTACCCAGAAACCTACTAGTTATCATTTGGGTTCTCATGCAGGCTGCCAACAATGAGAATCCATAAAGGTCATGCTCATGGTCTAAAAAAGGTAAGTATTTTAGACCACATGACAGTCTATTTTAGACCACATGACAGTCTATTTCTTACTGTGAGCTAATACATTAGCTTTATTCTACATAAACTCCAGTTGCTTTTGGACTGAAGGAACAAAGATTTCCTACCCTCACTGACTGCTGAAGTCTCTATACTAAGTCCATATGAGCTCCATGTCCATAAATGCTATCTCTCAGTGGATTTGCTTATTTTTTAAAATCCAGGGGCTTGGATATTCACATAGCCACACATAGAGAAAATATAAAAACAACTCACCTCTTTGGCAAGTGAAGTACATAACTAATGAAGGTAGTTTTAGTTCAGGCCAGGAATGTGTGCACTACACATTGGTATTGGCATTGTTGCCACTCTAATTCCCTCACAAAACTAGAGACACCAGTCGAAACCGGTTTGGCTCAGTGGGTAGAGCGTTGACCTGTGGACTGAAAGGTCCCAGGTTCGATTCCAGTCAAAGGCATATACCTTGGTTGTAGGCACATCCCCAGTAGGGAGTGTGCAAGAGGCAGCTGGTCGATGTTTCTCTCTTATCGATGTTTCTGGCTCTCTATCCCTCTCCCTTCCTTTCTGTAAAAAGTCAATAAAATATATTTAAAAAAAAAAAAACTAGAGACACTGCAGTCATAATATTATGACAATGAAAAACTGGACCTCCCTCTCCCTGGGCTACCCTAAACCCAACAATGGCTAAGCCTCCCCAAACCAAAGTGTGCATAAGTACATACAGTGCTTTAGCTAATTAAATTCACTGCAGAACCAGAATTCCAAGAACAGCAGTAACACATTTTTATTTTTGAAAAATGCCCCCATTGAAACAACAGATCTGAATGCAAATGGAAACTAAGCATTGGATAATGCTCACTTTCACATCTGTCAACATTTTAGAGAAACTTCAAGTGGAATACATTTGTGGTTCTAGAAATTCATAGTTTATGCATAGAATACATGTGAGAAGACTTTGTTTTCACAGGTACCCAGGTTTCACAAACCTTTGAAGCTAGAAGGGCTCCTGAGAGTCACGTAGATCTACCCCCTCGTTTAACATGTGTGATGAAAGTTCAGAGAGGTTGAGTCACACTCAAGGTTGCTCACATGATTAGATTTCAGGAAATCTAAAGGCTACAGAGAAATTGGGGGCAGGTTTCCCATTGTAGCTTTGCATTTGAATGGCAAATGACTCCATCTGAGATCAAGGGCTAAGCCAGACAAAATTCACTGGGCCACCTAACCTTTTGGTAATTTCACTAGCTAAAATTAATAGATAATTGAAACATTTGCCCAAATTGCTTTGGTGAAGTTTTTATTTATGTTTTTTTTTGTGTGTGTATTTTTTTGTTTGCGGTGTTTTTTTGTTTGTTTTTGTGTGTGTGTGTTTTGTTTTGTTTACTTAGAAATAGAATAGAACAGTCAGTGTGGCACATCTTTTAGTGTTTAAATATTAATAAGGTCATATAGAATATAAAATTTGTTCTTATTATGTTATACAAGAGTTTTCTTTCACAAAACATTTATATGTTATACAGGAGTATTCTTTCACATGTTTCAATGATATCTATCTATATACACAGATAAAAACACACCTGAGCTGGGTTATAATGTATAATATATTTCTTACTGTAGGTCATACCAAAAAAATGGAAATTCCCTTCAGGAGACATTTCACTTCTGGTCCCACATTAAAACCAAATCAAAACAAAAAAATCAGGAATTGTAAAATAACACCTCTTATAAAAATTTGAGGAATTTTGTGTTAAATAGCCACTTTAAAAAAAAAATCACTGAGGCCTGACATGTTCTAATCCTAGAACTATTACGATGTTTTGAAATTACTAATTTGAAAACAAAATGTGGGAAACTAGAGAAAATGACATGAAAGGCAAAAGAAAACAGAATGTTCTTCCCACGGTTTTAAGATTTTTTTTTTCTTCTCTCATCTAAAATCAAAGTTTGAGGTAAAGAACAAATTCAATGCACTCAGTTCCTGGAACATAGTAAATGTTTACTAATAGATGTTGAATGAACACTAAGTGAAAGAGTTTGTTATTGACCTGCTATGCAAAGGTAGGCAATTAGGGGCCTTTAACCATCCCATCCAGTATGCAAATCAGGCTCACACTCACTTACTTTCCTGAGCTACTTGGGCAGTGAGCACAAGCCCCAATCCTTCCAGGTGTTTGTGCTGCAGAAATGTTTGACAGGCTGACACAGGTATATTTTGGGAGGAAAATAACAGTAAAAATTAATTAAAGGATATCTGAAGAAAGCCAAAGAAATTACCCAACCTATCTGCAAACCGCACGCTGAAAATGAATGGGTTCTTCAGTGTTTGGGACATTTTTAGTGTTATAAAAATGTAGACTATGGGAGCTATTATATCAAGTAATTTATGGGATAAATATTGTAATTCATTGAATGTCACGACTTATCTTTTATTCATATAGTTACTATTCCATTACCAGAGAGGGAGGTTTGTCAAAGGTTAATTATTTTAAATTGCTCCGGCAAATTTATTTTGATTTGTACAATTTTTTTTGAATAATCATAGGTCTATATATTCATACATCTTTATGAGGCTTCTTTTTAAAAAATAATATTCTTTGATGAGGCAGTTAAAGCTAGATATATGCCTTAGTGATGTCTTTAAAATATATTCCCTTTAACTCTGTGTGTAGATCTACACAGAATTGTTATACTGTTATTATTATTATTACTGATATCATCAGTCTTTTTAAAAACTTATTATTTTTTCAAGAAAAATGCCAAATGGCAAGGAAATACAACTTTGACTTTCTCAAGGGGTTGGTCATGGTTCACAGTACCTTGACTCTGGGTCGCTATTTGGAATGCTGCCCTGAATGGTAGATGAGGAAGCTGTCAGCTTCTGCTCTCTGCTGTGTCCAAACCTCTGTTTCACATGAGGCTGTCCCTAGGCCAGGGGTAAAACATGAAAACCAGTCCTTGAGGGAGAATAAGTGATGGAAGGTAAACTAACTTCCTTCAAGGTTGGGGAAATCATTTTGAATTATAAACCTAAATGAGAAAGAAAGCCAAAAGCAAAAAGAACACTTAATCTATAATCTATAATCTATAATCTGGTTCCTTCTCCTTCAAAACCTATGGCCTCTCTCAGGAAGTCTTTGTGATTATGCTTATTTTCTTTTCCTTTCTCAAACACGAACAAATGCATATTTCTTTAATATGGTCTTATTATTATGTTGCTTTTTAATTATTCATAAATTATTTGAGAGTTAGAGAGATAAAGTGGGAAAGGTCCACTTTGGAGTCAAAAGACTTAGGCTCATATTTAAATTCTGTGTTTTATTATCTGTATGGTCTTACATAGGCTATTCGATTTCTCCAAGACCCAGTTTCTTTAATGTCAAAGAGAAATAAGAAAACCTACCTATGAGCGTTGTAGAGTTGGTAATATGTCACCTAATAATTGCACATTTCTCTGGGTTTATAAAATTCTTGCATATTTATCTCCTTTAATCCCCAAACAACAGTATAAAGATGAACACTATTACCCATCCATTTTTATGTAAACTACATAAAAATGCTATTTTTAACACCATAACTTATTATTATTTTCAGTCTGTGGATTTTATATTATCAATTTAATATTAACAGACCTAAAATACAGCCTATATCTACCTTTTATTTCTTTATTTTATTTTATTTGTTCTTTACATTCTTTTCTTTTAAGTAGCTTAATGAATAGATTCAGAAGATAAATTTTTCCAGTACAGACAACAAGTGTTTTTTTTTTAATAAATGCTCAGCAAGGTTGTGTCTATATCTTGTAAGAGTAACCGATTAATTTCACTGGATACAGGAAGAAAATAATAACCTACCATTTGATCAAAATCTTCACTTTTAGCCAGTTGTACTGGTTTCATGTACATGGTAAAATGTTCTCAGAAAGCACAAAAATTCAATAGTACAGAAATAAAACATACTCTATAATGCTATTGTTAGCAAAGCATGAACAGTGGCCCAAGCACAGAAGCTGTAAGGTATTTCCCAGGTATTACCCTACTGGTAGAAGGCAAACTCTATCCAGGAAAGACATTTCTGTGTTGCTCATACTCAATATTTTGGGTGTCTGACATATGGTTGGTGCTTAATACATATTACCTAAGTATAAAGTCTTTCTTATATTTATATAAATCAGACCTTTAGAAGACCATGAAACTTTACAGTTAAGGAAAAACATGGAATTTTAAAATGTATTCAGAAGAGAAACAATGTTGGAGATGGGACTCATTAACGAAAGTTAAATTACTCCAAAAGAGAAAAATAAGGGGAGATTGCATTATCGAGCTTCATATACACTATCTCCAATGGGCAAAACATGCTGGTAAGCAGTTCCTTACCTCTGCTGCAACTAGAAGCAACTATGGCATAAAAGCTGTGCATCAGTCAAAATAAGTAAATAAATAAATATGTAAATACATCCATGCATGCATACATAAAATAATCCCTTGTGGAGAAGTGACAGAAAGTGAATAGGAAATGACAGCATTAGCTCTCCAGGTTAATCTTTTGCTCTGAGGTAGAAACAGCCACTGTGTGTCTCATTAAGTAAGGTCTCTTCCATTGGTATTAGTAGAGATGAGGAAACCAAGGCCAGGAGCAGTTGAATAACTTGTCCGAAGTCACATGCTAGTGGCCCACAGCACCTGGAACTGTGCACTTCTCTACCTTCTGAGTCGAAGAGGTCACTGATACCCACCCATTCAATCTCAGTGTTGACCAGCTCTACAGTGTTTCCTCCATGGAGCTTAGAGGATCCTACAACCGGTTTCTACTTTTACTTAAAAGACCACATGACAGCAGAAGCTGACTGATGTTTATGATAATGCAAAACCTTTACTATGGCTGCCCACAATTTTTAAATATATTTACGTATGCAAATGTTTTATTCTTATTTAAAAACTCTCCTTTACACAGATTTCACACAAAAATTAGAGCCCAGTGAGATAGACCACTGTGGACAAATAATAATGTTCAGGCCATATATTCTATTTTGAAACCTCTCTATTTGCTGATTCAGTCTGTGGATTTTATATCATCAATTTAATATTAAATATCCACGGGCTTTTAAATTATAGAATCTAGCACCTAAGGTGAGGTTTTTGTATGAGGAGACACTGGACAAAGGTGTGAAAGCGCTGGCAACTACACCAGCCCAAGATACTGCTATAAATCAGCAAGATGCTGGAATGAAAGACAGACATGGAGACCAGTTCTATCAAGCACCACCAGAGAAATGTATGCAGCATCCAGCAACCTTCACCAGACATCATCTGATTCGTGTGGAATGGCATATTTCTATTTTTAATTCTTTTTAACAAAGACCTCCATGTCCAGAATTCCTCAAAGGCCTGCAAAGTGCTGTTCTGATCGCCCCTTCATGCTTCCAAGCTGCTCTGGGATAATGTGGTGGGGGGAAGGCCCCCAGGGGAACAGCCGATTGGATTCTGGCAAGCCGGACCAAACATCTGCTTCAAACAAAAGACATCTGCATATTTCACATTTATTTTTCATAATTTACAGAAGCAACCTGCCAAAATTCAGCAAGGGAGAATACGCGAGCGCGTAATTAGCTTAAAGTTTGCTTGCTTTAGAAGTGTGAGCATGAAGTATGAGCATGAAGCCAGAGCTCACCTGGGAGGACATCAAGGAGTGGCGAACTGCAGTTTGATTTCTGGAAATTCAGTTTAGGCTTTGTATGCCAGGGCACAAGAGCCAGCGCCGCTAGGCTTGGAAGAGACAATATGGCAGAGGTGACACTAGGAGGTCCTTTTGTTTTCCCATCAAATAAAAAAACTTACACACCGAGGGGGTGGCCTAAGATAATTTTACTTATTAAATAAGAATTGGTTGAGCAGAAAGATTTCTCCTCCTGTTTAGCACTGCAGGATAGATGATGGTGCCATGTTTCCTGGCTTTTAATTAATGATGTGTCTACCAAGAGTATCAATGGTGTAGTGAGAAATCAGGTGTGGGCATTGCATTGTTTTCCAAAGCATCTGAAAGTTGTTACTCACCAAAAATACTGGAGCGTATATTTGTTGTCCCGCTGATGGTATGTTTGGGGTATGTGATGGAAACATCAAGAGACCAAGATAACGAATGAAATGACCAGGCTTAGTATATCCTGGTGCAAAGGATGCAACAAATTATCAGCCCTCTACAAGCTACATCTTCCCAGTTGAATTTCAAGTTTTGCAAAGGCATTATTATGTAAAATAACTAAACCTTGTTTAATCAGAGAAGAAAAAGAAAGAATGGATTTTTATGACTGAGAGAGGAAGAGAGAGAAACTAATTTCCTTTCCAGCAAAATAATTTCAATCCCCAGTATTTAAAAAAAAAGAAGAAAGAAAGAAAGAAAGAAAGAAAGAAAGAAAGAAAAAAAGAAAGAAAGAAAGAAATACTAGCTATGAGATAGTGTGGGATTTCTTGTTCTTTTAACTCCAAAGGATGCAAAACATTAGGTGCTGGGTGTTTTGTTGTTGTTGTTCTTGTTTGTTTGTTTGTGGTGTTTTTGTTTTGTTTTTTTAATATTTAAAACAAAGGCCCCTGGTGGAAAAGGGGACTGATATTTGGATTTTGCTGACTTCCTATTATCTTACGGTCTTAGTCATTGCTTTACAAAAATTGCTTTCCTGATTTAGCTGAATATACAATGCTGACTCTATATAAACCTTTGTAATAAAAGCACGGCAGCTCTGAAGGGTTTAGCATTTTATGTGCTCCAGCTCCACTGAAGATGCCAGACCAGGGGAGCAGCTGCTCAGAGGGTGGGTCCACAGCCACTCTGAAGACCAGGATTAGTGGCACTCCCACAGCAGACCAATTCTCGCAGGCCACGCCCTCCCACTCCCCACCAGTGCACAAATCCCATGCTCCGAGCCTCTGTAAAAAATGTATTTAAAATTAAAAAAATATATATTATAGATCTCCTCTTCTAGCCCACACCCAAGACTCTTTAATGGAGAGGCAACTTGGAAATGGAAAGAGACTGGGCTTCATTTGGATCTGTCTCTGGCCAGGTGGCCCTATTTTTGTGTGTGTGTTTGTTTGTTTGTTTGTTTGTTTTTTATGGCCTGTTGATTTTTAAGAATTAAAATGGACTTTACTCGTATAAAAATAACATCACAAAGAAACATGAGGAGCATACATTTTCTAAACTATCTCCCCAAAGTAAACCTTTGACCAAAGAGGTGCTGAGCAACACAATAGTACACTGGTGTGCCCTGGAAGGTAACTGAACAAAGGGAAAACTGGAGATATGCACAGAATGTGTATGCCTGGGCCATTCTTCCATTGGATAATGCTCCCACCAATCAGAGTCCTGTACATTTATGGAACTGGCCCATCTTGGCTCATAGGAAGGATACAAATTTCTGAAGAGGAAAATTATTTTGAGTGACCAAGAGCTGGGTCATATCAACAACAAACTGGCCGGATCATGTATTCCTATTCTCTTGTTGGGTGGCAGTGTCTAACATTTTTTTAAATGTACCCACATGTTCAGCATTTGAATTTATCAACCTAATCATGGCCATCAAAGTTTTTTTTGTACAGGACTGATTACTCTTGCCATCCAAAAATTGTATTTGTATCTGCAGTTGGAGCAGATCTGACTCAAGATCCAATATGACTCAAAAGTATCTCTGAACAGTTTCTGGAGAATCTCTTTTATTTTTTGCTATTTAAAAGCCACAGGAGCCAAGGGCACATGCCTGGGTTGTGGCTCAATCTCCAGTAGAGGGCATACAGAAGGCAGACAATTGATGATTCTCTCTCATCATTGATGTTCCTATCTCTCTCTCCCTCTCCCTTTCTCTCCAACATCAATAAAAATATTTTTAACATATCATATATAAAATAAAATTGAGATATTATTTTATAAAAGTCACAGGAAGTACATATTTTTTTTTCTAATAGATTTGATACTTAATATCACACAATATGTGCTCTTGGCCAGGACTGTTGGGTCTGTCCTTTGAAATCCTCCCTTAGAGTCCCTCACACTATGTATCTTTTACTAATTTTAAAGATAATATTCAAAAAAGACTCACCTCTTCTTAGCCCCAAAGTTTTTCTGGATTTCATTCTTTGTTATAAGTATAAAATGCAGCTTTATGAGTCTTTAAGAGACGAAAGAAATTAGCGATTGATGGTATCTTTTTATTGCTCACAATTCATCCTGCTGAAAAAGGCTGTTATGTCCTTCGAGTTGATTATTGCTCAGTCTTAAAGTTTCTAATTGTTTTAGATTTTTTCACTTATTTTAGACATTTTCACTTTGCCCCCTAGAGTAAATTAAGATGAAAGGTAAATTAAAAAAGAGGAATTCAACATAAAGAGAATAAATAAACAAAACACAGATTGCAAAGCAGGAATGAAAACAAGGTCTCCCAGACCAATCTGTTAAAGGAATGCTACAAAAGTGAAGTGTTTACTATTTTAAAACATTAATCATGTACTCACTCTGTTTATTTAGCTATCAATGTTTTTCCTGTAACTCTGACTTGAAAATGTGTAAGCTGTTTAGAATTAGGATTCAAACTGAGGCCAAATGATATTTCGATTATTTATATTGCAGAGCTTGTCTTAAAACTTCAGAGATGCAGTCTTTTCATTTCAATTCACACCTTTTTAAAAAGTCATTATTATTTTGTATAATGTGACATCTCAAGTAACTTTTATTGCCACCCACTACTATACGCCTAAGTAACAGCCATTAAAGATACAGAGCCCAAGCCCTCCATCAATGGGCCTATTCAGAAGATTGCCATCTATTGCTTTTCCCTAGAAGCCATGCCACAACCCCAAACATGCCATTGTAGGTCTTACTTATTCGCAATTAGGAATCCCAAAGAACTGATTTTCCCAATTTGGGGGCAGTACTATTTTTAGGGATGTTCGTATTTTTAACAAAATGTCACAATTCAAATCTACAGATGGAACAGAGCTACTTCAAATACTGATCATAACTAAGCACTTCTCATCTTATCTCACAAAGTGACAAGCTTTGTTAAGGACAGAAACAGATTACATAAAGATGATTTATTCTCTCTGCCTATTGAGAACGATAGAAAAGCATTAGAATCTTCTCCTGGAATAAGAAAATGGAAAAACTATCCCCATTAGAATACTAACAAAGTATGTATTTTCTTTTTTTTTTTTTTTTTTTTTTAATATATTTTATTGATTTTATACAGAGAGGAAGGGAGAGAGATAGAGAGTTAGAAACATCGATGAGAGAGAGTCATCGATCAGCTGCCTCTTGCACATCCCCCACCGGGGATATGCCCGCAACCAAGGTACATGCCCTTGACCGGAATCGAACCCGGGTCCCTTCAGTCCCCAAGCCGACGCTCTATCCATTGAGCCAAACCGGTCCCGGCAAAAGTATGTATTTTCTTTGAAAATTGTTATTGCTGTCTTATAACTATCCATATGACTCAAGGGAGCTGGAAAGTTTTGGCATCTTCATTTTCTACAGCTGACCTAGAATTTCTCCAGTGTCCACCTCATTTCTTCCCATGTTCCACCTGCTATGAGAGTTGTTTCTTCCCCTTCCCTAACGGATATGGGGGTGTCCCGCCTCATGGTGGGTCTCCATCTGGCTCCAAGGCTGTTTTCCACTGCAGCGTCTCATTTGGTGCTTAGTGGGTTATGGCTTATTCTGGCAAGTTTCATATTTACTGTTTTAAGAACACCCAGACTCTCAGGCAAATAAGCTATCCTGGGCCTTGTCTGGCTCTCTGTCTCAGTCTTTAAGGAACTCAGGACACCAACCTTACCTACCTATGACCTTTTCTCCACAGCCTGAGAATTAGAAGGGCTTCTCTTCTATCCCCTCCCAGTCATGCCATGGGGATTTCCTCATGCTTTATTTCAAAGAGTAGCTATGGAGGATGGGAACTGATTTATGTTAAGAAAAAGTAAAACTTCATTTCCTAGTTTCAAGTTTGCATCCCATGAACATTATGGAGAGGGCCCCCTGAGGGGACAGTGGGTGCCAGTGCTTTCATTCCCTCCTATCTGTGTCCTTTACCACCCCACCCTCTGTCCTTCCATGGTGGCTCTATTCCTGCCCTCTGGGAGCCCAGTGCCCTTACAGGCTATTCACCTTCTTCAAACTAAACATTTCTGACAAAATAGCTCATAGACACTCAATGTTTGATGTATCGCCTCTCTTAGAGGAATTACAAAGAACTAACACTTGAGCCAAAGCAATGAATCACTAAAAGTGGAGTTTTGAGCATTAGTGGTTGAAGAAGAGCGTTGAGTGTAGACAAGGAGTTTTCCAGATTCTGCCAAAAATAATACCTTGTGATGAGATAACCTCCTAGGATTTTTCTATTTATATGTTCAACCAGAAATGTGCCTACATGCCCATAAGCACACATACATATGCAAACACACAGACACTTCAAATTAAAATATCAAGGCATATGAACAGGAGATGAACAAATATGGAAAAACTTTAACACATAAATATTTTATAAATATGAACTGCTAATGTATGTTAATTCATTTCATAAAAAGACAATAAAGAGTCATGGAGAATATAAGGAATTACAGAAATGACATAAACTAATCCATACAAATCCCAAATAACTCAATTTTGTCACAGAATCTGCCAAAGAATGGCCTTTTAACATACTGTTTTTTCTTAGTGGCAAACAATAGCCACACACATCTTGCTGTGACCAGTCATTGACAAAATATCAACTGTCCTGTTTTATAAAAAAAAAAAAAAAATCATTTCAAGAAAATCTACAAATGTTTACCAAAGCTGATTCCTTTTTTTTCCTTTTTTTTTTTTTTTTTTTAAATTTTGTTTCCCATTCACAAGCTATGGGAGTCTGAATTAGTGGTGTTTTAGTTACTGCAATAAAAACAACTTCCTGTATTTTTAATATACAATCTTCTTAGAGAACATGTGGTGATGTTTTTCTTTTTCTACTGGCCTGATATCCCTGACAAGAGGCCACTCTCTGCAGCACGTGGTGGGTGTGCCTCAGCTTGGCCTGGCAGCGCTGCTTGTGCCTCATGACAACGTTTTGAGGAACAAATCTGGATTTGCCTGCGCCTATCTTGATGGGCTTTGTTTTTTGACGTGTGCAGACAAACTTCGGGCGATGGATTCATTCAATCTGTGACTCCCCACAAGGATTCTCTTTTCAAAATTCAGCTTGAAACTCCAGTCAAATCCCGTCTCCATTGCTGAAACTGTCACCGGTACTCAGGAAGGAGTGTGACGACCATGTTGCTCTGAAAGGGCAAAGCATCCGTCCGTGGGGGGTGGTTGGATGTACTGGATAGATTTTTCTCCTTTAGGAAGAAGCATTACCATCTTACTACTCAACCGTCCTTCCTTTATAGCCCAAAGTGTGCTTATGTGTTAGGGCACATCAGAGATGCGCAAGCACGCCGCCATGTCTGCCATGCATCAGCGTGCCGGCCTTGGAGGCCCTCCTCAGGCTATGGGGCATCTACGCTTCACATCACTCTCCAGAGGAAAGATAAAAAGAGCCAATTTAAGAACCTACCTTCCACAGTGGCGAACAGCATCCCCTCCCAAGGAAATCTGATTGCCTGCTACTGCAGAAATGCTTTCTTGTTTCTTGAGTTCAACTTGGGTAGTCACTCAGCCAATATCTTAAAGTCAAGTTTATCTATAATAATAACAGTTACTCTACTTTGGGTATCTATCATCTCTTCAATTCCACTGTTTTATGCTGTATTTAAATTTTGCCCCAATTTCAATAATCTTGATATGTAGCTATTATTTATTTTTTGAGGAAATGTAAGCTCAGAGAAGTAAAGGGATTCGTCCAAGTTCACACAGTCAGGAATGGTACAGAGTGGGATTACAAACCCTAAAATTCTGAGACCCTACGTGGTGTTAGATTTGGCGTTTAACAACTTGGGGCACCACCTTCTCTGCTTCCAGCCCATCTCTTACCAAAGCCACAGTGGCGACAGCTGGTCTTGCACAGGCATAACCTGCACTGCCTCCCTCAGATGCCTGGTGTAGGGCCTCTGACATGGTGACACTGCTCACACTCACACAAGTGTCTGTTACTTGCAGGAGTGGCTAACAGCTTCCCCCCTCTGTTCTTTGGGACAATTCTACAGGAGTGCACAGCTCCTCAGAAAGTGCCAACAGGTTCAAACCTGTTAATCCTATTGGTGGCCTGCTCAATGCGAAATGATGCAGCCCGGAATTGCTTTACTCTCCCTGTCCACTTCTTGTTCCCTGGAACCACTTCCCCCAAAAGAGTCTCTCTCTGCTCTGCTCTCCAAAGGGAACCTAGGGTGAAACAAGCACAGCGTGTCACACTCTAAAAGTGGCAGCTGAATGTATCAAATAGGGAAATGGTTTGCTTTTACTTGAGAATTCATTAATGGACACTTAATGGTTTTCAAAGGCAAGGCATAGAGCCTAGTCTAGAAGGAACACCTTAAATAAGGGGGCAGTAACCAGCAATGTAAAACAGAAATGTTTTCTATGGGGAGAGGTGTTATTTTTATATTAACTACACACAGGGCACGGGGAGGAGCCAAGTGCATAGATAAGAAAAGAGAGAAAAGAGGAAAGGAGACTCGGGCATCGGTGAGGGCATGGGCCCCAGAAACATGACCTAGGTCTAAGGAGAGAAATGTTCTGCAGGTGATCACCTGTGATAGAGCATGAACAACAGACTTCATGACCGGAAGTATTTGTTCCAGAAAGGTCCATGTTGTCTGTTCTCATGAATTCCCCAATTCTTCAGCAAAATGGCTTAACCATGATCACATAATGCGACTCTTATGACAACCTGAGAAAGAGGTCAGGGCTGTGTATGCCCTGAGGGAGGAGTGAGAGGAAAGGACCATAGCTCACTGAAGTGCAAGCAGAAGAGCAGGTGACAAGAATAGAGCAGTTTGGGGTAGTGGTCCAAGGTGAAAAGTGACAGACAATAAAGGGGACATCTAAGCACCTACCAGGAACCAGAGAAATAATTGAGGGACAAGGTTTCATAGAGAGCTACATAGGGAATAACTTTGAGTTGTTTTATTTAGCTATTAAATGAAGACTAGAAGGACTTTGGAATATTTGGCAACAGGCACAAATATGGAATTAAATAAATGGGCAGGGAGTGTTTTATTCATGCACTAGAGGCCCAGTGCACAAAATCATGCAAGACCCAGACTCACCGCACTGAGAAACTGAGATTCATCGTGCCGCAGGACCCATCAATGAACCTCTTGGTGACCAGTCATTTGGTCATTATGGGGTTACAGCCACTGATCTTTTATAATATAGATTCCATATCAGCCCTTGAATATTCATTTGTTCTTTAAATATTTGTTAAATATTCATTATGTGTCAGGTACTAGTCTAGACACTGGGATATTGTGGTGGTGGGGAGATGGAGGAAGAGAAATAGTAAACAAAACAGAAAAAAAATTATATTCTATTAAGAGGAAAATAGAAAAAAATAGTAAAAATATAGAATGTTAGATAGTAATACATTCCTTAAAGAAAATAAAAGGGGAAAGAGGGATAGAAACGTGACAAATAAAGATGTAGGAAATGTTGGCACTATTTTTTGTTTCACGCCTAAGAGCAAGTTTTGTGGACATGACAATCAAGGCCATGTATTTAGGTTTCATCAAACACTTATTTCATGAATGTGAAGTGCTATTTGATCATTTGCTGTAGAAAAGGTGCTGAGCTAGGCAACAATGAGAAGACAAAGATGAACAAAAAGGGTTTCCAAGGATCTTTCAGGTTAGCAAAGATGCTCAAGCATTTATAGTCTAGCAGCCTTTCTTCATCAGAGTCTAGCAACAGAATTAAGGCCATGTCTTTGAGCCTCCATTTTATTTTATTTATTTATTTTTTAAATTATATTTTATTGATTTTTTTTACAGAGAGGAAGAGAGAGGGATAGAGAGTTAGAAACACCGATGAGAGAGAATAATAGATCAGCTGCCTCCTGCACACCCCCCACTGGGAATGCGCCCGCAACCAAAGTACGTGCCCTTGACCGGAATGGAACCTGGGACCCTTCAGTCCACAGGCCGACGCTCTATCCACTGAGCCAAACTGGTTTCAGCGGGCCTCCATTTTAAGTTATGCATCCAGAGTGTTAGTTATGAACCATCCTTGGGATAATTGGGAAAGAAAATTAATTCTGGAGAGAATCCAAGATGGCAGCTCGAGTAGGCAACTAGCAGCAGCCGCACACAACAATTTTAATAATATACAACTGAAATATAAAATGGACATTACCCAGAACTACAGGAAAGTCGACTGACTGGAAATCCTACAACAAGAAGCAAGGAGAAAACCAGAAGGAAGTGCGGAGGAGCTGTAAAAGCCTAAGGTACGGAGACACGTGGCGCGCAGAGAGGACGGAGCCAGAGAGGAGGGAGGCCGAGTGCCTGGCTGGCGTTCCCAAGCGGGAAGCAGAGAAAAGCTCCGATTGTGCTGAGCCCAGCTCCAACTGCTCTGAACCCCAATTCTAGGCCAGGCCCTGGGGACCCAGGCTCACCCATAGGGAGCTGGGCTGTAAGGCGGAACTCCAGGGAATGGCAAGAGGAGGTCCCGGAGACGCGCACAGTGCGCGCAGAGAAGGGCCGGCCGTGGGATTGCCCTGACGGGAAGGAGACAGGGGCTCCAGACTGCTCTGAACGCCACCTCCAACTCCACTTCCAACTGAACTGAACCCCAATACCGGACTCATTGGAGGAGAGCATAGACAGTTTGGCAGCAGGTGAAAATCGAGGGCACCTTTCTCTCAGAGGCGCTTGCAACAAGTACTGAAAGACCCTGAGTCTCAGGAGTCGCATAGGGCGGGGCTGACGGAAGCCAAGGCTGTAGGCTCCACCCTGAAACCCCGCCCCATCAGGAAAGCTGCCTGCGAAAATGCCTAAACCAAATAGATCACAAACGAAAGAAATGGAGGACAAAAAGCGACTGGATATAGAGTTCAAAACCACACTTATAAGGTTTTTCAAGTCTCCTAGAAAAGGCCGATAAAATAAATGAGACCTATGAGGATATGAAAAGGGATCAACAAGAAATGATAAGGGATCAACAAGAAAAAAGAATACATTGTCTGAAATAAAAAATATTTTACAGAGTCCTAAAAACAGAATAGAAGATCGCAAGAATCAAGTAAAAGATTTGGAACATAAAGAGCCAGAAGACACTCCTCTGCAGAAGCTAGAAGGCAAGAGAATCCAGAAAATTGAAGATGATGTAAGAAACCTCTGGGACAACTTCAAACGATCCAACATCAGAATTATGGGGGTCCCAGAAGATGAAAGAGAGCAAGATATTGAAAACATACTGAAAGAAATAGTGACAGAAAACTTTCCCCACCTGGTGAAAGAATTGGACTTACAAGTCCAGGAAGCACACAGAACTCCAAATAAAAGGAATCCAAAGAGGACCACACCAAGACAAATCATAATTAAGATTCCAAGAGCAAAAGACAAAGAGAGAATATTAAAAGCAGCAAGAGCTAAGCAGGTAGTTACCTATAAAGGAACACCTATACGATTGTCAGCTGATTTCTCAACAGAAACCATGCAGGCCAGACGGGAATGACAAGAAATATTCAAGGTGATGAATATTAAGAACCTACAGCCAAAGATAATCTATCCAGCAAAGCTATCACTCAGATTCGAAGGTCAGATAAAGAGCTTCACTAATAAAAAAAAGCTAAAGGAGTTCATCACCACCAAACCAGAATTATATGAATTGCTGAAGGGGGTTCTTTCAGAAGAGAAAGTAAATAAAGATAAAAATTATGAACAACAAATACGTAACTATCAACAAGTGAATCTAAAAACCAAGGAAACTAAAAAAAAAAAAAATCTGAGGAACAATATTAACTGTTGAATATAATAGAATCAGAGGTATGGAAGGGGAGTGAACTGATGATTCTTGGGGAAAAGGGGAGAGGGAGATGTGGGAAGAGACTGAACATAAATTGTGCACCTATGGATGAGGACAATGGGGGGTGGGGAAAGGATAGAGGGTGGGGTAAGAAGGGGGGGAAAGGAACATTTGTAATAATATGAACAATAAAAATTTATTAAAAAAAAAAAAAGAAAATTAATTCTGTTTTCTATGCTAGAGATGAGAAACTCCAGTTGAGAAAGTCAGAGAGAGGCATGGGTAAAAAAAACAGACCCTAAACCCTTTTTTCTTTGTTTAATTATTTTTAATATGTTGTTATTGATTTCAGAGAGAGGGGAAGGGAGAGGGAGAGAGAGATAGAAGCATAAATGAGAGAGAAATATCAATTGACTGCTTCCTACACACCTCCACTGGGGATCAAGCCTGCAATCCAGGCATGTGCCCTGACCAGGAATCAAACCGATGATTTCCTGGTGTATTAATTGATGCTCAAGCACTGAATCACACCAGCCAAGCTCTTTGTTTTATTTTTTATGGTAATTGTTTTCTTTTAAAGACATTCAACCACCTAGGTATATTGCCAGTTGTTATTACAGGAAAATATATACTAAGAAAGGGGAAGACAAATTGGCCTCTAACAAAATATTTATCTTGAAAGAAGTAACTGTACAATATTCATTAAAATAGATATGACAATAACTTTATAACCTCCCTTGGAATTTTACCTGAGGCTTGATTGAGAATAACAACACCTGGGTACCATTGGAAGAGACACACAGAGCATAAAGGTTAGGGCCATTCAGTTCTTGAGACTTTGAGTTATTATGTGTTGAGGCTTTGGCTACTGCACCAGACTATAGATTTTCCTGTTGCTTAACACTTGCAAATATGCTTATGAACTATACCTAAGAATGTTGAAGATATCTCACCAACTTGGCCTTTTAAATCATTGTGTTCAGTTGTTTTGTTCTGTTGTACTGTCCCCTATCTAGTCCCCTTGGGTATTTCTAAAGTGTTGTGATCCACTATATCTTCTCCTTTTAGCTGAAATAGACTTTGTTCTACAAGAGTTTAATAACCCGTACTAAAATAATGGGTCAAGGCATCCTTTATCCATTGATGCCAAAATTATTAGGTAAAAGGTTGATAGGAAATTTTATAATGAATAGATCAGGCTGATGCCATCTGGGAAGCTACTCTGATTGATCAACCAGATATTACATGCTTTTGGATAGTATATATGATGTAATAGGAAAGACACATCCACACCTATGAAATCTTCTTGGCCACAAATTTGAACCATAATTTAACCAAATGTCTCTATCTCACTTTGTGTACAGGAAGTAGAGAAACCAGTTAAATGACACTCTGAGGAAGCAATCAATAAGATCCATTCCCCAGAAAAAAAACACACACAAAAAAACTGGATAACTCAAATTAAATGTAAGGGTGTGGCTCAGTGTAGAGAGTCAACATAGGAATCAAGAGGTCATGGTTCAGTTCCTGGTCAAGGGACATGCGGGGTTGTGGGCTCAATCCTCAGTAGGGGGTGTGCAAGAGGCAGCCAATCAATGTTTCTCTCTCATTGATGTTTCTATTTTTATTTCTCTCCCTTCCTCTCTCTTTGAAAATCAATAAAAATACATTTTAAATTGTGTGTGTGTGTGTGTGTGTGTGTGTGTGTGTATTTAGAGGGGAGGAGGTCTATTATAGACTAAAATAAAATTAAAATAAATATCAAATACAATCATGGTGTAAGTTGCAGAGTTCTGTCTGAAGTGAACATTTCAGACTTTGAAGTGGCCACGTATCTGTATGCCTTACCAAGCAAAGCTTCTTAATACCTTTTCTCTCCCCAGAAAACATGTCTTATCTAGTTTGTATTGAAAATTCTTCTGCTTCCCATCCCCTTGTGATCTCTCTTAGCTAATGCTCTGATTGTCACTGGGTGATGACTTAATCTTTGTTATTACAACAGTTTCTTGCGACTAAGAAAATAAACATGGATGATAGCACATTTCAATACTTCAAACTTGAAGAATATGCTGTAGAACTGGCCTGATAACACAGTTTTTAAAAAATGCCTCAAAGCATTTTCAAACCTGGGCTTTAGAGATTTTAATGCAGAGAAGCCACACCCACAACCTCATTCCAGCTCCCTTGTCCAGAAATCTAGCTTTGGGTTTGCATTGGGAAGTTGACGTATCATCTAACCTCATGCCCAAGAGCATATATGTTAAAGATTAGTAATTAGCCAGTGGACCTTTTGTGGCAGCATTTTAACTTTCTGCATATGGATTTGATCAATCCAAACCAAACCCAAGGAACTTGAAATACTAGTGGTATTTCACAAAAATTACACTCAAACACGTCTGTGTTCAGACCACAATTTGTGCTAAGTTGTCTGAGAAAGAAATGTATCAGCAAAGAGTCTAATGCATAGCTTAAAATGATTGATTCAAGACTAAATCAGCAACACTAATTTCTTGCAATGCTAGTTACATATGGTTGCATTAATATTCCTTTTTCAGAAATCCAGCTGAGAACCATTATTTAATGAAAGGCTTACAAATTGCATCCTATTTAATGGCTTTCATTGAAAATTCCTTTGTAGAAATGCAGAAAACATGTAAGTGACCATATGAAATCTATGCTACATTTGCAATGAACTGGTGAATTTTATTTACATGTACATGAAATATGTGTGTGTGTATAACACATAGGCATATAATTTAGATATGTATATACATATTATATAATATTACACAGATACAACATATTATAACACATAATACCTATGTAATATGTCGTATAATACATATATGCAATATTTATATAACATATATGAACAATACATATATGTCAAGATATCAGTTTAATCCGTAATTTATAAATTCATAATTTAAAGAACAGATTATGAGACATACATTAGAATCTGAATTTTCATATCAAACTGCCTTAGATTTGAATACTGGCTGCACCATTCAGTAAATTTTATGTCCTTAATCCATTTTGCTCTTTAAAATTTAGTGTTCTCATCTTTAAAATAACAATAACATTTACTCCTTAAGTGTTGTTATAAAGATGAAAAAAATTCAACACAATATCTCACTCAGAGCAAGTGCTGGATAAGCATTTGCCCTGTTTTTAATGTAAAAAATAACAAGAAGACTTGTATTTTGATAAGAAATAAATGGCAGGGTTTATGGATTTTCTAGTACTGAAGAATTGAAGCTAACTAGGGAAATGAACCAAAGATTTGTTGGTAGTCCAGAGACAGGCTATAAATGAAATAAAACTTGTGGAAAAAATTATATTTAAGTAATAATATGTTGGAGTTTTTTCTTTCAAGCTAAAATAAGCCACCTGATTTTTTCTATAATATATACATATCATAATATCATCCTATATAATAAAAGGCCAGTCACCATAAGTGTAACAACCAGAATGACCAGAGACCAAAACCACTACGGCCCCTCACCTGGCTGGCCCTCCCCCAAGCAAGGGTTAGGGGTGATCATGCAGGTAGGTAGAATGGTTAGGGGCAATAAGGCAGGCAGACTAGCAGTTAAGGGTGATCAGGTAGGCAAGCAAGTGCTTAGTGGCAATCAGGTAGGCAAGCAAGCAATTAGGGGTGAGCAGGTAGGCAAGCAAGTGTTTAGGGGCAATCAGGTAGGCAGGTCAGCAATTAGGGTGAACAGGTAGGCAGGCAGAGTGGTTAGAGGCAATCAGGTAGGCAGGCCAGCTGTTAGGGGCAATCAAATAGGCAGACAGCCCCTCATAGGGCTGGCCCCGCCCCAGGCAAAGAAAGAGGGAGGCCCAGGCCACTAGCAGGGGTGACTCTGTGCAGGCGTGCAACTGACCAGCGACCACCCCACAGAGGGAGGCCCAGGCCAGCCAAGCCATCTCAACAAAAGCCTGTTGCCTACAGAGACCACCAGTGGCAGGAGAGAGGGGGCAGTGTTACACAGATGGCAAGCAGCGGCAGGGATGGGGCCAGCTGCCTGCAGCTGGGAGAAGAAAAGCCCCAATAGGCCCTGATCTCAGGCCAGGCTTAGGGACCCTACCTGAGGAGTCCCAGATTGTGAGAGGATGCAGGCCAGGCTGATGGATCCCACCAAGTGATGAATTTTTGTGCACTGGGCCTCTAGTATCTAATAATATATTGCTAATTATAATATATATCACTTTTCTCTACCTTGTTAGCTAACTAAGACTAACGTTGTTAACTAAATAGCTAGGATCTAGGAAGGACATTGTGATTTGAATAACTCTAGATTTCTTGCACTTGAAAGACTAACGGGGGGGGGGGGGGGGGGGGAAATACAGTAATTATTTACAGCCTGACTCACCTGAGTCTATTAACTTTGCCTTTCTCTCGTTAGCAAACAGGCCCAAGGAATTTTGGACAAGCAGAATTATGAATTTAAGTACTGAGGGGTAAACATTTTTCAAAGTAGCCACAGAAACAGATAGTTGAAAATTAAACCAAGAAAATCCCTCTGCACAGGATATCAGGCGGCAAAGCCCCCATGCACTCAGTCAAGAAAGTAATGCCCAATTTCTCTGTAACCTTCAGAATCCACAGCCAGAGAACCGGCACAGTGGAGTCCTTGTTAATATGAACATTATGGCTATATCGATACCTGGCTATTTCATTATGTTGACCTAATTAAAGCATATTTTTTAAAAGAAAGAGGAGAGTTGACTGATTTTTTCCTTGAGTGAATTTTTGTTTTGCCTAATTATCAATATAGTCTTTTAAGACCATCATTTAACAACATTAATGATCATGATTTATTAGTATCTATTTTATAGAATAGAATGTTTTCTCATATCTCTCAATCCTCACGAAGATTTTAAGCTTACGGTTGATTTGACTTTAAACAAGACATGAGTCATATAACTAATCCAGGTTTCATCATGTCTTGGTAGCAGCTCCAGAGATGTCCCTACCCAAAACTTCCCCTCTATAGAATTGCCTGAGTGTTGTGAACAGGTATTCTTCATACATTGGGTATTTTTAAATCACAGGCAGAGAGCAATAGTTAATAAAATTGCATGCCTATATTTCCCAATTCTACCAATGTTTGCTTAAATGTTAAAAAGTAATTATATATTTTAAGTGATCAACATTTCCAATCTCTACACTGGTGTTTTAGCTTAAAAATGAAACACCCCACCATGGGAGAAAAATCTGCATGGTAAAGTAATAAGATTTCAGTCATTTCCGGGCCATTACATTAAAAAGCAACGGCAGGCTTTGTTTCTTTAAAAAAGAAAAAAAAAGAGAGAGTGATTTACAATATTCTAAATCATGGGTAAGCCCTAACCAGTTTGGCTCAGTGGATAGAGCAACAGCCTGCAGACGGAAAGATCCCAGGTTAGATTCCAGTCAAGGGCATGTACCTTGGTGGTGGGCACATTCCCAGCAAGAGGTGTGCAGGAGGCAGCTGATCGATGTTTCTCTCTCTCTATCAGTGTTTCTAACTCTCTAACCTTTCCCCTTCCTCTCTGTAAAAAAGCAATAAAATGTATGTATTTTTCAAAATCATGGGTAAGAATGATCTCCCACAGAAAGCCCCCTACTGATTCTAATGCACACTCAGTGGACCTGAAATGAGCTAAATTCAGAGAAGCTCTCCATTTAATCCAGGAGTTCAGTGTCCGTCTCTGCTGTCAGAAATTTGAAGAATATTCACATTTTCCACATGTTTTATCAATAGTTACCTCAATATTTCTAAACTCTCTGTCACTATAGTGCCTAGTTAATTAGACCAAGGAACTCAGGCACTATATTATTTGAACATCATTTTCATGGAGCAAAGTCAGCTTGTAACATCTGTCATTATTTTGATGGGTTTCTTGCCACTTAAATAACTAAAGGGAAAAATTACAATTTCCTCTAAATTCATTTTATCTACTTTCACAAATAATTTTTGGCCACAGTCACTAGATTGAGCATTGGCTATCTGTCAACTAAATCCTTGGAGATTGTTTCAGCCTAATTGATGGTCCTAGTTAATTTCCAAGAGGCTCTTCTGAGAACTTCTTTCTTTTTTCCAAGTACATTTTTGTTAATGTTGGGAATCACTTCCAAAATACACTTATTCTATTGGCTCTCTTTATTAAAGAGACCAATTAATATTGTATTATCTTATCTTTGATTACATTGTCTCCAACATACATAAAAAGAAAAAGACTCTAAGGTGATTTTTAAAATATATTTTATTGGTTTTTACAGAGAGGAAGGGAGAGGGATAGATAATCAGAAACATCAATGAGAGAGAAACATTGATCAGCTGCCTCCTGCACAGCCCCTACTGGGAATTGAGCACACAACCAAGGCACATGCCCTTGACCTGAATCGAACCCGGGACCTTTTATTATAGTCTGCAGGCTGATGCTCTATCCACAGAGCCAAACTGATTAGGGCTCTGAGGTGATCTTAAACCATTGTGGACTGGTTTGGGGGTCTGGCTTAGATAAGAAAATATGCATGACAATTTTGAGATGTTTTATCTAGGGCAGAGGTTGGAAAATCACAAATCCGTACCACCAAATGGTTTTATAAGTAAAACCATTCCCAGCTGCACTCAGTCATTTACATACTGTCCATGGCCACTGCACCCTATAATGACCGAGTCCAATGTTATGACAGAGACCATATGCATATAGCTTAGTAAATATGTACTAACTGGCCCTTTAAGAAAAAGCTTGCAGACTCCTGATCTAGGGGAAACCTTGGCTCTTAGTAATAGTTTTTTGTTTTTGTTTTTTAATTTAAGTAATAAAGTTTGTCTTAGCTTGCCTTCAATTGGCCAGGAACCCAATATTTTCTCTCTTGTCGGGATTCATAATTGATGGTCACAATGATGACCATGAAGCACTGAAAAGCTTTGAAATACCTTCTGAGTTGGCAAAGATTAAATCCCATTCACTGTGGGTCTCTGTTATCTAGATTCATAGTATTAAAATTCTTAGGGAGCTTCAACATCTTCCTCTCCACCCGCTCCGTCCCCCTCAAAAAAACCCCACAGAAACCTCTTCTATCTGCTTTCAATGAAGTCTTTCCATCTAGATTTTGAGTCCCAGTGAAAGGGGGCATATGATTTTACACTAGAGGCCCTTTCAGGCCTGGTCACTCCCAACTGCCCTCCCCTGCTGGCCATCTTGTGCAGCCATCTTGTGTCCACATGGGGGCAGCCATCTTGTGTGTTGGAGTGATGGTCAATTTACATATTACTCTTTTATTCTATAGGATGATACACATACTATTTTTGGGGCAGTTCTAACTCTTATTCTTGCTATTGTTACACACACACACACACACACACACACACACACACACTCACTGAGTTAATAACTATTTCTTGCCACTCACTTGCCCTATTATATCTGTAACATTTTATTAACCAGAAGACTGATTAAATAGGGCACTCTATCCTTCCACTCTGCCTAATCGTGGTGGATAAAGTAGGTCTGAAGTACTAGGCACAGGTTTGGGACTTAATGGACCTGTGTTCAAATTCTGATCTCACCACTTAAAGATGGTGTGGCCACAAGCAAATTGCTTTAACTTCTCAGAGCATCAACTTCCTCACTGACGAAATAGGGAAAGCATGAGAATTTGAAGGAAGGTGTACAGTGGGTTCGGCAGGATGTGTCCCACAAAAGGAGCTATTATCCATGGTAGAAAGTAGCAGGTGTTTTTAATGTGCTTAAGGTTAAACTTGCAAGTGCCAGAGCATTCCTAGGCCCAAAACATAAGCGGAAGATGCACTGGGAGCATCTTAGGAACTAAAATTCATAGTGTATTTTGAGACTTCCTTTGAAAAATCTAACATTACCTCATGTATATCATAAATATTCTAGGGCAAGTATTAATCTATCTAGTTCTCTACATGCAGAAATAGGGGCTTACTGCTTGATTTGAGCTCATGAAGATCCCCAAAGAGTAAGCCAGGTAAACATTAGCCATTCCAAATATATACAAAGTACACTTACCTTTTCAAATCAGAAAAAAAAAAAAAAATATGCAAAAGAAGGATATTGATAGCTGAACAAGGGCCAGATTGTCTGTCTCTCTTACCTGGAATTACTGCATTTTATAAGATCCACCCATGTCTGTAGTATCCGACTTTAATGTGGCAATTCTCTCTGATTCTAGGCTCTTCTGTTTAGGGCAACATATTGAATCTCTTAGGAGAAACTCACCCTCTATCTGCTCAAATGAAAACATGAGGGTGCACATTCTGAACTACATCTGCTCAGGTCTGAGTTTCCAAGGAAACAAGGGACTGCTCATCTATCTAAAAAAAAAAAAAAAAAAAAAAAAAAAAAAAAAATGAACTGATGAATCCCTTTCAGCCTGATATAAACCTTGACTCCAAATCAAATTCCAGCGTAGAGTCTAAAAAATGTCAATGTACTGTCATTTTTTTCCCAGCGAAACCCTGATGCTCTGGTGGCTGGCAGTTAGGCAGACATTAGCTGAGTTATCTCACTATTGTTTTCCTCTGAACTGTTAGTGAAATGCTGAAGGTTATAGCCGGGTCCAGACTGCACCTATGTGCTAACGACTATATATATATATATATATATATATATATATATATATATATATATATATATAAATAATTTCAAAGAGGAAGGTAGAGGAAGAGAGGGATAGAAACATCAATGATGAGAGGAATCGTGGATCAATTGCCTCCTGCATGCCCCCTACTGGGGATAAAGCCTGCAACCCCAGGCATGAGCCCTTGACCGGGATTGAAGCCAGGACCCTTCAGTTTACAGGCTGATGATCTATCCACTGAGCCAGCCAACCTAATGGATACAATTAAAATGGCTGAGCAACTTTTAATTGTATCCATTAGGAAAGCCAGACAGGGCCATGGGCATTTGGGATGTCTTGGGCCAGCCATACAAAAGGAATCATTATGGTCCTCCCAGTTCACAGGTTCACACACTGGACCCAGCAAGGATCATGGGACACCCTACCTCCACACACTTTTATCGGTATTCAAATCCTAGTGGTTGATAAGCATTTCTGAAATTTTTGAATATGAAACTTCCTAAGCGTTCTTTAGCATTTGCTGATCACTTTATATGTGTTACTTTGCTTAGTACACTCAACAAACCTTGAGGTAGATATCATTATCTTCATTCTCTACAAACTGAGTCACACAGAATTTAAGTAATTTCCTAAGGTCACAGAGTTTGTAAATGATAAAGCTGGGATTTCATCCCAAGTGGTGGCACCTCAAATTTATACCCTTAAAACTTTATTCCATCTAGTAGAATATGGATCATTCCAATTTTTTCTAAGTTTCAAGTGAGTAACACCCACTTATTTTGTTTCTTCATTCATTTATTCAGCATATATATACCACGCACCTATGCTTGGCCCTGTGGATATAGTAGCAAACAAGAGAGACAGAGTCCATCATAGAGCTCACATTCTGGGGAGAAACAGATGATAAACAAGTAAGCAGGTACAAACAAGCTAGACACCATAGCCTAATGGCAACAAGGGAAATCAACGCTGTGGTTGGAGAAGATGAAATTGCAAAAGACAATGGTATATTCAGGGCACAAGAAAGAGACAAGAAAAGGCAGAGGTAGAAAGGGGCCAAGTCATCCTGGACCCAAGAGAGCAGACTAGATTTTATTTTGGGGGAAGTGGTAAGTCGCTGAAGAGTTTTAATAATATTTGAGGTAGACTCTCCCTTTGTTCCCATAACGAAGAAAGCATATAGGTAGGTTTAAAACACTCGGGTGTATAAAAATACATACAACTCCCAGTCTCAATTATATTTTTCTGTTATGACCTTAATTACATACATTTAAATTTTTTCAATGCTCTTAAAAAACTACATTTAGCAATCTATTAATTAGTTAATTAGTTTATTTATTTTGGTTAAGGAGAAAGTACTCTGAGTAGGAAGATACCCTAACAGGCAGGGATGGAACTGTATGAGAGTCTGAAGAAAAGGACATTAAAAAGGACCTGTTGAGCAGGCACTAGCCTAAAGTAAGCATTCATGAGTGGACTAAGTCTGCCCCTTCAGCTGATCATGCCCCCGACCCCAAGGAACCTGATCAACCGCTCTGAGAAGTCCCAAGTGAACAGACTCCATGGGGTAAGGTCTTGCTTTGTTTGATGTCTGCATATCTGTGCCTGGCACAATATCTTATGTAGCCATCATATTTGTAGGAGGAGGAAAGGAAGAAGACAGAGAGGAAGAAAAGAGGGGCAGGGAGGAAAGAGGAAGGTGCAAAGGAAACAGCCCTCTTGGTCAGTGGCTGACATCTTTGCCTCCTGGTGTTGCATCTTCCTGACTGTTTCTTTATTCTCAGCACTCCCTAACCCATCTTCCTGAGATTAAAAAAAAAAAAAAAGCATCCAACATGACACTTCCAAAAGATTAATATTTTCATTTCAACATTTCTGAAAGTATTTCAATGAAATTGCTTTCAAATGGTTTATTTTATATTAGATCATTGAGAGATAGATTAATGTCATAAACGTAGGTACTAGCAAGCAATATTTTTGTCTACTATATGTGCATACTGTATATTTCATAACCTCTGATAACTTAGTCACTAATTTAAGTCAAATTAGGGAAAGGGCAGTATAATAATTACTATATTGCTGCTCCTTCTTGATAACAAATGAGGCTTTTTCCCCTCCACCAAGTATATAACAGTGTGCTTTTTCTTTGGCTAAGATATAATAGCACTGCTCCACACGAACAAAAATATTTTTACTGGCTGTGTTATTACTGAGAAATGCATTGGAAAATGTAAAAATATTTCACCTTTATGTTGAAGAACATAAACATAGTGGATTAAATAAAATTTTCACAGCTCTTGACACGTGCCATATGTAACACTTGGTAAACGTCAAAGAGGCTCTGGCTTCTTCTGAGAATCAGAGAATAGAACTGGAGGAGAACTTGGGTATTTATTGATCCAACACCCCAATCCACCTCAGCACACTGGGCAAATGAGGCCTACAGATGTTGAAGGACAACCCAAAGTTTATGTGATTAATTGAAGAACCAGGAATGGAAGCCCAGTGTTAATCCCATTACAAAACACTGCCTTCCAGTGCTTCAGTGCACAGGATTGGAAGTCAGCAGGAGGAATAAGGAGCAAGGGCTCTGGATCAGGACCACAGGACTTCAAGTCCTGACTCAGACTCGGCCTACCTCTGTGAGCATAGATAACTCCTTTTCATCTATGTGAGCCTGAGTTTTTTCCACAAAAAGGAGTTTTAATATTGCCAACTTTAAACATTTGTTCAAATATCAAACACAATGGTTAAAGTATAGGCACACTGGAAAGGCTATATAAATGTCATATATTACTACTATTATTAACACTAGTATTAATTGTTATAGTATTATTTAAACACGTAACACATGAAATCCTTGGTTTCGCTGTTAACTTTTGAGTACACTTGATCATTAAAATGGGAATTCTAAGTTTTTCTATGTACACATAAAACTCTGCTGAGAAATCTTCTAAGTTCATTAACTCTAATGACCTAAATAGTAAGCAGGCTCCCTGACAAGTTTGCAAGTTCAAATAAATTCAAAAAGATGTCAGTTAAGGCAATACAACTGTAGAGAAGGAACAAACGTTGACCCTTGCCTTCAGAGACTTGAGAGTCTCATTGAGAGGGAAGACATGGACAGCAATGATGCTTATAGAATACAGAATTTGGTGTATTGCTATTAGAGAAGTGACAAAGAAGGGCTTTGGGAACAGAGCAGAAGGAAGAACATTTGGGTTGAGGAAAGCAAGGTAGGCTTCATAAAAGAAACATTTAATCGGAGCCTTGAAAGGATGTGGAAATTAGAGGAAATGGCATGGGCAAAGACCCATGCAGCAGGTCCAATGTGTTCTAAGCATCTCTAAGCTGCATTTCCCAAATTGTACAAAAGGGACACAGGGGACAATGGTAAATGCTGAAGAGTGCTATGTGGCTGAGTCACAGTGTGTGTGGTAGGTTCGAAAGACTGGAGGTGAATGAAAGATAAGACTGGAAAGGTTGGGTTTGAGACAGAAGAGCCTCATGACAAGACCACATAAATCTGAGCTCTGCCCCTTTGGAGCCATGTGCGCTTGCCAAACTACTTAACCTCTCTGCGCTTCGGTTTCCTCATTTATAACATGAGGATAATAGTAGTGCCTGCCTCATGGGATGGTTGTGACAATTAAATGATTTTACTACTAGCAAAGCACCTAGAGCAATACCTGGGATACAGAATTCAGTCATTGTTAGAAATCATCATCCCTGTCATTGTCTTCAGTGTCATCATTATTGTCATTGGGGGTATTTAGGAACTATATTGGGGACTGAAGATCTACAGAGAAACAATCACCCAAGGATGTATCCTAGTCAAAGCACTACTTTATGAAGATGACATGGATGTACTGCATACACTTACTGATTTGACATAAAAAATGTATGCTGCTTAGCACTAAATATGGGAAATCTAAGTTACAAAAAAGAAACATCAATTTTCCTGGTAAATTAAAGCTCTACGTTATAGACCAGTACAAATTTCTCTTGCTTTAAAAATTTTTTAAACTATATAAGCAGTAGATAAATACATAAGCATTTTTTTTTCAAAAATATGATCAGTACAGAAGCAGATGGAATAAAAAGTAAAAGTTCCTCTAATTCCGCTATCCCCCAGCTCCCTATTTCCTTCTTTGTTAAGGATTAGTGCTCCAAGCTTATTTCTACACATTTACAGGTAAGCTTTTTAAAATTGTACTTTTTTCTCAATTTTCCTTTCATGAAATAACTAGAGGCCCAGTACACAACATTCGTGCACTGGGAAGGAGTCCGTTGGCCTGGCCTGTGCCCTCTTGTAGTCGTACATGCCCTGAAGGGTCCTTAGTGCTGCTGTGGAGGCGGGAGAGACTTCTGCCACTGCCACTGTGCTTGCCAGCTGTGAGCCTCCAAGGCAGCACTAAGGAGCAGGGAGCCTGGCTTCTAGCTGAACGGTGCTCCCGTGGGGGAGTGCACTGACCACCAGGGGGCAGCTCCTGCTTTGAGCATCTGCCCCTTGGTGGTCGGTGTGTGTCATAGCAACCGGTTGCTCTGCCATTGGGTTGATTTGCATATTAGCCTTTTATTATATAAGATCTGTTTAAAGATCTTTACAAGTACTATAATAGATCTATCTCATCCCTGTTTACTGCTGCATAATATTACAAATATTGCATCAATAATCATTCTATTCATGAACATTCAGGTCATTTCCCATTGTTCATTTTTACATACAAGGATACAGTGGATGATTGTACACATATTTTTGTGCACATGCATGCTCAGGTACCTTTGCAGGACAGCACATTCTTAAATTTTGATAGATTCTGCTATATTGGCCTCTGAAATGTTGGTAGCAATTTACATAATCATCAAAAATGAGTGAAAGTTCTTTAATAACTCAAATTTTAAAAGTAATAATTATGTGCAAATTCCAGACTAAAGATACAATTGATTCATTACTCCATTGGTTCTTACACTTTTGGGAGTCACACATCCCTGTGGGAATCTGACAAAGATTAAGGATTTTCTCCCCTCAAAAAAGAGTGCACAGACACAAATATACTGAACTTTTACAATTTACAAGTAGATGTTTCATAGTCCCTAGAAGCTCAACCTAAGATGAAGAACCTCTGTTTGGGTAAGTCAAAAGTTATATATTTGTGGGTGTGATGAATGAGCATTAGCGCCGAGCCTTGGATATCTATGGTATGCTGAGGGCCTTTCTTTATATCCTCTTGCTTTTCTACCTAAAACAGGTGGCATGAGATTGGGTAAAGCAATTGTCCCTTTCCTGCACTTCATTTGGCAGTGAAAACTCCACTTCCATGTCCATCTTATTAAGTCCTTTTGTCCTTCAGTTCTCAGGAGCATATATTGTGCCTGAATGCATGCATGTATGTGTTTGTTCATGCACGTGTGTTCATGTTAACATGGAACCAGGCAGACTGGGTTCAAAGTTCCGATGGACACTAGGCAGCCATTTGACCTGGAGAAAGTCATTTAATCATGTAGGCTGCCACTGGCTAATAAATAGAAGGTTGTGATGATTGAAATAACCTATTCTGTCCAGTACAGTAATCCCTAATTACATGTGACAACTGGTCATTTTAAATGTGGCTAACATTACTGAGGAATAAAGCTTTTAAGTTTTATAGTTTAATTTAAACTAAAATCAGCAAATATAGTAGCTATTATATTAGTGTAAATCTATGCCTTTGTTTTCTTGTCTGCCAAATAATAATAAGAATAACTCCTACCTTATAGGAGTATTGTGAGAAATAAAGGAGAGAGAGAGAGAGAGAGAGAGAGAGAGAGAGAGAGATAAAACACAAATGTTTATTGATATTTCAAGTTAAAACCTTGCACAATGTGTGCCAAAATAGTACCAAAGTAAGAGATAATCAAATGATGTCCTGTGTGGAAGCATTGTGAACTGAACTATTCAATTAGCTCTGAGTGGTGTCTAGGAGTTATTTAGTCAGAAAGTGAGGAACAAAGGTTCCAAATTTAGGCTGGAAGAAGAAATTATAAAGTTTCATCAGAGGACTCAGGATTGGCCAGTGTCAAAGGAAAGTTAATGGAGGTATCTAAAGAACATTAAAATTGAGTAGGACCATTAAGAGTCAGATGACCTGAGGTCTTCAATGGCTGGATAAAGAGATTAAACTTTATTCATGGGACAAAGAAAAAACATTTGAAGTTTTGAGGGTAAACATGGTCCAGGCTTCTGGAATCAACAACAAGCAGGAGAAAGGAGAGGCAAACTGCAGACTTTTAGAGGTCAGAAAAGTAAGGTCAGACAATAGGAGGGCCCAGTTCTGGCAACTAGTGTTTGCTTATCATGAAGATCACCCCCAAATGTTTTCCTATATAGTCTTTCCTCATTTCCTCTGTCAAAGAATAAAACCTCTTCCTGCCAACCCTGTCTGCAATCATCCTTCAAGCTGAGGCCTTCCCTACCTTTACCTCCTCAAAGACAGAACTGTTTTTTGTTTTGTTATCCCTGTGGTTGTTCTATTGTTTTGATTATTAAAGTAACTAGAGACCTAGTGCACAGACTTGTGCACCAGTGGGGTCCCTCAGCCTGGCCTGTGCCCTCTCACAATCCAGGGCCCCTTGGAGGATGTAGGACTGCCATTTTCAGCCAGATCCACGCACCACTCCCACTCATCTTGGCCCCGCTGCAGCTGCTGCCACCGCTACTGCTCAGTAGCACTGCCACGGAGGTGGAAGAGGCTCACACCCGCTGAAGCTGCACTATCCAGCCATGAGCCTCGCATCTGGCACCTGCCCGGCAGCTGAGTGGCGCTCCTGCTGTGGGAGTGCACTGACCATCAGGGGCAGCTTCTTTGTTAAGCATCTGCCCTGTGGTGGTCAGTGCATATCCTAGTGATCATTTGACCAGTTATTTGGTCACTCAGTCACTTAAGCTTTATTTATATACTAGAGGCCCATTGCAGGAAGATTCCTGCAATAGGGCTTTCTGCTGCAGTCGCTGCCCCGCCTGCTTCCCCCCAACCCCCTTCCTGCTTGCTTGCTTCCCCACAGCTTTACTCCCTTCTGCAGCACTTGGCTTTTTTCTACACTGTCTTCAGTCTTCGCTCTGGCCTGGATATGCAAATTAACCGCCATCTTGGTTGGGTTAATTTACATACTCATCCTGATTGGCTGATAGAGAAGGTGCGGTCAATTTGCATGTTTCTCCTTTATTAGGTAGAAGATAAGTAAAATTTTCAAATACTGAAAATTAAAGAAAAATTTTCAAATACTGAAAATGTAGGAAAAATAAATTTTCCCATCACCATGATTAACTGCATCTTCAGTCAGATCTTTTCATGATTTACAAAATTCTTCTTGCACTTTTCCCCTTGCCGGAAACAGTATTTTATGTATGACAGGGGGTTTAGTAAGTGTTCCTCCAATGAGTAAAGAATGGGTGGAAAGTTACTGAGTCCTTTATATGCCACAACTTACTTTAAAAGTATGGCATTTACTCTTTAAATACTTTATTATGAATCACTCTGATAAATCTATATCTATTGCAAACACTTTATCATGTCTCCCCTCATGTCTAAATTATGCCAAAACTCTGGTAAATAAATACATGAAAGTAGACGAATGAGAATACCCACACCCTTTTGTTCATATTTTACTCATGCCCACTAATCAAGCCAGTGTCTAAGTGCCTTAAAGGATATCTGACGATTGACAATACACCCTCTCTCTGGATAGTTTTACATGCTCTGTTGAGTTTGACTGTGGACGGCTATTAAAAATCACTAGACAAGACAAGTCCGCCAACATGAAGAATCTCATTTATAGCTATAGACCCATGGCCCTAAACTTAAACTCAAGATCTTGCCGGCTTCACTTGCAGGTCAAAAAGTGCTGGAGGATTAGGTGTGGGCCCTGCATTCTTGGTCACAAATACAAGGTTAAAAGTTTGGTTCTGCCCATAGGTCTTCGTCACCCCATAAAATTGAGATGGGTTTGGAAGCACTTTGCCCTATCTGAGTTTTCAATCAGCAGACCTACCGAACAGCAAATAAATTGGTGATGACTCTCAAGAGGGCAGCTAATAAACAAGATAAAATCTTCCTTTTGTGATATTCAATGGGCAATATAGTTGAAACATGGAGCTCCCTATTAATAAAAAAGAGTCATTTCGTTTACCATAAACGTAAACCAGATTGTCACAGGGAACATTTAACTATGGTAAAATCAGTAAACTGAAGGATTTTATTTAATCACTTTTTTTTTCAGTGAGCTTCAACATCTGTAATATTTTTAAAATGTTTAATAGTTCTTGAATAGATAGAAGAATAGAGTTTAGGTTCCTAATTTGAACAAAAGAGTTAATTATCAATATGTGCCCGAATTTAGTGCATTACAACATTATTATATGGGATTTTGTATATTACCAGTTACACAGATATATTGACCCCATTTAATAATGTTGTAGTACACTAAACTAAGCAAACATTGATAGATAAATAATGAATATATAGATAGATATCATATGTCCCCCCACAGGGGATTGAACCTGTAATGTGCCCTGTCCGGGAATTGAATCATCACCTCCTAGGTTACCAGTCAACACTTAACCACTGAGCCATACTGGCCGGGCTCTATGTTTAACTTTCTAAGAAACTAACAAACTGTTTTCCAGAGGATCTGCACTATTTTACAATCCAAGCAGTAATGTGTGAAGGTTCTAATTTTTCACAAACTTGTCAGCACTGTTAATATCTACCTTTCTGTTTATAGTTATCTTAGTGGATATATGAAGTATATTTGAAGTATATTTCATTGTGGTTTTGATTTTTGTTTCCCTAATAATTAATTATGTTGATCACCTTTTGATATGCTTATTTGGAAATTTGCATGACATCTTTGGAAAAATGTCTATTCAAATACTTTGCCCAATTTTAAATTGTTGTTTTTTCAATGTTCAGCTGTAAAAGTATACATATATTACAGCTGAACACTGAAAAACCAACAATTTAAAAGTGGGCAAAGTATTTGAGTCCTTAGCAGATGTATAATTTACAAATATTTTCTCTCATTCTGTGGATTGTCTTTTTACCTATTTGATATTGTCCTTGGAAAAACTTTTGACTTGATGAAGTACAATTTATTTATTATTTTCTTTGGTTGCTTGTGCTTTTGTTATTTTACTAAGAAATAATGGCTTAATCCAGAACACAAACATTTACAATTAGATTTTTCTGAGTTTTATAATTTTAACTGTTAGATTTATATCTTTGATTTATTTTAAACAAATTTTTATATACAGAGTTTCCCCAAAAAAGTATATACACTTTGAATGATTATAAAGTCAATGTTTATTAACCTACAGTTCATCTTCAAAATTTAAAAGAATCTACAGAAATGAATTTTATTTTTATTTGTCAATGACAGTTTTCAAATTGATGACTATTCTGATCCAGATCCTGCTGATAACACCAAGCAATGGAACGGCAAACATCAAAAATCATTTTGCTTGGTATTTGTGCACCTTCAATTCATCAGCTGTTGCTGGTTTTGTACCGTAAACTTTTTTTTGTACCATAAACGTTATCCTTATGTATGCCCATAAAAAAAGTCTTGTGGCACTTTTGGATAATTTTTCTTTGATTAAAGCTTAGTCTAGCTTCACCCATTATTTCAAGTCAGTTAAGTCTGAAAAGGAGTGAAAAATTAAGTGAGTTAGCAACTGTGAAAGTGTGTATACATTTTTGGGACACACTATATGGTGTGTGGTTGGGGTGGATCCAGATGTTCCAGTACCATCTGTTTAAAGGACTATTTCCCCCCATTGAATTCTCTTGTCATCCATGTAGAAAATCAATTGACCATAAATGTTTATTTCTAGACTCTCAGTTCTGTCCAATTGATCTATATGATTATTCTCATGCCAATATCACACAGTCTTAATTATTGTAAGCTTTGTAGTAAGTTTTTTTGATTATGAGTGTGAATCCTCCAACTTTGTACTTTTTGAAGATTATTTTGGCTATTCTGGGTCTCTTATATTTCCATATGAGTTTTAATATCCATCTGTCGATTTCTTAAAAAAAAAAATAAAGACAACTAGGACTTTGGTAGAGACAGAATCTGTAAGTCAATTTGAGGATTCTTGCTATTTTATGGCAAACGTGGATGTTTTACTATTTATTTAGGTCCTATTCTACTTATTGCAACATACAAGTCTAACACTTCTTTTTTTGAAAAATTATTATAAGATTTAGTTTTGAATCTATAATTTAAGTTTAAGATACTTCTCCAGGCAAGTATCTTATCTCTTAGAAACTCCTTGCACAATAATTAGTTTTTACATTGTTTTATTGTTGTTGTTCAGAATAAGTACCTTCCATCAAAATTAACTAATTCCTTCTAAAATATGTCATGCCATTTCTTTAACATCATATGCTTTCCTACTTCCGTGTCTTTGCTCATTCTTCTTCCCATTTAAAATGACACATGTCCTCATCTCTGCAAGCAGAACCCAGCAGATTACTAAGACCTAGGTCAACTATTACCTGGTTCATGAGACACTCCCACTGTTTTCTCTCAATATTTTATTAATTCTTCAAATACAGCTACTTGCATTAGATCTGTGTGTTAGTTACTTGCGTGTTTGTTTATTGTTTTTAAAGAATATTTTTTTAAATTGTTGGTGGGTTTGTTTGTTTTTCGAAATGGCACTTACCAAGTCCCCAAATGATGGATAGCAGACAAGTTTTCACCAGTTCATAGGATTTAGTGGCTCAGGGTGAGACACACAAACTGATTTCAGTAGGAATATGACACTGGAGAGGAAATCTATGGCATGACTGACAGGCCCTAACCAATGATCACAACAGGTAAATGCTTTACAGGTAAAGAAACAAGGCTAAGTCCCGTAAGGGAAGGGCCCACATCTAAGTCATTCCATGTCCCTATGCCTAGCACAGCTCCTATTATACTTTACTAGTAAGTATCTCATGCACATCAGTGTCAACAATGCACATGAGATAGTTTTTTGTTTGTTTGTTTATTTGTTTTTGTTTTTTTACATTAGTGTCAACATATATAAAGGGTCTCCTGAGTGAAAAGCTCTATTCAATGCATGGTAAAAAAAATTTAAAATGTAAATGTCCTTGATCAAAGAAAATCACAATCCAATGATATAAAAAAGAACAACACAGAAGAACACTTCATACTGTTAGATAAATGCATTGGCCTTCCTAATAACAATTTAAAAATTAAATGGTTCTTTTGTCGATTTTAAAGCACTAGTGCATACAGTTCTTCATGTTCCCAAGAAACTAGGAAGAAGGTCTGATATTGAATCCATGGGACACATTAATTCTAGAGTTAGTATAAGAATTTGCATGCTTTTCCCTTCCTATGTCCTTGCTTCTATTTTGTGCCTGGTCCTTGTTTGACTACTGCAAGTTCTGCTAGTTTGAACAGTTAAGACTTACTTTACCTACATGAACAAATGCTATCTAATTTTGACTATGTTCTAGTTCAAATAATTATTCTATTCTTTAACACAAACATTTAGATCCAGGAGTGAGGAGTATATGTGAGAAATTGTAGGAATGTTTTTGGACTATCTTCTAAATGATGCGCCTGACTTCCTGCTCCAAAAGTCCTCCATTCTCCATCAGATAAAGTCACATAGCATCCGTCTGCCATCACAAATTTAGATTATAAGATAGAACTTGTTTCTCCATAGAATAAATTTGAGCCCTGGGTTCGAATTAAGAACCAGATACAAATCCATTGTCTCTGGTTCTCCTAGCCTTTTAATTCCTATTTTGACAATATAGATCTTGCATAGTTTGTGGTACAATCAAAGGACACCCCTCTACATTGACTCCAGAAAGCAGTATATCATAATGGGGCTGTAAACACAAAATCAGGAGCCAGACCAGGTGGGTTTGAATCCTGGTGCCAGAACTTACTACCATGTAAAGGGTCAAATTTCTTGACCTCTCTGGGCCTCAGGTTCTTCATCTGTGAAGAAGATAACAATAATGCTAACCTCACAAGTTACTGTGTATAAAGTGCTTAAAATAATACCTGAAATAGAAGAAATCCTCCCTATATTTTGTTATTATCAGCAATTCAATATTTACATCATGTTTTATGATGGCCTCATCCAACTTGTGAGATTGATCAGGAATAAGTTCATCCTCATTAACTGTACAAAGAACTACAGACAATTCTAAGTTCCCACTAAGAAAATAGATATTCACAGTTTCACACAAGGATTAAAACTCTAAAACACAACTTTTGTTCTTAAATATAATCAATCACAACATCTTTAATTTTCCATTTCTTCTTCAGGTTCACATATATGTGACATACCATTTAAGATTTAATTTTAACTTACTTATAATATAAATGTCAGGAAACACAATTGGAGAAGTGAGTCAAGCCCACTTACACAACGTTCTTCTAAAATTTTATTACTTTAACCATTTCTTTCTTTTTATTTCTGTAGAGACCTCATATGGATATAGATTTGGGGGAAATTAATAGAGCCCATCTTTATTTGTGGCTCTTATTCATTTCTGTGAGCTCAATTTATGCAGTAATTTTTGTTGGTAAATATCTTTGTCCTTAATTTTTCCACTTGCACTCACTGTGGACTGGGAGTAATAGCAACATTTATCTTCCAAATTCTTTTCTTTTTTGAGCTGAATCACAGGATGAAGGGAATGGGATAATACCACAGAAAATGCAGATGGCTTACATCAATGTGGCAGTTTTTTAATTAATAACTCTACAATTTCAGGGAAATCCTTTTTGTGTGATGTCATTATTATTTTTAATTCAAAGAAAAGCTTGGGTCTTCTATTAAATTTTTCAACCCCGTACTTTGTACATGCCCTGTAATTTTTCATATTACTTACAATGAAGCACATGATTTACTTTCTTTTTTACACATACCCCTCAAGCTGATGTTGGAAAACTTCAGCATGACTTAATTTTTGAAGTCAAAGCTTATGGGAAATACTAGCAATTTCCAGTGACCTGATAATATCAAAGAAAACAGCATAAATGCATATCTTGGAAGTAAGTGGATGCTAGCATAGGGCTTGTAAGTTAAAAGCAACATTTTATAATCTCAGCAAGATGTAATGGGTAGTCAAAGTAATGAAGCTAACCCAGGCGTAATGATTAATCTCTGTGTGAGTCACGACCCTGGCAGCTGCATTCTAAATGAGCTGCAATCTGTATAATGCATTCTCAGGAAGACCAGACAACAAGAAGTTGCATTAGTCTATAGTGCAGATGGTCAGACTGCGTGTGGAAACATACTCAGCTCTGGCCTAAAAAGAGCAGAGGTCTAGGCGGAGCAATACTCATAAAAGGACCACAAGATAGCATGGTTGTTTACTGGTTCTACTTTATCAAAATAGAGTGCGGCATTAATCCTTACCTGCTTCAATTAACTCCCTGTGAACTCAGACAGTTAATAAAGGCTCTATGGGAGAGGTAACACTGAACAGGACCTTGTAAAATGGGTTGGAGTGGAAAGGCCATTCCAGATAAGAGATGCAACATGAACAAAGCTATCATGGTAGGAATTCACAAGGTGCATTTTAAGCAAAGTGGCCATCCCTGACAGGTGGAATAGCATTGATGTTCAGAAGGGTGGATGATAAAAATGTAAAGTTCCACAACGAAGTCGGCAAATTTAGGAAATTTGCAAGAGGGGATGTTTTTTCAGAAGGAAAATGAGGGCCTCCCAACAATGACTAGTGTGAATCTGTATTGTAACAAAGACTAGCCTGGTGTCAGGGAGTGGACACTCTGCTAGGTGACAAGGGCATTGTACTGGCATTGCCCAGACCTGGCTAGAGGACTCACTTCTCTGGGCTGCGGTTATTTGGAGAATGAAAATACTGGGCCAGACGATCCCTAAGAACCCACCTTTGAACAATGTGTTTACACACAACACTTTATCACAAGGACTTAAGTGACCCTGTGCCTTTGTTGTTGATCAGGTCCCCACTGTGGTCAGGGGCAATAATTCTAATAAACATGTGAAAAATGCTCTCAGTGCCTCACCATGCTCACACACTTACACTTTCTAAGCATACGTATGTGACTGTGAAAAGAACGTATTTTCAGCCTCAGCATGCAAGGCTCCCAGCCCACTATCGAAGATGAATCCATTGGCAGTAAGCAAGGACTTTACATGTCTTAACTGAACCCTTCCTGTATTACAGATGAAAAGGGGCGGGGGAGGGGGAGAGAAGCCGAAGCACACTTTTGCTTAAAGCTGCACAGCTAATTAATGACAGAGCTGGGAGTAAAGGGAGGCAGTGGGTTCTGGGGTCTGCACTCTCACACCCCTTTGCAGGACCTACCTCTCTCAAAACAAGCCGGCCATGTAACCTGATGTGAATGACATTCATGGAGAAGCTTTGCCCAGGCGAGCATGAGAATCCAGAGGTGAGGTCTTGGATGAGCACCTTCTACAAGGGAACTGGTGGTAGGAGGCTTCAGTTCCAATGAGTGGTTGTGTCCACTGTGTTATGAGATTCCTTCTAGAAGTTGTTCAAGGTCACGTCCTTGACAGAACCATGCTTGCATGGGAGAGGCCTGGCTTTTATTTAGAACCAAAATTATTGTCACCAGGCCCACTTGTCTGTATAGATTTTTCCCTTAATGGCCCATATCAATAGACATATTATATCTCTTTATTTCTCATCTCTGCCCCCTCCCTAAATACCTGCACCAGCTATGCTTGGAAGGGATGGGAACAAGTCTATGCTGCTAGTGTGTCTGCTAAAAATCACGCCTGACACATCTGTTTTTTTGTTTTCACCGGGGGGGGGGGGGGGGGGGCGGGAAGAAAAGGAAAAAAAAAAAGACAACTCTCGGGTTTCCTGAACATTTCACCTTGAAGATCTGGGAAAGGAAAATCAAGAGCAACTCTTCAGGGATCATAATCTTGACTAAGGGCCTCTCCCCAAAATATTAATTCATTCTCTCTAATGCTTGCATGACAGTCTAAGGTCACTCCTAAAATACGTCAGCTGCTCCTCGGGCTGATTGAGGTATGTGTCATTAGAGACTCTGGTTAAAAGCCCCAAGTACTTCTCACTTTGACCAGAGTGTCAGGGGTAAAAAGTCCATGAGGGTTTTATCTGCTGATCCAGCAAAGCCCCTCCACACCCAACACACCCTCCAGATGGTAAGAGGTCTGCTTTAGAAGATGTTCAAGAGCTTACTGAAAAGGCAACACACTTTTCTTGCAGCTAATTTACTGAATTAAAAACATTAAACATAAATGTCTCTTGAGGTGCTGTTTTCCCCCTCCAAAAGTCATTTCTCTGAATTAAAATGTGTTTGTTCACTTTCTGATCAGAATTAAGCAATCCCTTCTTTTGTCACCTGCCAGTGGATGTCTGAGTGCACAGACAGCCTTTCCGAGAGCAGGGTCCCCAGGGTTACTGGTGTAATTCTTTTTACTCTGGCGTGCTCAAGCACAGAATTGCCTACAATCAATTTGCTTTCACATCCTGGCATTAAACTCAGTGTATATAAAAGTATCACAAGTATTTTCAATATAATTCTAAGCAGCAGTGATTTAAAAGGCTTTTTATTGTAATGAAAAAAATTACAAGGCATAGTAAAAGCTGCACAGCCTATTTGACTGAATCCAATCAAACACATGTAAGAGCCCCATAACCTCAGAATGGGTCAAAATTACTTAAAAATTAAGAAAGACAATGTAGAGGAGCCATTTGATGTTAAAAGATGAAACCATATACCAGAACAATATTTTGACCTTCTGGTTTCTAAAAATATAAAATGAGTCATAATTTAACTTGGTGCTATGGGGGAAGTTTCTTTTCAAAGTTGGGGTTATATATCTATAAATATTGGCATTGATATAATCTTCTCAGTCTATGCTCCTTTGTAAAGGTGAAACTAAAAGACCTCTAATAAAATACACTCCACTAGTCATCCTGAGTACAGATGATGTCTATCACTGATGTTTGATTAGAAGGCAAGAAGCATGACTTAGGCATCTGCAGCCATTGTTATTAAACAATCACCCTTAAAATCCAGCTATACACAGTACCCTTGACCCTCAACATAAGTAAACATGAAAATGTTTCTAAAACTGCCACGCAGTTCCTGACACATGTTAGACCTGCAACAAATATCTGTTGAATGAATGAAAGAATGAATATGAATAAATGAGAGTAACACATATTCAGAGGCAGTCTGCTGCTCTGTACTATTTTAATTGAGCCATTTTCATTTTTGCCTTTAAGAGAAATGCATAAAGCAAATAAGAAAATTGAACTACAATCTGTGGCTTCAGAGCTCTTTGATATTCTCAGTCCTTCCAGACTACCAAAAAGATAGCTTTTGACTTAGTCCTTAACCTTTGGTTCAAAGTCCTCCCAGTGTTTATGCAAATGCAGAGGCCCCTTCCCACCACCACCAAATGGCACATACTGTACCTCTAAGAGTTAGCAGAAACAACACTGAGTTGGTTATTTTATTCACTAAAGAGGCACAAGGAATAGAGTTGCCAGATAAAATATAAGATTGATAAAACCCTGAATAGCATTTTAGTATAAGTAGAGCCCAAATATTGCATGTGGTATACTTATCCTAATTTTTTTTTCATTGTTTTTCTGGAGCTTGAACTTAATTGTCTGCCATGTATTTTTATTTGTTAAATCTGGCAACCTGAGAAGGAAAACAAGTGTTCTGACTAAATGCCAGGTGTTTCTAAGCCTACAGAATCTGGTAGGGTACGTAGACCTTTGGGTAAAAAGCAATGGTGGAATTACTTGACGCATTACTCAGTAACAGCTAACTTTTCATAGTTCACTAAAATGATATTTTCTTTTTTGTTTTTGTTTTTTAATGATATTTTCAAAGAGGTCCTTTATTCGTGCTGCATGTTGAATGCTTCTAAAGACAATGAGAGCATTATATGTAGACAAAGAAAGATTGTAAAAGTGAGGGGGAAAAAGACAAGGAGATGTCCAGAAGCAGAATAAACATTTTTTTACTTTAATGGTTTTTTAAAGAGAATAATGGTATGCATATATGTTTCCAGAGACATATACTAAGATCAAAGATTAAAATGATGCCTCAAAAAGTCTTGAATTTCCATAAAATGTCAACTGTGTTTTCATACCGTGAAAGAAATTTAGTGCTAATGAAAGGCGGCAGATTGATTGATTGAATAATTATTAATATTTATTATATATCAACAAGAAGCTAGAAGCTATGGGAATGTACAGGCCAGGTCTCCATAGCCTCAGGAGGAAGAAGCCTGTCTTAGAGCAGTGGGTGGCGAGATCGTAAAGGGCAAGATGACATACGTTGCTGCTGAGCTGCAGGTTGAAGTATTTGTTCAAATGACAACCCACAGAAGACAGCTCGAAAATTCTTAAGACCCACAATGTTCATAATCTAAAAACTGAAACTGTACATTTTTCTTCTCTTTCAAAGGCTCCCTTGATGTGTGACCATCAAGCAAGAGCCCTGACGAGAAGAGTAAGTTTCTCTGTGTTCAGAGTCTCAGGTCTGGCTGGTAGCTCCAGGGCCCCTGGATGGTATAAACCTGGACTTCAGTTTGACAAGGGCTTCAGCATTATTTTCTAATAAAGTGCCCAGATTATGAAAGAAGGACTTCCAAAGCTTCTCTAAGGGGGAATGGAGAACCTTTGCAGTCAGGTCTATGACAAATACAATGAAGGGGAGGAGAGAGGAAAATGATATCTATCGGACCACTAGGAGTTAGAACTCTGGTAGGTGTGATATATATGATTCATTTTAGTTCCTATCATAACAACGTATAAATTGGCATTACTTTTCTCATTTTACTAAGAGAATTGAACTAAGATTATAGAACCAATGACCCAAGATTATAGAACCAATATTGGTTAATCTAAGATTCTAATTCAGGCTCATCTGACTAACATAATACTTCTGAATCTGAAACAATCTCCTTCACTATTAGCTAAAATATCAGAATCTGAACTAATCAGAGGAAAGGCGTTATTTAAAGGGAAGGCAAACAAGATAATAGAATGTTTTTATTTCCAATAATGACATTTTCTTACATGAATTATGAAATGGTGATTCCAAGGCAAAAAGAAAGTTGTTTACTGTCATGAAAATCTCTGTTTACTTTTGGTGTATGGCATTTCCCAAAATAAATTACGAGAGCACAAAACTTAAAGTTACATTAGCCACTATGCTGTACACCTGAAACTTATATAATATTGAATGTCAAGTGTAATTAAAAAAATTTTTAATTTAAAAATAAAAATTATTTTTATATTAAAAAATAAAAATAAAATCCATTCAATACCGATTTTTTCAGAAAAACATAAACAACTCTGCTAACTTTAATTTCAATTCCTACATGTTGCTGCTAAATAAAAAGAAACTATAAAACAAATTTTAGGTCATGACACAAAATAAACTTCAAATCAGATAGTCACAGGCTGTAAAACTGAGATTCTAGCCTCGTGTAAGACAGATTGAAAATCCAGACCTCACCTGGTACTAGCTATGTGATCTTTAAAATGAACATAATAATAGAACTTACCTCATAGGGTTGTCATGAAGATTAAGACATTTCATGCAACCACCTTTGCATAAAACCTAGCACACAGCAAGCAGTCAATAAATATCAGTTCTTATTTCTATCATCTTTAAATGTTTGCTTAAACATGGATATGCTGAAGTAAAATAAGGAGTTTACATTTACCTCTGCATTTTTCCAAGCTAAGATTACTAGACCCCCCAAAACCCCAAATGGTGTTCTCTAAATCAATAGCAAAATGTTCTTGGCAATAGCTGCCTTTTAAAGAACTCATTTTTCTAAACTGAAGCATGGAATTCAAAATCCCAGCCTGAGCCCTTTTACTCTGTGCTGTTGTGTTAAGATGCTGCACAACAAAAGAAATTGTTTGTACGTATTGCAAACGGGGCTGAATCAAGAAAGGCACCCACATAGCCTTTGTCACCTGAATGCTCCTGTAGCCACAAGGTTGAGTTTAAACCCAAGCAAGGGATGTGTGTGTGTGTGTGTGTGATGTGGTGTGTGGTGCGTGGTGTGTGTGTGGTGTGTGTGTGTGTGTGTGTGTGTGTGTGTGTGTGTGTGATGTGGGGTGTGGTGTGTGTGTGTGTGGTGTGTGGGGTGTGTGTGTGTGTGTGTGTGTGTGTGTGTGTGTGTGTTCAGGAAGAATTATACAATCTGGAGAGGTAGAGGAAACATTACAATGGTCATGAGCCCATGACTGGGTGCATGAATGCCCCATTGCAGTTGAGTGAGTTGTGCACTGGCCCCAAAGGGCAGATGCTGTTGTCACGTGGTGAAGCCTCTAGGGATCTTGCTGAGAGGGCCACAGCTCTAAGACCCAGGCCTGCTGCATTTTTTTTCCCCTCCTAAACAAATTTACAGGCCATTTTCTCCCCCTTCCCCGTGAGCTAGGATATTGAGGTTAAAATGTACCTACTGAGTAGGTAATGTATTTGGTATTAAGGATCCATCATATGCGTATGTCTTCTGAGCATAATGGTTCCTTTGGAGCTATTACAGATACGCTGTGAATAGATATTAGGAATAATACACAAAGAGTGGCTGGAGGAGATCCCATATTAACTACTGTCAGACTTTTAAACATTATTTGAAACTCGGCTTTTTTTTTTTTTTTTAATTCCTGAGGTTTAATACCTCTCTATACTTTGTAAACTGAGCTCTTTTCAAAGAGAGCTCCAAATTCCTACAGAGCTGTCTTTAGGTGAGCTTTGATCTCTGCAGAGCACCTATCTTGTGTTTCTATAATTGCTCTGGTTTAACAAGGCGCCCTCGCACGTGAAAGGGGAAAATCCTTTTATTAAGGCTATAAACCTAACTGACTACAGTGATGGAATGTGCAGCTTGGGGGTAGCCCTTAGCTCCCCAGGAAAGGAGGGAAAAAAATGGGAAACGGGAAAGTCTTCATGTTAAGACAAAATGAAATATTTATGAAACGTGTCTCTGGTGTCCAGGTGGTAAGAGGCTGCCCTGCAGTCCGCAGAAAGGTCCATCTTTGTTAAGCATCGTGAACGCTGATTTCAATAATGGGGTGAAAGCTGAGGAAGTTATGGCTGAAATTTTGGCTAAAGATGACAGCTCCCGGTTTCGAGTTGCACAAAGCAGTCTGAGGGATTAAACCAACAAAGCCTGCTCAAAAGTATTGAGTTTCCAAAAGTGTAATCTTCCTACCGGTGATTCACACTCCTTAGGAAGGGGAGCATTCCTCATTTACTTTGACTTTGCCGTATTAATCTTACTTTACAAATACACGCGGTGATTTATATCATGTTTAATTAACTGATTGAGGGCTCTGGTGGTAAAAATGGCATCGCATTAAGCTCTGTCCGTATGGTAAATTCGAATCACATCTTTAGCCTTGCAAGAACAAAATATCCCGAGAGTCACTGTTGACAGGATGTAGGAATTGAAATCAGGTCCCTCCTGTTGTTTGAGAATCCAGGGAGGGTGCCTGCCATATGCCCATCATTTCCAGGGGGGTGGTAGAGGCGGGGGGTGGATGACAGGATAAAAGAAAGGACGGCTCCAGTTCTTCCAATATGTTCAAATCTCAGATGAAAATGATTGTGCGGCACGCAGCACAGAGGCCAAGATGCACATGAAAGTCTCGCCCAAAGTTGGAAGAGAGCTTTAATGAGGGTGTTTTGTGGTGTTTTGATATGTGTTTTTGTTGTGTTGTGTTGTTTTTCTGAAACGGCTGCTCGGGGGTTTTTGAGAACTGGTAGATGAAAATGCTGTGGTTTGGCGTTGAATATAAATAAGCAAGGAAATACAAAAAAATAAAAATAAAAGAGGGAAGTCTTATCTCATAAAATGCATGTGCACTGTGATTCAGTAAAAAGCAAATTAGGTTTGACTGCTCAGGCCGCACGTTGGGATACTGGTTTCAAAGTTCGCATTGTGGGAAGTGGGAGTTGTATACTTCTTCCCCTCAAAAATCTGTCATGGTTATTTATGACATCTAAAGAAAAAATGTAAATTGACTATTGATTTCTTCCAAATAATTTCTTTGAAATTTTAAATGCATTTTAAATTATCTTAGCAAGGCAGCTTAAAAGAAGTTTGAAAAAGGCAAAAAAAAAATCGGTTTTACTCCATAATGAATAGCTCTGTGTACATCCTCTTTTAACACTTTATGATTTGCATATCTTAACATTATTATAATGATGTTATAGCCTAATCTTGTATCCTGACTTTTTTCATTTAATATTATACATTTCCCATACTGCTATGTGCCCATACTTTTATTGACTGCATAATATTTCATCAGGTGATTATCATTTTTCTAATTATGCTTCCATTACTAGGTATTAAAATACCTCTCAATGTTTACTGCTATAAATAACACTATAAAGACAGTTTTTATACATATAGCTCTTCCCACATTTCCTTAGGATCAGTTCCCATGCCCATGAGTTTATTTAAATGATGTAGTTTTCTTCCAAGGTAAAGTGAAAAATAAAACATTCTGCAAAGTATCACTATATTGGAAACACTACCTGTGAAATCTAAAAAAAAAAAAAGCCAGACTTATAGAAACATAGAGTAGAATATTGACTGTAAGGGGTTGGTGAGAAGGAGATAGGAAGGGGTTGTTTGTAAAAGGGGTCAAATGTTCAACCATCAGGTGACTAAGGTAGGCCTGAGGATCGAATGTAAACATGGTGACCATACTGTGTTATATAATTGAAATTGGCTAAGAGAGTACAACTAAGTGTTCTGACCAAACCCCCCCCCCCCCCCAAAAAAAAAAAAGTTAAGGATAAAATGTGAGGTGATGGATGTGTTAATTAACTAGATGCGAATAATTCTGAGACAATGAATACATATATCAAATGACAGGGTACATTTTAAATTATCTTACAATTTTGTCAATTACACCTCAGTAAAGCCAGAACTTAAAAACAATTAACAGATATCTTACCTGAAGTTAACATGCAATCCAAGGGTGATGGCTTCCCTCTTGTAGCAATATATTGGAAACATGAGAAAAGTACTTCATTTTCACAGCGTGTCCTTTCCTGCTCCCCCTTTTAAAAGAGCGTATGATAACAATTAAATAAAATCAGAATTTCCTGTTTTGCTTTACTCATCATTTGTCATTCTCTCCAGGGGGGGGGGGGGGGAGTGTCTCTTTACGCATAATTAAAGTTTTGAAATTTTATAAGTTTCCTAGAGAGTATTGCAAATAAGGTGATTAGGCCAGCACACAGTTCATTTTTTTTTAAAAAAAGGACCATTATTTTAGGTATACCTGAAGTGTGGTCCTAATAATTAATAATCCTTGATGTTTGCGTGGCATTAATTCAGAATGTGATGAATTGGATAAGCTAGGCAATATATTTTAACTAAAACCACTTTGGATTTTGACAAGGAATTCAAACTTTTCAACTGTGGTCTGTAACGGCACAGGCAGCTTGTAAAAAGAATAATCACCTCGACTTCTTCAACTTCCTGAAATCACTCAAAATAGAGCAGGTCGGGATTGTTTCATTTGGAAGTAATAAGTTCCAAAACACAGAGGGCTGCAGCACGTTTTAATTATCGGTTTCAATTCTCAACGTTCTAGATGTTCTCAACCTCCCTTTGCATATTTGGTTTCAAAATATGTATAAACTTAAAATTATCAAGAAATCCTCTGATAACTTAATTTTGGCTTCGAGGTCATGAAAAACACCCTCAAATTCAATTCTGTATTAGGGTTTAAATGTCATATTTTCACCAAATTTGGAGGCCAGAAGTGCCTTTCTCTAGATGGTTTGTTCCAGTCGATGTTATTATTTGTCTGAAATAACGTAACAGCTTTTGTCTCCCAAGTCTATTCGTTTTGGAGAAACCTATTTCTTTTGCAAGTTTTAAAAATTAAAAAATAAACATTCCTTATGAGGCACTGGAAGGAGAGGCAATTAATGCGAATTTGATAAAACATAATGTACGGGGCTGACAGTAAAAAGGCAATGCTTGTTTGATTTTGACTAGTTTTGTCTTTAAATAATGGTCTTCTTTTGGCGTTTAATGTATATTTGTCCGCAATAAACATAATTTATGAATATTTTAACACATGTGTACTCAGTGGGGTGGATTATCATACGGATATAAATAGAATTAATGAGCAGTCAACCTGCCACATGTCATGACATATGACAGGGCAGCGAGAGCACAGAAATAATTCTCGGAGTTTCATGATAAATCCTTTTTCTTATTTCAACTTTTTAAAACTACTACCCAGTCTTTATTTTCTCTTCATTTTGAAGTATGGTTCACCAACTAGGAAACTGGATTCAGGTTTTAGTACAAATCTACTTTTTGATATTCAAAAAGACTGTTCTTATGCCTCCTTTAAAACAAAATAAATATATTTGAACAAACTGTCCCCATTCAGGCAAATTTCTGAGAATAGGTCATAAATAGACAAGGATTTGACATATTTTAACTAGAAAAATAATATCAGTATCTTCTTATTTTTATTTTGTGGCAATAGTTTGATCACGCCCAATTGCAGCTACCAGACCTTTACAAGAAAAACTTTCCGAATGCTTCTAAATTCTAAAACAAATCTGATGGGCACAGCGCCTGGAGAAAATTCTCCTGAAGAAAACATCTTCTTAGCCAATTATTTGCTCTCCTTGCACACAAAGCAACAATCTGTTAAGCGTGCCTAATAAGATTTTTTTTTTTTAAGGAATAAACCCAGTGTTATAAAGCTACCTCTTCAAACAGTATATACGGGCATGCAAATTCCTCAGTTTCACCACGCTTCCTTTGACAAAACATTATTTTCTTGAGGGAGCAAACTGAAACTTAAAATTAGCCTTTATTTCCTTTTATGATTCTTATCACTTGATTCAGGGTAAAAATGAGGAAAAAATTAAACTAGCACGTGGACTGTGTTGTCGGATGATCTGGCAGGAGGAACGCCAGCCTTGGCAATGATATGATGCTCCCAGGTTCTCAGAGACACAGATGGCAGAGTGGCAGCCTTCAGTCCTCTTATCTTTTCTTTTTCAAAGAGAATATTCAAAGCTTCTTGCCACCACCACCCCTCCATTCCCACCTTCACATTTAAAAGCACTGTCACCCAAGCCAAAACTCTGTCCTAACCCGGGCAAGCCCCAGGATGCTTTGGGGGAGATAACAGAACGTTGACACCCACTCCCTCCTGGTCATCTGGTAGAGGAGGGGACCGCAGTGTGTGGGGCTCTGGGCTGCTGAACTTCCCTGGCGTGATTCCCTTGGGGAAATCCAGCAGCTCTTTCGTAGGCAAAGAAAATGGGCACCACCTAGTGCTTTTTCGATGCAAAGGCTGTTTGTGGGGCTGTGGGAGTGAGCGGGCCTGACATGGGTAGCTGACCTTTCCAAAGGAAAAAAAGAAAGGACTCAGTTGGCTTCAACCTCTCTGACCAAGACATGAAAAGAAGCAAGTGGCAATCTTAAGACAAATGAATTGCAAGTGCTTCTAAGTCAGAGGTTATCTTAGGGTTATTCCCCCCTACCCCTCTTTTTTCTTTTTTTTTTTAAAATAATTACTGGTTCGGTCATGAGAAATGCCATTTGTGCTTACTAAGATGCTAATTTCCCCTGTATTCTTTTTCTGCCTTTTCATTTCTTCTGCAGTTCACTGGTAAGGATTTCTCAGAATTTTTCATTTCATCCGAAGTGACAAAGCGGAGCAAGTCACCCCACCCCCTAATCTATTTTAACAAGGAGCCTGTCTGGAGTGCTCCTCACACAACAAATAGCTTTTATGAAAAATGGTTTGTAGCACAAAATCTTTTGCGGTGCAATAAGATCAAGTTAACCCTCATGCCTCTAGGAAAAAGCCTAGGAAGTTTTATCTGATTGGCAAAATGGACCCAGATATGAGTTCAAGGATTGAGTATACTTTGATGAAATTTCACAGCAATGAAGTCTGATTATCTGAATGACTGCTTAATCCTTTAAAAAATAACTCGGGAAGCACTAGATTTTTTTGTTCTTGTTGTTGTTGTGAAAACAGATAGTCCTGTAGGGAATGACAGCATAGCCATTACATACTGCATATATATAGCACTTGGCTTAGAATTACTCTTAACCACTGTTGCATTCAAAAATAATACTAATGATTTCTCTATTGCTATTAGATGGATCATTCTGCAATAAAATTAGAAACCTTCGTGTAGGCAGGGTGGAGAGCAGAAATGGGAAAATGAGTAACCCGCTACCCATAACTGGATTAACAAGGGCCTGCGACACATCCAGGAACTAACTAGCTGACTTTGAACTCCTTAGGGATCTGCTTATCGGATATGCTGCACAGCAGAATTCAGACAGAAAACAGACTTCGCAGAAACAGATAAAAATGATTATAACTACTCTCAGTTAAGAGCTCTGTGTCCATGGGAAGAAAGCTAGGTCTAATGGAATGAAGAAAGTAAAACCCAGTTCTGAACTTCCCTCCTTCGCCTAAGCCAACTTCTCCTGTTGTCAGAGGATAACACTGCTTAGGTGCAGCACTCGGCAACTATATTATGAACTCAATGAATGAGTCTATATTAAGTAAGTGATTTATTTAAAATAAACGTAAGATTTATATCAGGGAGGAAAATATCTTAAAATGATATTCTGTAAGCAGAAAAAAAATAAAGTGAGCTGATCTCTAGATAATACTAGTACATGCTATACATCTTGAGGTTTATAACTAGAGAGGAGAGCTTGTCTTGACAGATGTCAAATGTACATGAATTGATGAACTGAAGCCATCAGGTATGGCTGAGCCTCTGTTTCCCCAAATATGTGCTGCAGGCTAACAGGTGGCTCTCTTAATCACCTTTCTGAAAGCCGAATTGCCCTGGCCAGTGTGCACAATTGGCTGTGCATCATCTCATACACCAAATGGTTGCTGGTTCAATTCCTACTCAGGGCACTTGACCAGGTTTTGGCTCGATCCCCAGTAGGGGGAGGGCAGGAGGCAGCTGATTGAAGTTTCCCTCTCACATCAATGTTTCTCTCTCTCCCTCCCCTCTCTCTTTCTTTCTCTCAAAAAAAAAAAAAAAAAAAAAAAAAGAACAAGAAAGAAAGCAGGATTATGATTTGCATTCAAATTGAATTCTTCTATAACCAATATCACCACCCTTCTGATCAGCCTCTTAAACAAACCCCCCAAAATCCTGCTTATTATTCCCTCTCTCCAGCCCATCTGCCCCACACCTGACCCCTTTTCCCTCCTGCCTGCTCTCCTGGATGCCTGAGTTCGCAGTGAAACTCTCTGGTAATGACAGCGCTGAAGTGGTAATGTACTTCCCTGCCTCCTCACCAGCAGCACTTGATAGCGCCATGGGGGCCAGCTCAGGGGCAGGAACATGCTCTCATATTTTCTAGAGGCAAAAGGCACCCATTCCATTTCCTACCTGGACTAACTCTGCAGTTTCACTAAGTGCTGGCACAAAACAAAACAAAACAAAACAAAACAAAACAAAACAAAACAAAACAAAATAAAGATGTTTTATTAGAGAAGACAATGAAAGAGGTGAGGGAGGAAGAGGAAGAGGAAATTAGAGAGAGAGAGGAAGAGGAACAGTAAGGGGGGGAGGAAGTAGAATTAGTCTCTCTCTCTTTCTTTTTTTTTTCTCAATTCTGTGTCTGTGAAAGTAAATAATGTTTTATTTCTTCTCCCTGGGATTCACAGAAGAATGCCACATAGTACATAAGGAGTTAAGGTAAGTAATATCAAGTAAAAGGATCGGACTTGAGAAAAAAACTAACGGTGTGTTCCTATGGTAATATGGACTCTCTGTGGAATAAGCGATGGCCACCATGTGATAATACGTTTACCCTCTCACTCTCCCTCGTTCACCTCTGACAGGAAGAGCTGGTGCGTCCAGCGGCCTCGGCGCACGTGGCCGGGTGGCACCTGAGCACACAGCCTGCCCGGCAGCTCCGCGGGCCTCACACTCCCGTGTTTAATGGATGGTGTGTCCCCTTGCCAAGGTAACCAAACAGAAAACAATCAACAGCTCCACCCAAACACTATTATTTTAAGAATAAAGGAAGAGTGATTTCTTCGCTGTGAGGAGCACGGGAGGTACTGTTTGTTGTAATTTAAATAAAATTGATTTTCTTGCTTCGGGACTCAGATCACTCCATGTGCTCTGGGTGTTTCAAGCTTGGGTGAACACATAATACATAAAACAGTTATATCTGCTCTTTTGAAGGCACTTTGTTTGCTATTGTCAGTGCTGCTTTACTCTATGGTTTCATAAGTTCAAGTCCACATGAGGAAGGCAGGGAGGGAGCCTGAGGACAGAGGCGGGAAGAAGGGACATTAGTCTGAGTTCTTACTGTCAGGCAGTTCCATGCTCTTTTCCATAGAAGAGTTAGATACCTGAAGCTAAGTCTATCTTGCCACATAGCCCATAACTTTCCATTATATCAAAGACCGAAACTCACAGTCAGAACAACTCTTTGTCACGTAACCCTACACACGCATGCATTGCTGAAACAAAGTTTCATAAAATAGTATCTACCTTTATACATGCAATTCACTTGGATTTCACTCATCCTACTCTATTATAGTTCAATTATTTAAAGTTCTGGTTGCAATCCCACAAAATTGGTCTCACAACCTGCTGTTATAGCATGACTCACAATTTGGTAAATGCCATCCTACATCATGCTGCCCTTCAGAATTTTCAATTTTGTTCTGTTGGACCTGATATCAGTTTGGTGACCAAAAGTGTACTTGCAAGTAGTATAAAGATGGTCCCCATCAATATGATTCAAGTTTTTGACTTTTTCATTTAAGAACTGAGAGTTATAATATTTACTCCCTAAACTATGACAAGTTGAATTCACTGACACTGTTCTTTGCTTCTCAAAGAGTCTGTGACTTAGACTAAAAGCAATTTAAAATGAGATAAGTTTCTTAGGAATAAAAGCCATGAGAAGAAATTGTTGTTGTTGTTGTTATTATTATTATTATTATTATTATTGTTTACAACTATTGTGAACTCACTACCTACCAGCCACTGTTCTTCGAGCTTTCAATACAGTAACTCATTAAATCCTCACTCTCACTTATGAAGTAGGTAAATATCATTACTTCCACTGTATAGCCAGCATTTCTTCATCTTCCTTACCACAAATTTCCCTTCTAAAATGTTATTATATATCTTAAAAGATGAATAAGATTATGCCTATGACTCAAGGAATCTTCATTTTTGTGGTTAATTTAGATAAAATATAAAAGCCTGTATCATGTAGTTGGTTTGATGAATTGACCATCTTTTAATAACAAATCAAGTAATTAAAAAAAATTTTCATGCCAGGACTGGTTTGGCTCAGTGGATAGAGCGTCGGCCTGTGGACTAAAAGGTCCCAGGTTCGATTCCGGTTAAGGGCATGTACCTTGGTTGCAGGCACATCCCCAGTTGGGGGTGTGCAAGAGGCAGCTGGTCGATGTTTCTCTCTCATCGACATTTCTAACTCTTTTTCCCTCTCAATTCCTCTCTTTGTAAAATCAATAAAATATATATTTTTAAAAATTTTTGTAGAAAACTTTCAGAATACATAGGGTGTCCCCCTAAAATTTATACACACACATTTTGAATAATTATAAAGGCAGTGTTTATTAAAATACATTTCCTTTTCAAAATTGAGCTATCAGCTGTTAGAGTGGGTAGTCATTTCTTTGGGACACCCTGTAGAGTAACAGGTCAGCATGTATGCACCTTCACGTAACACAGATTCCCAGCCATAAGGGTCTATAATATCTGGCAGTGCAAAGGCAATTCGGGTTCCAGAACTGGTTGATGCAGCAGTTCATCAGTGTCATCGAGGATTCAAAGCCTCTTCATTTTTCCATCCTCCCCTCGCTCACCAGCTTCACCCACAGAGTGCTGCACAGTTCCAGGTGTCACAGTCAGACTCCACAGTAACGAGCAGAAATGTCCTGTTCTCGGGAATGAATTAAATGCTCCTTAAATTTAAATCAGCATTTTTCTTTGGCTAAAAAGAAAAGGTTAATTCCTAAACCAGTCACTGGCCAGGAACATGGGAGCATGGTGATTGTATAGCTCCGCCCCCTCCCCTGCCCCTACCTGGAGGTAGGAATGAGGTTGCCTACCCTGAAGCACATGGGTCTGTGGGCAAGAAAGGTGGGTTCTTGTGAGAAAATACATACTAAGCAAGAATTGTCTGATGCAAAGGAAGGAAAATGTTTTGAGGGAAAGATTTGGTGAAATATAATGTAAGATCATTTCCTGTTAGATAATACACTTAATGTTTCATAAAAATTAGCAAATTTAACAAGGAAACATATCTATGAAGAATCCACTATGTGTTTCCTGTTTGATCTGAAATTAACAAGGCCTCGTGTTTTCATTACCAGGAAGAAGAAAACCAAGTAGATTAATAAAATAAACAACTGATATCATGGTTCATGAAAATAAACGAACACCATCTTATTTAATACACTAAAGGCAGCTTGGCATTTGCCAACAAATACCAGGTAAAATATCATAGAATGTACTACTTCCTATTTCCTGGATGGATTTGTTCTAATTCATCTAACAAGATTTCCTAAGTGAAAATTTAGTTTTGGTTTTGAAAAATATCTATATAAAGATATATAGACTAATAGTGTTTTAATGGGAACTGCAGTTTCCGATATTTAGGTTGAGTTTTCCTTGCTCTATTATTGTCTCTAAGCAACCTGTTCCCCTGTCAAACATGATAAGTGGTTTTTATTCTTTTCTTTTAACTTTCATTTTGACATTGTTTCAGAATCACAGAAAAGAGCCATAGAATAGCTCAAAGAATTCCTGTTTAGTTCCCAAATGTTAGCATTTTACCACATTTCCTTTACCTATCTCTGTTGTGTGATGCAAACACACAAGCAGCCATGTTTGTGTGTGAACATATATGCCTTACATATTATATACATATGTGTGATGCAGGTGTTCACACACATATATGATTTCTGAATAATTTGAGAATATGTTATAAAAGCGATCCTCTTTTAACCCTAAACATTATATGTGTGTATCTAATAAAGGGCATCCTCTTACAAAACTACATATAATTATCAAAGTCAGAAAATTAACATTAATACAATACTATTACCGAGTTTATAAATTTTATTTAGATTTTACCAAGTATCCCAATAACGTCTTTATGGAAATAAAAAAAATCAAGCATCATGCACCACATTCAGTTGTCATTTCTCTTCATCTTTTTTATTCTGGAACAGTTCCTTTTAATATTTGTCATTAGCCAATAAAGTACCATTCACACCTGTCAGAATGGCTATCATCAACAAATGACAAGTGCTGGCAAGGATGTGGAGAAAAGGGAATCCTAGTACAATGCTGGTGGGAATATAGACTAGTGCAACCATTATAAAAAAACAGCATGGGGTTTCCTCAAAAATTTAAATATGGATCTGCCATTTGACCCAGTGATACCACTTCTAATAATATATCCTAAGAAACCTGAAGCACCAATCAGAAAGGATATATGCATCCCTATGTTCATAGCAGCACAATTTACAATAGCTAAGATATGGAAATATAATAGCCTAAGTGCCCATCAGTAGATGAGTGGATAAAAAAACCTGTGGTACATTTATACCATGGAATACTATGCACCAGTAAATAAAGAAAAATCTCTTACCCTTTAAGACAGCATGGAGGGACCTGGAGAGTATCATGCTAAGTGAAATAAGTCAATCAGAGAAAGACAAGTAAAGTAACAAAATAAACTGATGAATGGAGTGGACCCAGGGACATGTAAGCATGAAACAGAGTGTGGAATCTCAGAGGGAAGGTGGGGGAGGGTCAGTGGGTTGGAGGTAATCAACCAAAGACCTTGTATGCATATATGCATAACCCATGGACACTGACAATAGAGTGCTGAAGGTATGGGGTGGAGTTGGGGGAGGGCTAGAGGAGATCAATGGGGGGGGGGGGCGGTGAGAGGGGAATATATGTAATACTTTCAACAATAAAGAATTATTTTTAAAAAATTTGTCACCAGCAAAACACACTAAAAGAGTAAATGTCATTCTAAAGCAATGGATTTATTATGGATGATTATTTGGCATTTATGTTGCAACCTTCCTTTACCAGGGATTGTTGGTGTGAGCGTATTTCCACTGGTCTTTGGAAGACCTGCACCACAGAATATGAAAGACAAACTGGTGGAGCTGGTGATCCATTAACTACTAGTTAATTCACTATTGCTCATGAGTAGCAGCTACAAGAACATCCCAAATCACCTGAAACATTTCTCAGTTAAAAATAAAATTGAAGACATTATAGAAGAAAAAAAAACTTTAAAAATGTTCATTTTAACAACTGAATGCCTAGATGTAATTCTTAGAAGTACTTCAATCTAAATAATTAAACTGGTTAAAAATTCATTATTAAATGAATGTGCAGAATTTGGTTTATGATATATGAATAAAGACAATCTGGTCAATTCTCTTTTTTATTAACATTTTTTAAAAATGTATTTATATTGATTTCAAAGAGGAAGAGAGAGAGAGAGAGAGAGAGAGAGAGAGAGAGAGAGAGAGAGAGATAAACATCAATGAGAGAAAATCATGAACAGCTGCCTCCTGCATGCCCCACACTGGGGATCGAGCCAGCGATCCGGGCATATGACCTGCCCGGAAGTAGAACCATGACCTCCTGGGTCTTAGGTTGATAAGCAACCACTGAGCCATGCTGGTGAGGCCTTCTTTTATTAACATTTGAATTAGCCTACAAAAAAAATCACATATTTAAGTCCAGTAAAGCCTCAGAAGCTCATTTTCTTTCACAGTGTTCATTGATGGTTTTAATTCTCAATTTTTCAGATTTCATCTAATTACAGCAAGCAAATACTTTAGAAATAAATAGTTCCAAAAAGGCATGGGCAAGGGTGTATCATACATATCTCCTTTTTCTGGAAGTTCCCAGTAAAATGTTCCCTAAATTATTCTCCAAACCAGTGTATTCTGTTACACAAAAAACAAGTTACTAGCCAAAATGATTAGTTATCATCATGTAATAGGCAAACTTCTAACTGATCCTCCTATTTCTCTCCAGTCTTATGAAAGAGAAGGAAGAAATTACACTTGAAGAAGAGAATACCCCCAAATGGGCTGAGCCTAGGGCATCTAAATTGGTAGATGGGGTTAAAAACATGTGGCTCTGTTTAAAAACCACTTTTTTCAAGTTGATTTTAAAAAATATATATTTTATTGATTTTATACAGAGCGGAAGGGAGAGAGATAGAAAGTTAGAAACATCGATAAGAGAGAGTCATCGATCAGCTGCCTCTTGCACACCCCCTACTGGGGATGTGCCCGCAACCAAGGTACATGCCCTTGACCGGAATCGAACCCGGGACCTTTCAGTCCCCAAGCCGACGCTCTATCCATTGAGCCAAACCAGTTTCGGCGCTCAAGTTGATTTTTTATAAGCATCTTAAAAAATAAGGCTGTTCCTTGAAGTAGGTTTAGTAGCACCAAACCCTTACCCCATTCTCAATAGTGAAAACAAATTATGAATCTTTTCTTCCACTGCAGGGTTACAATATAACAGTGGGGAGGAAATCATTTGTTCACTTAAGTTCAAGATTATACTCCAGTCTGATTGCATAAGCTCATTCACATGTAAGAAGAAACAAAAGGCTAACAACTCTCTGGGTGGAGTGTCAGAGGCTCAGTGTTTACACGAAGAAATTGAGGGAAAGATTAGAGAACAATTTTCTCTTGGGAAATGATAATGGTTTAGGGGTCTTTTGTAGGGGAAGTCCTTTGCTAGGATTAAAGGCAGGATTAGTGGCAGAGAATTGAGAAATTGAAATGGAGAGCCTCTTAAAATGGCAAATTAGTCAGAATATGCAGGGAGTTCTTGAAATGTGAATTCTAAGAAAATGTATAATACTTGAGAAGAAAAGATGAAATCAAATTTACTATTTCAAAATGATGACACAAGTGGATCACAAAGTGATGGAATTGCCAGTTCCTTTAAGGAAAATCAAGAGACCAATAGTAATATGGTGACTGAGTCAGTTTTTAAATGAAGGTACAAATTCAAGAAAACTCAAGAAGTGATGTCAGCATCATGGTGGAGTGAGAGAACTCCTCTGTATCACCCCTAAAATTATAACTAGTGGAACACCTATAATCCAACAAGGGTTCCTCTATTCATCACAGTGGCATGCCTGAGAGAGCCATACATTGGTACTTCTGAAGGTGGACTTATTGGCATTCATAGGGTAGGCAGGCTGGGGAAAGGACAGGCATAATACCCACAACCATGGTTCCCGCAGACACTCTAGCTGAGCCTGTGGTCCTAAATGCAGTAGCAGAGGAGGAGTTGGGGTGTAGCCCCCACACTATGGCTGGTGGAGACTAAGAGGGGCTCAGGTAGCTTCAATGTCCAAGAATCCAGCTCCCTTCTCCACATGTGGCTGAGCCCAGTAGCAGCAGCAGAGATGTGTCTATATGGCCTCCCAGCTACAGTGCAATGCCACCAGTAACCATAAGAAACCAGGTAATAGCACAATGAGCTAGCAAAGCTAACCCCTCTCCTCATGCTACATCCCCCTACTATGATGGTGATGCCCTAAGATCCAGGAAGTGACACCCACCACCCTGGTCACCCAGAAAGCGACTCCCAAGACCAGAGTGATGTCTGCCACCATGACCCTTGAGGGTAAGTAGCACAGGTAATAGAAAACAAAAACTTGGACGATAGCACCATCTGCTGGTAAACAAAAGAAAGACCTTCAATTATCATCCTGTTGAACTGTTAAAATCAAGAGTACCTAAATTAAAAAGGTGTTCATTACTTCAAATGTGCTGTCAAAGGAACAACATCTCAAAAACCATAAACAACTAAGTAACATGGTAACCCAAAAAGAAAATGATAATTCTCCAGAACACAAAGTAGTGAAAGATTGTGTGATCTAAATGATAGAATTCAAAATAGCAGTCATAAAGAAACTCAACAAGATACAAAAAAACTCAGAAAGGCACTTCAGTCAGCTCAGAAATAATATTAATGAACAGGAAGAGTATTTTACCAAAGATATTAAAGCAGTAAAAAAATAACTAAACATAAATTCAAAACCTCAATAACTCCATAAGTGAGATTAAAAAAAGGCAGTAGAAAGCATTAAAAATCGAGACCATACAAAAAAAAAAAGATAATGAACCTGAGAATTATAATCTAGAAATGATTCAAGTGGAAAAAGAGAGGAAATTAATATTTTTTTAAAAAAAATGAAAGTATGCAAGAAAAACTATCTAACTCCATTAGAAAGGATAACAGAGAAACTAAACAACTCCATTAGAAAGGTCTCCAGTAGAATGATATAGCTCCATTAGGAAGAGAGATATAGAATGGGCATCCTAGGAGAAGATGGAAAAGGCAACAGAGAACCTATTCAAAAAAATAATTGATGGGACCTTCCCAAACGTAGGGAAGGAACTGGACATTCAAGTATAAGAAGCTAACAGAACATGCAATTATCTAAATGCAAAAAGACCTTCTCGAGACCTACCACATTAAAAACGTCAAAAGTTAATAATAAAGAAAAAATTCTCAAGACAGATAAAAATAAAAACCAAAAGAAAAAACAACAGCAACCTACAAAACAAACCCCAACAGATTTCTCAACAGAAACCCTAAAAGCCAGGAGAGAGTGGAATGACATATTCAAAATATTGAAAGATAGAAACTACCAGCCAAGAATAATATGTCCAGCAACATTATCCTTCAGATATGAAGGCAAAATAAAGATTTTTTTCAGACAAATAAACCACAAGATCTGTATGACAAGCAATGTTTAAAGAAACTCTTCACTTGAAACAAAAAGACAAAAATACACAAAACTTTGAGAAAGAAACATAAAATTGCAACTCTATTTTAGAACAGGATGTTAAACACTTAATTACAACATTAAGGTTAAAGAAAAAAAAACATACCCTAGCCAGTTTGTCTCAGTGGATAGAACATCGGCCTGCAGACTGAAGGGTCTCAGGTTTAATTCCAGTCAAGGGCATGTACCTGGGTTGCAGGCTCCAGCCCCAGTAGGGGGCATGCAGGAGGCAGCCTATCGATTATTCTTTCTCATCACTGATGTTTCTATTTCTCTCTCCCTCTCCCTTCCTCTCTGAAATCAAGAAAAAATATAGTTTTTGTTTTAAAATGGAAAAGAGCAAGAGGTCAATGGGGGAAAAGGGAGACTCGTGTAATACTTTTAAACAATAAGTAATTTAATTTTTTTTTAAAAGAAAAAAAAAAGAAAATTACTATACTTACTGAAAATTGGTAATGAACAAACAACATAAAAAGGGACAATTTGTAACAAAAACGCAAAAGGGGAGGAAGGAAAGGATGATTATTGTATAGGGGAATGAAGATAAGATGCTATCACAAGAAAAAGGACCATTTTATTTATAAGACATTTTTAAAAATATATTTTATTGATTTTGTACAGAGAGGAAGGGAGAGAGAGATAGAGTTAGAAACATCGATGAGAGAGAGTCATTGATCAGCTGCCTCCTGCACACCTCTTACTGGGGATATGCCCACAACCAAGGCACATGCCCTTGACTGGAATCGAACCCGGGACCCTTCAGTCCCCAAGCCGACGCCCTATCCATTGAGCCAAACCGGTCTCAGCTATAAGACATTTTTATACAGACCTCATATTAAGCACAAAACAAAAATCTAGAGCTGAGACACAAAAAAAGAAAAACAGCATAGAAAAAAACACCAAACTAGAATAACAGATGGAAACCAGAAACACAAGGGAAAAGAAATAAATAAAATGCAGAGCAATTAGGGGGAAAAAAGATAAAATATCAGTAGTATATCCTAATAATCACCCTAAATATAAATGGACTGGATTCACCTATCAAAAGGCAGAGTAGATGTAAAATTAAAAAACAAGGAGACAATTCTAATCTCCAAAGACAAATATAGGCTCAAAGTGAAGGGGTAAAAGATGATACTCCAACCAAATGGTATCCAACAAAAAGTGGGGGTAGCCATAGATATATGAGACAAACTAGATTTCAAGACCCCCAAAATGGTAACAAGAAACAAAGATGGACATTTTAAAATGATGAAAGAAATAATCCATCAAAAAGACATAACATTTATTACTATATATGCCTCCAATGTAGAATTGCCAAAATACGTAATGCAATTATTAACAGATCTAAACAGAGAAATAGATAGCAATGCAATAATAGTAGGGGATTTGAATACCCCACTTATATTAATGTATTAATTATCCAGACAGAAAATTAGTAAGGAAACATTGGCCTTAAATGACACATTAAACCAGATGGAGTTAATATTTCATCACAAAGCAACAGAATACACATTCTCCTCAAGTGCACATGAAACATTCTCAAGGACAAATTTGTTTTGTGTTAGGACACAAAAAAAGTCTCAGTAAATTTAAAGAACTCAAATTATGTCAAGCAATTTTCCTGACCACAATAGTATGACACTAGAAGTCAACTACTAGAATAAAACTGAAAAAATTACAAATAAAAATAAAACCACATGATACTGAACAACTATTGAGTCAATGAAGAAATAAAAAAGGAACCAAATAATACATAGAGACAAATAATAATTAAAATGCAGCATACCAAATCTTTGTGATGCAGCAAACGCTGTACTATGAGGGACATTTATAGTAATACAGGCCTACCTCAAAAAACAAACATTTTTTTTATTCAAAAAATTTTAAATAAACAATCTAATATTACTCCTTAAAGAACTAGAACAAGAAGAACAAATAAACCCAAAGTCAGTACAAGAAAGAAAATAATAATAAATCAGACAGAAATAAATGAAATTGAGAATAAAAATGCAATAGAAAAAATTAATAATTCAGAGTTCTTTCAAACATTAAACAAAATTGACAAACCTTTAGCTAGAAAAAGAAAAATGAGAAAAACTTGTTAAAATATCAGAAATGAAAGAAAAGTTACAACAGATATCACAGAAATACGAAGGATTATAAAAGAATACTGTAAAAGGCTATCCAGCATGAAATTGGACAATCATGAAGGAATGGAAAACATTTTAGAAGCATACAACCTTCCTAGACTGAATCATGAAGAATAAGAAAGCCTGAAATGACCAATCACTACCAAGGAAATTGAAACAAGTAATCAAAACCCTCCCTCGAATAAAGTATAGGACCAGATGGTTTCACTGGTGATTCTACCAAACATTCAGAAAAAGCTTTAATACCTATTCTTCTTGAAAGGAATACTTTAAAATTTTTCTTTTTCTTTGTCAATCCTCACCTTAAAGATATCAATATTTTTCCTTTGATTCTTGAGAGAATGAAAGAGAGGGAGAGGAAGAGAGAGAAACATCGATGTGAGAGAGCTACTTAGATTAGTTGTCTCCCACACACGCCAAAACCGAGGCTAGGGGTAAACCTGAAATTTATATAATGTTATTAACCAATGTTATCTGAATACATAAAAGCAAAAAGAAAATACTAATGATTTACAGATTCAGTTATAGCAATACCACGGCAATCATAATTTGAAACTGAATTAATGCTATACTGTTCTTTTTATCTGATTTCAAAGTGTTAGTGTTATCATAAGTCATACTTTCAGCAGAACTGCTGCAAATAAATGTTTGAGCTTGGCACCTTATAGTAAAATTCAATACTTCTAAATGAAAGGAAGTAAAACGACAAGTTCCATTTGGAAGCAATAACTAATGTATAAGTCTGAACTTTACACTCTTCCTAAGATTACACTGGTTCTCAGTTACCTACAAAATCAAAATCAAATTTCTTATCTTGCTTTATCAACTAGATTATTGGCAGGAAAAAGGCTGGGAGTTAAAAATAATGTCTTAAAGGGACTATTTATAGAGGTGTTAAAGGGACTATTTATAGAATGTTGAGACACTTGGTAAGTGGCAACTAGAAGCCACTACTACTCATAGACCTGAGGGACAAGGAGTAGGGGAACAAGGTTAATTATAACCTTTGGAGAATTGTAAACATGGGAGAGGGGCCACCCAAGAAGATATCTAGTCAGAGATTCACCACTTCCAATCTTGGCTGTGTGTTGAGCTTGAAGAATTACTGACACCTGGGTCTGACCCCCAGAGATTCTGATTTAATGTATGTGGGATGTAGCCAGTGCATCCGGTTTTCAGAAACCTAATATATAATTATAATCTATAGCCAAAGTAGAGAACCCTGGTCAAAGAGGGATGTTGCAACTGTGCCAGAATGCAGGCACCGGGGGATGGGAGAGGATAAGGAAAGATGCTCTCACCCCTGCTACTTACAGAGTGGTCCTCAGAGTGCCAATAACAATTACCAGGGAGTTTGGTAGAAATACAGAATCATAGCCTCAGACCCAGTGAGTCAGAATTTTCATTTCAAAAAAGAACCCCAAGTAATCTGTATGTGTATTCAAGTGTGAGAAGTCTTTTTCCAACCTATTTCTTTTCTTGTTTTTCATTGTCTTACATTTTTTCACTGTCTTACTTCCCATTAACCCAACCCCAATGGAAGCCAGAGGCCAGGAAGCCTTTCTGTTTCAGTCATAGGGGTTAAGTCACAACTGGGCACAGAACAGAGAATTCAGAGAGAATTGATCTGAGGAAGCAAAAGGAATATGATCTGGTCAAAATGATATATTTATTATTGTCTTTTCCCCATATTTCTAGAAATAACTTGCTCTCCATTCTACCAGAGAATTCTGAAACACACACTTGACTTTCACTGCTTAAACAAGCAATTTTTGGCATCTACTATATGTAAATACCGCATTATGTATTTATGGAAGAAAAAAATCAGTAAGAAATGGTGCTTATATTGAAAGAATGGTAGAGTAGGGTAGACAAGTAATGAATATTTTGTGCAGATTTGGAATCCAAAGAACTGGAAATTACAAAAAAAAAAAAATCCATAGACTTGATACCACAGAACTGAAAATTATTTCTCAATTTTTTTTAATACATTTTATTGATTTTTTACAGAGAGGAAGGGAGAGGGATAGTTAGAAACATTGATGAGAGAGAATCATTGATCAGCTGCCTCTTGCACCCGCCCTTGTACATGCCCTTGACCGGAATCGAATCTGGGACCCTTCAATCCACAGGCCATGCTCTATCCACTGAACCAAACCAGTCTCGGCTTTTTCTCAATTTTTATCTCTGAAAAAAAAATTATAAAATTTACCTAGAGAAAAGCCACATGAGAGTCAGCAGCCAGCATACACAGCAAGAAAACATTCTAGAGAAGGTTTATACAATACAACTATATAAACAAGTCTCAATATAAACAAGGTATCTATTCTGTTACATTGATCTATGTGTCTGTTAATTCCAGCACCATACTGTTTTGATTACTATAGCTTTTTAATATAGTTTGAAATCAGGAAGTATTTATTTGTTCTTCTTTTACAACTGTTCTATATATTGATTGTGGAGGTGCTTACATCAGATTATATGTTTTTCAAAATTCAAATAACTGTATACAAAAATAATGTTACTCTATATAAAACAAAAATAAATGAATACACACATGCCAATTTGAGGCCCTTTACTAGATATGGCATACAGTCACAGGGTAAGAGAAAGTCACTCCCCTCTCTCTAGGATTACTAGGACCATAGAGAGTGACTCTGGACACCACGCTGACACAGCATGTATGGGGATAAAGCCACACAGAGGCTAGCGGAGGAGAAACACAGAGGAAAGGCATAGACACAGCATGCTGATTTTTACCATTGAACCCTCCTCCTGGATTTATCCATGCCTAATTTAGCCAAGCTGTCACTGAGCTGAAATTTCCATTTTGTGCTTATGGATGTTTGAGCTAGGTTTCTGTCACTTGTTATTCAGAGAGTTCTGACTAATAGTATTACTAACACAGCCTCTTAAGGAAACCAAATAAAACTGGACTGGAAAATCAAAAAAAAAAAAAAAAAAAAAAAAAAAATGAATAAAAATGTTGAAAATAACATACTAGACAAAAATATGATTGTCTTAGTTTTCTATGACTATTTTAACAAATTATCACAAACTTGGTGACTAAAAACAACATGAATTTACTCTCTTTTAGTTCTGAGGGCCAGAAGTCCAAAATGAATCTTACAGGGCTAAAATCCAGGCATAGAAAGGGCCACACCCCCACAGGGACACTCTGTTTCTTGCCTCTCCCAACTTTTGGTGCCTGTTGGTATTAATTTGTGACTAAATCACTCCAATCTCTGTCTCTATGGTCACATTGTTTCCTCTTCTGTCCATGTGAACTCTCACTTTCTCTCACTGTATAATGACACTAGAAGAGGCCCGATGCATGACATTTGTGCATTGGGGGAGCGGGGGAGAAGGGATGAATGGGGGCTCAGTCCAGCTTGTACCCTCTTGCAACCTGGAACCCCTCAGGAGATCCACCTGCCTGCTTGCTGCTCCTTACTGCTCAGCTTGCTGCTGTGAGCCCAGCTTCAGCTGAGCGGCACTCCCCCTGTGGGAGCGCACTGACCTCCTGCGTTGAGCATTTGCCCCCTGGTGGTCAGTGCATATCATGGCAACCAGTAGTTCTGGTTGTTCTGCTTAGGCTTTTATTATATAGATTTTGTTTGCATTTGAGCCCACATGAATAATCCAAAATTCCAGTAATCTCTGCATCTCAATATCCTTAAATTAATCTCATCTGCAAAGTTGTTACCTATAAAATAATATTACTGATTCCAGGGATTAGGATGACAGCTGGGGAGAGGGGAGCCATTATCAGCTTTCCACAACCATTATAAAGGGGAGCAATTTATACAGGGAGTTTTTAATGGACTCTCAGTGTTCAATTCATTAATATAAGTGAAAATACATAAATGTTCAGACTTTGAGTGGCAGAAACAAGAAATGGGGCCATTTCTGGCTCAGTCAGTAATTTAAAGAAGTAGGAAAATGTATGGCAAATTCAGGTAGAGATAAAGAGACCAAATGACCAGAATACACAATATGCTAGAGCATAGTGTGAAATGGTCTTAAAAGAATGGTTGTAGTCCACTAATAGAGTATTTTGAATCCATTGAATCATCTTACAGGTCTTAGAAAGCCTGTAAATATTTTTTGAGTCTGTGGGAATCAAACCAGGGTTTATTAGTTGTATTAATACATGCAAAGTATGATGGCATTTATATGTCAAGAGTTTCCTAAGCACTTTAAATATTTTAAACATTTCATCTTTATAACTACTCTATACAATAGGTACTTTATTGTCACCATTTTAAAAATGAGAAAATGGAGGCTTAGAAAGGTCAAGTGGTTTCCCAAGGTCACATAGCTAGTAAGTTGCAGGATCAGGATTCAAAGCAGGAAGATAGCCTCCAGAGTCTTTGCTTCAAGTATTTACTCTACTGAGGGAGAGAAAAGGGAAATACAGAATTTTGGCAGACCAGCCAAGATAAAGAATGAAGAAGTAATACTCTGAAGTATCGGTGGAATAGAGATCAACTTGCCAAAAGAAGCCACACATGCCCCATGTACTATCCCTGCCAGGAGGGCTAGACTATATGCACATGAAGCAGAGAGCAAACCCCCGTGCCATCCATCACTCCAAGTAGATGCACTTCTGCCTCAAGTCCCTAAAGATCTCCGCCCCATCTTTCTTGGCAACCTATCTATCCTTCAAATCATTCCACAGGCCAAAAGAAAAATGTCAACGTACATTCTTGAGCCATTCTAGTCCGATATTTTCCGGTAAATGTGTGAATAAACACATCTACTTCACAGGGCTCCTGTAACATTTCCGAGAGTTGTAGACTTTTTATTAGAACCGCAATAAAGTAATGGAATAAATGCACACACGGTTTGGGGGGAGAGGGGGGATTACTGTTTTATATCCAATTCTTAAGATTAGAATCATGTCCTTTTTCTTTAAAATTGGTCCATTTTCTTTTGTACCATTTCAAATATAGTGTTATAGTGTTTTATATCACTGTTGTTTTCAGATTTTTTTTTTGTTTGTTTTTTTGTTTTTTTTACTTCAAAGTCAAAACAATGAGCTCAATGGGGAAACAAAATACGTGATTCTGCATGCCTTCAAAAATGCAAAGCTGCAGCATTCCCTGGAACTCTCCCCAGGAGACTGCAGTTCGGTTCCACTGACTACTAATTACTGACTCGCAGCGAAAGTGTCACACGGCTCTCCTTTCAGCACTCGGTTGGCCATGTGTCTCTGGCAATAATCTCTCAACACATAAGCACTGTTCCCTTTCAGCACATTATTTAATCAATAAAGGAATGCCCTTGCACCAGCCAGGCCCAGAGCCATCTTGTCACAAGTGCTAAATAAATGAAACAAACACCAGCCCTGCCTCCACAACTTCGCCATTAATACGCAGAAATGGAAATGCCTTTAATACAGAGTCCATTCTCTGGAACATTTAAAACTGCACACGTTTGTGAGATGAGGAATCATTCACAAGATGGTCAGATTAGGCCAAGTCCCACCCAATTGTTATTTTGCTTTGAACTAGGAGAAGTGCCCCTTCTATGCTCTCTCAGCCCTGCTTGTTCACCAGGGAATATGTGTCCTTATCTATTTCCTGCCTGAATGAAGCAAGCTCTCCTTGGCAGGGTCTTCCTCCCAGGGCAAAAGGAAGTTTCCTCTGCACCTCAGCCTACAAAGGTGGACTTTGGTACCCCCCACTTGCTCATCCGTGTGTGTGTGTGTGTGTGTGTGTGTGTGTGTGTGTGTGTCAGGGGCCCTGCGCTGTGGAGCATTGTGCTTCTAAGTAGATTCAGATCCCCATTCATCTTCTCCGGGCTATTCCTCATTGGTTATAAAGCCACAGAAGAGAAGGGTTAGTCTTAGCCTTAGGCTCGTCCAAAATTCTAAAGCCTGTGAAGTCTTTAAGGAAAGAGGTGGTGTTTCTTCTGTCCAGCTCCATAGTCTAACAGATTATGGCATGGACTAGATAGAGAATAGAGGTCAAGTATATATATATGATTTCTTTGGATTAAAAATCACCTTCTAGCCCAGCTGGTGTGGCTCAGTGGTTGAGTGTCAAACTATGAACCAGCAGGTCACGGTTTGATTCCTGGTCAGGGCACATGCCAGAATTGTGAGCTAGATCCCCAGTGTGGGGGCATGCAGGAGGCAGCTGATCAATGATTCTCTCTCATCATGGATGTTTCTCTCTCTCTCTTTCTCTCTCCCTCCTCCTTCTTCTCTGAAGTCAATAAAAAATATACTTTTAAAAATCACCTTCTATGGAAGTTAATGTTAAAACACCATATGCCGGGCGTTCGTTTTACATATAAAGAAACCGAGGCTCAGGAAGGCCAAGTCAGTTATCCAGAGTCACAGCAGGTGAGAACCAGAACCAGAATTTCAACAACCCCAATTTGACAGTAGAGCCTGTGCTATGGAGCCCTTAACAGCTTTACTAGACTCCTCCCAAGCTTTACCTGATGTATCATGTCTTCCTAGCTTTTTGTCACGTGGTTGAGTGGCTTATTATGACAAAACTAGCCCTCCCCCCCAAAGTAACAAAATGATGATAATTCCCATTGGAAGCCATTGTTAAGATGTTCAGCAAATATACAATAGAACACCAATAACTGGGTGTACACACTGCCTGAGAATCCTTTGCTAAAAGCTATTGAGAAATCAAAGCAAATGATGAGATGTAGTCTGACCTCATTTGGACTACAAGCCACTAAAGTTCTCAAAAGAATAAAACTATTCTGACTATATAGAATATGATTTGGCCTAATACATTTTCCTACAGCTGAATATGACTTGGAAAAGAAGTGCTAACTAGAGAAGAAAATGTTAATATTGAAATGGCAATTATGTTGGAATATAATGGGTTCATTTCCCCTTTTTGAAAAATCTGTTATTTCCAGTTCAAGTCCTAGAACTTTAAAGGTCTGTTTCCCCTCCCTCTGCCCCGCCTTGGGCTCCATGCTGTGCATAAATTCTCATGACCAGTTGACATGGCTATCAGTGTTTGAGGTGGAAGCCAACAGCAATCCTCCAGTTCCCTGGTGTTCAGGAACCAGAAACCACATTCTTAGTTTTATTTTTAATTATTCTGTAACCTTCCCATATTCTGTGAGACTAGCCCCATCCACACTTCCAGGGATTCCCAAAGGACTTCTCAATTCAGTCCCTGTGTGTGTTCTGTCCCTTTGTGTTGGCTCCAACTGATGGTGATTCATGGGTATGAATCATGACCATAATGTCCTGCCCTCAACAGCCCTGTTAGCTATTGGAAACTCCTGCTTCCTTTATGGGGTCAATCCACCTCCCTTTTTACCTGCTATCTTCTACTTTCCCCATAATTATAGTCTTCTCCAAAGAACCCTGTGTTCTCATGCTGTACCAAAAATAGGAAAGCTTCAGTTTTATCGTTTTTGCCTCTAGGAATTTTTCAGGCTTAATTTGCTGTAGGACCCACTTGTTCATCTTTCTGTTATCTGGAGAGCTCGCCTCCACCCCCATATTTCAAAGGAGTATATATTTTTCCTATCGACCTTCTTCACTACCCACTTTTGCCTCCACACATAGGAATTGGGGATATGAGGTTGAGGATGATCTTAGCCTAGATATCTCATGATACAGCTTTGCTCTAGGTGGTCTTTTCAAATTCTTCCATCGCTGACCTTCTGAGTCTCAGCTTCTCTTCATTTCTTGGCTGCAGTTTTCCTTGTGAATTGATGACTGGATCAAAGCAAACACTTTAACAATTTTGATATCTTCATGGTCTACATTAAAATTGTAAATTTCTTCTGTAGTCATAATTTTTGTCTTGATGCTATGGAAATTTCTTATATTACCACCCTTTTTATAAAATCTTCCTCATTCCCAGTCATTTGCAAGCATTGGAGAGCTCTTTTTCCTTCTTTACCAAAAGCATCATTAAGAGCTGCTGAGTTAAACTGGCTTTGCTTTAAGATTACACAAGGAAATTAGATTATACCACAGATCAAAAACCAATTTCAAGTGGAATATTTTGTCATATACTCAACCATTTTTCCACAGGTAACCTCTTACCAATCCTTTTCCTTTTATTCATGACCTTCAGCAATGTTATCTTCCAACTAAATCCCTTTAACTCCATCTCTCCTCTCAATACTGTGAAACTTTAACACAACTCCTTCGTGAGTTACCAGGAGATAATTGGCAAATTCATGTTATTTGATTATGTAAAGTAAATAAAGCACTTTCTCTATTATTTAGATGAGTTGGGGGATCACTAATTTTTCATAACCAAAGAGCCTAAAAAGGGATTTTTCTTACAAAAAAAAAAAAAAATCCTCTTGTTTGAGGGTAGCCATCTCCATGGGAAGCCAATATCCAATTTTTAGAGTTCTAGGAAGAGAAGAACGAGGTTTGCTAAGCAGTCAAAGCTCTCATCACTGTAGATAACTACCCTTAACTTGGAACAGAGCTGTATTAAAGTTAACTAGAGGAAGTACATCCTGTTTAAGCATTATTTTCCTATAGAAAATATAAATAGTTCTTCCTGAGCTATTTGATAAGCCAATATCATTAGAATAAGTGTTGTAATCTTAGCATTATTCAATAAATATTTGCTAAATAAATTGGCAAATGCAGTTACTTCCCAAAGGAAAGGAGACAAGAGATGTAAGTAAAGTAAAATTGCTTAATTTTCACTTTAAGAGCAAAAACTTTAATAATTGCCCTGAGTCTGTTTTAGCAGAAAATTAGGCACTTGGTTTTCATTAGGAGAGGCATTCAGAGATATTTCTCCTAATGAAAATCTAAAACCAGGACTTTAAAATGGCTTAGTGATAGTGATGATTCTTCAGAGAGCTCACCGGTTTCACAGCCCTATGGGACATGTTGATCACTCCTTTTATAGGTCAAGCACAAGTGCATTTATTAATGTATGCTCTGATCTAACTCACAGTGCAAGATTAACTTCACAGTGCTTGATCAATGATACCCAAATTAATGGATTCATCAGTGCTGCCTATTGAGACACCCTCGTCATTTATATTGCATTTCTTCCAAATCGTAATTAGGCATGTAATCTGTGCAGTGTTTAAGACTCTTGAAAAGAAATCTACATCAGAAGAAAGGGAAGAGAGATCTTTATTATCTTGAAGAGCTCTCTTCTGTTGCCTCATTGCTCCTACATTTGATAGACATCCTCTCTCTTGCTGAAGTCATCCTTATCCATATAAACCTTGTACTCTAAGATTATATTCTATACCAGGACTTTTTTTTTTTACCCACAAAACTTCTATTCCTACTACTCCATTGAAACAACTCTCTCAAAAGTTTTCAATAATCTTCTAACCACCAAGTATAATCACTTTTCATGGAATCTAATATCTGATAACACTGACCACACACTCCAACTTGAAACTTTTTCAACTACTAGACCCTAAGACATTGCCTTTCCAGATCTTTTTCCTGGCTCTCTGGTCAGACTTAGCTGCCTAATTGTGGATCTCTTTGTCTGGCCTGTTAAATCTTCCTCTAAATTCTGCCCTCACATCTCAGATATTTTATTTACTCTCATTCTTGTCATTCTACTCCATTGGCTTCTCCAAGTATGTTTGTACATAATTTCCATACTTAAGTTATAACCTAGTTCCTAAATAAGAAAACAGGAGAAGTCTAAAACAATATGAACCAAATAAATCCCTGAATGTTGTTAATAAAAGCAAATATAAAAGAACTAAATTCTCCAGATAAAAATATTTTCACATATAGTAGATTATTATTCAGCCATAGAAAAGAAGAAAATGCTACCATTTGTGACAACATAGTTGAAACTTGAGGGCATTATGCTTGGAGAAATGAGTCAGACAAATAAATACATAAACCATTGGCCAAAATGATACAGAAACCAAAGAGAAGAAAAATAAATAATATGCAAAGTAGGGGAAAATACATAGCTGCAGAAAGAGTAGTTTGTGGTTTGTTTGTTTTTTAATCAGAGACAATATGAGGGTCAAACATGTCATTAAGTTTGAAACCAAAACTAAAAAGAATAATCTCTTGGAACACATAGGACTTATCGGATCCATCTCATAAAAATACCTAAAGGATGTGTAACCTTTAGAACAGAGATATTTAATCCTTAATTAAAATCTATACACTTCACTCTCCAAAACAAAATAAAGTTCATTTGTTTAATCCATTCTGCATCTGGCTAAACCCTTTCTTGCAGATAAGGGAACTGAACTTCAGAGGCATGAAAATAACAACATCTACTTATAAGGGATTCCTCATTATAAGTCAATTACTATGTTAAACATTTTGCTTGCATTATTTCATTTAATATCAATAATCCTGTAAATAAACATCAAATTTTTTTACTTTGCATATGAGCAAATTGCAACTTATAAAATGTAAGTACCTTTCCCAAGGTCATTTTGTTAACAAGGGCATTGGGACTCAAACCCAGGTTCATCTGCCTCTTACCTACGCTGTGCTCCTAGCCACAGCAATGGGGATGGGAGTGCATGCAGCAAAGCCATGGCCCATACTCAGTTCCCATACTTCCCCTCAAGGATGCCTTCTCTTCCACACGATCTCTTCCAGGGCAAGTTGTTGAGATATTAGGAATTATCATACTAACAAACTTAAAGAAGTTGCTGAACATAAATTCTGTATAAAATGGAACTATTTGCCTGGCAAAGAACACCTTTGCAAGGCAGCACTTGATGACAAAACAAGGCCTGGTGAAAGATCCATCAAGGCTATTAGATTCTTCCCATGGAGAACACAGATGTAATAAAGTAAGATCATCTGGCTCCTGCCCTGTCTGGGTGGCTCAGTTGGTTGGAGCATCGTCCAATACACCAAAGGCTGCAGGAAGGATTCCCTCCCAATCAGGGCACATACCTAGGTTGCAGGTCCGATCCCTGGTTGGGACACATAAAGGAAGCAACCGGACCAATGTTTCCTTTTCACATCAATATCTATGTTTCTCTCTCCCCTTTCCTCTCTCTCTAAATCAATAAATATATTCATAAACATATCCTCGGGTGAGGATTAAAAAAAAAGTATTCAGCTCCTAACTAGCAGCTTCTACTTATTCTTATGTACTTTCCTGTGTTAAGAAGAATAATAGCTCCCCAAAGATATCCACATCCTAATCCCCAGAACTTGTGATTACATTATGGCAAAGGAAAACACGTTGTACATTGGATTAAGGTTGTTAGCCAACTGATTTTAAAATAAGGAGATTATCCTGGATTATCTGGATGGTCCAATGGAATCTTGGAGGTCCTTATAAATAGAAAAGGGAGGCAGAAGACAAAAAAAAAAAAAAACAAAACAAAAAAAAAAAACAACAACCAAGATTGGCAGCATGAGACAGGTTTGGCCTAATGTCAACTTTGAAGATAAAGGCATGGGGGACATGAACCAAGGAACTCAGGCAGGCTCTAGTAGGGGTGTCGAACTCAATCAGAGAAGGGGCCAAAATCTAAAATCCAGCCTAAATCGAGGGCCGAATGGTTTACTGAACAGTCATAAACTGACAATGTCATAAACTGACAGTGGAGTGCAGTGATGACAGCGCGGTGCGGGCCACATTGCAAGGCCTGGCGGGCTGGATTTGGCCCGTGGGCCTTGTGTTTGACACATGTGCTCTAAAGGCTGGGAAAGGCCCCCAGAGAGAATACAGCCCTGCTGACCTTATGATTGTAGTCCAGTGAGACCTGTTTCAAAAATCCTGACCCCCCAGGAATGTAAAACAATAAATTAGTGATATTTTAAACCACTAAGTTTATAGTAATTGGTTACAGGAGCAACAGTAGGAACCCCAATACACCTCCACATAAAACAATACAAACTTGTGATTAGAGGCATGGCCTAAGGTTAGAGATTAGAGGCATCTAATAGGCTCTCACAGCAGGGAGGCAGCAGCTTCCTGTTCAGAAAACTCTCTCTTCTGTTTATGCAAATGTAAAAATTCCAAAAGACAAGCTAGAACAGACTTTGAGCAAAGATATCTGTTTTTTAAATGGTAATCTTCATACAAATAGTCTAAGTGATCAAATGAGATATTGCATGTAAGGTACTGTGGACAAGAAAGGGGCAAGTCCAGTGGTGTAGGCAGTTGGATAGACATGAGTAGAGCAAGGATGAGGACCCAGGACAGAAGGTCACCAGCATGAGAAGCCAGGGTGCCTAACAATGGGCAGAACTGGGAAAACAAGGGCCTTGCCCTAGGGTGACCTTTTCTCCCCTAGCACATCACTGGCCATGCAGGTCCTACCCTCCCCTGACTTTTCCTCCCCAGGAATGTCTCTAGTCATGTGGTTTCAGACCCACTTAGAGGAGGAACAAGGGGTCAGAAAATAGTCTCATATGACTTCTATACAAGTCCTTGTATGACCACCCCCTTAGATATTGGGCCCTCAGGACAATGAAGTTCTGACACACTTGAAATAATCTTGAGAACAAGGCCTTGGAGACAAAGTTTTGGTAAAACGAGAGATGACATTTAGGCCTCAGATGTGATTCAGCTCCATACCCAGAAAAGTGGCAAACCCAGAGGGGTGCCATGGCTGACATCAGGCCCAAATACAATAACCAATAACCCCTCCCCTAGTGCCAACCAATCAGTGGAATCCATAACCTTGAAAGAACTCACCTGAAAAGCTGATGAATATTCTATTGAGATCCTCCCCTAACATTCTCTGCCTTTAAAAAACAGATAAAACTCCTCAAGGTAAAGGAAGTCAGTGTGGACTTAGTCTGGAGCACACCCATGCCTTTCTTCCCCCTTTCTCACGCGAATAGCTCTTCTCTCTTTTGACTAAGATCTCAGTGAGACTTGCAACCAGGGGAGCAGCAGCTTGTCCTGGGCTAACCTCTGAACCTGTCTCCAAAGCCCCCTTTTCTCTAACTTTTCAGAGTTAACCACAGCCCTGCCTGGCTCACTTTTGTCAGTGTGACTAACTTCTCAGTAAACCCATGTAGCCCAGCATGGTTCATTGTCTTTCCTATAACATTTCTAGAGAGCCACAGTAGAGCACTGTCTAGGCTCTCTCTCTTTGCTTCATCAGTCCTGTCCTATCTTTGTTTCCCTGTCCCCGACTTTAGTAAAGGTAGTCTCAAAATCACCTAGTCTCAACTTATGAAATCTTTCCTTCATAAAGTCAAGAACCCACACACGACTGGCCAGCCTAAGGCAGACCCACTCTAGGCCCAGTCTCTTTCCAGTGACACAGTGATCAAAATTAACCTCACAGGGTAATCTGATCATAAATTCCTAACTGGTCAGGTTATGGTGGATAGTCACACCTCAGGGCTAAGAAAGGGTTTACCCTAAGCAAGCCCTGTCCATTGGCTTTGTGGATCTACGTTAACTCATCTTCGAAATGATTCTTTTTCAGACACCAGGGAAGTGTAACTACTCTCAAGGGAGCATAAAATATTGTTAACTATCTGTACCTTGCTTTCTCCCACCTTCATGCAATCTTCCTTATGTTTCCATCTTAATTGCAAATGTGTAGAAAAACACTGCAAAACTGTTTTCTCTGCAGCATTTGAGATCTTGCCTCCCAGCAATGTCATCAGTTTGGATCAAATAAACTATAAAAATACAGGTTTGGACATTTCTTAAATTGACAATACTAAACAGGAGTACTGTGTATCAATAAGTATTGGCTGTACTTTGTTTTTATTACTAGCTACTATTTCTTGCAGACCTATGGTGCTTATAAACATTCTCTCTAAATCTTGTAACAACTGTGGATGAAAAGGGGCCACATGCTAACCTGACTAGTTCAGGAAAGGCCTGCATGGTGGCCTTGCAAACTCAGAGACCTAAAGTAACCACAAAGGAGGGACTGAAATTAAAACTTTTTAAACTTAAAGCAGTTTATGGTGGGTAGTCATGTCCCAAGCAGGTATCTTCCCTGACAAAGGTCAATCTTTACCTTAACTGAGCCTGTCTGTTGTCTTTTTACATCTATGATAGCATATCATGACAATGTCAAAGTAATTTTCCTTTTTCCAGACCCCTCAAAGCATAGATACCACTCTGGAGAGACCACAAATTCCCCCATTGTCATTGAGTTAATTGTTAACTATCTTATACCCACCTATGTAAAAGAAGTATGTTCCTATCATTTTATTTTTTATCCAATCCCAGAGGTTTCCCTGCTTTGCTTTCTCCTGCCTTTCTAATCTAGCACCAGTAAATTTCATGTAAACTTCATATCTCTCTTTTGATTGTAATGTACAAAACAAGGTGCAAAACTGCCATTCTCCAGAGCATTATCTCAATCCTTTGAGATTTTGCTTCCCAACAACTGTTGACAGGCTCAAGTAAACTCACAAGAATTCTTCACAGGTTTGAATGTTTCTTATGTTGATACAATCTTGCAAAGTCAAGTGAAAATACAAAAATCTGCCTTCTGATCTCTGCTTTGGTGGAAGGCAGTTAGACAGACATGAGCAGAGCAAGGACGGTCGGCCAGGTACAGAAGGTCACTAGGGTGGAAAGCCCCAGGTGCCTAGCAATGGACAAATGTAGGGTGGGAGGTCACCCCTAGCGTGACTTTTCCTCCCCTGGCATATTCTTGCCATTGGATTTGGATCCCGTGATATTTGCTCCCTAGAGATAACATCTAGATCTCAGTTATATTTCAACTCCAGGCCCAGAAAAGCAACAAAACCAGATAAGCGACCCCAGTGCTGACCTCAGGACCAGTTACATTGTATAAGTACCTCCTGCCCGGACACCAGCCAATCAATCCATGAGACCACAACATTGAAAGGGCACACCTAGAAAGCTGCTGAATATTTTATTAAGACCTTCCCCTGGGACCTCCCCTAAATCTCCACCCCTGAGAACTGATAGGACAGAGGACCCAGTGCGCTCTCCCTGCAGGGAGCATGTTTGTGCCTTCCCCATCCCCTCCCTCAGGCAGGTTTACCTTTAGCCTCTTCACTCCCAAGTTCCAAGTCCCTTCCTTTAACTCCATAACTTGTTTCCTAAGTCCATTTCTTCTAGGAATTACTTCTTCTACCTCTGATTTATCAAATAATGTTCTCTTTGGGTCTTGGTTTTGAATTCATTCCTAGCCGGAACCCAAGTACCAAGGTCGCCGGACCTGTCTAACTACCTACAACAAACCCAAGTTTGGTCTGAGTCCACGGGGACCTCTGATGCCCTTCCCTCCGCCTTACAACACTTTAACCCTGTCTCGTTGTAAGATCTTGGTCAAGTCTCTGGATCTCAATTACCTTGTCTGGAAAATAAATGAGGGAATTAAAAACTCACTAAGGTCTCTGGCAGCCCTTACATTCTCAGTTTTAAGATAAGTAACTTCCTCAAGGTACAAATGCCAGAACCATCAGTAATTTACTTATAATGACATCAAACATCCTCTTCTCCACTCCATTTAAAACCGGATAACCAATGTGTCCAGGCTGCCTGTCACTACTTGAGCCAATTAAGCAGAGAGAGGGTTCAATCTTGTATGAGCTTTATTCCAATAATGCTGGCCATATGGGAGAGCAGTAGGTTATCCATGAAAACCTGTTCTGCACTTCCCCCCTCCCAAGCCAGTGCTTACATCGGGTAGAAGTACAGAGATTACTTGGGGAAGTAGGCAAAAGGAATAAGAATGGGTAAAATGTTACAGGTTACCGACAATTTGGTCTGGGCTCCCTGTTTAGGCCACAGGATGGTTATTCTTCCAATGATAATGGACCACATTCCAAGGTTGACTCCAAGGTCCAAGGTTGACTCCCTGGGGCCTACAACTCACAGCCAGGTTAAAATGTGCTTTCTTTAATCAGAACAAAACAATCATGGTTAACAGAGCATGATTAATATTTCTTATAACCAGAGCTAGTCCCCAACATTCTATTTCTGCCCTTAACACATTCCTCTAAACCACCTCCCTACTTTTATCAGCATACTTACACTTCTAGCCTTGATTCTCAGGATAGCAGACTTCTGTGATTTTTCTTTCTCCACTGATTTTTCACTTTGCATAGGTCATATGCCTGCTCAGCTTTTTAATGGGCCAGGATTCCTACATTCCCTCTGGTGGGGCTGAGGGGACTGTGCACCGCCATCTTGTGGCTGTGGGTGCCGCCATCTTTGTGAGGGCGTGGCAGTCAATTAGCATATTCCCTCTTTATTAGATAGGATAAGTACAGACTCTCACATGGAAAGGGGGAAAGAGTCCCACAGAGTTGTTGTTGTTGTTTATGGTTTATAAAGGCTGCAGTTTTTTGTGCCTTGATATCCCCTCTGATTGATCCCTATTCCCCCTTGATGTGGTCACTGTAGTAACTCCTGAGCTCAAAGGTCAAAACCTTACATGGGACAGGTGAGGCCCTCCCCTCTCATTGTTCTCCTATTCACTTGGGGCTTCCTTCCTCTTTCCCTTTATTCCGTAAATATGTACCTTTTGCCTCTCCCAACTCCCTTGTCTTATGGAAATGTAACCATTTGCAGTTTTGCAGCCTGTGCTTTATTCATGGACCCCCTTAATTTTAAAAAGTCTATAAACCTGCCTATTTCACCCTTAAAAATCCCTATTTCACTATGAACCAAAGGTCATGGTTAGATTCCTGCCCAGGGCACATGCCTGGTTGCAGGCTCGATCCCCAGTAGAGGTCATGTAGGAGACAGCCACTCAATAATTTTCTCTCACCATTGATGTTTCTCCTTCTCCCTTCCTCTGTTAAATCAATAAATCAATAAAAATATGTATTTTTAAAAACCTAGCACTTCCAGAAAAGTGTTTTATGTGATATGAATCACTGACTCTCTCCGGGTCCATTCACTGTCCTTTATTAATGTCTATCATCAACACATGATATAACAAAAATGGATTTTGTTCCTCATCACTAAAAATTCCCCAAGTTGTATAGTCAAAATGTTCAAAGAAAGAAAATGATGATAGTTACCAACATTCCACTTTGTCTCCTAAGGAGGCTTCCACTTCAATGAGCTGTCTGTCCCATACCATAGGATTTCTTACAAAGATACATTTTAACACAAGTATGAAGCATTAAAATAAAAAATATACTTCTGTAGATAATCATATTTTTCATTATAGGCTGCAATTCTAATTAAAGTTGGCATATTTCTGCTGCTATGATTTAAAAGATTAACTAAGTTGGACAAGGTCTCAGATCTTTAACTACATCCAACCTGCTTGCGAGTTTTGGCACTCTGCATTTTAGGTGTGTTATGAAGATGACAATGCGCCAGTCATCCAAGCTGTCAAATGCCTGCTAAGATCTGCTCAGAGCCAAACTCATTTGCACTCAAATGAACGCTTCCCAGGAAGCAATCATTTAAATACCTATAGTGTCAGGTGCCAGTCATGGCTAGTAAAACAACTTTTATCACAAGCTTGGGATGATTTCCCAAACTGCTGAAATAATTCCACAGAATAAACCAAGATAAAGAATTATGGGAGTTACCAGTACTGTAATGATAGTATATCAAACACTCACAGATAAAGTGAAACAGGAATTTTAGGGGATATAGGCAGGCTTAGGGAATTTTTAGAATTAGGGTCCCTGGAAAAACACAGGGCTACAGATTGGGAGAAGGTACATCTCCATAACACAAGGAGGCCAGGTGCAGGGAGCAGCACCAGTTGCATTTATTTTATTTTTATTTTTTAATATATTTTATTGATTTTTACAGAGAGGAATTGAGAGGGATAGAGAGTTAGAAACGTCGATGAGAGAGATACATCGACCAGCTGCCTCTTGCACACCCCCCACTGGGGATGTGCCCACAACCAAGGCACGTGCCATTGACCGGAATCGAACCCGGGACCTTTCAGTCCGCAGGCCGAAGCTCTATCCATTGAGCCAAACCGGTTTCGGCCAGTTGCATTTATTTTAGAGGAGGGAGCTAGAAGTAGCCAAAAAGGTCTATATTTACAAAATAAAAAAAGAAGAAGGAAGAAAGCCCAGAAACAAAAGGACAATGAGGAAAGAGCACATCACAAGTCCCACATGGTGTTTGACCTTTGAGCCCAGGAGTTACTATAGTAACCAGTCTAAGGGAATAGTGACCAATCAGAGGGGATATCAAGTCACCAGGATCCAGCCTTTATAAACCACAGGGAAAGGGAACTCAGTGGGACCCTCTCCCCCTCCCCATGTGGGAGGCCATTCTGTGGGACTCTTTCCCTCTCCCCATGTGGGAGTCTGTACTTGTTCTCCAATAAATCTCCACCTTTGCTATACAACCTTCTATCTGTGAATTCATTCTTCGACTCGGGCGGACAAAGAATCCGGTAACAGTCCAAAAATTCCGTTTCAAAAGCACTGGGGATGCATGTAGTATAAACATCTTTCTGAAACAGCTCAATTAAATGTATTTTGAAACACAATATTAAAAGTATGCCTTCCACTAAGTGGGAAGAACACTTTCACACTGTGTTAGTGGGAGTTTGAATAGACACAAAGTTCTTTTTTTAAATACATTTGTATTAATTTCAGAGAGGAAGGAAGAGGGAGAGAGAGAGAGAGAAATATCCATGATGAGAGAGAATCATGGATTGGCTGCCTCCTGCAAGTCCTCCTCTGGGAGTCATGCCCACAACCCGAGCATTGTGCCCTTGACCGGAATAGAACCTGTGACCTTTCAGTTCACAGGCCGACACTCTATCCACTGAGCCAAACCGGCTAGGCCTAGATACAAAGCTCTAACAAATAAGTCAAGGATATGCATCATAGTATTTCAATGTTTATGTTTGTGCTGAAAATAGCACCAAGTGTTAACCTGAGAAATTAGACCAGACATGGGTTCAACAACCTTGGTTCTTGAGTTCAGCTAAGGGAAGAATTCAGAGCCAAGAACTCAAAGTATTAAAAATAATAATAAAATATATATATATATATATATATATATATATATATATATATATATATATATATATAGTCATAGAGTTAGAAAGAAGTGAGCTCGCTGGGCTCCTTGGGCTCAGAAATAAGTTTCTCTCTCTTTCTCTCTCTGAAACCAATAAAAATATACTTAAAATAAGGGCAGAGATTTAAAGGGAGGTCACAGGGGAGGATCTCAAAAGAATATGTGTCCTTTTAAGATTATGGTCTCCACAGATTGTTCGGCACTAAGGTAGGGGATCATTAGTCATGACAGCTGGTCCTGATGTCAGCCATGGCATCACCCTGCTTTTCTAGGCCTGGAGCTGAAACACACCTGAGGCCTAGATGTTATCTCGTTTGACCAAACCCTGTCTAAGACTTTGCTCCTAAGATTATTTGATGAGGGTCAGAATCTCCCTCTGGAGGGCTTAATGCTTAAGGGAATGGTTGTACAACGGCTTGTATGGGGGTCCTATGAGGCTATTTTCTGGCCAGCCTTATCCTCCTCTAAAGCAGTCTACCACATGGCTAGCAACACGCTGGGGGGAGAAACATCAGGGGAGACCAAACCCTCAACCAACAATATGAAAGGTTGGGGGTTTGAACCAAATGATCAGCAATATGCTGGGGAAGGTAAGGTCATCCTGGGGCAGCAAGGTTCTTACTTTCCCAGTTTTACCCATTGCTAGTTTTGCCCAGAGCTTTCCACCCTGGTGACCTTTCATACCTAACCTATCGATCCTGTTCTACTTATGCCTAAATACCTACTATCTATACCAATAATATAGAAATATGCCAATTGTCTGGGATGCTGTCTCGTAATGACCAACCAGATGGGAACTGCCAAGCCCTACACAGGCCTAAACTTCAAGACTAAGAAGATCACAGGGTATTTCCCTACTCATCCTACAAGGCTTCAGCCCAGAATTCACTGAACAACTAGGTGAAGGGGGGAAAAAACCCTTAGCTAGGAAAACTATACTTTGTTTTTCTTTATTCTTTCATTCTAACTTAAGAGCATATATATATTTCATCTCTGCAAAAGAATCTTCTGCAAGCTTCTAAAAACTTCATAGAAGCCCTAGCCAGGTAGCTCAGTTGGTTAGAGCATCATCCCAGGATAATCCAAGGTTGTGGGTTTGATCTTCCGGTCAGGGCACATACAAGAATCAATCAATAATGCATAAATACGTGGAACAACCAATATATATATCTCAATCCAATCGACCAATCAATAAAATTTTTTTAATATATTTTATTGATTTTCTTACAGAGAGGAAGGGAGAGAGATAGAGAGCTAGAAACATCGATGATAGATAAACATCGACCAGCTGCCTCTTGCACACCCCCTACCGGGGATGTGCCCGCAACCAATGTACATGCCCTTGGCCGGAATCAAACCTGGGACCTTTCAGTCCGCAGACCGATGCTCTACCAATGAGCCAAACCGGTTCAACTCAATAACATTTTTAAATAAATAAAAGCTTCATAGGGGGAAAAAAACAAACGTGTGAGGAGAATACTGGACAAAAAGAAAATGCCAGTTTGAAAAGAAGAGCAATTTCAAGGTTAAAAAATATGGGAGAGGAAATGATAGAAATAAATGAGAAAACGCAAAAAAAAAAAAAAAAAAATGATGGATGCATAAGTTTGGTCAAAGCATTAAATAGGGAGGTAGAAAAAATCGTTTTAATTGTGATATGCTTAAAACAGTTGCAGAAACTTCAAAGAAAGGGACAGGGTGACTCTTATTGAACATAAAGTTAAAAATTAATATCAAGAGTTATTTTATACGCATTTTTTAAATCCATGGAAAAGAAAAGAGAACTGTCCAGCAAAGGTGATTTGTAGAGTTGTGATAAGCAAATGCACCAATAGGCCTGCAGTGGAAAAATAATCCACCATGTTTTCATTACACTGTAAAAGCTGATTCAGTGCTTGAAGGCGGCAGTACCCTGACATCACAGTAACGAAGGTGCACCATCATGCGGGAAGAAAAGGCTCTGTAGACATTCAAAATAGTGCATCACAAACCTTTGAATCCCAAAGTCTTCTCTAATTTTACCAAACGGAAAATGGTGACATTAAAAACTGAGACAGATGTGTTATTTCTGGGAGGTCTCCCAATAACTTTGATCTGCTGATTTAAATGCACAAGACAGAAATGGTGTGATATAACCATTGGCAGGAAAAAATAAGATTCATTTTGACATCATTTGAGGCACAATTTGAAAATAAAACCAAATGGCAACAATGACATAGTGCTCCCTTTGAAATCAGATTAAATTATATGCATAACAACAATCAGAATGATTCCAGTTACCAATACACACAGTTTTAGAAATGCTTTGTCTAAAAGTAAATGTGTAATTTCCTGGTTTTGATCATTACGCTGAGGTTATCTACGAACAATTCCTTGTTTTTATAAACGCACACTGAACCTTATTTCTTTTCCTGCCAATATCACACCGTTTCTGTCTTGTGAATTTAAAGCATTAGTTTTTAATGTCACTATTTTCGGTCTGGCAAAATTTGGTTCAGAACCAAATAAAAATTGTATGTAAAAATATAGATAGGAAGAATAAGGCAAACATGGTAAAATGTTAACATTTTGTGGATACATGAAGATGCTTTTTATTATTTTTCACTTTTCTGTAAGTATGAAATTATTTCAAAATAAAATGTTAGTGTATAATATGTAAAATTTCAAGGAATAAATTCTTAGAGATCAAATGCTTCTTCTTAGTCAAAAAAAAAAATGAGAGCTGCAGAAGTATTTATTGAAGATGGTAGTGTTGGAGCAACAGTTGATAATGGAGATTTATTTGTTAATCACCACATAGTTATTGAATATTCTGCACCCCACCAAAAATAAACATTTTTCAGACATCTGAAAACTCATCACCATTTTATATTGTTAATGACACCCTCAATGCATAATATGACACACTTTGATCTAGCGCCTACACCATCTGGTGAATTGAGGCATTGAAGACAATGAAGGAACAAGAGAATTAATCAAAATTACGATACCAGATTTGTAAATGGACTCAGGTATAACTGTCATCAATATACACAAACAGAAGATTAATAGTAAACTAAATGATAATATATTTGTCTTTGAAGGCAAAGCTATATTTAGTTGTTTTTATCTTATGATAAAACAGTGTTGGGCAGGAAAAATACTCATTTACTTGTCAAATAGCATAAAGCAATTCCTTTATAGTCCAGAAATCATTTTCTTTCTGAGAAATATTAAAAACTATAGATTCTCAATTATGTATTCAACATTAATCTAACAGATATTTAGAGGCCACCTACCATGTGTCAAACACTATTGTGGGCACTGAGGATATAAGGTAGAGAATAAAACAAAACAAAACAAAAAATTGTCTTCTTTGTGCCTACATTGTAGTGAAGGTAACCAAAAAAAAAAACAAGATTAAAAAAGTAAAATATATAGTGTTACTGGTATTTGCTAGGGTAAAAATATACAATAAAAACATTAAGAGAGATAAGAGATGTTCAGAGAGAGGGTGACATTTTAGATAGGGTTGCCAGGGAAGTAATCATAAAGAAGGAAGTCTGGAGAGGGAACAGTGAGTATGAAGGCCCTAAGGCAAAAACAAGCCCGCTGGGTTGAAAAACAACAGCAATTGGCCTCTTTGGCTGGAACAGAGAGAAACAAGGGAGAGAACATAAGATGAGGCCAGAAAAGTGCCTAAGCCTTAGATCACATAAGACCTTATAAAAGCAAGCACCGTGGCTTCTATTCTGAGTAAGTTAGGAAGCCATTACAGAAGCATAACATGACCTATCATATGTTTTTCAGGATCTGTCTGCTTTCTGTATTGAGAATGAGCTGCAGAAGAGCAAGGTCAGAAGGGAAAAAAATAAAAATAAAAAACTTTTCAAACCCAGTAAGGGATTATAGCAACAATCCAGGTAAGGGCTAATGGTGGGTCAGATCAGAATAGTAGCAATGATGGTAGTTCAATCCAGGTAGTCCTTACTTGAATGTACCACAAAACTATAAATATGTCCCTACAAATTAAAATTATGCATTTTAATAATCAGTAGTCTTATCTTAATAGTCAATGAGAAAAATTACAATTGTTCCAAAACCTTTAAATTTTTTTCTCAAAACATTAAAAACTTCCCTTTACCAGTTATAAATACATAGGAGAATGAAAAATAAAAAGAATATATCTATTATTTATTTAGGCCACTATAATTTAAAACCTTAGTAACACTGAGATTTAGTGTTTCATTTCTTTGCAAAAAAAACTCAAGAGTAATTTGAACAAAGCTTGCCTTTTTATTCTTGCAAAACTTACAATAATGAGCAAGTATCTTTCTTATGCCTTGGTGAATTGTTATACTCTTTTCTAAGTTTGGGTCACCTTCAACATTTTATTCTTTCCACTTTCAATGTCTTGAAATGCTTCTGAGAGTTTCCTTAGTGTGAAGTTATTTTGCCAGCATCACCTCCACTGGGAAACTCATCCTTTTTGTCACAACCACCTTCTTCGCTTAGGTTGATAAGTCTACCTTAACTAAGTCCCTCTAGTGAGACATCTAGAGTCTCCTAAAGTATGGCTGGGCCAATAGTCCCATTTCTATAACTCCAATTATGTTTGATTTGAATTTCACTTCTAGCATTATCATTTTTGGTGTATTTACTGCATTTTCATTTTTGTGGGTCATTTCCTTCTTCCTTCTCTTAATTGAATTTATTGGGGTGACATAAAAGGCTAAGTGTTCAAAATGCCATCTAGGTTTATCACTAAGGGACAAGGAGGCAACACAATCACACTTTGTTGTCTGTGCATGAACTGGATAACCTGAGCAGTGACCAATCACCAACAGGCTTTAAAATAAATGATGCGATTGGTCACTGATTATGATGCACATTTGTTATTATTTAAGTAAGGATATGCGTATTGAAGAGCTAATATGAAATTTATACTTTATGTAATTACGCATAGTAAATACACTGTGGTAACAAATTTGAGATATGTTGTTGGTGAACTGGTATTATTTAACTAAACCGTGGTAACTGAAATTCATGCCTTCCAGGACCACAAAGTGAGGACTACCTATATTTAGAAGCAGAGAAGATCAGATTATTTGGAAGACAAGATGTGGGTATGAGAAAAGAATTTCTCATTCACAGTACCTGTCACAGGTACAATTTTACATTTGTTGATGATATTGATTATCTTATTACTGACTATCCATCTTGATACATCTTGATAGCCAGCTTAATTATACAATTGGTGCTGTATTTTCCAAAACAGTATCTCCTCAAGTTCCACAACAATCCCATGAGGTAGGTATAACTAATGTCATTTTGTAGATGAGAAAACAGAACCTCAGAAAAGTTGAATAATTTACCCTAGAGTCACACAACTAGTAAATGACAGACCAGGACTCAAATTCATATCTTCTGAATTCAAGATACTCAAGATACTAAATTCAGCACCTTTTCCCTGGAACCACCTCATCCTACCAATAAGAAATAGACCAGAGTCCTATGAAGTCTTGCACTGGAAGCCATAACCTCATGCTTTCTATGCCATAATGAGTTCCCATAGGAAAGCTGTAAAATACAAGTGAGAGTAGAATAAAGCAAGCATGATGTGTTTGAATCTCCTGTCTGGATGCATATCCTACAAATTTCTATTTAAATTCTGGTCTTAAGCTCCACAATTAAAGATATATAAAATATTTAAGGACTTCTTTGTTATCCTAGCAACAAGAATAGCAGTCCCTAATTCAGCTTCTCCAGATTTCTAATTACAATAGTTATAAAAATCTATAAAAAGACAAAACTGGCAACTACACTGATGGAAGGCAATATATATATATATCCTAGACTTCAGAGAAGTCTCCACCATCTTCATAAACATTAAGGATGGTTAAGAAACACATTATTGAATTCCTGAAACTATAGTCTGAGAATTAGAACATTAAGGAAAGGTACCTGCAAGGCAGAAAAGGCTTTGATTCACAACACTGACCACACCTAAGTGTCTGGCTGCACTTACCAGAAACTCACCTATCTCCCCCAAAGTACTTATCTTCAAATTCAGCAACCTTTCTCTCCTCCACCACTTCCAAATCGGCTCTCCTTCCATTTGCCTTCAGATATTATCCTCTCAGGATACATACAGCAGTACCAGAATTCAACACAGAAGGGCAATTTGAGGCAGACTTGTTGATCTCAATATAATGGCCAACAAGACTATTTTTCTGGCTGCTTTAACATCCAAATTAGTCTGCCAGAATAGAAAATCATTGCTTTGTTACCAACATATTGCTATTTTATCAAGTAAGATGCTTAAGAGACATAACTCACCCATTTCAATTAAGGGAAACATTCACCTAATTTTCATTTCTGATATAACATGAATTTCTTACAAGTACTTTTAGAACTAACAATAATAATTTTTAAAGATTATTTAAAACTTTTAATTTTTTCATTATTGTCCAATAACTTAAAGTATCCAATTAAATGTATTTATAATATTAGGTACTAAAAAAAAAAAAAAAAAACTAATGGAAAACTTACTTGAAAATATCCTTTTTACTCTAGCGCTGAGAATAAGACTGCATAATGTGACATAAAGATCCCTTCTTTTACAGCCATTTTATAATAAATAACCAAATCAAAATTAAAACATTATAGAAAAATAAACAAACTGATAACATCCCTGACTGAAGATGAAAGAAGATACTTTCCAATTGGGGGACATTTTCCTTTTGTGCCCTCAATAGGGAGAAATTAGGAAATGCATTCCTGAATTGCTCAAACTCTGCTTGGGGAATTGTAATCATGAAACCTACCAAGAGCAGAGAATTCCTTTAAATTTTTCAAAGAAAAAATATGTATTATCATTAAGCTGACAAATGCCTGTATTATTTAAAATTAAATGAGTGTGACTATTCTTGTTTTAAGAGAGAAATGGAGAACTGATATGCATACCATGGAGGATACGAGTGATTTCACAGAGAATGAACAAACCCCAGAGAATGACTCTGAAAATAGCCTGAGACAGAATAGACATATAACTCTAGGTTCTATGCTGTTTCCTTCTGGATATTGCCTAATACCCACCTCATCCTTACCATGTGTACCACCCCCAGCCATCCCAAATCTCCCTCACCTTCAGGCTTAACCTCTCTCAACCTCATGGCTTTTCCAGGAGTTGAATGCTCTGGTCTAGGGTAGGAATGCCCACTTCAAACATCACTTAACAATTTTTCTTAAAAACTGAAAATGTAATTGTTTCTTTTTACAATAAAAATAACTCAGCAGTTAATGCGTGACGTCACATATGTAGGTAAAAAGGGCAGATCCAATACACACCTCTAATATTGCTCCCTTCCATTAAAATGGCAATAAAGGGATTTTTGCTTTTAAAGACAAAAATCCCCAAGTAGGAGGAGAGGGAAGAGGTGAGGCGGGGGAAATAGAACAGGAGGAGAAACTACTTGAAGAACATTTTGGTAAAAGGAAAACAGATGTAAGAGTGGAAACTAGTCTAAAAGATGAGAAAAAGATGAATCTTAATCTGGCAAACAAGAAGGAGCGAATGTATTACCAGAATCTTTAAAGGCTCAAGTATTGAAGGACCAAGCACTTCCAGAAACGGAGTGCTAACCTTAGGAAAGCTGGTGAAGATCAGGTGAAGAAGCAGCTAGCGACCAGGTCCCCTTCTCTACTCTGTGAAGCTGGGCAAATTCTCCCCTGTCACCTGACAGAAGACCAGTCATGTATCCTCTGGAGACTTGTCTTAATCTGACATTCTTAAACATAAGTGGGCTACCCAGATTCCCAGACAGCGGAGAAAACCTTATGGTAGGAATAACTGAGATCAGGCAAACAGAAAGAAAGTACTGGAAGGAAGCAAAGATTCCGCAGGGGAAAGAAAGCTTGAGAAAAAACTCAATAATCCTAGAGACAGAGAGCAGTTAATAATACACTGAAAAGGAGCATTCAGGGAGGGGGGAAAAAAGGTCATGAAATTTAAAGCATGAGAGCATAAGTTTAAGAAAATGTAATAGATTTATTCAAAAATAAAATTTAGGAAATCTTCCAGACAAAAAGAGAAAAAATGAAAAAAATAGAAAATAGGAGAGAAAAAAATAAGCAAGTTTGTGTATTTGGTTTAAATTCCGTCTTATTTTCATGAATAAATAAATGTACATGTTTTTAAAAGCCAAATTATACTGAAGGCTTAGAAAAAATACCAATTCCTCTATCCACATTTTCCTACTTCTTACTTGGTGACCTCAGAGGCAATCACACTGATGTTTTCAGCTGTTTCTTTTTGCCATTTACCTAACTCTATATGTTTAAGTAATGTGTGTATTTTGCTATGTTTAGATACATCAATTTTGGACATAATCCAATTATTTTCTATTTCTGTAGTTGAGCATTTTACTCATACTCCCATCTCCTCTGCTTTTCCTGCTCCACAATTCCAATGTAGTTTTGTCCTCATTTTAGATTTAAATCAATATCCAGTTATGTCTATGTGGATATTATGCACAGCTGAGCACTGTACTATGATTACATTTCCTTTCTTATATTTTTGCTGAAGTTAATTATTACCATATTTTCTTTTATTATTGAGCTACAATTTACACACAATAACATGCACTCATCATTCCAATTGAGTGAATTATAGAGTTGTGCAGCTATCACTGCAATATAGCTTTGGAACCTTTCCCTCACCCACTAAAACTCCTTTGTGTCTGTCTGCAGTCAGTCCCTGCTTCAGCTCCCAGCCTCAGGCAACTACTCATCTGCTCACTGTCTCTATAAATGTGCCTTTTCTGGAAACTTCATATAAATGGAATCGTGCAATATGTATTCTTTTGTGTTCTGGCTTCTTTCAGGTGGCATAATATTTTGAGGTTCATTATGTTGTAACACATAACTGTAGTTTATTCCTTTTTATTGATGAACCAGAAGCCTGGTGCACCAAATTAGTGCACTGGGGGGAGTGGGAGGGGGGTTGTCCCTCAGCTCAGCCTGAGCCCTCTTGCATTCCGGGAGCCCTCGGGGGATGTCTGACTGCTGTGGAGGCGGGAGAGGCTCCTGCCACTGCCACTGTGCTCTCCAGCCTTGAGCCTGGCTTCTGGCTGAGCAGCACTCCCCCTGTGGGAGCGCACTGACCACCAGGGGGAAGCTCCTGCATTAAGCATCTGCCCCCTGGTGGTCAATGTGTATCATAGCGACCAGTCTTTCCACCTTTCGGTGGATTTGCATATTAGCCTTTTATTATATAGGATAGTATTCTATTTTATGGATATGTAATACTTTGTTAATCCGCTCACCATAAATAGATACTTGGATTGCTTACACTTTTTGGCTACTATAAATAATACTGCTGAGCAAATTTGTGTGCAAGTCTTTGTGTGGACTTAATGTTTTCATTTCCTTGGGATAAAAACCTTGGCATGAAATTATTTGGTTATATATTAAATTTACATTTCATTTCTTGAGAAACTGCTAATCTATTTTCTAAGGTAGCAGTTTAGTTAGTCATATAAGCAATATATGAGAGTTTTAGTTACTCCATATCTTCACCTACACTGTGAATCAGAAATCAGGGCATAGCTTTGTTGGGTCCTCTGCTTAGGGTCTTAGGAGGCTGCAAAGTGTCAGCCATGGCTGGGTTTCATTGAGATTCAACTAGAGTAGGTCCAGTTCCCCGCTTGCTGGGATGTTGGCAGGATCTGGTACCTGAGGACTACAGGTTTCATGGCATTTGTTTGCTTCTTCAAAGCTAAGGGAGAGAAGAGAGAGAGAGGAGAGAGAGGAGAGAGGAGAGAGAGAGAGAGAGAGAGAGAGAGAGAGAGAGAGGGAGGAAGAGAGAGAGGTTGTAGTTTTGTTTTTTTCCTTGAGATAACTTTATGTGGCTTTAGTATTAGGAAATACTAGTCTCCTAGCATTGAGAAGTATCTTCTTTTCCTCTATTTTCTGGCAAAATTTGTGAAAGGTTGCTATTACCTCTGACTTGAATGTTCGATAGAATTTCCCAATGAAGAAATATCCTGAGCATTTGCTTGTGGATTCTTAACTATTAACTTAATCTCTTCATTTGTTTGTCTATTCAAATTTTCTATTTCTTCTTGAGTCAGTTTCAGTAATTTATGTCTTTCTAGGAAATTGCTTCATCTAAGTTTTCTAATTTTTTGACATAAAATTCTTGGTAATGTTAGAGTTGGTAATGATGTCCCCACTTTTATTCTTGAATTTACTAATTTGGGTCTTCTCTCTTTTTTCTAGGTCATACTAGATTCAGGGTCAATATGGTAAATATAGCTCAGTGGTCAGCCCGTGATTGGCCAGATGTTGCACTCAAACACCTGATATTAGTAAGGCATACATCCTGCTCATAGATCTGCTTGGTAGTTGGGAGCACATTCAAATTTGTCTCTTGCCCTATTTTACACTCTGTCATGCTCTTTCTTCTCTGGGCAGACCTGATAAAATTAATTTTGGTTTACGTCTTTATATATGTGGCCTTCTATTTAGCCAGTCATGTGGGAAGACATTAGCTAGCTTTTTTATGCTTAATATTTTTGGAATCTACCTGCTACATTTCTGCTTACTTCACAGATCTGCCACTCATGCCAATCAGGATCACAACCTCAGGCTTGCCTTGCAGAACTTTCACTATTCTTTTCCTACTAAGATTGCTACTATTACTGGCAATAGTGTTGGGTATGGTTTTTGTTTTTTTGTTTTTGTTTTTTGTCCTCCACTCAGAATCAAGCCAGCCCCTTCAACAGCAAAGCTGATGGCTTTAAAGCTAGCCCCATCCTGTTAGAAATGGATGAAAAAAGTCCCAGACAAGAATGGCTCAACTTTCACTATTCATACCCAAAGTTCAGCACAAATTTTTTTTAGAAACAAATGCTTCTCAATTTGTAGTTTGCCTTTGTTTGATTTCCAGAGCCATGAAAAATATTTTTTAACTTTGTCAAGTGTTTTGCTGCTGTTGTTGTTAATCCTCACCTGAGGATATTTTCCCATTGATTTTTAGAGAGTAGAAGGGACAGGTAGAGACACACAGAGAGAAACATCGATGTGAGAGAGACACATTGGTTACCTCCCGCACACACCCCTACAAGGGCCAAAGGGGTGTGTGCGGGAGGTAACCAATGTGTCGCCCTCACATTGACTGGAATTGGATCCAGGACCCTTCAGTCTATGGGCCTGAACACTCTATCCACTGAGCCAAGTCAGTTAGGACAGTTTGTCAAGTTTTATACTTATTTTGGGAGAAGAGAATTTGCCAGTCTTTTCACTTTGCAGTAATTGGAAAGCCTTGTTTTGGCCACCTGGCATCTTAGTCTATTTTCATTATTTAGTTTTTCCTTATATATCTCTCTCAATTTTATTTTTGAAATCTTCCCTTCGAGAGCTTTTATCAAGAGTAGAAATTAACTGCCCCACTAACATCTTAGATCATCACTTCCTAATTATCCTAGGAATTTCCTTCACCAAATACTGACTTAGATTGCCTATGTCCTGAAACTGAAGACTTGCTCTTTTTTTGGTTTATCCCCTTATTTGGGTGTTAAAGATAGTGCTCTTTCAGAGAGAATGATGATAGCAATCCTCAACATGCCTGCTTTTGCAGTCACACTGCTCTGATCTGTGCTTCCTTCAAAGTGTGGTTTGGCTAGGTGGAATTTTTTTTTGTTTTTTTGGAGGAGGACAATGTGATTTGAAATAAATAGCCTAATTGCTAGGGAAAATAGAATGAGAAGAGAGATGAAAAGACCTAGAAGTTGAGTCTTTTTTTTGACAGTGATTTAAAAATTAGAATTGCATTCTTTAGAATAGGACAACTTACTGATTCTGGCTTCACTGTGATTTCAGGACCAAAGCAAAGGGTACCCAAGAAAACACATCACATTCCTATTAGAGAAACATGAGGATTATAAGGCTGATGCAAAAGTTAACAACGGTCTATCCTAACAACACATCAGAACAGACCTGTGTGTAAAACGTAGGTTCAATGTGCCAAGACTAGAACTCAAAACAAAACTTGGATTAATTTTAACACACAGCCTTCGTCAAAAGCATCCTCCAGATTTGCTAATCTCAAATCCCATAAAAATAAAAGAAGACTCTCACAGCTATGAAGACCACGGTAGAACCACGTGCTCTGGAAATGATGGGCCTGGTTGTATCTTGGACTCTTGAACAAGAGGGGGTAAGTGAGGCAGTGCCTTTGGATACTGATTGTATCCACTCCAGAATTGCCGACTTAGTGTTTTGAAGCAGGATGTGGATGAACTGACAGTCTCTTTATCATCAGGATGCAATTGGATCCTGACATCTCTCTGCAGCCAGCTTCTTTCACCTGAGAACATCTTCTAGTTTTTGAACACTTTTTGAAAACTCTAAAGGCTACCAGAAACTTTGAAATAGAGAAATAAAACAGTTTATTTACTGAGCAAAACTTCAATCCAATGAAACATCTGGGTACCGAAAATGGAGAGGGAGAGCCTGCAATGATGGAAGCTGTACACACAGTACTGAGGTTCATTGTGTTCCCCAACAGACTACACTGCACCATGCAGCAGTCTATGTCCTATATGAAGACTGTCTTCTGCAGTCAAAGTTATTTGAGCAATGCCAGGGATAAGTTACCTTTTCAAGAGGTTTTGTCAAGAGCTGAAAGTAGAATATTAAATTCATAATCACACTAAAGTTCATTCGATTTCAGGAAATCTAAAATGCTTTTCTGAAGCCTGAAAAAATTTTGTTGTTATGGTAGTGTGTTTGCCTACGTTTACATTAAGGAAACGAACATTCTTAGGACTATTTAAAAGGAAGATTTATTTTGGCCTGGCTCACTTGGAAAATAATTCGGGTCTATATAAACAAAGTAAATTATTCCCTTTAAGACAATAGTATGTACAACCCGGAAGTCTTAGCCAACCTGCAAAATCAACTGGCCCTACTCTCAAATATTTACGAAATCCTGGGCCAAGCAACAAAGGGACAATGAAGGGGCCAATGCCTGCCTGACTTTAAGTCAACTTTCCCCCTCTTATTCAATCTCATAATAGCCTGTACCTCTTCTTCATAATACTTTCCGTGATTGTAATTTTACAAATTTGTTCTTTTTGATGTGTCCACTTGGCTACTGTTCCGTTATTCATTCGAACACTAACCTAGATGTAGCTGTGAAGGTATACTGTAGATATGATTTAAAACCACAATCAGTAGAATTTATGTGAGAAATTATCCCCCCGAATTCTACTATCTGAACATAATCATCTTGAATAAATGATTCCCCCAGATCTGACTTCCTGTAAAGACTTAATTCTGAGAACCTAGGATGCATTTCAGAGCAGCTTTCTCCAGGCCAACCAGGAAAAGTATAGTTTTCACTCCCAGGAAACCTAGCAGATGCCTGAAAAAGGGATAGTTTCTGAAAACAATCAAGTTTATTTAATGTTTCTGGGAGGTGAGGTCAACTACTTTCAGTTTACAGTGAATTTTGCAAGCCAGTACATGGTGTTCTGAGATTATTAAAAATAACTCAGAGAAAAAAAATACACAGAAATAAAATAAAATTTGGAAAACTTCCAGTGGAAGTACAGAAAAAATATTGTGGGAAACCGAACAAAAATAATGGCATTTTAGTTGATTATTGTAGATTAGCTGTTATGTAAATTAAAGGTTCTCTTGTTGTAAAGGTATCAAGCAAAACTTAACATTGAAAAGATATAGACACAAATAATCTATTTTTAAATCTTAGTTATTATATAATCTCTTCCTCTGTAGATAAATAATGACCTAAGAAAATTTATTTATCATATTAATAACAAATGTTTGCAAATTTTTAAATTTCTGTGTTGCGTTAGTTAAATTCAGTTCTTCCAAAACAGTCCAGTTCTTTTGATACCAATGAAAGAAACAATCTATAGTATATATAACCTTAATGTTTTTTCGGTCTTTCCTACCAGAAAAACTACATTATTTTCCAGCCTTAAAATAAGCTTATTACTGGTTTTGTTATGGTCAAAAAAAAAAATCCACAAAATATCAGCCTAAACAGAAAACCCATTTCTCTCCCGACATTGCCTGGAGTAATAACACAGGTCAGAGTGTGTGTGTGTGTGTGTGTGTGTGTGTGTGTGTGTGTGTGTGATATGTATTATGTTGCTGCTTTTCCTAGAAGAGTTTTTCATTCCTCTCTAGTTACACTGTTTTAATTCTCTAAATAGTAATGAAATTGAGAAACTAATCCTGTTGGACACATAATGTAAGCCCAAGCAACAGCTCATAATGATATTAAGTTGCAATCTAACAAGCAAATAGAGTAAAGAATGATACTATGGTCAAGACACAAAATATATATTATAATAAAAAAAATTTAAACTTACTACTGTGGCATATTACCTTTACTCTTTTTGTTCTTTATATAGTCATATTGGGTTGAATATCCAAATTTCTTTGCAAATATGATTTTAATGAAAAATGAAGGATTACAATTAAACTCTTGCCAAGTGGGGACTCACGGTTTACTTTTATGCCTTGCATTCCATAAGAAAAAACAAACTATAAATGAGGTTATTTGAAACCCTCCATTCTTATTAATAGCTTCACTCTAACGTATGTAAATATTTCTCTTTTTATTAATATTAGGATATTTTTCATAACTTTTCTTAAATCTTACCTCAAATGTTTTGGAACGTAAGGCAGAAGGGACTATGAAATGACTTTAGCAAACCACTGAATAATAAGTATTGGTTATCAACCACCATAACATCACTGTACCAAGGGCCCAGCATTTAACCCTGGCCCTTCCATCTAGGACAGGTTTGGACAAACTATTGCCAACTGGCCAAATGTAGCCTAGAGTCTAATTGTGATCAGCTTTCTGGCTAACATGGCTATTTACATTTTTAAGGAGTCAACAAGTCATAAAAGAATATACATCAGAGACAGTATGTGCAAAGCCAAAAATATTTGTCTTGCATCCTTGTACAGAATTTTTCCAACCCCTAATCTAGGAGGTGACCAGATAGCCAGGAAAATGAGATTTGCCTATGTCCAAATAATTGGTGAGAAACCTAAGATTATATAATGAGGTGCTAAAGTCTATACAGTGGACTGAAGATGAGACTTCAGAGAAAAGAGGCACTCATCATTGTGACCCCAAGTATTGGGGCAAGTCCCTGCAGCAGATTGCCTCTGGAACTTTCCTGTGGTCATGAATGACCCAGCTTCTGGTAACCATGCAGACTCAGATCCAGCAGGTCTGGGACAGGCTCAGGGTTCTGTATTTCTAACAAGCTACCAGATGATACCCAGGTTGCCTTCCCCAGGCTACATTTTAAATAGCGAGGACTGAGAGAACAGGGAGGATCTGGAAATGTAAGTGTGTGTGTGTGTGTGTGTGTGTGTGTGTGTGTGTGTGTGTTGGGGGGAGGATGGGAGACTGCCTTTTGATGCACTTAGAAGCCATGGTAACAGGCTTAGAAAAATAGTCCAACAGCAGAACAAAGGTACCTGTGTTTTCCATACATATTTTGCCAATGAGATGACAACCGCCAGGGCTCAGTTTCCCAACACTGTACCCAGACTATTGACACTAGACCAAAGCCAAAAGAGTTCTTTACCTTCCTATGAAATACACCCATCATTTTTTCCCAATATCCTGAAAGATATGAAAAGCCCTGTTGAAAGGAAAATTTTCTTATGCTAGAAATTGAATTCATAGGAGTAGAGTTAGTTTTGTAATATAAATTTTGCAATTAAATTAACTTCTTTCATATATATATATATATATATATATATATATATATATATATATCTTCAAATTGATCTAAAATGTTATTTAAAAGTTTAATATGTTTTGAATGCTGTCATTTCATTCCTAAACAATCAAAAGTCAAAAGAACCATCTGTACCTAGGATAATTCACTCATCCCTTTGCATGTATTTGGCTAAGCTACCTTAAACACTGTTAAGACTGTATTTTTACCACAAAATAAAGAAATTTGTAATAGTCTCAGGTACAGTGTAGCAGTGTTTTACGTTATAATTGTGGTGACAGAGTAAATGATATGAATATTGCTAACTTGAAGAACAGTCAAAGACAATCTTTAAAATCAGGCCATCTTCCTGGTATTCATAAAAAGAAAAACACACAGATAATGACTGGATTCCATTACAGCCAGAAAAAAATGAAAGTTATACCCTGAGTAAGACAGTTTGGGGCTGCTCAGATTCTCCCTCTCTACCCTTCCCACTCCACGCCAAGGTCTTATTTAAAGCAGTAAAGAAAAAAGGCTTTGCAAATTACTTCCACAATATCCACAGCCATTAATCCAGGTCGATACAGGCCCGATGGGGGTTGGTACCCCAAATGATCAGTGAGGTTGAATTCAATTAGTGTACAGCTAAGAAAGCATGGTGCGCAAAAATATGCAACTTCAGAATTGAGTAACCTGCTTTGCTTCCTTCTTCTACCATATCCACAGGCAGATCTCCCAGCAGTCATTTAGTTTAAAAGAGTCCCTTCCTATCTATCATAGAGCTCCCTTTCCCAGCCCTAGCAAATTGCCCAAGGCTTTCTTTTCCTTTAACATTTATAGCCTGGCTTCGTTTTTAAGTCTTTAACATATAGTGTAGGACTCTCTAGTTTCAGTTTTGAGCTCAGTTACTGAATTAAGAGGCTGCAAATAAATGAAAAATTTGAAAAATAGGTAAGATGAGATGTTGAAAGAACTGAGGTTACTTAAAATGGAGGAAGGGTAATAAGAGGTAAGAAACTTAGGGGTGTGCTAGCTCTTCAGAGAGGGTGGGTGGGTGGGAAGAGATCAACCAAAGAACTTGTATACATATATGCATAACCCATGGACACAGACAATAGGGTGGCGAAGGCCTGGAGAGGGTCAGGGGTGGGCTAGAAGAAATCACTTGGGGGGGGGGGGGGGGGAGGAAAACATATGCAATACTTTCAACAATAAAGATTTTTTTTAAATGAAATAAATTAAAGAGTAAATTACATAAACTTACATATTACAAACAAAAGTAATACAAAAGGGAACAAGGAAATTTGGGGGGGGAGGGAGGGTAATATGTTCATTATCTTGATTGTGGTGCTGATTTCAAGCACATTTGGTACTGGACAGAGACTTCTAAAATATTTCAAGTCTTATTTATTCCATTATAAAGATTTATGTAATATTTAACCTAAGCCCATTCTTAGTCATTAAAACCTTCACTGTTCTCATGGTATTTATTTTTATTCTAGAGGCCCGATGAATGAAATTCGTGCAAGAGTAGGCCTTCCGTCTCCTAGCTGAGGTCACTGACTTCCCTCTGGCCACCCGGCTTCATGCTTTGCAAACAGCATTTAAAACGAAAGCATTTTTGCAGCTGGCATATTCCCCCAGCTCCCGACATTGGCTTCCCTATAGCACCTGGGACCTGGACTTCCCTCACAGCCCTGGCTTCCTCAGGAGGACATCCAGTCTAATTAGCATATCACGCTATTATTATTATAGATAGAAAGTGGTGGAAATTCAGACTATTTAAAAGGATGGAAGCATGGGTTCTACTGATCCCTGAAACTTGGGTGACTATAGATTCATGGTGGCACAGATAGGAACCTCTTCAACATACTCAATAACTCAGGTGTGGAAACTGAAAATGCAAATGGCATGACTGACTCAAAGTTTAAGGCCAGCAGGAAACCGTATTAACAGGATGAGAAGGTGAGAAAATTATGAAAAGTGGTTTTAAAAAAGTTGAAATGTCATCCCTGAAGCAAACACAATCCACATTTTCTAAAATTTTAGGTCTTTATATAAATAGTGAGCCAAGAAATGTAAAAAAGAAAAGAAAAAGGTGATGCCAGAGGACAGCTCATGCCCACTATGAATGGTTTCAGTTTCAAATGAATCACTAAAATATTTTAGTTCCCAACTCCATCTTTCAAAGGGATTGTTATATTTTGAGCTTTTTAAAATAATATTCCTTTAACTTATTATAAAAACTGCTCAACTCATTTATAATGAAGTGCGATTTTGCCATAGTTTACAATCATCCTGTCCTTTAGAATGGCTTTGGCATCGTGCTTTGCAAACAGCATTTAAAATGAAAGCTTTTTTGCAGCTGGCATTTCTCTGTTCCCAACTGGAGCCTTCCAATAAAAATTTAGAAATAGATTATAACCTTAAACCCCAAACTTTGTTTTAGTTTGGCTTTTAGAAGGTATACAGACTAACTGGTATTATTAGCTCAAGGAAACCCTACTGTAAAGGGTTTGCATTGAAAGAGAAAAATAAATGACTAGAATTACAGTAGTACCTGGCGTTAGGGACTCTGGCAAGAATGGCTGTTCGGTGTCCAGCTATGTGGAGTCTATAGATGTTCACTAACATGGCTCTCAGCTTCTTTCTGCTCCACTATCCGTAGGCTTCCTCATAGTTTCTGGCTCCCCCTGGTTTGGCACAGGGCCCTCAAACAAATTCTTACCTCGGATCTCTAAGGGGAAATAGGATTGTCTCCCTTATCTTTTGTGACAGGCAGGGGGAAAGCCAGACTAAAGATTGGTTTTCTAAGTCAGGTGCCCACTTCTAGTCCATTCAGTTTTACCTGCTTGGGGCCATAGGCAGGTTCATGTGGGCAGTAGAACCTCTTGATGGATAAGCATGTTAGATTATTTTCATGACAATTGCTTGGAGGTCAGGACTGAAGAAAACTAGGCCCAGTATTTAGCCAGGTGGATTTTGGGGTATATTTTAGAAACATGGTAACAAGACTATAAAAAAATGCTCTAGTCATTTTGCTGCCTTTTAAGATCCTGCCAATTGTATCCTGATTTAGAGCTGAAGCAGGGCTCTATACACATACTGTGCTACATAACAGCACATTATGATACCTATTATTTTTTCCCTTGAAACAAAGACTTCTCACAATTAGCCATCCATCTAGCAGATAGCATCATTGTAATGTAAGTGACAAGGCAATCACTCCATAAAAAAAAAAAAAAAAAGCTCCTTAGCAACACACTCTCAATGTCTCAATTTTTTGCTTAATAAACACTGTCAAGCTTATGAATAATTTCTGCAAGTAAACAAATAAGAGTTTAACTTTGATTTATTAAAATGTCATTGTATTAAACCTTACACGTTCATATCATTCAAAGGCCTAGAAATGCTAAGTTTTGGCATTTTTAATCATATTGCATTCAAATGTCTACAAGGCAACTTTTGGTTATTAAGAAGATTTTATCAAGGAGTTCATTGTACTGTACTTACTAAGGAGTTATATTCAGGAAGTACATTTAATTTGAACTACATTAGAGCTGTAACAGATTGTGAGAATTAACTAACTTTCAAGCTATGATGGTTTCCTACCATGTAATGATTACAATAATAGCCATTCTGGGTGTGCTAAGGTAAAAACACACGTCTGTTCTTTGAACTCAAGTTGTTCCTTTTTTACAACGGTTACTTGAGCTCTAGTGAATTTAGATAGTTATGGAAAATTATTCACTGTTATTTTATTTGCAGTATTAATATGCTTTAAAGGATTACCACATGGTTATTACTCCTACAGGCATTATAAAATTCTTCAAACTTCTATAAGTATTTTCTAAGTGTGAGTTGGGTATTTTTTAGGGTGAATTAAGTCTTTTAGACAGCTATGATGCCATCTATTTAATAAAGTGTTATAGCGGACATTTAACTTTCTTCTCTGCTTTTGGCATTCTCGGGGCTGTTGAAAGGTAGGAGAAATCCCCAAGAGAAATAACAGTATACCCATTAATTTAGAGAACTGGAGGTTTATGTCGTTAATTTGAATTTTAAGAGATGTAACCTCCCAAGCAGTCATACCCAGTTATAAATATATAAAACTAAGTAATGGTTTAAAAATATGTAGATTAAAAATAATCATGGCAAGGGAAATAGTAAAAAGGCATGGATGGAGGAAGAAGAAAATTATTTGGTCACAGTGGTTGGTGCAATTGCTAGAACTGAACCTGAGATTCAGTTCTAGGATTCTTGTTAGCCAAACTAAAGAAAGAAAACAGTAAGTCCTATATAATAATAATAAAAAATAAAAAAAAAGCCTACTATGTTGTGTCCAGTTATCCATTAGTCATTCAACCAATCAAAGAGTAAGATGATAATGATATGCTAAGGCCACTCAACCATTGCTGTGATGTGCACTGACCACCAGGGGACAGAAACTCTGACTGGTAGGTTAGCTAATTGCTGGGGTCCGGACGATTGGGACTGAAGGAGACTGACCGGACATGCCCTGGAGTCCTCACACAGTCCCTTCCTGGCTGGCCAACCTCCCGTATCCCTCCCTCGCCCCAATCGTGCACGGGTAGGTCCCTTAGCCTGGCCTGGCCCTCTTGCAATACGGGACTCCTTGGGGGATGTCAGAGAGCTGATTTTGGCCCAATCCCCCAGGCCAGGCTGAGGGACCCCACTGGTACACAAACTCATGCACCAGGCCTCTAATTATAAATAAAAAACAGATATCAGTTCCTCAATGGGAAAAAAAAAAGATTTTTTTTGCCTTACATTAAAATTTTTAAATGTTTTATTGATAAATGTAACATGCATACAGAAAAGTACACAACACAACACAACAAATTATCACAAAATCTAGAACAAGACAATGAACAAAGCCAACACATCAGATACTCCCCCTCCCTCCATCCCCTTCTAATCATTGTCTTCCCTCTCCTCTCCAAAGTAACCATTATAGCAGCAATTTTCAAACTGCAAGAATTTTTTTAACATATATTTCATATTGCTTTCAGAGAGCAAGGAAGAGGGTGAGAGAGAGAGACAGAAAGAGAGAGAGAGAGAGAGAGAGAGAGAGAGAGAGAGAGAGAGAGAGAGATATCAATGATAAGAGAGAATCATTGATTGGCTGCTTCCTGCACACCCCCCATTGGGAATTGAGCCCACAACCTTGTGCCCTGACCAGGAATTGAAACTGACCTCCTAGTTCATAGGTTGACACTCAACCACTGAGACACATCAGCCAGGCAAGCTGTAAGAATTTTTAAAACACTCAGTACCTAATTATTTAGTCAGGGACACTGATATCTTTTCCCTTAGATTGTTAAAAAATAAATAAATAAAATAAAATAAAAATAAGTAAATAAATAAATGACAACAGCCAACACAAAAATAGCCATCTAGTGTGAATGAATAAAAATTATCTTTTTATCAGATTGTCAAAAAGTGTAACGCATTTTTTGGTGTGCCATAGAATTTTAATGATTAGTTTATGTGTGCCATGAGGTGAAAAAGGTTAAAAATCACTGCAGTATAGTATTCTATGGAAGAAAGAGTTAATAGTCTGATCTCTTTTGTTCAACTTTATATTCCTGAGATTTTTCCACATTGTTGCAGAAGCTATAGTTTTTCCTATTCATTAGAATGTGGCATTTTGTTGAGCAAATATAGCTCAATATACTTAACTACTATACTCTTGAAAGGCTTTTGGTTTGCTTCCAGTTTGGGGTAATTTCAAATTTTACTGCTAAAAGCATTTTTATAAAATGTATCTTGATGCACAAATCTACGCATTTCCATTGGTTATATTCCTAGGAGTGGGACTGCTAGATCAAAACTCTTTCGCAAAGTGGTTGTACCATGTTATACTCTCACCAGCAGTATGGGACAGTTCCCCTGGTTGGGTCCTCTGGCTCTGGGTCTCTCATGGTCTACAATCAAGGTACATGCCCTTGACCGGAATCGAACCTGGGACCCCTCAGTCTGCAGACTGACTCTCTATCCATTGAGCCAAACCAGTTTCGGCTAACACTATCTTAATTCCTTAACTTTATAAGTCTCCATACGTGGTAGATACACAACTTTATGATTCTTTAAGAGTTTCTCTAATATCTTAAACCTTTTGCATTTCCATACATATTGTAAAATAAACTTGATATATATTACACATACAAACACAATCCTACTATAATTTTGAATGGCTTTGCATTGTATCTATAGATCAATCTGAGGACAGACATTGTAACAATATGAAGCTTCCCAACCTATGCACATATATTAATCCTTTACTTACTTAGGTGTCCAATTTCTTTCAAAAATATTTCATAACTCTCTGTAGGGTGGTTGAAATCTTTGGTTAAATTTGTTCCTAATTATTTGATACCCTGTATGCTACAATAAATTGTTATTTCTTTAAAACATCAATGTTGTTTGTTACTTATTCATCCATGCAAACAGTTGATCTTTGACTATTGACTTTGTAGCAGCTACTTTGTTAATCTAAAAATTTAATAATTTTTCCTACATGTTTTTGGGTTTTTCTATGCTGTTATCATCTAGGAAAAAATAGTTTTATTGCTCCCTCCCTAATCTATACTTTTTATTTCTTAAAAATACTAAACCCCACAATAATCTGAAAGAGCAATGTCCTGGTAAAACTAGCTGCAAATTCAATAAAAAAATCTGTCAGTGGATTAAATCTTTTCACCTCACGCGTTCTAACTATCAGTTATGCCCACACCATGGCCCCTCACACACTCCTTCCCAATCCTGCTGTCTGCCCAGAGCCCAGTAGGTTCAGGGGTCGGACTGCGCAAGCGCGCGCCAGCCTCACGTTCACCGCCCCGCCCCTCGCCGGACGCAGCCAATCAGCGGTCGCCTCTGCCAGGCGCGCCGCGGTCAAAAATGGCGGCGGCCGTTAGTTCCCGGAGGCTTTTCTGATTCCACGGCTCTACGCTTCCCGTGCAAAATGTGAAAGGAGTGGGGGGTCCTAGGCAATGAGTCGGCGAAGAAAACTTGGGGACAGCCCTGGCCCGAAGAGGACGCCGCGCCAAGCGGCGGCGACGGCGGCGGCGGAGGAATGCAGCTCGGTGTCCGAGTCAGGGAAGAGGCGGCTGCGGTCGGCCCGTGGGTCGGGGCCCCGCGGGGCTGGAGAGGGGGCTCAACAGCCCGTGCCGCAGCCAGAGCAGCCGTCGGTAGCCGCGTCCTGCGGTAAAAGTAACTCCGGGGAGGGAGACGTGGCCTCTCTGGGGAAGTTGGGATGGGAGGGGGGCGGGGTGGAGTCTACACAGGGTATTTTCTTTCTCTGGGCCTCTCCCCTTGTGAGCCCCAGACTTACCCGGCACACGTCCCCTTGGCCTTGGTCCCCGAATTTGAGCGCTGCTCCGTTAGGTTTGATCATCCTCTGTCGCTCCTGCCACGGGAATTAGGGGTGTGGGGTTCACCTGAAAGAGGGGGGCGGCTCAGGTCTAGGATGCCCCTCCGAGTCAGCGGTGCCGGAGCGAGGAGTAATATGCTGTTTCCCAAAGCAGTTATTTCCGCTTAAACTTTTTGCCCCGACTTGGTTTAGAGAAGGGACCCTCAGAAGAGCCATAGCTATGTGTATCCACAAAGCCTCTGGGATGCCCCCTCTCATTTTGCATAAACCGGAAGTGCCTAAGTAGGACTCCCCTCCCAGTAGGGCCCTGGAATATAGTTCATTCTGATCCGTTTTTGGTGTCCCATTTTTGAAAGATTTTTAATAAAGCATGGTGGGAACTGAGCCCCACACTAAAGCTGTTTCCCTGGAGCGTGTTCTCCAAACATGGCTTTTGTTGCCTTGACTGGTCTTCAGTTGACTCGCGTAAAGCAATGCCAGAATGAGCAAAAACAAATTTCTATAAATTTTAAAAGTGATGCTGGACAAAACTTTCCAAGAAGTGGGTCGCTAAAGCTTCTGGAAGTAATTGGTTTAAGCTGGGCAGAGATGGTGAATGCGGGCTAAACAGACTGTACTGTTGGGACGCGCTCTAGATGGTTGAAATGTATACATGACACGTGGTTCCCAAAGCCTCCAAGATCCAATGGAAATGAGTGGAGTGACATCCATAGACCTTTTAGGTTAATTTAAACTACTTACTGTTTATAATGTTAAATTTGGGAGGATTTTTATGTGAAACAAGCATTTCGGTTGTGAAACTATATTAAATCATCTCTGGGAGAAAATTAGATAATTGGACTATATAAAAAGTAATCTTGTTAAAAGCTATTATTTGATATTAGGATATTATGAAGCAATGCTTTAAAATGCAACAACTACTATTCTAATCTTATTTTATGTAGAAAAGTATGAAACACCAAAGAGAGTGCTGAAAATGGATTTGTTGTCATCTTCCTTCAATTCTCCTAATGATCCAGATGGACTGAATGATATCTTTTGGGATCAGAATTCTCCAATGACCAAACAGTTAGGTAATTTGCTATTAACATTTTTATCTGGGTAACTGAGAAATGATTAGGATTTAAACTATTGGATTTCAGTTGGGGGAACAACATCATGAATTTTGTACAATAGATGTTTTTTGAGAATCTTATCTGATTGTATTACTGTGATATACATGTGCTATCATAGATGTGCTAATTAAACTTGTTTTCTAAGAAATGAACACTATTTTAAAAAATATTTAGAAATGTGTTTCTTTCTTTAGGTAAAGGAAGAAGAAAAAAGATTTACAACACAGATAGTGATGAGATCTCACATATTGTTAATTGTATTGCTCCTCAGGTAAATATCACTAGTTTTGTAATTATTTTATGTTACTAAGTCCATGTACAGTTCGTTTATATGAGAAATGTCTTTATCTTTTACCACTCTCTTTGTAGAAACTAGAGCAGCAGATATAACAAATACATTTTTCTATTACAGAAATGCATATTCTGAAAAGAGAAACAATATAAAATTAGTAATTATACTTTTCTAAACATAATATCTTGTTTTAATTTTCAATTTAGATATTTTTATTAAATTTATTGGGGTGACATTGTATAATATGATCATGTAGGTTTCAAGTGTGTGTTTCTATGTTACAAGCTCTGTATATTGCACTGTGTGCCCACCAGCCAAAGTCAGATCATCTTTCGTCACCTTATTTTAATTTTCTAGAGTGATGATTTTGACTAGAGCTTTCTGTTTATTTTGTTTTTAGTATTGTTTAACAATATATGGCACCATTTTCAAGTTGATAAAATAATAGAATCAGACAATGAAAATTTAAATTTTTAAGGTTTTTATAAATGATTGGTAATTGTGTACTGACTGTAGCACGACTTTTCTCCATTAAAACTGCTCTGATCGCCTAAGCCAGTTTGGCTCAGTGGTAGAGCGTAGGTCTGTGGACTGAAAGGTCCCAGGTTTGATTCCGGTCAAAGGCATGTACATTGGTTGGGGGCACATCCCCAGTAGGGGGTGTGCAAGAGGCAGCTGGTCGATGTTTCTCTCTCATCGATGTTTCTAGCTCTCTATCTCTCTCCCTTCCTCTCTGTAAAAAATCAATAAAATATATTTTTTTAAAAATGCTCTGATCGTCAGCATTGTAAAATTGGGAAAAACGCTGAATTTGGAGTTAGTTCTCACATCACCTCTTGGGTCACCCTAAGCAAGCTACTTAAGCTGTCAGAACTTCAGTTCATTCAGCCATAAACTAGAATTACTTGTCTTGCTCTTTTTATTGAATTAATATGAAGGTTATATTAGATAACAAGTCTTTGTAAACTTTGAACACTATAAATACAAAGTTATGCTAAAGTTACTTATGTGTTAAAATTATAGTTAAATTATTTGCTATAATAGAATCATCTGTAAAAGTCTATTTTTCTTACACTGCTTGAGTGAAATAGAAATATAAATTAAAGTCAACCTCTGTTCTGAAGTTGACTTTACTTTCCTCTCTTTTTTCCTTATTTAACAAGTTTAAATCCAGAAAACATCCAATTTTTGCTTAGTTTCTTTTCTATAGGAAGTTTGCTATTTTTCTTTGACACAACCATGGATAGTGACTTATGTTGACCAAAAACAATAGATGGCACTTACCCAAATTATAGTTACACGGAATCAGCATAATCCAGGTGGAAAAGACAGGAAATAAAGCTTCTCTTGATGGCTATAAAACATCCCAAATTACAACTATGATAGTCAAAACAACTCTGTTGGTACTAGCTCTACATTCCATGTTTGGCTTGTCATAGAAATTCATTTTCCAATTCATTAGTTAAATAGAATTTATGCCATAATACTACTTACTTCATGAGTTAACAGTAGATCTTCATTAATTGTGAGTTTCACATGAAAGAAGCACAATAAAATGTGTTTGGGCTGGCCAGCCTAAATAGTGATAAAAAGATAGTTGAGTAAATTATTGGACTCTACCTAAGAGGGATGGAAATAATAGCTCACATAATGAAATGGCAACAGTATGCAAGTGGTAACTTGTGCATAAGAAAAAATATAGTGAAATTAGTTGCTTTTAAATGTTACCGTTTTCAACTGAGTACTTTTAAAACATAAATCTTTGGTAATACCAAGATTATTTTAAAAGCTTTAAAAAGTATTCACAAATGACATATTTATGTTGTTTATTTTTAGGTGAGTTAACCTCAAATAATTATTTATATCAACTTAATATTTTCAGAATTTATTATTTGAGGAAAATAAATCAACGTAGTTAAAGTTGTCTTTTCTACTTTCTTTTTCTCTCTTTTTTATTTATTTTATTTATTTTACACCTCTTCCCCCCCCCCCCCCCCCCCTTCTGCCAAAGGATGAAAAACCAACAACAGATTCCATGCTGGGCGTGTGGATTGGTGAAACTGCTATTCCTTGTACTCCTCATGTAGCGAAAGGAAAATCAAGAGCAAAATTCAGCTGCACAAAGTAAATTCAAACTTTTTAGTTTTTCCTGACATTCAGTGAAGTAAATATTTTCAATAATTGATTTGGTTTTGTGATTATATCAGAAACATTTCCTTAATTTTGACGTGTAGAATTTTGTACTTAAAATAATTACAATGTTTAAATTTTTAAGTTTTAACACATTAAAATATGTCAAATAACAATTGAATATTTATAACAACTCTTAGAACTTTTCTTATAATGTTTAACATTTTTGTCTAATAGGTTAAAAACACAAAATCAAGAGGAAGAACTTATGAAATTGGCTAAGCAATTTGATAAAAATATGGAAGAGCTAGATGTGATTCAAGAGCAAAACCAGAGAAATCATGATTTTATCCAGGTGATTTCAGAAGCAGAGACTTTAAATAATTATAAAGATAATGTACAGATGCAGTTATTACATGATATTGTTCCTGAAATAGATAATGCTAAAATAAAGAAGCCAGTGAAAGAGAACACCAAGGTATCTGTGGTAAATGATCAATATAACAGTCAGAAGCCATTTGACCAAAATGCTGAAGCAGCCTTTAATGCCATTTTTGATGGTTCTACTCAGAAGTGTAGTGGACAGTTAAGCCAAGATCTGTCAGATGCCTTGTGGAGCAGTGTTAATACTGCCTCTGGAAAGAAAAGTGCTTTGAAAGAGGAGAAAATCATTAGTAATGAAACTCAAGTTACTGAAAAACTACGAAACAAACCCCCAATGTCACTTTCTCATCAAATAGATACTCCTGGGATGACAAAATCATATGTCACTTCTAGTACTAAGGAGCCAGAAGCTTTTAATAAGCACATGGATATATTTGAGGACGAATGGGAAAACTTACTGAATAATGAACCTTTTGTTATGCAAAATGTAGGAATATCTGAACATTTTTCTGCTCCTGAAACAGTCCAGATGGTTGATCAAAAAGAAATTTGTATTTCTAACAGTAAAAATGGTAAAAGTAACTCAAGAATGAATATAAGTCTAGATGCTGAGTTTAGAGATTCAGAAGTTTTAGATGTTTCTTCAAACACACATACCAATAAATTGATAGATGCTAGACAATACAGATTTTCACCAAATTCAAATGATAAACCAAACCAATTACTATCCATTGGAAATAAAATGAAATTTGAGAAATCTTTTAATAAAACCATTCAAGACAAAACTCAAGATGGTGCAGTTGCATCCGATCCAACAAAAGTAAAAGAAGGTATTCATACTGAATTTATTTCTAATGTAAATACTTCTCGAAAAAAGTCTACTTTGAACACAGGATATTCTAATGAACAGAAAAATAAGTCAGTTTTTAATCCATTTAAGATGTCTGCTAATACAGATACTTTTGACTCTGCTGCTTTGGACAGTGCAAATCAGACTGATGCATCAAATATGGATTATTTCTCTGATGATTGGAATGACCCATCATTTGCCAATGAAATTGTTAAAACATGTCATCAATTAGAGAATACCTGGGAAGCTGATGATGTAGAGGATGACCTATTATACCAAGCATGTGATGATATTGAAAAACTAACTCAGCAGCAAGACATGAGAAAGGACAACAAGACATCAAAAAGTATACTTGACATTAATAATAGTTCCAAACATGGAGCCAAAAACAGGTTTACTACATCTAAACAAGGAAGTCAGTTGGTGCAATCAACGAATTTGAATCTGAGTGATGATATTTCAGCACAATCGTCTTCATTGACTGATACCTCACAAATAAATAAATCAGTGAAGATGCTAAAAGGGGAAATTTGTGGAAATTCTCCAAGTTTTATAGGTGCGACAACAAATTTGACTATATACTCTAAGAACTCAAATTGTCAGATCAATAATTTGCCTGTCTCTTGGAGTAATACTGATATTCCAATAGAACTGAATAGTTCCAAATCGGTTCTTATAAGAAGTTCAAGTTTGAATGTGAATTCAGATCATGTGAGTACAGAAGTAGCTACCTATGAGAAGAAATTGAATACGCAGCATCTGTTCCATGGGACCATAACGAATGAAGCTCAGAATGATCTTAACAGAACAGTTACATTTTCTAAGTACAGGTTTACAAAGATAAAAAATTCTCATGTTCTTTCCCAAATTAATCAAAATTGTATAACAGAAAGTATCTCTGAAACCAGAATTACACAGAATTTGGAGAAAAACAAAATTCCTATCAACTCATTATGTGGGAAGACTGTTCAACAGCAAGCTTTGATGAAACCTGAATCTCTGAAACAACCTTCAAAAGGTATGTATCAAATAATTTCCTTTGAAAGGTTATCTTGGGAAGTAGCCAAAGTAGTATTTTGTTGTTGTTGTTTTGAATTTGCATAACATGTAAAGTAAAAATTATGATGTTTAACTATGTCATAATGTGTTTTTTACTAATAATTATGTTGTGATATACAGAGTGGGTGATTTGTTTTCAAAAGACTGCATCAGATTCTTTATCAGCATTTAGTACAGTGACAAGCATGTAGTAGGCACTCAGTAAATACTTGTTTCATGTTTTCTGAATTATTTTGTGAAAAATCATACTTTAGAAATATATATATTTATATACACATATATACACATATATTACTGTGTGAGACTCTTTATGAAATATTTCATTGTTTTAAAACTTGAATAATCTTACTATGTTGAGCAGAACACTGAGGTGAGTAATATTTGAAAATGTAGGTCATTTTCATTAAATACCTCTTCTAGAATAATAGCTGATATAAAACTGTTAGTTATGATAATTCTAATTATTTATTCAGTGCAACCGGTCATCTTTCATTTCTGCCAGTTCCTATTTTCCCAGATTCTCATTTTCATCAACATGTTCTGTTGTTTCTACAACAAAAAAATATATCTCAAAATTGTCCATTTTTCTCACTCTCTACTATTATTATTCTTTTCTAAGCCAGCATACATTGACTGGACCACTGCAGTTCTTTTACCTGTCCCATTTCAATTCTAATCTCTACATAGCAGAATAACTTTTTACAAACAAATAGGTAAACTTCATTCCTATGCTTAATGACAGCCTTCAATAGCTGATTGTATTTCAAATAAAACAGTTCGAACTTGACCCTTTTATCTAAGGCTTAGGTTATCTCTCTTTAACCTGCCTGACCTCTTTTTTTTCCTTTACTTACTAAGCTTCAACTATACCAAAAGTCTTTCAGTTCCTCAATAAAAATAGGTTCTTTCCTAGTTCAGGAGCTTTGACTGCTATTCCCAACTAAAACTACTTTCCAGCATTTCACCCCCACACCACCCTTGGGTGCTTTTTTATCCTTTGGTCTCAAGTTTAAAAATTACCCTCTCACAGAGGCCTTTCTTGAACAATCTGTAGTTAAGTCTTTTCTTTGTTCTCCATCATCTCTTATTTCCTTCACCTTTTAAAATCACAATTAAATAATTGATTATGATCTTATCAGTGAGTTCCTTGGCCTAACAGTATCTGACACTTAAATATTTGAGTGAATGTAATGTAAAAGTTCTTTTACTCACTGATATCATAATATTTTTTAATATATTTTATTGATTTTTTTTTTTTTATATAGAGATGAAGGGAAAGGGATAGTTAGAAACATTGAAGAGAAACATCTATCAGCTGCCGTCTGCACGCCCCCTACTGAGGATGTGCCCACAATCAAGGCACATGCCCTTGACCAGAATCAAACCCGGGACCCTTGAGTCCCCAGGCTGACTCTCTGTCCACTGAGCCAAACCAGTCAGGGCAAGATATCATAATATTTTTTAAAGGGAATATGTCTGGCGAACTACTAGTACTTCTTAATGTCCAATACTTTATCATAGCCTTCCATCTGCAAATGCTATTTCCTTTGCCCGGAATAGTGCACCCGCATGTCTATACCAAATCTGCCAGGCCATTTTCCATTTGCTTTTAAAAATACAATGTGTTTTTAACCACCTTCAGAATGATTTACATTCACTGTCTCTGGCTTACTCCAATACCTAGTGCTAATTTTTGTTACAGTATTTAGTATATTCACTTGCAATTATAGATTTTCTTAAATTAGTCTCCCTCACTTGGAGCTAACATTAGACTCATTTGTTATGTATTGTAGATTAGTGCTAATAGGAGAAAGTTTTTCATTTCTTTTAACATTAGATCTTTCTTTTCAGTTTAGAGTCTAGATAATTAATGTTTTTGTTGGTATTATTGTTAGAATTTTCCTATTTAAGTGATCCCTCCTCTTTAAAAAAAATTATAAGTCCTCTATTTCTCCTTTCCCATACCATTTCCCAGGAAAAGCCACTGGTAACAGTTTGGAATACATCATGTAACATTTTTGTATGTGTATAACAATGTGTGTGTGTATATTTATAGATTTATCTAAATAGATGGAATTATATGTTGGATAGCCCCTATTTGGCAATTGGTTTTACCTTTACTTGATATATAATATTATAACTTTCATTTCCTGTTAGTACATATAGATTTGCTTCAGTCCTTTTAACACACTGTATAGTACTTCATTATATGGATGCAACAATTTATTTAACTGTATCTATTGATGGAAGTGTAGTTTGGCTATAGTTTTTTACATTACAAACAATCCTCCAGTGAATATCCTTCTACATAAATTTCTGTATACTCTTGAGATTATATCTGTTACTGAAAAATTAATGAAGGAGAATGTTTTGAATTTTGATGGCTATCACCAACTTTTCCCCAAAAGTTACATCAATTTATATTCTTATCAATACTGACAAATAATATATCTCTACATTATGGCCCAAGCTAGATATTTTGAAACTTTAAGAATTATCATTCTATGCCCTGGCAGGTGTGGCTCAGTTGGTTGCATGTCATACCATGCACTGGAAGGTTGTTGGCTCGATTCCCAGTAACAGCACATGCCCGGTTACAGGATGGATCCCCAGTAGGGGGTGTGCAGGAGGCAGCCAGTTGGTATTTCGCTGTCACATCCATGTCTTTCTCTCCCTCTCTTCCTCTCTCTGTAAAAATCAATTTAAAATATGTTAAAAAAAATTGTTAAATCTATAACAATTTAAAATATTTATATTCAAATAAATGTAATTTATTGACTCATACTCCCCAAATGAATACATTAACATATAATTGTAATTCTTTTAAAGACTAAATCTCTAGAATATTTGAGTTTTCCCAAAACTTTTATCTGCTAATCTATCTTTGTTATGGATGAATAATCTGCCTTTTAATTTATCTTATAATTTTTCCTTTGAGTTGATTTATAGCATCTAATATTCCTTTTTTCTAATGTTTTTTAATTGACTTGAGAGAGAGAAAGAGAAATACCGATTGGCTGCCTCCCCTAAGCACCCTTACTAGGGGTCAGTACTGCAACCTGGGCCAGGAATCCAACAGGAAACCTTTCAGTGCGTGGGACCGCATTCAGCCAACTGAGCTGTGCCAACAGGGCATATATTATATAATATTCAATGAATATTAAACGTGTTAATATTTTCTGTTGTTTATACTTCCTTTTACTTTGTTATGTAGTAAACTGCTCTCCAGCACATGTCTGAAACAAAACCCATTTAAGAACCTCATTCCTGGAAGGCAAGGTTTGGGAACCTGGCCTGTCCAAATCTACCCTATGTGGCCTGTTTTTGAACAGCAGCATGCTAAAATGCCTTTCACTTTATAAATGGTTGGAAAATCAAAAGAAGAAGAATATTTTGTGACTTTTAAAAACTATAATCCTAATTTTATTGTTCCTACACAAATTTATATCTGAACAGAGCTACATCATTTGTTTATATATTGTCTGTGGCTGTTTTCATGCTGCAATGACAGAGTTGAGCAGTTAGATTAAGAGATTATATGATCTACAAAGGTTAGCATATTTACTTTCTGGCCTATTACAACAACAACAACCAATTTGCTGACCTCTGCGTTAGATTAAGATTTAGAGTCACTCTTGCTTTGTACCTTGCAATAGTTTGAGACTTTGCTATGTATTTTTATTGCAGATTGAGTTAAAGGAAGGGCTGATGGGAGAAATGGATGACTCTCTCTAAATCAAATTTTCATGGTGTGACTTTATTATATCCTTTGAAATTATTTTCCAGAATATCACCAAGCCAACTGTAAGGCCAATTTTAGGGAGCTATGTTCTTTTCTGTCGTCATGGATTATTAACCTGTATTCCTTCCAAACTTATGGTCAATTGAATGTAAACTGTGTGTGCATGTATTCTGAGTTTCTTGTGTTTCTCAGGCTTGAGGCTAAAATATTAGATAATTAGTCTAGCTGATTTTAAGTATCTTGTATCTTTCTGTAAGGAAAAAAAACTACACTCTGAGATAAATAGTTTAGGAAATAAAAGACATCAGAATCATTAGGGAGTTTATTCAAAATACACATCTCTTAACCTGAACACCGGCTCCCATTCAGATTATACCAAGAAAGAAAAGGAAACAGATGACATATTTTAGACATATCTCCCTTAGTTAACAAGAGAAATGTAACAAATTCTGAACCTTTGTTTAGATGTCAGTATAAATAATATTTTTCTGCTGATAATATAGATTCTTATTTAATTATCTGAAAGGCAGATTTTACAGCATAAACAGTTTTACGAATACAATACAAGGTCATTTAAAGATGTATTATGGTGATGGTCTTAATTTTAAAGCATTTAAATGAGGAAATAAATTTGCTATTTAAAGCTTTATTTTTGTTAATATAATCTATTATATTAACTCAAAGTGACCTAACTATTGAATTAAATTCATTATATTAGAACTCAGTATTTTGGCAGAGATAAAATTGGATGTTTTGTTAAAATAGAACTTTCCTATTTCCATTGGTTTAATTTGAAATATTATTTTATAGTGTGTTTAAAGTATGCATAAGAATATACATATATCAGAATACTTTATATTTTTATATATTAAAAAGACATTCAGATTGGATAATTTATTCATATATTTTGCTTTTTAAAATAATTTTCTGTTTATATAAACTGTGTCCTCCAAATAAAAAGATAATACCTGACAATGAGTTACATGTTTATTGACATGCTGAATTTCATTCTATCATAATAAAATATTTCTCCTGAATGGCTGAAATGAAATCATGGATTTCTCTAGAGGTGAATATGAACATACCTTATCTTAAAAATACATTATTTGAAGTATTGGTATCTCATTTAATTCATTATATTTTAACTATTTTACATTTAAAATCTGTCTTTTAAATGTGTTATAGAAATTAGATGTCATTCACAAGAATTACTTGCTGGGTAGTCAAAATGTACCATTTTTAATTAAATGATTTTTATCACACTGAAAAGAGGGCATTAAATAGGGACAGATTTATCAATGATTTTTTGTTTTCTTTTGGCCTACAGCATTATTTCTGTACTTAGAATTTCACATATGGTAGTTCAGTGTGACTTAATAGTCAAACCAATGTGACAACTCTGGGTAATAAAAAAGTAAAAATTAAAACAGATCTTAAGAATGACTTTATAGGCTGTAACACTAGTATCTGTGTTTTGTTTAATTTTTCAGAGGAAGAAGAGAAAAATAGGAAGTATTCTCCTGAAGAAATTCAGAGAAAAAGACAAGAAGCATTGGTTCGAAGAATGGCCAAGGCCCAGGCATCATCTGCAAAGGCAGCTCCCACTTAGTGTGGCTCTTTACCGAAATGGTAGTTGGAAGACTTAACCAAGACAGTGGGTACCTATCGATGATAGGAAACATTGTTTTTTATTTCTCTGTGAGAAATGTAATGCTGAGTTATAAAGCATGGACTTCTTTATTTAATAAATCATGATTGCATTGATCAATGAAACTTTCCTTGGAAATGTATGTGAAAATAATTCCATGTAAGTTTTGGAAAGTTAACAGTTATGTAATGGAATTATACAGAAAAAATGAGATCTATTTTTTAAATACTGTGATTTCAGGGGATTGTCAAAAAATAGTTGTCTAGTTTTTTATTTTAATAGGGCTTTTTTCCTAATATAAAGCTTCAACCTACTAAGTTAAAGGAGACAATTTTTTAAATATTTTTACTTTTAGTAATTGTTCCTTTAAGGTTTTTATATGTTTCTGAAGTTTACTTAATACTTTCACATTCTTAGGAACATGATTAGAGGAAATTACTCAATTTATTTGTAAGAAAATTATTGTTTTCAGTCCCTAGTCTGAAATAGATTTGAATTCGAATTTTCTAAAAATTTTTTCCACCATTTTTAGGGAAGATGCTAATTTAAGAAGTTTCTTTTGGAAAAAAAAAAAAAAGTGAGTTGGCTATATAAATAATGTAGCATCGTTAACATTGAAAACAGAAGCTTTAGATATCATTTGATCCAGCTTTATTGTATAGATGAAAAATGAATACTGTATTCTGAAAGTCACAAGACAAATTAAAACTGTGCTGGAATTAGAATTTTTAAAAATATATTTTTATCAATTTCAGAGAGGAAGGGAGAGGGAGAGAAACATAAAAATATCGATGATCAGAGAGAATCATTGATTGGCTACCTCCTGCATGCCCCCCACTGGGGCCTGAGCCCGCCACCTGGGCATGTGCTCTAACGGAATCCAAGCATGACCTCCCAGTACATAAGTTGATGTTCAACCACTGAGCCAGCCCAGATGGGCTAGAATTATTTCTTGCATCCTAATAGATACCTAAACAATTGTACCATTTCCTGCAGAACATTAGTACATAAGATAACTTGTTTTCATATTAATTATTTTATAGTCTAAAACTGAAAAAAGTAAAAGTACATTAAGGACTGTTTAAATATGATGCTCATATTTTGTGTTAAAGAATAAATCATTCTAGGGTATAATTTCTGGTTTTCTATAACTGTAATTTTCCCTTGATTAACTTACTGACTTTGTTAATTTGTTCTTTTTCCGTTACTCTTCTTTTTTCTTTTTGCATGTTTGGAATTTGCTAGGCCAGAAGTAATTGAACCACGACCTCCTGGTTCATAGGTTGACACTCAACCCCTGAGCCACACTGGTGGGCTACAGTAGCTTTATTAACTCAAAAGAATGTCACAATGGTACAGTGCACTAAGGTATAATCTTATAAGTGCTCAAATGGCCAGTCTTTATTGTTTCACACATTTTTAAAAAAATATATTTTATTGATATTTCACAGAGAGGAAGAGAGAGGGATAGAGAGTTAGAAACATCAATGAGAGAGAATCACCCATCAGCTTCCTCTTGCACACCCCCTACTGGGGATGTGCCCGCAACCAAGGTGCATGCCCTTGACCGGAATTGAACCTGGGACCTTTCTGTCTGCAGGCCAACGCTCTGTCCACTGAGCCAAACCGGTGTTGTCTGTTTCACACATTCTTATAGTCTAATCACTATATGCATACTTTGGCACAGAGTTATTTTCATCAATCTCTTGACAACTATTAACCTACTTTTGCTCACCCCTGTACAGTAGAGTAACACATTCTAGGTAGCCTTTATTATTCATCTAAGAAAATATAATAACCTAAATAAATAAGTCATGTACCACTTGATGGGGATACATTTTTAGAAATGCATTGTTGACTCAGTCATTGTATGAACATCATAGAATATACCCCATTACACATTTAGGCTATGTGATATAGCCTATTGCTCTGTAGGAAGGAAAAATAATTTTCCTTCCATTCTTCTGGGTTCTTGGCTGAGACATCCCTGTAAATAAATACAGATTAACGGGGGGGGGGGGGGGGGGGGGGGAGGAATAACATGTATATGTACCATATACATGGGAAAGACCAGGAAAATTAAGTAAGTTGCCAAAATGACTGAAACTGCCACCTTAAATATCATCAGTTGAAGACAAAAGATGTTGGGGGTGCCAGAATCAGTTATGGGACTGTATCTGAAAAAGTGCTGTAACCCAAGCGTAAAGTTGTTATGCAGATTAAATGGTTGCCTTCTGTATTGATAAGAGTTTCTAGAGATCAGATCATTCCCCTCTTTTGGGTACGTGGAGAGAGACACCTTACAATTGAATATTTCCCTTATAGGTGAGTCTTAAAAAGGGTATCTTCAAGTTGGTTTTTAGCGTTCTCCCATGTCTGCTATTCCTTAAAATCACCTAAACTAAAATAATCCTTATGCTAGAGTGACATATTTTAGGGATATTTACCTTAAGTTCTTACTTGCCTACCACCTGCTTCCTGTCTAAAGTTCTTTTAGCCAATTTTGTCCAATTCTACACAAACAATTCCAGAGAATTGAAAAGGTGGACTATTTCCCAACTCATTCTATATGGTGAGTGTTATCCAGATCCTAAAACCTGAAACGGATGTTAAAAGAAAACTAAAAAGCAGTATCCCTCATGAGTATAAGTACAAAAATTCTAAACACAATTTTTAGCAAAGCAAATTCAACATGTAAAAAAAATGTTGCATCAGAACTAAATGTTATTTATCCCAAGAATGCAGGGTTAGTTTTTAACATTTGAAGGTCATTGAAATTCACTATTAACAACTGAAAAGGAAAAGTTACATAATTAATTGATTAGAGAGAAACTTCTTTACCTGACTGAGGGCATCTACTAAAAGAGTATAGGTAACATGATAATGGTGAAAATGTTTCCTTCCTAAGATTGAGAACAAGACTGATGTCTGCTCTCACTACTTGTATTTAGTTTTGTGCTGGAGGACCCTGGGGCAAGAAATAAATGAAAATCATCTTGACTGAAAAGATGATATATAACAATTTGCAGACAACATGATCACCTATTTAGAAAGTCAGTGTACTCTATTAAAAATGCTACTATTAGAAGTAATATAGTTGCCAAAGTTACACAATATAACATTGATATAACAAAAACAGATCACATTTCTATATCTGGCAACAAATGAAACTGAAATAAAATACAATTTACAAATGCTTTTTAAAAAAAATTTATTAGGGTGACACTGGTTAACAATTTCATGTTTGAAGTATAAAATTCTACACTTCATGCACTGAATTGTATATTCACCATCCCAAGTCAAGTCTCCATCACCATTTAAAAATATGGAGTACTTAGAGATAAATCTAACAAAAGATGTGGAAGACTTGTACACTGAAAAAATTAAAACATTGCTAAAAGAACTAAATAGGTATACTATGCTCATTGTAAGGTACTAAGATATTAGATCTCCCCAAATCTATAGATTTGACATAGTCCCAGTCAATATCAAAAGCCAATTTTTTTATAGATCCTTTGCACTTTCATATGAATTTAAAGTTTGTAGAAATAGACAAACTTTAAATTCAAATGAAAGTGCAAAGGATCTATTAATTGCTAAACAGTTTTTTTTGTTTTTGTTTTTTTAAATAAATCTTTATTTTTAAGATTATTACAAATGTGTTCCTCTTCCTCCCCAACCCCTCAATTGCTCCCCTCCACCAGGTTCCCAGCTCACCCACTGTCCTTTCCCCATCCCCCATTGTCCTCATCCATAGGTGCACAGTTTTTGTTCAGTCTCATTATCTGATCTCAAGACTTGTAAATAAAGCTACAGGAATCAAGACTGGTAGTGACATACAGATAGGCAAATAGTTCAGTGAAATGGTTTATAAGTATATTCACACATACATGGACAAGCGAATTTTTACAAAGGCAACTACTGTAGAAAATCTTTTCAATAAATTGTGCTGTAACAATTGAATGCCATATACAATAAAAATCCACTTTATACCTCATGCTATACAAGTGTATCATAGATCTAAATACAAAACTTAAGACTATATTTTATCGAAATAACGTGCTTCAAAGGATATCATAAAAAAGTAAAACAACCTTTAAACAAGAAAAATCTTTGTGAACCACTTATGTACTGATTAAGGATTTGTATCTAGAAAGTATAAATTATTCTTAAAACGCAACAATAAGACAAAACAACCCAATGAAAGGGAGGGAGGAGCAAAAGATTTGAACAGGCAATTCATCAAGAAGACATAGATGGCATATAAGCACACAAGAAGTCCATCATCACTAGTCATTAGGAAAATGAAAAAAACACAATGAGATATCACTACACATGATTAAAATTAAAAAGACTTGACTATGCCAAGTATTGGTAACATCTGGAACTTTCATGTTGATGGCAATATAAAATGGTAAAAGTTTTATGATTTATCTAAAACTAGAAAATGCAAACTAATGTGACAAAAATCAGGGATATGGGAAGAATGAATGAGAGGGATAAAATGGGGGGTGGGATGGTAATGGATATGTTTACCATCCTATATAATAAAAGGCTAGATCATAATGGGGGTGGGGTGGTAATGGATAATTTATCATCCTATATAATAATATGCAAATTGTCCCCTTGCCAGGAGTTCAACCATGGGGTAGGGCCGTGGCTGGCCAATAGCCAACAGTTCCTCCCTCCAGTTGGCCGGGCCTAATCGGCCCCCATCAGGGTGGGCCAGCCAGATTCCATCCATGCACAAATTGGTGCACCCCATCTATAGTGTACACATAAAAATGTATAAAGTTGAACTCTTGAAGTATGTGCAATTTATTACACATCAAATATACCTCAACACTGTTTATTAAAAATCAATTTGGTTGTATTTGTACACTAGTGTACATAGCAGCATTATTCACAATAGCTAAAACAATTGAAGTGATCCAGAGTCCATCAATTGGTGAATAAATAAGCAAAATGTGGAACATTTGCCTCTAATTCTGATGTGCTACAACATGAATGAACCTTGAGGATATAAGGCTAAGTGAATCAAGCCCATTGCAAAAAAGACAAACTGTTTGATTCCTCTTATATGAAACTAGAGGCCCAATGCATGAAATTTGTGCATAGGTAGGATCCCTAGGCCTGGCTGGCAGTCAGGGCTGATCTGTGGGGTGACTGGTGGGGCCACTGGCACAACCTGCTCACTGGCACCACATGCGCACTGGCACCGCCACTCACTGCTGCCACCACCTTTGCGGGGTGACTGGTGGGCTGATTGGGGAGGCCCTGCTGGCACCTACCTTGGCTGACCTGGGGCCTGCAGACTTGGGGGGTGGGGGGGGAGCTCCTGTGTTGAGTGTCTGCCTTCCCCCATCCCCCAGTGGTCATTGCATATCATAGCAACCGGTTGTTCCACTGTTTGGTCAATTTGCATATTAGACTTTTATTATATAGGATACTTAGAGTTGTCAAAATCATAGAGGCAGAAAATAGAATGGTGGTTGCCAAGGATTAGGAGGGAATGGGGAGTTCTAGTTTATTGGGTTTAAAGTTGTAATTTTACAAGATGAAAAGAGTTCTGGATGTGGATGATGATTGTGATGAGAAAGCAGCTATTTTGAATTGCTTCCCAGGCATTTTATAGTATGACAACCAGAGCTTAGGATTCCTACTTCAAGTTCCTTCTTTATTTTTGCTGGGGTACCTTTTAAATTATTCATTTAGACAGCTGAGCCCATTAAAAGTGAGTGACCTCTGTCCCAACCACCTTATAGTAATAGGTGTTTGCTATCATGTTCTCTATCCGCTGGCTCATGACCTGGGATGGACGACTGCCCCTCCCCTGGTTCATTGTGCCCCTCCATCCCCTTCATGTCTAGGATCTGTAAGTAATAAACCTTGTGACTTCTTTTGTGTGAGTTTATTGAAACGGCCTTTAATCAAGACGACCCCTGGAATTTTCATTTCTCCAGAATGGAACTCTGATGCGAGGAAGCTACCTGTCAGCCTCTTGTGGGTGGCTTTGCCTCCTCATTCAGCAGGTCTTAATCTGTATATTCCTGACTTAATGCTCCAGCTATGAGCTCCCCAGCACAGTAGAGATGTTGTACAACATTATGAATGTATTTAAAACCACTGAACTTACCACTTAAAATGTTAAGATGATAAATTTTTTGTGCAATTTACCATAATAAAAAATTTGAAATACATAAATAAATGTAGAATCTGAAGTCAAATTAAATTTTTTTGCTCTGGTATATTGAAATCAATTGGTCTATTTTATGCTTTGAATGTCATCATTCAATGGTTGTTTGGAACATGTAGGTTTAGTGAGTTATGCAGATCTCCCTAGTGCTGACACATCACTATTCAATCACATTTCTTTACTATTACCAGTAATATCAATAAATGTCTTCCATGTGTTAAAAAGCTATCAGACTCCTGGTAGCTTTACAAGTTTTGCCACGACTGGTTTATGGTGCTGTACAGGGGGTTTTTTTGTTTTGTTTTGTTTTGTTTTTTTTGTTTTTAGTACAACTAGACTGTTATGTTGAAAGGATGAGAATTCTAAATGCTTAGTAGAAAACAGGCTTTGATATGAAGAATTTAGTAGTGTCTTCTAAGTGCAAATGTAGACAATTTAAGTGCCAAAGATATCCTGGACCATTTGTTATATCTCCAAGTCTGGGAGGACTCTCTCTGTAAGGCAGAGCAAATCAGATGCAGAAAACCTTTTGACGCTATTTAGTAACCTCAGATTTCTTTGTGGTTTCATGCAGTTTCATCTGTGCAATCACTGGAAAGACATGCAAGAAATAGAAAATGCTAAGGGAAGAATAATAAAAAATATCTTTAAAGCAAGGGGTGTTATATGATAAGATACACAAGAATCTTTAAAAATAAAATTTAGTTTTAAAGATACCAACTAATTCCTTGCCTGACTGCCTAGCATTGTAACTGTTTTTGTTTTTATCAATAAATTTTATCAAGCGTTTAAAATAAATTCAGGAAAAGGAAGCAAGGGACCTGGTAAAATTGGTGAAATACTTGAGTAAAGTATATTAAATTTAGAGGAAAAATACACATCTCAATATGCACCTTATAGCTTTAAGATATGATACACACAAATCATTGTCTCTATATCCCAATATACAGAAGGGAAAGTTAAGCCATGGGGACACTCATGCTTTAAACACCTGGGAAAGAAAGCGCCACATCTCTAAGCTGCAATCTTTTCCATATTATTGAGCTGGCATATATATTCCCATAAAAAGACTTATTAGACATACATGCACTGTGTTAAAAATAATAGAAATAATTTTAGAACATATTGCCAAAATTTGAGGTAGCAATAACTTTTAAGCTTTGTTATATAGGATTATTGGGTTTTGCCAGTAGATAATTTTTGTTGAATAAAGTACCTGATTATTTAAATTTGTATATAAACATATATATATTATACATGAATTTAAGAATTTCAAAGTTTAACATTTTCAGTTGTTTGCTCAGCTAAAAAGAAGTTATACAAACATTGCTAACATTTAAAATACACTGTAAATTATGACTTGTTTAATTGTTGCTTAATTTATTACTATTTGCTTTTATTTTCAATTCTATATTAGTATTACAATTCTTTTTTTTTTTTTAATAAGTTTTTATTTTTCATATTATTACAAATGTTCCTTCCCCCCCCCCACCATTGCTCTCCTCCACCAGGTTCCCACCCCACCCTCTGCCCTTTCCCCTCTCCCCATTGTCCTCGTCCATAGGTGCACAGTTTATGTTCAGTCTCTTCCCACGCCCCCCTCTCCCCTTTTCCCCAAGAATCGTCAGTTCAGTCCCCTTCCATACCTCTGATTCTATTATATTCACCAGTTAATATTGTTCATCAGATTTTTTTTAATTTCCTTGGTTTTTAGATTCACTTGTTGATAATTACGTATTTGTTGTTCATAATTTTTATCTTTGTTTACTTTCTCTTCTGAAAGAACCCCCTTCAGCAATTCATATAATTCTGGTTTGGTGGTGATGAACTCCTTTAGCTTTTTTTTATTAGTGAAGCTCTTTATCTGGCCTTCGATTCTGAATGATAGCTTTGCTGGGTAGCTTATTTTTGGCTGTAGGTTCTTGCTATTCATCACCTTGAATATTTCTTGCCATTCCCTTCTGGCCTGCATGGTTTCTGTTGAGAAGTCAGCTGACAATCGTATAGGTGCTCCTTTATAAGTTACTACCTTCTTTGCTCTTGCTTCTTTTAATATTCTCTCTTTATCTTTTGCTCTTGGAATTTTAATAATGATGTGTCTCGGTGTGGTCCTCTTTGGATTCCTTTTGTTTGGAGTTCTGTGCGCTTCCTGGACTTGTAAGTCAAATTCTTTCACCAGGTGGGGGAAGTTTTCTGTCACTATTTCTTTCAGTATGTTTTCGATATCTTGCTCTCTCTCATCTTCTGGAACCCCCATAATTCTGATGTTGGTTTGCTTATAGTTGTCCCAGAGGTTTCTTACATTATCTTCAATTTTCTGGATTCTCTTGCCTTCTAGCTTCTGTGGAGGAGTGTCTTCTGGCTCTTTATGTTCCAAATCTTTGACTTGATTCTTGCGATCTTCCCTTCTGTTTTTAGGACTCTGTAGAATATTTTTTATTTCAGACAATGTATTCTTTATTTCTTGTTGATCCCTTATCATTTCTTGTTGACTCCTTATTAATTCTAGTTGATCTCTTTTCATATCCTCAGAGGCCTTATCCATCTTTTCTAGGAAATTCTTGAAAAACCTTATAAGCGTAGATTTGAACTCTATATCCAGACGCTTTTTGTCCTCCATTTCTTTCGTTTGTGATCTATTTTGTTGTCGCATTTCGCAGTTACAGATGGGACGGGGTTTCAGGGTGGAGCCTGCAGCTTTGGCTTCCGTCAGCCCCGCCCTATGCGGGTCCTTCAGTGCTCGCTGCCGGCGCCTCTGAGAGAAAGGTGCCCTCGATTTTCGCCTGCTGCCAAACAGTCTATGCTCTCCCACAATGAGCCCGGTATTGGGGTTCAGTTCAGTTGGAAGTGGAGTTGGAGGTGGCGTTCACAGCAGTCTGGAGCCCCAGTCTCCTTCCCGTCAGGGCAATCCCGCGGCACAGCCGACCGTCCCTTCTCTGGGGGCAGTGTGCGCGCCTCCGGGACCTCCTTTCTCCGCTACCCCGGGGTTCCGACTTACAGCCCAGCTCCCTATGGCTGAGCCTGAGTCCCCGGGGTCTGGCCCAGAACTGAGGTTCAGAGCAGTCAGGGGCCCAGCACAGTCGGAGTTTTATCTCCTTTCCGCTAGGGAACGCCCGCCAGGCACTCGGCCTCCCTCCTCTCCGGCTCCGTCCTCTTCGCGTGCGCCGCGTGTCTCCGTACCTTGGGCTTTTACAGCTCCTCCGTGCTTCCTTCTGGTTTTCTCCTTGCTTCTTGTTGTAGGATTTCCAGTCAGTCGACTTTCCTGTAGTTCTGGGTAATGTCCATTTTATATTTTAGTTGTATTTTATTAAAATTGTTGTGTGCGGCTGCGGCTAGTTGCCTACCCGAGCAGCCATCTTGGAGAGAATTCCAGTATTACAATTCTTGATGTGAGCAGAATAGTAACTGTTTTACTTCAATATAATCTGATTCCCTCTTTATACTAATTCAGTCTATTTGATATGTAGATTTTTAATATCTTGCAATGGAGACTTTTACATTTTTGTAACTGTCAACTACTCCAATATGTAATCAAATTTGGCTTTTTAGAAAAATGAATAAATAAAAAGTCCTTTTGACATCAAGATACATTTAGCGGGGTATGGTAGTTGTTAAAAATTTTTGTGTCTGTTTGTGTAATTGATTTGTTATATATACTCTTGTGTTGGTTGTATTCATTGTTTCAACACCATGTCCAATTAGTCCCTTAATTTTTTCCTCATAAAGTATCTAGGAAATATGTGTGAAGTTAAAGTAGTAAAAATTTAACAGTTAACTTTAAAAGGTTTTGTTTCCAAACTTTAAAATGATGTAAACCCACTAATTTGGCAGATTCATTATTCAGTTTTCCATTCAACTTTGCAAAATATAGGTAAATATAAATATTCTAATAACTGCACAAACACCATTGCATAAGAATGGTAATACTAAAAAACAGAGCTCTAGACTTGCATGAGATATGCAAGTACGATTTTAATGAGTGGGGCATGCAAAAAGAGATATAAGGGCTACTAATGTGTGGTATTTACATTTTTAGGTTGACTACTATATCCTGCAAATAGATTTGTTTCACAAGTAGTTGAAAGTAGTTTAATAAAATTACACAGTCTGCCCTATTATTTAAATAAATTATAAATGATGCTTTAAGAATAGTTTGATCCAAGTGCTCAAATGATACCTTGGGCATCTATCTATCTGTCACACTCTCACGCCTCTGTGTCCCTCTTTGTTGGCTTCATCTTCAGCCACATTCTCTCCAAACAGTGAGAAAAATGGATCATTATATTTCCATTTTTACATGGTTTTAATTTTTTTTAAATATATTTTATAGATTTTTTACAGAGAGGAAGGGAGAGAGATAGAGAGCTAGACGTGTTGATGAGAGAGAAACATTGACCAGCTGCCTCTTGCACACCCTCTATAGGGGATGTGCCCGCAACCAATGTACATGCCCCTGACCGGAATTGAACCTGGGACCTTTCGGTCCACAGACCGACGCTCTACCACTGAGCCAAACCGGTTTCAGCTTTACATGGTTTTTAATATCAATCTCTGCAAGGACACAGCTGCCCCCTTCTCTCCCAGTTTCCATCCCCATCACTGAATGGGAGCTCTGATTATCCTGGCTTACTCACATGCAACCTTTGGGGTAGAATAGTGGCCCCTTAATTGCCATCCCTACCAGAATCATGTCACACACAAGCGGGGCAGTCTATACAAGGAGGAAATGTAGGGTAGACAAAAATGTATTTTTTTTTTTCTTGATTTGGACCTTGTCCCCCAACCAAAAAAATGATGATTATTATTCTAGACTTACTGTCCTTTGTTTTCTGAGATAGCAAGAAAAAATATAGCTCCTTTCAACACCAGACAACTGCATAATTTGTCTCTTTTTAAACCGTTGGATGTAGTCTTAATATTTGAGAGAAGACAGAATACTGCTGATGAAAGGGGTGGATTACCTTAGGAAAGTATTATTGAAATCTCACATAACTCTCATATTTTTGGTTCCAAGTTGAATACATTCCACATCAAAGTGAGCCAAATACTTTAAGCAAGTTATGGGATAAAACATAGAAATAGTCCTATGTGTCGGGGGAAAAAGCTCTGAAATTGATGAATTAAGCTTAAAATAACAACAATCAACTTAAATGGTGTCATGTGGCAGCCAGAAAATATATAAATGTGCCCAGAAACTTCTCAATGAAGGTTCACATATAGAACATCAACATTTTTCTTGCCATGTCAACCTTGGTTATCCATCTATATTTCCATTTGTCTGATGCTGGGCTCTGATCAAGCTTCTGTGTCTGCTCTGTGTCTGGAGCTACAGATGTATGAGTCATAATGCTACTTTGTGAACCAAGTTGAAAAAGTTAGTCTGAAAACATAACCACAAAAATCTTGGGTTTAAATCGTATCCATCATTTAGTTAAAAGAGAGCAAATTAAATATTGTCCTACTTTTCTTCTTTAGGTAATCATGTTAATCATATGAGCAAAAATCTCCAAAGATAAAAGTTACCCAGTATTGAAAATATTTCTCCAAATAGTAAAAAAAAAAAAAAAAAAAAAGTATTTACTATTAGAATCTTGTATTGAAATGATTTATTAATCAAGAGATTTAAAATATAAACTTTTAATTACTCTAGAGAGTAAAAGAGCTGCCTAATTAAACCATGTAATCATGAGAGATAATAAATGTTGTTACTTTAAGTCCATCATTTTTAGCTATGAGTTGTTTTCAATGTATTAATGAATAACCAAAACAACTGATAAGTTCTTTTTATTCTTATAAATTTTATTTCTCTTATCAACATATTTTATTTGTAATGGCTAGTACCTATAAGAAAGTTGTTGAAAAATTGTAGTCATTGTGGGTAATCTATTGTACTCCTAATTTTAATGAGGATGCTCCCAGTATATTTTATTAACTACACTTCAGGCTTTTAGAATGAGATATATATCTTATTAATAGTTGTTATTATACTTATTTAATATTAACTCATTTTAAAAAAGATCATAGATTTCTATTATTATTAAATTTTTTACTTTCATCATTAATGCAGATGACTATGGCAGATACTATTTAATATCCCCCAATATCTATTTGCCCTTTCTTCATTTATTAATGTATTTCTCTCATTTTAATTGGGTCTACTATCTCTCCAATACTAGGTTGCCACTATATCACTTCTTTTTTTATTTTATTGATTTTTTTTTTTTTTTTTTTTTTTTTTTTTTTTTTTTTACAGAGAGAAAGGGAGAGGGATAGAGAACTAGAAACATCGATGAGAGAGAACCATCAACCAGTTGCCTCCTGCACTCCCCCTACTGGGGATGTGCCAACAACCAATGTACATGCCCTTGACTGGAATCGAACCTGGGACCTTTCAGTCCGCAGACTGACGCTCTCTCCACTGAGCCAAACTGGTTTTGGCCACTATATCACTTCTGAACTGCTTATGCTCAATCTATTTCAGGAGAGAGAAATAACCTTTTATTTTGTTTAAGCTACTGTTATTTGGAGCATTTCTTATAGCAAGGGAAGTTTTTGCATAATTAATAAAATGACTATGTTTGTTTTCTCTCTTGGCTTGGTTTTCTGCTTTCAATTTCATATTTATTTTAGGTTTCCTAATAGTAAGTCATCCTGGTAGTAGTATTTCACATCTTTATTTAAATTTTACTTTTCAAATATCTCTCTTCTGTGTATTTTATCATATTACCTGCAGTCTTTTCTCCATTGTGGTTCTTCCTATTTTGCCTCTATCATTGTGAGGGTGTTATTATTTTTCTTTCACTTTATATCATAGTTGAACTTATATTTCATCTCTTCCTATTGTCTCATGCTCTCTTTTCTGAGTTCTTAAATATCTTTTTATGTTTTCTTCATAGATGCTATTGCTTCGTTGAGCTTCTTAAACTTTCTAGTGAAAACTTTGTTCCCAATTTATCTGCTACCTCAGATCATTTTACTGCCTTATTTGGAAAATATTCTTATTTGTTTCCCCTTGTTCCCTTCTTCACCTTATAGTATCTGTATGGCTCTGGTGTTTTTGTTATTGTTGTTGTTGTTGTTATTGTTGTTTTGTTTTGTTTGTTTGTTTGTTTTCTTTCATTGCTCATCTTTACAGCAGAGGAGTTTTTCCAGGATCAAATATTTTCATAGCTTTGTGGAAGAGTTTTGTGTCTGTGGCTATTCCAGGTTATCTGGAATTATATTGAGGACCCATAATTGTGTATACGAGTGTGTCTAGTCTTCAGTTTTCCTAAGTCAATGAAGATAGGCACCGTGGAGGTTTTTCACAATGCTAAATCTCTGCTCTCACTTTCTGCAAGAAAGACTTCTTCCTGCAAATATAGTTAATAGGCATGGCTCCTTGTTTGTGCCATCATTTTGATTCACAGAAGTAAGACAGATCCCAAGGAGTTTCTGTCCTCAGCACAAGCATCCTATTTCCATTGTTGTCACAAAGCATTTGGATTTTGCATCTCAGAGCGTACCCCTCATGTTTAAGAAGAGGGGTTGGCTGATTCTTTCTGAAATCTGAAGCTACAATGTTCTTTCTCCTGTACTTGTCCACCCATCCCTGTTTGCCTCCACTCTTCAGGGAAAATTGTTTTAAAAGAAAGGAGTTTGTGTTTTTATAACTCACTCTCTGTGTTGCTTTGTGTGGTTTCTAGGTGAAAAAAATGGGAGAAATACTGGCTTTAGAGCATCACCTTTAATTTTGATGATCATTCACTTGAGAATTACATTCAACTCTTAGAGGTTATCTCCGTTGGCTTGTTCCAATCTACAGAGATTATTAAAACATATTTTAGGAAATATAGCTTTCAAATACAATTCTGTTTTTGCCTGTTCAAGAAACTCCCAGTTACCCCTTGGACTTCTCACTACTTAAGTCACATTTGTTTCCTCTTAATTTTCTCATCCAGTCAAATGTTTAGACCTAAAATATGTAATAAATGAATTTAGGTAACATGATACCGATGTTTAATTGTAACCAATTTTATTTCAATTATTAGAGGAAAAACATCTCAGCAGTGTGCAGATTTAAAATCTATACTTTCATATATTTTCCATCAATACTTCGAGAGCTCTATTACCTGACTCAGATTTTCATTCATCAGTGAAATGGACAATTAAAGCATTTGCTTTTTGAACTCGTTTGCAGGCTCCTGTTTTATTGTGACTGCATGGGCATGTGGTGCAGCAATGTTGGGACAATAATGTAAACAAATTATTGCATTTTGTTCTATCTTATAAAATTCAGTAGAATAAGAAAGAATAAAATTTCTAAACTATGATTTTAGAGGAAATGTATAAAGTCACCTTTAAAAAATTAAGCACTCCATAACTTGCAGAAAAAAAAAAAATCTGGCCTAAAATGAGAGGAAATGGAAACACAATTTGACATGAAGCCAGGAGTAAGGTTAGCATACAGAATGTATATTGAGTTCTGTTCATATTCAGCCATGGCGTAAAATTCAGCTTTTAAGTGTTTTAGCATGAGGGTGTGGGTATCCCGGATTTCTTTATTAGTGGTGGTAGGGGAGAACGTACTGGGTCAGTTCTGTTTTGGTTTACTATTAAGCATTGTTAAAAGCCCTCTGTGATTCTGTATTCTTTCATCAATTAAATAGGAACACCAACGATAACCAGAATTTCCATTTTGTCTTTAAGTGTTTCAAGTTTCCCTTTCCTTAGCTTACTTAAAAAAATTATTACTTTTAATCCTCACCTGAGGATATATTTTGATTGATTTTTAGAGAGAGTAGAAAGGGGAGAAAGAGAGAGAGAGAGAGAGAGAGAGAGAGAGAGAGAGAGAGAGAGAGAGAGAGAGAGGGAAATATCAACCAATCAGTTCCAGTACATGCCTCAACATAGGTCAAACCCACAACCAAAGTATATGCCCTGACAGGGAATCGAACTGCAACCTTTTGGTGTACAAGATCATGCTCCAACCAATTGAACCACCTGGCCAGGGCTACTCAGTTTACTTTTAATGGTCATATACCCTTTATTTGTATGCTGGCCCTAGAGAAAGATTCCAAAAATACTCTAAAATGCCAAAATGCTGAGCAAAGCTTAGTTCAGATGCAAATTGTAAGATGCAATGTGCTGATTAGGTCTGGTACAGGTCCTAGATAAGCACTTCACCCAAACACACAAAAGTAAAGGATGTGTCCTGTATTTGAGAATCATTGTCCTAAACTTTAGCCTCTGACTTCAATTAGTTAACACTTTCAAAGAGCCTTGGCTCCCATAGAAGCATCTTATTCTTAAGAGGTAAATGAGCTCACTACTTACTTCTTTTAATTAGACAATGGGTTTAGAATGGCAAAAGAACTAAGGCTAACACCATTAAGTAAGCAATTGAAAGCAGCTGATTTTTCTAATCAGGCAGCAAAGAATCTCTTCTGCGTGACATCTCAAGCCACAGAAGCCATGTCTTTGAAAAAAGTCTTTTGTAGCAGAAGGTTCCCTTTTTTCTTTATTCCTCTTGGGGTTGTGGACTGTGGTTGGGGCAGAGGGGGAGGGTAGTGGGCAAGTGTTGGAAGCAGAATTGGTAGGGAATTAAAAAATCCATGGACAATGTCAAAGAGGGGGAAAGATTTAAGGGCTACAAGGGAAATAGACACTTCCTCTCCCCGTGGATCTCAAATGGTTAGATTGAAAGCAATCTTCAAAGTATGCATCTTAATTTTTCTATTGGAAATAATTTCATGACTTTCAGTTGTAACCATTTTCCAGTTGCTTTTCATAACTCTGGGGCATTTTTTTAAAGTTATATTTAGCGATTTAATTTTTCTATTAGATGACATGATAATTACACATTTTGGGAAAGTAATTAGACGCTTTTTTATTTCTGACAAAGTATGAAGTACAAACTATATATGTGAATAAAACTAGAATCACTAATGGGTTTGTGGATATTTAATCAGTGTCTTAAATCCTTTCAGTAGTAGAGCTGTATCAAAAATAGCAAATGTTTTATTTGGCAAAACTGTAAGATAATGAGTGAGGGGAAAAAAAACACATAGTTTGAAATGGGTTCCTCTTAATCTTATGATGGAGGTGGGAAGTAGTCTAGCCACTGATTGCCCATTGGAATCACCTGGAAAGCATTTCAATGAATAGGAGTGTCCATCTGGGGCTGTCACCTGGGCATCCATATTTTTTAAAAGCTTCTCCGACAATTTTAATTGGCATGCAGTATTCAGAACTACTGACCTAGGCCAATGGTCGGAAAACTCATTCATTAGTCAACAGAGCCAAATATCAACAGTACAACAATTGAAATTTCTTTTGAGAGCCAAATTTTTTAAACTTAAACTTCTAATGCCACTTCTTCAAAATAGACTTGCCCAGGCTGTGGAATTTTCTGGAAGAGAACACTCAAGAGGCCAAAGAGCCACATATGGCTCGGGAGCTGCAGTTTGCTAACCTGTGACCTAGGCTATCCTCAAGTACACTTATCTCAAATATTTAGTAAGCCCATTATTAATAAAATTGAGGTAAGAATTATGAAATATAATGAGTCTTACTGCACTCAAGGAGCTTATATTACAAAGAAGAATTCTTTAAAATGAAAGAAACAAATTTAGAAATGGCAACACTAAGAGTGAAATATAGTATAGAATTGGTTCTAAAGGTGTTCTTAGAAGAGGAGAGCATGGCTAGAGAAAGCTTCTAGGAGACGGTGGCACCCAGTCTGGGCTTGTGAAGTGTGGAGGCTCCGGTAGCCAGCCTCCTGGTATTCACACCCTGTTGCTTTCATCTTGTTCTCCCTCTCTCTTGTTAATATCTCTGGAGAAAGCCAGTTGTGAGGATATTCAGGCATGTTAGAGAGAGACCCATGTGGGGACTAATGGAGGACTTGGCTAATAGACAACCACCATTGGAACGAGTTTATAAGTGGATTCTTTAATGCCAATCAACTCTTGTGGTGACTGAAGCATCAGCTGACAGCTTGGCTGTCTCCTCCTGAGAGACCTTGAGCCAGAACATTTCAGGGCAAGAGTAGAAGACAAGGCTTTGGGAAGAACACAATGAGCGAAGGTATGGAGTGGGGCTGAAATGGTATATTAGGTATTCTGACTGGACACACAGGTATGTTGCCTAGGATGTGTGTGTGTTGGGCGCAACATACATGATTCAGGATATTCAAAGATTTACTAAATACTCAATGTGAAAAGGAATAAGAAGCCATGGAGCTTCTGTTTTATTTTTCCTCTTGACATTTTGGAAACTTGTTGTTTTTTTTTAAACAACAATTCAAATTTAGAGAAGAAAATACTTTGTTATTTATAAATTTATAAATTAGCAAGAGAAAAATCAGACCAATTTTGTATAAACATGAATAAAACTCTTATGAAAAAATGTTTAAATAGACAAAGGGTTTGAGTAGAATAGGATACTTGGAGTATCAGGTAAAATTCACCAATCACTAATAAACACTAAAATGAACAACCAACTTATAAACCATAGACAACTAAGTATGTGTTGGAGAGACAACAAAATCCCTTTCTTTACTAAGATTTGATTTCCAAACTGATTTCAATTCAGCTCAAATATATATACCAAAAGTTATCACATTAACCAACGTTTTTCAGACGATCATTGTTTCCTAAAAAGCATATAAATACTAAGTTGAAAGCTAAAGGGCAGCAGTTTTTCATTTTTCATGATGTTGTAATATGAGCTGGATGGAATTTTATGAATGAAAATTCACCTGGTTTAAGTACAAGCTCACAACCTTCTTTTAGGGGGTTGGAATGTTTTCCTAAAGAATTTTGCCTTAGGCAAGTCTCTGCTTTCAAATAAATCAGATCAAGTTCAATTTTATCAGTGTTTTACTTTTGGCTTGCTGTTTATTTTGCAAGTAAAACTCAAAATCAACAGTTGGGTTTAGGGTGAACATTAAGGAAATTTTGACCACCCTGCTGGGCCTGCAATGAACCATTGTAGGGGAGAAATTTATTTGTTATTTTCCACATTTTTCCAGAAAAGTAGATAAAACATCTTGCATTCTATATTAAAACATTTTTTTTGCATTTTAAAACAGCACACATTTTTAGTATATAAATTTCTGAATATCATAAAAATAGAAGGAATTGCTTTTAACTGTAGATTATAATATCTCTAAGCAAAACATACAACTATTATATTTTTCTTTTCCTTCTGACATTTTGCTCTTTGCTTATATATATTTGGATGGTGTTATAAAGTTATGATTACTCAATATCTACAATTTTTATCCTGTTTCTCTTCCTACTTGGGATTTATTTCATTTATTCAACAAGTACTCATTGAGCAATAGCATACATCCTCATTTTATTTTAGTTTTATGCATATAATTTTAATGGCTGCATAAAATCTCATAAAGTACATTTATCATAGTTTATTTAACCAATTTCCTATTATTGGATATTTAGTTTCCTTTTATCACTTGATCTGTGTAACTTTTGTTCTTTTAACTCTTAGCTTCTTTTCATTGGAAAAGTTACACATGGTAAATCCAAACAATAAAATGGGGTTTATAGGAAAAATTTCCCTCACTTCCCAAACTTCCAGATTCCTAGTCCTCCCCTTTTTATGTGTTTCACATCTCCTCCATTGGAAAACGTCTGTATATACACACTTCCTTTTTTCTTGTACAACTAGAAGCATGCTATGTACAATTTTTTTTCAGTGCTCTATGTAACCTGTCCACCATTAACATTGTTTTGTTATAACATTGATGAGCAAAATAAAATCGCTTCTGAGCTGGATGGAGCCACTGTCTGTGTGGAGTTTGCACATTCTCCAGTGCCTATGTAGGTTTTCTCCCGGGACTCCAGCTCCCTTCCGCATCCCAAAGATGCGCTCGTGAGGTAAACCTGCGAGTCTAATGGTCCCAGTCTAAGTGAGTGTGGGTGCGAGTGGGAGCACCCTGAGATGGAAAGGTGTCCTGTCCGGGGCTGGGCTCCTGCGGGGCGTGCTGAGCTGTGGGGACAGGCTGCTGCCACCTGCAGCCCTGAACTGGAGTAAACGGATTGGAAAATCAATCTCTTACTTGTTTTTATTCATCTTCATTAAGTGCGTGTATAGTTCACATTTATTTCAATGCTTAGTATGAGAAGTGTTTGGGGCCTTTGTTTAGAAGTTTGGTGATGCCCCTGTGACCGGAAATATGTAGTAGGAACCTGACTCTTATTTATATCAATTGGCTTATAGTAAAATTGATTTTGGTGCATGCAGTTTCTTTTAAGGTTAGTTTCCAGGAAACTATGGAGGACACTGAGGACTTACTGTGCCTTATTTTTCATGTTTATGTTAACAATATGGAATTAGTTTTTTATTTTGCAAGTGCCTCCTGGTATTCTGCTGTTCTAGCATTAGCTTAATCAGTTCTTTATTGACATTTACCTAGCTTGTTAGGATTTTTTTTTTTTTTTTTTTTTTTTTTTTTTTTTTTTTTTTTTGCTGGTTCTCTAGCCAGCTAGTTAGTATAGATTAAACAATGTTAAATTGTTCCTGACTTTAATAGAATATATCTAGTTTTCCAACATTAAGCAAGATCCTAGCTTTTGGCTTTAGATAGAAAATAATGTTAAGGAATTATCTATCTATAATTATGTTGAGATAAAAATCAAGAATGGATGTTATATTTTAGTATCTATGGAAATAAATGCATTTTCTCCTTTGATCTAGTAATTAGTGGGAGGATATTAGTCAAGTTCTTTGAATCAAGTCATTTCTGTATTCCTGGGATGAATTTAGGTAATAGAGTTCTAATTATACTGTATATACAATTTGTATCATTTATTTTCATCTTAAACAACAAAATCTTTTATGATCTTACTTTAAGTCCTTTGTAAATATTATTTTACTTTCCATCTAGCAGATACATTATGTTTCTCTTAATCACCTTTCTATTGTTGGGTATTTAATTGATTTCTATTTCAAGCTATTCTGAACAATGGGAAAATTAAGCATTAAAAAAAAATGTATGCAATGTAAGGCGGATATAAGCCTCAGTCTTCCAGCCTTAAGGGTTTTAACATTTAATCCGAGCCTCCATATCTCTATGATGGGAAACCCAGCGTGCACTCCAGTGTGTCTTTGACGATCCTATGGGATCCTCTGCAGTTGCATCTAGTTTGGATTTTTAACTTTTGCTGAAATTTGATCTCATCTATATCTATCTGATCTCTCTTGGAAACTCCCTTTTCTTCCTTTTGATGACTCAACAGAGATAAGAACCCTTTTTTAAATTCTCCAAAAACAGTCCAAACTATCAAATATAGTTATGTATAATAGACGTTTTTGGTGGTTGGTGAGTATTTACACTGAGTTATAGCACAACAGATAAGATTAATATCAGACATTCACGTTCTTAAAAGTCCTTTGGCTATTTGTGCTACTGAGAACTTCTCATTTTGTGACTTTTTCCTGAACGTTATCTTCCTCCTTCTCTTTTCACCCCTGGACTTCTCAGGGGTGAGATGTCCCTCTCGCATGTCTGTCTTTGAAAATTAAAAATCCTTCCCATTTTATTATGCAGAGCGAGTCAATGCTCTCTTTATTTACCCTTACCTCACAACTGCGGTATCTCAGGCCTGTCTTTCACCAATTGAAATGACCCTTCACAATTTTGTTTTTAATCAAGAAGCAGGTCTCTCCTAAGGACTGCCCTGCTGGATTTTAACCTACTGCCTCTTTTCCCACCAAACCCTCTCCAGAGGTGCCGATCAGTGTAGAACACAATCCTATGTCTTTAACGGGATGAGTCAGATAATGCAGCATCAATACTTGGGTGGCCTGCCCTCCTGTATTTTTTAAGACTTCTGGTGATGTGGTAATTACCTGCCTTTTCTGCCAATGGGAGAATTAGATCGTTGGGATCCCAACATGATGTGTCTGTCAGCAGCATTGATTCAGCATCGCTGAATGCCAAGGTTTTCTCTGATTTGAAAAACGGGAGGATTAATTGACCAGTGTCTTTCACCTCCTCTCTCTCCCATTTTTAATTCCCTCCGTATTGCTGCTTTATGTTTCCACTGCGTGCTTTATTCTCTATGGGAGACACCATGGCGCAGAGGGTGGGAGCTGGGAGGGTTGGACAAGTGTAAAGGTGTATTAATCCTTTCCTTTAGACACTAATCTAAGCTCTATTTTGCTTAGAAATCTTTTGATCAGTGCCAAATGGCTTAGGACCTCTTCCTCCCCCCCACCACCCCACTTTTGTCTTATAAACCTCCCAGCCAAGCATACAGCGCTCTATGGCTCCCACTGGCCTCACAGGACTGTCGCTCGTTAGATTATGTTTGTCCTCTTTATATTTAGAGTTTTAGACATAGGCATGGCAGTCCCTGTGTAATGCGTGTTTAAGTACAAATATTAAATTGAGAACAGAACAGTGAATGCCCTCTATCTATAAACAGCAACAGTTTGATGTTCAGACTCTGGATGTTGATTTGTCTCTGAGCTCATGAATGATGCAAGTGAGATTTTCCTTAAATGTCTTCAATAGGACTTTGAATCTGTCTTGTCTCCCTTATGGTTAGTAATCATCATCATTGTCCTGCTCCTCATCTCCCACCACCCTCCTCTCTTGCCTTTCTAGCATTCACCCTCCCTCCTGCCTGGAGTTAGTGGATGGGGAATGCTAAGCTGAGCTCTGAGAGAGGTCAAGGGCAGAGAGGGCGTCAAGACTGGCCATGTGGTGAGAATTGAAGTCACAGAAGCAGGTGATATGAGGAGTAAGTGTGAAGAAAAGAGGGTTATGAGTCAAGATTGTATACATTGTTGAATGGGGAGAGGGGAAAACCCTAGAGTTATCAGAAAAGGAACCATCTAATTATATAGGAATAATATTATATTTAATAATATTCTCAGATTCATGCCAACACTGTGTGCTCCCAACCCTAATATGTAATGAGAGGAAAAAACTGCATTCTAGGCACTCTTCTCTGGAATTATTAATTTGATATAAATACAACATATATGAATGAAGCTCTTATTTATATTAATTGGAGACAGAGATGTATTAAATCCAAAGATAAACTTCATTTTCATTTATAATTCCAATCCACCTGCACTACGTTTTTCTCCAGGACATACAGAAAAGTAAGTTGTCAGTACTCCTCTTGTTCTTCTATGTCTTCGGTGAAGATACAATTTACAGTAAACTGATTATCATGTGAGTTGACCTGAGGACACAAGAGAAGCTAGTAATCAAGATAGCAATTCAGATGTGGAGTGATAGTTTCCTGAAGTGTGATTGATTACTGAGTTGTCTCACTGAGTTGGCTCTACGTTCCAAGATCTTGCATTTAAATTTGGGTGTCATCACTTATACACAAGTCCTTGGAACCAAGGAAGTTAACCTCACTGAGCCTTTACTCTTCTCTGAGACAGAGATAATAACAGGGCCTACCTCCTAGAGATGTTATAAGGAATGAATGAGATGATCCATGCAAAGTGCATACTTGGCACACAGTTAGCACTGGGTAAATATAAGCCATTGCTATGACATAGATGGTGATTAAGTAGAGTCTAGCTGTAATCACAGATGCTCAAGCTAAAGACCTGATGCATCCTTAACCCTGCCCTCGCTCACCACTTAATCAAATCTTTGACAATGTCCTGTCTTTCTTACTTTCAATGAAAGTTCCAAATCCATGCATATGCACTTCACACTCCTAGAAGCACAACTCATTTTTTTTTTTTTGTATTTTATGGAATAAATAAGTGAGGTGTGACCCACCCTGTGCCCAACCACCATCATCTCTCTCTTGGCCCAATGCACCTGCCTCTTTACAGGTTCCTTGCTTCCTGTTTCCACCATTGTCCTCTTCAGTCCATTCCCCAAACTGTAGCCAGAATGAACTTTGAAACTATAAATCCTATCAAGAGTGGGCACCTATAAACTGTTTGCTATTTCTCTCTGTTCTTAGAATAAATCCAAACTCAGCCCCATGTCCTACAAGGCCTGACTTAAATGGACTTATGTCTCTCTTCCTAGCTTCATCTTTTCCCACTATCCTCTTTGCAGCCATATGACCACATTTTGGTTCCTTGTCTTCATTAAGCTCTTTCTTCAGGCATTTGCTCTTCTCTCAGCTGGCATGGTTCTTTTTCCCCTTCTTTGAATAGTTGGCTCATTATAATCATCAGGCCTCTGTTCAAGTGTTGCCTCGCAGAGAATTCTCCTCCATCTGTTCTATGCAAGCTGGCTGCTCCCAAGAACTGTTATCTCATTACCTGGCTTATTTTCTCCATGGCATTCACTTCATCACAACCCCGAATTATAATCGACATTTTTTGTTGTTGTTTTATTGAATGCTGTACCTCCCACTAGAGTGTCAGCTTTAAGAGAGGACTCCTATTATTTTGTTGGATCACCAGTTGAGGCATGCAGGAGGCAGCCAATCAACGATGTTTCTCTCTCATCAGTGTTTCTATCTCTATCCCTCTCCCTTCCTCTCTCTCTCTAATATATATATATATATATATATATATATATATATATATATATATATATATATATATTTGAGAGAAAGAGAGAAAGAGAGAAAGAGAGAAGGAGCAGACACCTGAGGAATCTCATACAAGTCTAATCTTCACAAATATTTGGGGCTGATTCTGAGAGTCATAAATTGTGACTTGTAGTAGCTGAAATGCGGTGTCTGAATAGCAGTTGTAACAAACAAATTAGGTTTTATTGTTTCTTATAATATTTTAATTCTAAAAATAAACAAAGGAGGGGGGGCGGGGGGACTTGCCTGATATTAAAACTTACTTGGAGAAAAAGTCTATTAGAGCTCCCAGTTCCAGACAATAGAGAGATGCCATTTTTCTCCTTGAGTGTTTATGCAAGGTCAGCAAAATTCATATAAAGCAACATTTTAAAAGATGTGTCTTCCTAACAGTTTATTTTCCTCCTACTGAATTCCTAATCAAGTCCATATTTGGATTTCTGCATTTATCTTAATCACTTGTCAGAACCCTTGTTTTCCAATATTAACTGCTATCAGAGGATGGATAAGAGATATCAATTAAACTTTGCTCATGCTTGCCCCTCTTGGGGATTTCATGCCTCCCTTCTCAGTTGTCATAAATGCAGATCCCTTCAGGGGATCCCGCCTGATAACACCTGTCATCTCTGCTTCCCTCAATGAGGTTGTCACAGGCGCACCTAGTTTTTGAGCTTTTCCTCTATAATTAATTTCCTTGAGTCACTGAATAACTTTATCTACCTCCTGCATAAACTTCTCATTTTCTCTGATATCTTTATTTGCAATAAGTCAACCAGAATTGAGCACCTCATGGCTTTCCCCTTCACCGGCGCTGACATAATTTCTTCTGACTCATGCTCGCTGCACTGCGTGCTGGCCAAGGCCCTCTGCAATGGCTTGTTTAAACACTTACATGCTGGATTATTTACCTGCTGGGTTAATTGTACTTCACTTGATGCTTCAAACTTTTTTTTATCATTGGAGTGCTATTCTCTAAATATATCTTTCTCTTAATGTTAGTGACTCAAGACAAATATTTTATTTCCTTGATTTTAAGATGCATTACCCCTCCCTCCCTTCACACACACATTTTCACATCTTTTGCAACCAGAATGTGGTAGGTTCATCATCCACATGGAATGTAGTGTTTTCCTGACAGGCTCTTTGTCTTACAGTGAATGGCTTCTGAGACTCCTAGAGGTAGGCTGAGTCAAAGTACTAGTACATTAAACTTCATTATGTATTTGAGACACTAATGAATTACTGTTACTCTTTTTTTTTTGCTTTCCTCCTCGGCTATCAGGCTTTTTGGTCGGGGGGAGAGGGGAGGGGAGAAAGGGCTTTGCCTTTGGTTTAGGCCTGAGCTCTTATTGTTTGGTACTTTTGACTCCATTTCCTTTTTGTGGTTGCCTTCAACTGGGTATTAGAAAGTAACTAATGCTGGAGACTTTCTCTGCTTTGCGCACATCTATCATCTTCTTTCTGCTTAAAAGTCTGCACACACATGTCTTTTTAAACTTTTGGCCATTTGTTTTTTTCTTAAATTCTTTGCCTTGAGTCTATGGACAAGTCTTTTACGTTGCACTTTATCAAAAACTTTGTGGAGGTCAAGGGTGGATCATATATACTAATAAACACTATTTTCTTTGTCTTGTCTCTCATACATTTTCATAGATTTTTAACTGAGGAATCTCTTTAGCTCCAGGGTCCTCTGTGTGTTCACCTTTCAAAATCTAAAAGCATCTTTATTAGATAATTTAAAATTTCTTTAAAAAATCAAAACATGTACTGGATACAAACATATTTCCAGATAAAAAATGAAAGTTTGATAGGTAGATTGAAAAGTAGGTTTATGTATACATTTTTATCTATAAAAATATGTGTGCAATTTTATTTAAAATCTAAATTATCACTAGTATATTATATATAATTAGATATGTGATTATGGATTATGTAAAATTGACCTATGTGATTGCATTTAGATATTTTGCACATTGATATATTACATATGCACATAATAACTCATTGTATATGTTTATTGTATAATTATATATGGTTTTAGAAACCATAAATACATAGAAAACACAACAGATATAAACTTATTTTCAATACTTTAGTTCAGAAAACCCACAAGAAAAAAAATCTATTTAAAAGTTTTATTTCCCAGTTACTTAAGTTTAGCATAATTAAAATATGATTTGTTGAAATAATGGCATGTTTAAGTAAATATTAAAAAGTAAAATAATAAGAGAAATATCTGTGGTGAAAATTAAATTGAATTATCATGTAACTGCAAAGACCTAAAGTATCTGATTGGCTTTTTAAAAATTAATTCATAGCCAGCCTGGTCTGCGAGGCATTGTTATACTGGAGTTTCCTGATAACAAAACCACCTAGAAATACCAGCAGAAGGCCCTGGGCATCACTGAGTCACACATTTAGAATGAATCCCTGTAACACACTGTTGCTAAGACTTGCACTTACGTTCTTTGTTTTGGCTTTGAAATATAAGGAAGCTTTCATGGCAACAATGCCCAAGAATCTTCAGGGACTTAACCTCAACATCAATTAGGTGGAGTCAATTTGGACAAACTCTTTATCCCTGATGTTCTAGACTCCTTCCTTCCTTCCTTCCTTCCTTCCTTCCTTCCTTCCTTCCTTCCTTCCTTCCTTCCTTCCTTCCTTCCTTCCCTCCTTTCTTTCTTTCTTTCTTTCTTTCTTTCTTTCTTTCTTTCTTTCTTTCTTTCTTTCTTTCTTTCTTTCTTTCTTTCTTTCTTTCTTTCTTTCTTTCCTTCTTTCTTTCTTTGGTTCATAACCAATAGAATGTGTCAGAAATGACACCGCATGACTTCTGAGACATAACGTATGTATGCCATGTATACTGACCACCAGCCTCCAGAGCTCTGAGCTGCCCTGGAAGAAATCTAATTTTTTTGTCGTGCTCCAAGAAAGCCGAACCCACATGGAGAAGCTAAGTGCAGTGGTCCAGCCCACAGCCCCACTTACAGTCTTGGTTGACAACCAACATCACTGTCAAGTAAAAGTAAAGATGCCTCCAGATGATTCCAGCCCCTAATCTTTGTATCTTACCACTTTACACTGTAGACAGCAGGGAGGAGAGGCAAGCAAACCGCACTGTGCCCTGTAAAGAAATTATAAGAATAATAACATGGTGATTTTATGTCACTAAATTTTGGGTTTGTTTGGTTCTCAACCATAGTAACTGGAACACCTCCCCTTGGAATCCAGCCGGCCTCTTGACTTGCTTTAGTCAATAGAATGAAGAGAAAGTGACAGTGTGCCTGTTGAACCTAAGGCTCCAGAGGACGTGCCTATTTCCATTTACATGTTCTGTCTCAGCCATCAGAGAGAATATGCCTATTAGCCTGCTGTAGGATGAGAGGCATGTGGAGCATTCTTGAGTCATCCCAGCTGAGACCAGCCTAGATGAGCCAACAACCAGCCAAAATCTAGACATGAAGCAAAACCACCTAGCTAATAACTCCAGAGAGAGGAACAACAAAAAAATGTGTGTTGTCAAGTGCCACTAAGGTTTTATGGTTCTTGTTGTTTTTTAAAATATATTTTTATTGATTTCAGAGAGGAAGGGAGAGAAATAGAGAAATAGAAACATCAATGATGAGAAAGAATCATTGATTGGCTGCCTCATGCATACTCCACACCAGGGATTGAGCTGGCAACTTGGGTATATTCCCTGACTGGGAATTGAACCTTGCCTTCCTGGTTCATAGGTTGATGCTCAACCACTGAGCCATGCCAGCTGGGCTGGTTGTTTGTTAATTAGCATTATTGTCAAAACACCACTTTAAAAATCCAAAAATTAATTTTGCAATCCCCTTTTATCTGATATTCCTCTGTATTAACTGCCTTATATCAATACCTTTCTTTGCAGCAAGACTTCAATTAGGTATCTACTGACTCTTTTTCCACTTCTTCACCTCCTACTCTTTCCTCAACTTAATCTTTCTGATTCCTGTCCCCATTACTACACTGAAACTGCTTTTTTCAAAGTCAACAATTACTCTCATAATGCCAAATCTGGTACATCTTTTTGCTTTATCATCTTTTGGATCCTTCGGCACCACTCAATATTTGACCATACTGCGTTTTCAAACACTTTTTTCTTTTATCTTTGGAGGTACCTCAGGCTTTCCTTCGACTTCTTTGGATGATTCCTCTTGTCTCCTCTGTGGTTAGTTCATTTATTCATTCATTTTAAAAAATCTATTGAGCAACTACTTTGTTTCAAGCATTTTTGGTGGGATGAAACAAAACAAAATTCTTGTCTTTGTAGGTCTTATGTTCTAGTGAAAGGAGAAAATAAGCAAGTAAATATAAATATCACCGTAATAAGTTCTATGGATAAAAATTAAGCAGAGGAAGGGGGACAGGTAGTGATGGGGATGGGATTAGCACTATTATTTTAATTAAGGTGGCCAGTGAGGTCCTCACTGAATGAATGGCATTTGCATAGACATTAGAAGAACACGAGGGAGTCAGCCACAGAGGGTGAGGCATCCCAGGCCAAAGGAACACCTGCAAATGTCCTGACTCAGCACTGTGGTTAGCATGTCCCTTGACCTCTTGTTTGTTTATTCCTATCCTTTTATGTTCATTTTCAAATCAACTGCTTTTCACATTGAAAGTTTAATTAAAAACCCAAGAACAATGAATAATCCTTTGAAAACAAACATCTCATTTTGACAGTTTATCAGGTCATAAGGGAGCATGGCGGCTGATTCCTGCACAAAGGCTACTTACTACCTATCTTTTCAACGTTGATTCTGCAGGGCTCAGTTTCAGTCCCTTTCTCTCTGCACGCATCCCTTGGGTGAGTTTTTCCTCTCTGCACGCATGCCTTACGTGCACTTTTTCATTTCCAGTTTTATTTATTTATTTTTAAAATCTTTATTGTTGAAAGTATTATATATGTCCCCTTTCTTTCCCCATTGATCCCTTCTAGCCTGCCCGTCCCCAACTCAGGCCTTTACCACTCTATTATGTATAACATTATATATATGCTATACAACCATGCATACATAACCATGCATGCATATATAACCCATGCATATATAACCACTAGAGGCCCAATGCACAAAAAATTTGGTCACAGGTAGGTTCCCTTGGCCTGGCCGGCAATCAGGGCCTATTGGGCCCTTCCAGCTGCCAGTGGGGACTTCCTTTGTTCCACCCCTGGTGGTCAGCACACATCATAGCTTGTGATTAAACTCCCTGTCTCCTGGTTGAACTCCCCAGGGGTCACTTTGCACTATATATATATATATATATATATATATATATATATATATATATATATATACACACACACACACACACACACACACACACAAATTTTTTGGTTGATCACTTCCCAACCACTTGCCCTCCCCCTGTCTGAGATTATGCAGTTTGTTCTATGCTTCTTTGTCTCTGGATCTATTTTGTTTATCATTTCATTCTCATTTCCATTTTTAAATACTGTCTATATGCTGACAATGCTTAAGTTGACATGTTTAATTAAGGTCTTCTATGCTTCAGATACAAATATTGATATCTCCACTTGAGTATCTCAAAGTTACCACATCCAAAGATAACTATTATTTTAATTTAAAATTTTTATTGTTGACACTATTGCTGATGTCCCCCATTTCCTCCACCTTTGCCCACCTCCACCCATTCCCTACTTGCCCCCCTTCCTTGGCCCTCACCACACTATTGTCTGTGTCCATGGACTATGGATACATGTTCTTTAGCTAATCCCTTCACCTTCCTTTATCCTTAAATAATGATCCCCTCCTTTTTGACATTTTCCAGTCTGGAGAATTCTTTTTTATACCAATTTCCCCCAAACTTAACCCCATCTTCCCAACATTTTCTATCTTTGGAAAGAGCCATCTATTCAATTTCTCAAGCTCTAAGTCTAGTGTCCTCCTTGATTCCTTCACTTTACATATATCCCAAGTTCAACTCATTAATCTTTTAGACTTTTTGCCCAAAACATATCTTAAATCCATCCATCTCTATCTTTACTTCTCCCAACCTATGTGAAGCCACCAATATTAAGTGCCATATTCATGATATTCATAGCAGCTACATAATATAAAATAGTAGCCAAAGCCGGTTTGGCTCAGTGGTGGAGCGTCGGTCTGCAGACTGAAGGGTCCCAGGTTCGATTCCGGTCAAGGGCATGTACATTGGTTGTGGGCACATCTCCGGTGGGGGGTGTGCAAGAAGCAGCTGGTTGATGTTTCTCTCTCATAGCCGTTTCTAACTCTCTATATCTCTCCCTCTCTGTAAAAAAATCAATAAAAATATTTAAAAAAACACTGTATACAAAAAGAATAATAATATAAAATAGTAAAGGTGGATCTACACTGTATCATCACACAAACCTATATAACTGAATTTAATTTAAGATAAAACAAACCTCGTAAAAGGCTCATTATACATAAATAAATACGATGGCAAGTTTGATGTTTATAACTACTAGCTTGGTGTTTAGCTTACAGAACTGTATTTTATCTATGATATTGGATGTATTCCTATATCAGCTTACAATGTAAGAAGAGGCATATTTCAGGTTAAGAAATATTCAGAAAACTGGAAACCACTCAGTACTTTTACCAAAGTCACTTTAACGTCTATGATATTAACATTTTATGTGTTCTAAGATGAGGTTGACAATCCTGGACCATTCTCACTCTAGACTAGTTTATTAAATTATTAGATTCCTGGCTTTTACAGTGTAGATAGAGACTTTTCAGGAATAACTATTATTTTAATAGTGATTCATTGTGCTAAAACTTGGCATTTAAATTTATAAATAAGATCACAGCTGCCGACCTCTTTCAGTGAAGAAAATAACAAAAGGAGTTAGCAACTCATTCTGAGAGTCCACCTAAATCAATTAGGATGTTAAATCCATGCATAAAATAATGCTTAATAAAACTGCTTTAAAGGGGAAATTGTCTCACTTTAAATTGAATGAATACATAGGATGACACGAGGTTACTGGATTACTGCTATGAGGCTCTAAGACACCAGACTCAGGCATTGCTAATAGTTCAACAGTAATTGGAATATTAATAGGATGTGTCATTCTGATTATATAGAATATGCATCAGAGTATTTTACCTAACTCTTCTGGATTGATTGGAGAGTGGCTGAGAATAATCTGATTGTCGCTTCTCTCAGTCTGAGAGCCCCATTTCAGAATGCTTACTTGCAAATTCTATTTAAGGACATATTCAAAATAAAATCGATGCATTTGTAACCCAATTAGCTGGTATCTATTGATTCATATTCCAGATATTCAGATTGCATAGAATTCCTGTTTTCACTAACTCCCTGTAAATATTTTCTGGGTGGCATACTGGTTAATCCTCTGGTCTTTCTTCCCCAATGAACTGAGCTAACAACTACTGTAAGTCATTACTGGAGTACTGTCCACTCCAGTTTTCTCCTGGTCAATACATGTTAATGAGACTTCAAACTTCTATTTACCAGTAAATATCGGCCACATCCTGGGCTCCATACATCCTTACATAATGGGTTTAGTGTCTAAAAATAAAGAGAACCTTAACCTTTGAACCGTTGGCTGTTTACACTGCAGGGTATAAGTCAGAGGTCAAGGGTTCACTGGAGCCACACTGTAGACGTGTAACCCCTTCAGGCATGTGGACCCAGTCACCTGTTCTCCGTATGCCCAGCTTGAGGAAGGACAGGTGGCCTATCACTTTGCCACAAATTTACTCACCAGTTTTCTTATAAAAAGAAAAGAAAAAGAAGTCAGGCCATATGTTCTTTCAGCATTTTCCTGACTTAGAAAAATATTTGGAGTACATGTTATGCGTTTGAGAATGGTCATAGCTCTCTAATTACGTCAAGCACATTGGCTAACTTTGCTCTCAAAACAGTAAAATATTCCTTATACCGTGGAGACATGGCAAAGCTCAACGCCGAGGCTCTGAGGCAGATATCGGCTTAAAGATGTTAGAGGCTTTCAGACTGAGGCTCTGGCTCTCCGCGCTGGCTTGGGAGGTCATTGATTTACTCCTTCCTCAGAGGTGGAGCGAGAGGACCGGGGAGATGGGTTTAATTAATCTTGAATATCTCTGCAATTTAAGAATTGTAAGCCTGGAACAGTTCCTGTACTAACATGATTAGCAAATATTGACTTTTGAATACAATAATAATGTGTCATCTGAAACCCTTGATAAGTAACTTAAGTACTTCCTTAGCTTGCATCTTATTAAATTAGATGAGGTATGGTTGGGGCACATTACACAAAGACATTGAAATGAAAAATCAGACCTAAGGGCTTTAACATTGATTTTAAGAGAGCTAAAAGTCGCAAAGAAAACATACATGCTTCAGTTCTGTAACCTAGGAATGTGAGCTGTCTATTTTCTCTAGATGGATTTTTTAAAAGTATGTAATAATTTTCATGGTGCAACTGTAGTAAACATTCACAATTGGTGACCTTTTTGACAGCTGTAATCAATCATCAGATTATGTATGATGACCATATAATTTTAGTTTTATGGAAGGTTAACTTACACAGATTACGAACGTTTGATGTTAAAATACAGAAGAAAGAGCTGTGTCACACTAGTGTGCCTGGGAATACGGTCAGGGTAATCCACCCCACTCCCTTCATAAGGTTTAACTTAAAAATGTGTACAACAAGTCAGCTAGGAAAAGAGTTTAAAGATGTGATACCAGTCAGCTGCAACCTGACAAATCTCACAGTATTGATTGGTTTTCAAAGGCCGAATGGCATATGGACCCTACTTACAATAGAATTGGAATAAGGGGAGGAAAGCCACGGAGTGTCATCAAAGCAAATGGCCTGTGAATGTTGCTTCAAAGCTCGTCATCAGTTGCCAGGGTTTTTGGCCACACCGCTTCTCTGGAGGGGAGGGTCTGACAAAACGCACGGCTTGACAAGAAGATACCAGCTCAAATAGCAGGACACATTCATTCTTGCTTGATGCATGGAATTAATTAGGGGATTAACATCTCATGAAATGTTGCCGGCTTTTTATCCTTCTCCTTTAAAACAAAAACAAAACAGAAAACAGAACTAGGTCCCAGGCTTTTCTGTTCTCTAATGAAGTTAAAAAATGGACTTGTCTTTAAACGGTGCTCGAGTAAAAAGAACAATTAGAAATATTTTGCTAGCAGGTGATCTCTTTTAGGGATTAATTAGTTCAGGGGACAGTCTTTATCATACAACCTACCAGGGAGAATAGCGCCACAGTAGGCAGATCAGAAGGTGTCCAAGAATAGGCTTTGAACAATATCATGCACATGTTTTTGCATATCTCTACACATACATGTAGTACAAACATACAGGTGTGCATGTCCGCATCTTGACAGGTGTAGGCTGTAGAAATTTGCTCCGACTTCCTTGGAGATATTTATTCCCCCTTAGCCAGAATGATTCAACTTCTGCTGATTAGCGATCCATTAGTTAGCTTGAAGGCAGCCAACAGATTTTACTGATCATAATTTATCATTAAAGCAGAGAAATGCTTTCGGTATTTAAATAATGTATGCAGATAAATTCACTCATATTTTTTTAATTACCCACCTGTACCAACCTTGCAAGAATATGTTCACTACTCAAAGTTTGCTGTCTGAGGAAAATGTCAAAGTTAACCAAAAAAGGAAAGCCCTTCTCCGTGGTTGCATTGACTTCCACAAAATATCTGATATGTTTCTGGTTACATTGATAGTCCTTAAAAAACCTGAAATTATTTCCCCATTGGCCATTGAAGATGGTGGTCCTAACTTGCAAAATATGATCCCTCTCTCATTTCTTTAGCAAAGATTTCAGACTCAAGTAGGGGTGAATTGGAGTCCTCAGAGCTCACTGCAAAACTGCAGGGGGAAATGAGAATAGTCTCCTTCTATAATATTCCTATAGAGAAATATAAATAGAGAACAATCTAGAAACATGTCATATTTCTTAGGCTGCCCTAAAGTCAGATCTTCTCGCTGCTGCCACTGTACCGAGTCTGCCTAAGTGTAGCATTGAGGCATTTGGTAAATACTGCTTTATTGTGCTTCCTCCTCCCTCCCGGGCGTTCTGAAGAGATGAATAATAAGTGTGAACAGGAAGAACAAGTTTCCAGTCTTGTCAAATTAATTAGACTGGTGTAGACTGAAGTGAGTTTTGCTGTTAGGTAAGTTGAAAACATGTAAAGAAAACCATCCAAGCAATTTGAAAGGATTTGAAGAGAGCAAAACGTCCCCATGGATTTTTGTGTATTTGTGTGAGAGGTATTACATATGTGAATAATTGTGTTGGGTATCAATGTGTATCACAATCTGCATTGGCATACTAGTCCATGTGTTTATGCAACACATGCATGGCAGGCCAGTTGAAAAAGAGAAGCCACAATTCAAATAATACCCATTTAATTAAAAAATAAATAAACAGGAATAGAGCTGACCCTTCTACATACAGAAGTACACCTGGTTCTGCATCAGGTGAGCTTATTAAGAGATTCATGAGAGCAGAGGGAGCAATGCAATTTGATTGCTGTTTTACCAAGTTCCAGTTGGGTGCCTTGAGCCACAGGCCTCATATAAGTGAAGACACAGGAGAGAGAGAGAGAGAGAGAGAGAGAGAGAGAGAGAGAGAGAGAGAGAGAGAGAGAGAGAGAGAGAGAGAAGAGAGAGAGTTCCATGGGTAGCAAGGTGCTCTTCTGAATGCAGGAACTCTTGGGTCATTTGGGCTAATTTTAAATGACCTTTTGAGGTACATTTTCTTATATTTCATTCTGGAAAATTGATTTTGGTAATTGAAGTAATCAATTTGTATATCTATAGAGCATCGACTGCTTTGCACCACTTCCACTAAGCAGGCTGATCATGATGCAAATTGATGTTTTCATAGCCCTTTCCAAAGGGGCCGGCTGCAGCTGCCCTCTGCATCCCGGTCAAGAGAGGTAGTTTGCCCACACGAGCACATGACTGAGGTCCACTGAATTATTTTAAACCTTACTAAACCAAAGGATGTCCTGAATCGCCAATAAAGATTGGTACATGATTTTCTTTTTGCCAAGGACACAAGGACCTGAATCTGTGTTTCATTTATCCAGCCTTTCCCTAGACCTTCCTCCATCTCCTTTTTACAAAAGCAAACAAACAATCCATTTCTGTCTCCATGCATATCACTCTTTAACTCCATTTTTTTTCTTTTCACTAGTTCCTTTCCACTCTACCTAGCATTAACCAGTGTTGATGGACCACTTTCCAGGCTCTCTTCAGTCACAAGGATGAGAATCTATAATTATCAAAGGTCTTTCTTCTCTGCTGCTTAATATCCCATCCTGATGCATCTTGGGTAGAACCACACAGCCAAATCCAAACAGAATGCTTCCCCACCGTCAACTGATGTTCCCATGTCTTTTTATTTTTTTCTCCTTTTCTTCTCTCTCTCTAGCTCTCTTTTTTTATTCACAGGAGAGAGGAAGACAGACTGCCCTGCATCTGGGTCAGAATGCTGGGTTTGATTTCTCACGTAACCCATGAAAATGCCTCCTGCAACGTGACGACGGTAAAAACCATCCGGCTACTTGCTTTGGCAGGTGGCACCATGATAGCTCAAAGATCTCTTAACCTTTGGATGCCCCAAGGCCTGTTTTAACTACCTATGGGTACTCAACTGTCCTTCAGCCATAGGAGTGAGACATGTCATCTCCCAATGCAAGAAATCCGTGCCCGTGATGAGTAACTTCCCAATTAAAATTCATCACCAACAGCAGGCTTTATATCATTCCTGGACAACGTGAGTCATCTTTGGTGCTGGGAAATGCGCATCATAAACCTCCGTGGCTGTAGAATGTCTACTTTCACGAGAACTTGTTTTATATTAGTAAATAAAACATCATCTGACATTTTTGTCACTTCTTATGTCTAGGTGCTGACGAAAATAATGGGAATGCTCAGAGGTTATGGGACATTGTTTATCAAGGAGTGTAGGTGACGCCATGAAGTATAAGTAACACCATCCAGCTGGATGATTGATCCTCGCTGCATATTTTAAAGCCCCTTTCATTGCTTATCGAAACCTTTTAGGTAATGCACTCCTCTCAGATATCATTTTATGTTTGAAGAGCTTTATAATTCATAATGAAAAGTTGCTTAGTTACCCCAAGTGAGTCCACAGCTTCAATTATTCTCTGTGCAAATGGTCCGGCTCCATTTTGACCAATGTTTATGGTGTTTGGCAATTTTTCAGTAGCTACTTTGCTGTGATATGATTAATTTCTTGCGTAATACTCTGCTTAGCATGTGTGGGGCTGAAATAATCTTAGTAGACAGAAAGAAAATGAAAGACCTTGTGTGTTTCAGTTTGGAAAACATTTAAAATATCACATCACAATGCTAAGAGTGCCAAAAACAACACCAGCTAGGCTAGATAAAGACAAGCACAGGAGACATGGATGTGCCGATGGAACCCATCTTGAGACAGCCAGCTTTCCGCATTGTTTCATAGCCAGCGCGCTCTGCCTTAAGACATTGAGGCAGGCGGGAGAGGACAAACCCCCAGATTTATCAATGGGACTCAACTGCCAGGGAAATACTGACATGTCTTCATTGATATCTTTTCTTAAGGTTATTGTGGACCTCTTTCTTTAACAAAATTACATAAGACACATTCTCTTACTTATTAAGAGGCTACATATAAGGATTCTGGTATTCCTTATGTAGGAAGATGAGGGGCATACATATCTGTTGAATAAATGAATGATCTCATTCGTTCAGGAGCAGTATGTGTGGGATTAACTGTACCTCAGACCTTGGGAAAATGCTTATCTTCCCCTGTCCTTAGATGATTTTTGTTGCCCTGACACTCTGGAATTCTCATTTTCTCAGAGGTTGCTGAAATAGTCTCTATTTTCTTCAACACCTTGCCTTCTCTCTAAGCATTCAATGTGCCAATAGGTAGCTGTTCTTACCATACCCATTTTACAGAGGAAGCAAACTGAAGCCCAGAAGGATTGAATAATTTGACCAGGGTCACACAGCTAATAAGTGGCAAAGCCAAGATTAAAACCTATCAGACAGCTTTGTATAGATCTGTGCTCTCTTAACTACTATACAAAGCTGCCTTCTGTAATGGTAGCTGGCATTATTTTTATTATTATTATTATCATCATGGCCATCATCACTATTATTATCATTATTACTACAACCAGAGGCACATGGAAGACCTGATCTCAAGTGGAGATAAATGACCCATATGGTGCTAGTTGAATAGCATTACTGTGGAAGGCCAGCCCTTCCCTTTCATCCCAAAGCCTGTGACAGACATGGTCCCAAATGAGCAGCCCAGAGCTGATGCTGCAGAGCGCGACCTCAGTTCTGTTAAGTGATAAGTGTTCACGGATCCCAAGGGCTCAAGGCTGCTCTCGGCCATCGCATTTTCTTTCCTTCATTCCAAACACACACATACTTTTGCTATAGTGTTAAAATATGTCCTTTGTGAAGATCTTTATTCAATATGTTGTAGGGCAGCTTTTATTGTAAAATTAATTTACAGAGGAGAAGCATCTTTAAAACTACGAGTTAGCTCTTTTAGGTAGCCCTTCTTTACGTAGATGGCAGTAACAATTTTTTCTCCTGTTTAAAATGGAAATTGGCAGAGCTTTTCTGAGAGAGGATGACAATTTTTTCCTTTCTCAGAAGAAAATAATGTAAAATTATCATCATGGGGGACAGTGGGGGGGGGGGGAAGAGAGAGAGAGAGAGAGAGAGAGAGAGAGAGAGAGAGAGAGAGAGAGAGAGGGAGTCACCTGCTGGAGCCATCAGCTATGTTTATTTGAAAGAGAGCCTGGCTTTGTCAACTTTGCTCTACCCAACAGATGTCCCTGAAGTCAATGGGGAATCAGGGATTTCAAAGAATGTGGGAGTAAGCGTTTAGCTCAGCCAGATGAACAGAAGGAAAAAAGGGGAGTGGAAGTCTCAGATCAAAGTCTGTTGCTGAATTCAGAAAACAAAGGCCAATACAATCACAGAAGATTTTGATCTAATTCTTGGTGAAACAATACAAAACCCAACATCACATGCCTTCATTTTCTAAAGACTTAATCAGAAAAATAATTTAGTTAAAATTTCCATGATTGGCACTATAATTCATTTCTTATAAAGAGCTGGCCATAGCTATAAAACAATTGGAAAATCAGTTTAAAGTGGTGAAACATTTATGAAAGGTGTATATGAATATTTCTCTCCCTGCCCTCCCGCCACTGCCTGTTTATAGTATTTACAGATGTACACACACACAATATCTGTGATCTTCCAAGAGTGGATGGATCCTTCTATCGGGAACTTTGGGAAAGTAAAGGCGTTGTATCAACTCTCCACAGGAATTCATGGACTTACATTGAGACTAAATAAAATGTCCCTGGCAAATTTCATGACATTCTTCAAACACAAGGCACACTTATGCTTGATTCCTCCCCCCCACCCCCCCCAAAAAAAGCAATGGAATGAAGTTACATGATCAAATTTTTACTATCTAATTTTTTATTTTTTTTTTTATTGATTTCAGAGAAGAAAGGAGAGGGAGAGAGAGATAGAAACATCAATGATGTGAGGGACTCATTGATTGGCTGCCTCCTGCATGCTCCCTATTGGGGATTGAGCCCACATCCTGGCATGTGCCCTTGAACGAAATCGAACCTGGGACCTTTAAGTTCACAGGCTGATGCTCTATTCACTGAGTCAAACTGGCTATGGGTCAATATTTAATTTTAATTGTACTGGATTGCATAAGATGAGCAGTAGCATTTAGTTATCAAAAAGTACTGGGTGGGGGGAGGGAGGGATTAAGAAACAAAGGTAGAAAAAAGATTTTTTAAAAGTTGAAATCCCTAAAAGAGACTGCCATGTAGAGTTAGCATCAGGGAGGACTTTTCACATCTGAAATTCCAGCTACTTTCCCAGTTACAAGAAATAAGGTTATGTGCATATCTTAATAATTCAGTTCACTAAATTTTTTGTTTTTCCTTCCTCTCGTTCTAAAATAAGCTATTTTTCAAAAGTCAAATGTTACACACACACACACACACACACACACACACACACACACACAATGGGAAAAAGGAAAAGACACATGTATTGATAATCTGAGATTGATGATTTTTTTTTTTTTTTTTTTTTTTTTTAAGAATCGGTATGTCAAAAGCATATGTTATGCCTCATGGCCAGTATGGAAATGTCAGGGGTTTAATTGGCAGCTGTGAATAGCAGCACCTGCAAACAGCTCAGGGCTAGTTCCTGTGGTCTGGCAACATTCTTACTTTATGCTTTAAATAAAGGCTTACTCACTGGGACAGAAATAACTGACAATGGATGATTGATGATTGCCCATCACGCAATGGCTGACATCTACCATTCACCAGGTCCGTTTACGAGTACACGTCCAGACTTCATTAACGAGGGCATGACATCCCGGAGACGGCCTGCCGCAGATGGCGAGTCAGTAACCTAGTTCGGAACACCTAGAAGAGACCGAGTTTTGTTAACTTGAAAAAATACAGCACTGGGGATTCAGTATGCCCTGGGAAGATGACTTTCATAAATTCTCTTCTCTTTTTTTTCTGCTTGCTACGCTGCCTTTGTTTTCTGAGAGTTTGTTTGGCTCCATGTTCAGGATCAGGTTGCCTTTTATAATTTCTCTGGTTCTTACTCCAAACTGGCGTGCGTGTGAAAGATGTGATAGGAGAATATATTTCCAATTATTAATTTATAACACCCCGATGTCTGGGGACTATTTAGGTTTGAGTACAGTAATGTTTACCATTTCAATTAGAAAGGGCAAAGAAAGTGCAAAGAAATAAATCGACAGTGCAAACAGATGACTAACGTTCTTTCCACACCTGGACATCCATCAGCCCGCAGTGGGCCTCCGAGTACCGCCAAAAAAACACCAGCAAATGTGGTGGATTGGAAAGAGCACGGGTGTAACAAACCTTTCAAAATAAACACTGCTAAATGAGAGCAACCTTGCAGTGCTCAATAAAACCCCAAGTATCTCCGGGCTGGGATGTGGGAGCATGAGGCTAACACTCAGCTCTAATCCCCCCCTCTTGCTTCTCCCCAAGGTTTTTTCTCCCCATATTTAATCTTTTGCAGCACATAACTCTCTTGACTCTTTTTTTCTCTTCAATTGAAGTTGGATCTTCTCTGATGTACTTATAAATAAATCTTTTCAATTTTTAGTGATTAGACCATGGGTTTTTCTTATGCTCCTTTTTCTTTTTCTTTTTCTTTTTCTTTCTTTCTTTCTTTTTTTTGGGGGCGGGGGGGGGGTCCTACCTTTTGGACAACGATAGCCCCTTCCCTGCAGTTTTAAGGAAGTGATGAGTCATTGCCCTAAGTAATTGGATCTTCCCCTAGAATTTTGCTCAGGGGCTAATGCTCTGCAACCACTTATGAACTTAGTTCTCCCCATAGCGGTATTCTAAGGTGTTTCATTAACCACTCTTCAATAAAACTGCCAGTTGGTTTGTAGCCCTCTGTGAGCCCCACCATGTTGTCCTGGAGGAAAGAGGGTGGGCATAAGCACTAGCATTTCTGGATCAAGGGAAACAGAGCAACTGGAGTCACGTGGCATCTCTCTAGCCAACACAGTCGTGTCTGTGAGCAGCCAGTACTCACACCCAGCACTCTGGTGGCCTGCCCACTGGACTGTGTGGCTCAGAATGATCATGGACTGTATGGCACAGAACACCTGCTTGTTGTGGTTCTTGACCAATGTGCAACCACACCGAGAGAAAGTCCTAATTCAACCCAAACCATTTTGTGAGCACTGGGGAACAAGGATGGAGTTCCAAGCGTGTGCAAAAGGCTCTGTCAGTTGCCATGCAGTCCATTACCGCACAATAAGGGAGGTCTGCTTTGTCTCTGAAATTACCACCTTTGAATATGCATCCATCTAGTTGGCTTTCCAAATCATTTTTTTTTTTTTTTGCTATAAAATCTGCTGTCTCTCTTTCTGTTTAATTGCATTTAGCTTTACAGTCTCTCTCAGGAAGAACAGCTAATTATCATATATTTCAGCAGAGAGAGAGGCAGGTGTTAGCTAAAATGTAAGTCCTAGTTTTAGCCTTGACAATGCATGCCATTTAACCGGATCTAATGTAAAGTTACTCGACCAGAAAAGCATGATTTCGCGACCCTGTGTTTGGAGGGGATCACATGACAACAGATTTGAACTTTGAGGTTATAAAGTGATAATAATAACTGGCAATAGTAAGTGAAATGGTTGAGTTGTAGTCATGTGTACAAGAAAACCTGGTTCATTGCTAAATCTAAATGAATCAGACCTGGAAAGTGGCTGAGATCATTTGGATAAGCAATCAGACTCCTCAGGGTTGAACCTTGTCTATGCATTAGCTAGTTATGTGACCTTGGACAAGTCATTTAACGTCTCTACTTCTGTTTCTTTATCTGAAAATTGAGGAAATACCAATATTAACCTGTAGGTTTTCGTGAGGATTAGATGAGGGCGAGGTTATAAAACTCACCATAATACCAGGGACCTCGCTAAGTATACATAGTCTTATTTTTAGGTAATAGTTATATTACAAAAAGCTAAAATCTCTGGTGAAACAGCTGATATACTGAAGGCAGAGATGTGAGAATTATCCAGAAACAAATTCTCTGTTAACAAACGCTCACATTTCGGAACATATCTGAAACAAGTGCTTGCTCTTGGGATGAGTGGTTTCTTCTCAGTTTCCATAAATAGGGCACCTACAGTCAAAATATCCAGTCATTTTTTTTTTGAAAATACTGAAATTGTTCTGGTGTTTTTGTGTGTATGCATGAGTTCCTTGTAGGCTTGGAGATAGTAGGGGATAGTATCATGGAGACTGAAAAGCAGAGTGATTTACTAAACATTCGCCTTTCCAGCTGGTTGTTTTGGCTTGGGCCAGTTCTGGCCCAGCTCTGTTGACTGTAATTTCTGGGCTGTTCTCATGAAGCCTGCAGGTAGTTACCACTTTTGCCCAGGAATCTGCCAAGTACACTGGTGTATGATAAACCATGCCTCTTCCCATCACTGGAATGAAATAGAACATGCAGGCAGAACCTCATTATTAATTGGAAATTGTCATTTCTAGTGATAAGCAATCAGAAACAATTTTAAGACTACCTCTAATACACCCATGTATACCAGCTTTCCTTAAATGCTACATTGAGGTTCTTTGCTAAGGTTCAAAGTCATCCATGACTCCTTCTTCCATGCTCCTCTATATGTTATTCCCCGTGTACAGATCATCTCCCTCTTGTGACCCTGGCATGCTACTATTCACATTTTAAGATCCTGCTTAGGTTTACCTCTTCCTTTACTTCTCCAGAAAAAGGAAAAAAAAAGTCATTCCATTCTCCGGGTGATTTTTGTGCAGATACAAATGAGATTTGTATGCATTGCATTGTAAGGCATTTCATTGTTTTATATCTGTTTCCTTTTCTAGATTGTAAGTCTTTGAGTGCGGGGTCCCATTTCATTCATCTTTGAATCTTTGATCATTATCATGGCCTTTAGGTATACGATGTATTGTGAACAGAGTTCTTAGTGGTTTTATACTTACTCAAGAATTCCTTTAGACAACTATACGTGGTCAATAAAATCATATAGAATAACAGTCCTAGCTTAGGCAAAGGAAGCATTTATTGAGAAGCATGCCTCAGATTTAAATAATTCATCTGATGCCTTTGACAAAGCAACCCAAGAATATTTGCTTACCATCCCCACAAATTCCACAACTCGTCAAACCTTAATGAAATAGCTAGAATTGTGGCCATCGAACGGATGCTCACACTTGCAAACTTAAACACTATATCGATAATATCGATAATGACAGAATGATAAGCTTTGAGCTTTTCAGTCCTACATGGCTCAGTCCGTAAGATTGGAAAGTTGCTATGATCCTATTCTTTTGCAACCTAGTATATTTTATGCGAAATTGACTTTCTTCCTATTTTGGGGTGGGGGAGACCATCTAAAACAATTACTATACACAAAATAGCTAAAGTAATGAAGGAGCAAACTTTGAGGACTAGAGAACAAGCGTATGTCATCGCCTCGCAGATGAGTGCTGTTATTGCTGCATGGGGTCCCCATGCCCTCTACACCCAACCCCCTCGAGGCTTTCAGAGCAGAACAATTTCTCACCATTTTCATTAAGAACCATTATGTCCAGAGAACCATCACTTGGCTAGACCAGATTGTTCCTGGGCATAATATTTTTCAACATGAGAGCCAATGTTTCTTCAATCATTTTTTAAAAGGGAGAAAGTAGTTACTCTGAATGCCTGTAGAATGCAAATAAAGTGACTATGGACATTTGGGGAGCTCACACGTACTAAGTCCAAAGCAGCTTTCATTTAAAAAATTGAAAATTGGCAAGTGATCAATCAACACTGGCTTCTAATTGCTTTTAGTGTCTTGATAAAATAAAAATGCTATTTTAATGGCAGAGACGTTTTTCTTTGAAAAGACTGTGGAGCATGCTCACTAACGACAGGGGTGCTTTCCTCGGAGTACACAACCCACATGCTCAGTTGCATATGCATCTTCAGTGCTGGGCGGCATGCCTGTGATTGACATAAGGCATTTTAATTTAAAAAATGTTTTCCAAAGTGACTAAACATATGTTTATGCATTTTAGTTATTTCATGGTATTAGATGGAAAACACGCAAACTAAAAAAAAAACAAAAACAAACCCCACAACACACACACAAAAAAAAACACACACACACACACACACACAAAACAAAACAAAATAAAAAAACATGTTGACTGCATGGCCATACAATGGAATATAATGGAAACCAGATAGGAAAGGAGAGGTCTTGTGTCATTTCCTAGACAAGACAAAAAAAAAAAAAAAATCCCTGCAAAACCCTTTGACAATTCAGTCATGTTAAGGTTAGGAGACAATCCTGACATAAGAAAACACACTCCACATTAAGGCAGCAGAGTCCTTCTTAATCACAGCAGGACTAGACAGCCCCACAGCTGTGTCTGCTCTCTCTCAGAGTGATGTGTGGCCCTTGCTGGAGGGTGGCGTGAGCTCAGAAGGAATGTCAGCCCAGGGCCTTAATTGATTTCCTTCTGCCGGGGTGTCTGTGTGACAGTGTGGTTTTGCATTTGCTGGGAGGGAGGCAGCTTAGTGGGAGAGCCTTAGGTGTACAGCACCTTGACTTCACCAAATCACAAGGAAAAGCCAGACATCACTCTACTGAGAGCACGTGTGCGCATCCCTCCCTGGCAGAGCACCCTGCCTTCCTTTGGGGCCAGCGTTCAGCCTCATGGCCTGCCCTTTCTCACCCAGGAGGGGCTTATATATATTGTTTTGCTTTGTTTTATTTTTTTCTTTATTGATTAAAATATTACATATGTGCTCTTATCCCCTGATTACCTCCCCCCACTACACACTTATGCCCTCACCCCCCTGTTGTCTGTGTCCATTGCTTATGATTATATGCATGCATACAAGTCCTTTGGTTGATCTCTCCCCCTTAACCTCACCCTCCCCTACCTTCCCTCTGAGGTTTGATGGTCTGATCTATGCTTCTCTGTTGCTGGATCTGTTTTTGTTCACCAGTTTATGTTGTTCATTATATTCTACAAATGAGTGAGATCATGTGATATTCATCTTTCTCTGCGTGGCTTATTTCTCTTAGCATAATGCTCTCCAGTTCCATCCATGCTGCTGCAAGTGGCAAGAATTCCTTCTTTTTTTTTACAGCAGCGTGGTATGCCATTGTGTAGATGTACCACAGTTTTCCTGATGCAGAGTGCTTGGCCAAGACTACTTCTTGTGGAATGCCTTGATATAGCCCAAGATGGGGTCTGATGCTGAAAGGCTACAGACCAGCGATTTCCAACCAGTGTGGCCCAAGAAGTTTTAAAACATGCAATACCTGACTATTTAGTCAGGGGCACTGACCTCTTTTTCCTGTCAAAACAAACAAACAAACAAACAAACAAACAAAAAGGACAACAGCCAACACAACAACAGCCGTCCAGTGTGAACAAATCAAAAGTATACCTATTTTTATATTTGGTGAGCCTCAGAATTTTAGTAATTAATTATGTGTGCCATGAGATGAAAAAGGTTGAAATTGGCTGCTATAGACCATATCTTTATGCCTGTTGGCTCTAGGTGTTCTTTAACTGCCAGGATCAGCCCCTTTCCCCATTTTCTGTGGGAATGGAAGAGACAGACATCTGAAGGCTCTAACCGTAGTCATCCAAATGCCTAAAAAGAACATCGCTATGAAGATACATAGACCATAACCCATCAAGGGGGGCTGCAGCTTTTTACCCTGTACCCCCATTATTTATGGTAACTGGTGACATTAGATCTGTCTGCTTTGCCCTCTTATTCTGAACGACTGTGACATCAATGATTTGTCTACACCAGTGGTTCCCAATTCAACAGAAAGGAGCCTGGCATGGTGATAGCCTTTGGGGAGAGCGGCCAGCCGGAAAATTCTTGCAACCCTGTTATCAGATGTTAGTCAGATGGGGATTATTTTGCTGGAAGCTTGAAGTAGTAATGGCAGTGACAGCCGCTGAGAAACACCTTGGGGTTTGGAGGCGGTAAAGTTAAAAAATGACCATTGGGTAGTAAACTTGGTTAGGGCAGGAGCAACATTTTACTACACTTCCACTGAGTGACCAAGCAAAATGGTCCTCCAATTGGTTGACAAAATGGAAGTTTTTAAAATCAAGCCTCCCGTCCTTTCAAACGTAGCCCTCTGGCCTGGCAGTCTTGAAAGCCAGACTCTTGTTCCAACGTTGGGCAGCTCAGGAGTTTCCAAATCTTGGCATTTCCTTTTCACGCTGCCCCTGCGTCATTTTCCCCATCACACTGAAAGACGAGTGGGGGCAGGTTTTTTGAGATCATGAAACCCACCTTTACTGGCCCCCTTTACTGCTCTGTGAAATGATGTCACCAAAGTGACAAGATGATTTCTAAGGCTCCTTCTGTTCTAATGCAGACCATGCTATGATTCTGATTATCATTGTCTGTGATGCTTTCTCTTATTGTTTGGAGACATTTGAAGGAATGCATATCATATTATTTAGAAGCTGAGCATTACAATTCTCTTCAGACACATGTTTCTTTCACGTGGCGCACCATTTGCAAATGCCATTTGGGGCCAATTCTTTTCCTTGTTGGATCTGAGGTGTGTCAGAGGGGTTTGTCTCCAAATCCCCAGCGTGTGCGCGATCAAACCAAGGTCAGGGAGATTTAGAACTTACCTCAATGCATCATGATTATCGTCATCATCATCTTCATTTCGTCTTCATTTTTTTTCTCCCTTCAGATTTAATCTAGTAGGCCATGCTGACCTGGGTTAAGAATTTTTCAAATATAAATGGTCTAAATGTTACTTTACTTGGCAAAGCAAAGGCAGAGTAAGTAATTTTTAAAAAACGTCTTTTCAGACATACCTTATAAGGAGGCTTTTTTTTCTAGGGAGATTTGGACTCTCATTAATCTATTTCTCCTTTCAACAATAAAATAAAGAATGGAATGAGATGCTCTGAATGGAGAGTCCGGTGTGAACCTGATAACATGCTTTTGAAAAGTGGCTTACATTTGACATCAGTTAAGCTCGCTGAACCAGTGCATCTCAGGACTGCTGTGTGGGGCCTGGCCATCCCACTTTGGACACAAGTATGGGTTACTGCTTTCAAACGCCTCTCAAACCAGTTGGGAGGACAGAGGAATTCTTAGTGCAGTAAGTATTCAGTCATGTGCAGAACTATAAATATCCCTCCCCCTATCTTATTCAGCATGTACACAAAGACATTTTTGTGCAGTCTGCTTTCTCCTGAATCTAGATATATATTTATTTTAAAATGTTATTCTTTTTATATTTTACACATGGTACAAGGTACAGAAGTATAAAGTAAGCAATTTAGATATTTAAAATTTGACGTATTATCCTTTGTGCCCTCTGACACACATAATCATGGAGTCCAATTGCTTCTTATGTGAAGACTTTAATGACCTTAAGGTAATGGAAAGGGTGTGTTCCCAATAATCACAAGAACAATGGCAGTTAAAACAGCTAACTTACTACTTAAAAATAATCCATCCAAAGTAATAATTCAGAAGGTATTACCTTAATCACATTGCTTCACTGGTTGTGCTGATGTGCTTCTCATTAAATGTGTGTTTAGCAGAAGTGAGTTTATCCATACTATGGCAGATGCAGCCGAGAGATAAATGTCATTCATTTTTTTAAAAAAATATATTTTATTGATTTTTAACAGAGAGGAAGGGAGAGAGATAGAGAGCTAGAAACGTCGATGAGAGAGAAACATCGGCCAGCTGCCTCTTGCACACCCCCTACCGGGGATGTGCCCACAACCAATGTACATGCCCTTGACCGGAATCGAACCTGGGACCTTTCATTCCGCAGACCGACGCTCTACCACTGAGCCAAACCGGCTTCGGCTGAATGTCATTCTTGTGTCTCACTCAGTTGCATAAAATTTCTCAATCTCCCTGACACTCTTTACCCCACTGTCTCAAAACCATATTTGTAAAGTAAACCATGAACTAAACAGCTCTCTTCTGATTCCTTTAATAGAAGTGGGACCTGGTGCTGCTCAATCCATGAGCCATTGATTGACAAAGGGTCTATATGAAGCTAAGAGCTTAGCCCTTATTGAGACTAAAAGCTGGTGGTGAGCTGGCGACATTTCTTACACAATCATGTGCAAAGAGAAAATGTAATCAGCGAGCCAGCTATGATATAGATGCTTAGGCCTCATGACCAAAGATGCTGATTCAGTTGGTCCTGGGTAGAGCCCAGGGCCCTGTACCTTGAGCAATAGGCTCCAGTGTGATTCTAATGACAGCAGCAGTGCCCTACACTGTGAGCAGCAGCAGAGAGGGGCTTGCCATGACCTTCTTAGGTGAAAGGCTCTCCCTTGGACCTGCATCATTGTGCTTGAGGTCCAGGAACTCAATTCCTCATCCCAAGACCAAAAGGACATTGGAATCAATTGTCCTAGTTGCACTCAAGGTCTGGAGAGAAGTGATGTGTGTGAATTGATGAAGCAGAATGGCAGAACCAACTGGGGGATCTGGGTCCCTAGACAAACCACAGACCTCTCCCTTTGGCAGGAGGTCTTTCTGCACTAAATTATAGAGTGGAAGCACACAATAAATTAGCGAGCAAGGCAAAAGGAGACAGTGGGTGTCCACTTGTCAATCCTTTCTTATTCCCTGCCTGCTACTGCTGTTCAGCCCCTGGTCCACGTTACAGAGCTCTCTGCAAATTCCCTCTGGCTCACCATACTCTCATCATTCGGTGTCTTCTTCAGCAGGGTTGTCAGCGAGCCGTGACATTCTATTTATCTTTCAAGTCAAACTGTGGCGTTAAGAGTTCCTACTGTGGCAACATGGCACCAACAAAGGAAAAAAAAACACACAAAAAAACAAGTGCCAGGTGCCACTTCCAGGCGGACTTCTCCCTAGTTCCTCAGCTAAGGTTGTACAACTTCTACCTTCCATGTGAGGCAAACACAGCCCCACTGGCTCCCCAACAGCACTCAATGGTTAACCCACAGCAAGACAACTGCCGGCTGGCCTGCAAAGCAGATTCACTGAGGGAGGGGATTTATTTTTATCCATTTGGAAGCCTTTGGGAAAGGATCCTGGGATTGTTTTCTGTAGGTAGTAGACATCTTGCTGTATTTCTGCCCAAGCCCTATTTTGCTGATCCAGAATGTTAATAAAATAAAGGCGACTCAGAAATGATGTTCCAGGGTGGGGCTGAGAACAAGGCCTTTAAAAACGGCTTTGAATGTCATCTAAAAGGGCAATTCTAGGACTTCTATTACAGGAAGAGCAGAGATGAAAGTCTGACGTTTTCCACTCCTGGAACATTTCTCGGCTCAAATGCTCTTAGCTCTTTACTTTATAAATTCTCACTGTGCACCCAAATGAAGAGGAAACTCTTCATTTCCCTACCCCAGCAGTCTTTCTTAAGTAAGACTGCACTGAAGACTTAGCAATTACTTGGTTAGTTAGAAAATTTGGTAAGAATTATTCATCAATTTGATCAAATATTCATTATTCAAAACAACCATAGAGTTGCCAAATCTCCATTCCACTCTTTGCTTGACATGGCTTTCCCCAAGCGCATACGTACAAGACCGAACCGCTGAAGAGATTTGCCCGAGGTCACATCATAGTTCCCTGCCATTTTCTTTATTGTCTGCCCTCAAATCCTCTTTTTGTAGCGAGCAAAGGAAGGGAAATGACGCTGGCTTCCAAATTTCATTAGAAAAGCCTCCATTTAAAACAAAATGTATTTCATATTCTAATTGCAACCAGAACCAGCGAGGGCAGTGGCTTTCAACCTTGTGAGAACTGTGGGGCTGCTCTTGAGGGCAGCTGACTTCAATGAACCCCACTCCCCCCATCCAGCTTGCGGCTTACAGGGCATTTTCAAAAAATAGTTACACTGTGCAAAACACAAACACATTGAATGTCTATTTTTCTTTCTTTCTTTCTTTTTTTCTTTTTTTTTTTTTTTTGGCTAACAAAATATACATAATTTTCTTAACCAAAAAAAACAAAAAACAAAAAACACCACAATATAGTAATAGTTCTGTGTTATCATAGCAAAGTGTTTTGTTTTCCTTAAGGTCCAAGTTTGAGTCTGTATACTCAAAACTGAAAAACAAAAACACAACTGTTAATTAAAACCTGTGTTTTTTTTTTCCCCTTCCACCCAAACAAGGAGCTGTTGAATTCCACTGTTATTTTGTTGCACTGTTGTTGACTCAACCGTGCTTGCTTGCGGATGTAAACACAGCTTCTGTCCCTCCTGGAGAGGTGCAAAGGAGTTCAATGAACCTCCAATATGACAACTAACATTTATCAAATGCTTACCCCATGCCCAGCCCTGTGCCTGGCACTTTAAAACCATTAATTTAGGTAATCCTGCTGGGGGAGCAAGCATCATGATCTCCTTTTTACACGTGAAAAAGTAGGCTTAGAGAGGTCAAGAGCGTGCCCAAGTTCACCCGGCTGGGCAGTGGAGGGAGCAGTGCATCCAGGGCCCATGGCTTTCTCCTCCATACTGCACAGCACATGACGAGATACCTACTTTTATTCCCCCCAAACGTTTTGATAGCTCTTCTTTTCCAACATCATTTATCCCTTCATACCTTCCTCCACTTCTACACCCCTCCACCGCCACACACACACACACACACACACACACACACACCCTGCAGCCACCACACTGGTGTCCATGTCCATGAGTTCGTTCTCTCTCTCTCTCTCTCTCTCTTTAATTTTTTGCTCAATCCCTTACTTTTGATTTTCATTGAGGTTGTGAGGCTCCAAATCTTCTCTCTCACTACCACCTCTAGTTTAATAAAGGATACTTGGAAAATACTATTAAACATATGGAATTCTCTATTAAAATACTCCAATTAAATTCAAAATCTATTTACTCACACCCATGAAACTTGTAGAAAGTGCCCAGTTAGTGAGAAGTTATTATTGAGGTCTTTGAACTTTAATTGCTCCCAGGACTCTGAGCCACATGGGCAGAGCAAATAACACAATGGAGAGCAAAGTAGAGGTTCAGCAGAGACATTGCAGCTTTCTCTCCACTTCTTCCCTTTCCCCTGTTTGTAGGTTTTGCCTTATCAAACACGGCCAGAGGTCTGTCTCATAAGCAAAGAACAGAAAGCAAGGGAGCTGGGGTGGGCATCTTTCTGAAAATCTTGTCTCCAGGTCTAGAATTGAATATACCCACATGCCTCCAGGCTGATGCTTCTATTACCAGTACACACAGGAAAGACAGACACTCTAAGAAGAATACTGAACCCCTTTCTTGGCAGCAATAAGGCCGGTACTCTTGTTGGAATAGGCCATTGAGCCTTTCCCTTTCCTGTTAATGCACTCAGAAACTAGGTGGGTTTGGGTTTCTGGGAGGCACCAGCCCTCCTCCCTATCAACAACATGCACTTATGGAGCACCAGAAAATCTTGGGAGACAGACAGATCCCAAATCTTCTCCTGGAGCTGCAAATAAGGGGGTTCTTCTGATTAGACTGATTGCATTTACAATGGCCCATCTGGGACACTGGTTGTTTTTCTAAATGATTTCATTTTATTTATGTAGAATTGGAACTTTTTACCAACTATTCCCATGGCTGGTTCTAAGATTTTTCACAGACTTTGTCTCTGCACAGTTTCAAAAATGGAACTACATGTCTATCTATATATATAAAAGCCAAGCAACGGGAAGGACAGAACAAGCGAACCACCAGTCGCTATGACATGCACTGGGGAGGCCAACTGGCTGGATCAGAGCCCTGATCAACTCCCCCAAAATCACCTGTGGCCACTCCCCCTGGCCAGCCCCGCCCTTCCACAGCCCTCCCACCCCAATTGGGAGCAGAGCCAATAGCCAACCTCCCCCAGCAGCCCCAATTGGGGTTGGCTGACCAGACCCCACCCATGCACGAATTCCTGCATTGGGCCTCTAGTATTGTCTATATTTAATGATCTTAAATTTATGCATAGTGGTAAGAGACAGAATCATTTTCCTTTAACAAACAGGCATACTAACCAGAAGTCTTTTATTTTTAGATCTGAGTGAAAGAATAGTGGAAAGGTGCTTTTCAGAATGCACAAAGTAGGTGCAATATTTTTTTATTAGAGAAGTATATGATATGATTATAAAAGAAAATCTCAAAAGTAAGATTTCTATTTTAATTTCACCTTTGATATACAACTGTCCATATATACTCCGGGGGAGGGGGAAATACCATCATGATGTGTATCTTGTGTTTTTTTTTTAATTTAATAAAGGTAAGAGATCTTTTTAGACATTTTTTGATATGCATACAGACTATCTATATAGTTTCTGTATGCATAAATGTATTTGGATACATCTTCAGCTGAAGTAGCAACAGTGACCTCTAGTGTGTCTTTTTAATTTTCTCACTCTAACTTTAACTCATTGTTTTGTTAACCTCTAGGGCATTATTTAAGCAAAATTTTCCAGTTCACATTTGGTTTAATTTCTGTATTGACTCTATATACTGAGAACTGATTTTTAAGAGACTTTCTTTGATCCTGGTAATGTATGATAAAATAATTGTGCCTTCATTAATGACTATAATTATAGTACATAAAGCTGTCATTTACATGAATAATCACCCATCCTCGACCTCCCCCCCCCCCAAAAAAAAGGCCGGCATTATTTACAAGATGAATTCCACTTTGACTGAATAACTCTTTGAGTTCTCAGCCAAGAGCATCCACACCACACGAAGTCATGTATTGTTTGCAAAAGCGCTCATTTCTCTTTGACGAGACCTCCTAGTCCTTTCCATTACAATTAATTTGAGAGAAAAATCAAAGAATCTATCTGAGCGGCAAAACCTGATTTTGGTATTTCAGTATTTTGGGTTTTGTCCTAAATGTGTGCTGATGTCAGGGCAGAACCCACAAGAATTCAGATCTGCGGCTCTGGCAGTTTGTGTCAGCACTTCTAGTCCAAATTCCTCTTTTCAGGAGTTTATAACATTGCAATAAAACTTGTTATGGGCTGGAACTTGCATACGGGAGCCTGGGCTAACATTGTAAAGTACTTTGAAGGATCTCTCTCTCTCTCTCTCTCTCTCTCTCTCTCTCTCTCTCTCTCTCTTTCTAAGCAAGTGTCAGATGGTATTGGCTTTCCCTTGGCCTGCCTGTTAGAGGCAATTGAAAAGAGGCCCTACCTACTCCATGGTAAACTCTTTTAGGATGAGTTGGAAAGGAAAAAAGAAAAGGCTATAAAGGAGTAGATGTTTCCTGCAAATGAAGGAGGCCCTTAAAATTGCAATTGTTGGAAAACATCCTCGAGGGTAGGAGAGGGGGATATGAAAAGGTTTTCAAGATTGTTTTCTATAATTGGGTGATCTTTGGTGCCCCACAACAGCTGGGCTTGCTGGCAAACAAGAAGCTGCATGTGGAAAACATGCTCCAATCTGTGTAAACGAAGCGAGGCATAAAAATAAGCATCATCCCCAGGTTCAAAACAAAATGAAACAAACAGAGCTCAGGCCCCTGGAGAATCAGGCAGGCGAGTATGAGTGTGGATGAGTAAATCTGTTTTGTAATGTAGCATATTTAAAATATCCAAGATATGCTAATATTGGTATGTAATACCTACATTATCAGGCATGCCTCCCTTGCTATTGTCTTTTTTTGTTATTGCCCATAAGAGCCTTGTCTCAATGACAATTCTGAGACAACACCTATCCAAAGGAAGAACAAGTGAGTCAGTGAATTGATGAATCCCATAAGAGGAAATTAATTAGAGCTGATACAGCTCAATCAAGAATTTCGGAGTCGGAAGGAGCTGTAAAGTGCTACTTGACCAACCTTCCTGACTTACAAGTGAATAAGGCCTAACATGTCTACTGATCCGTGGTCAGAGCTAATGTCCAGCTAGAACACACAGTATATTCTCACAGGTTGTTTGTGACCAGCATGTGTTCTAATCAGATAGTACGTAGTCTGTGCTGACCAATGGTTCCTGGAGGTTTTCTAATATCACCCATGCTGGTGGTCACATAGTGAGTTTGTGAGCTAAGTCATGGGTTTCCTCTGCCAGTTATCCAAAATTGTCCAGATTCCGAATTGTATAGCTTGGCAGATGTACAGCAGCCTCCATTTAATGGTTTTGCTAGATTAGACCCACCCCACTAGCCACTGCTCTCTATTCACTGCATAAAACTAGATTTTTGGTGGTGAGGATATAGCATATACAGACATCCAATTCTGATATGATACACCTGAAATTCATATAATGCTATTAACCAATGTTAGCTCCATAAGTGTGATGGGAAAGAAACAAAAATGGCTGCAGGATGAGTGCTGATGGCCACTCACAGTGGAACCGTGTGCCCACCAAGAACCAATGGACTCTGGAGTTTGTTTCAAATATTTCCAAACCTGCCTGTGTCATTGTACTTTTTAATATATCATCAGACATAATCGGAATATAGAAAGGATTATATCTATGAAAAATTAAACTAAGTACTTTGGAAATATTTGATAAAGGTGAATTTTTAATAAAATAGGCTGCTGAAATAGAAGTGGGTAAGACAACCGTAAAAGATTAGAAAAAGCTGCAAAAAACCGAACAGCTTCTTGGCAGTTGAATTGCTTTGTAAGTATCATTACATTTTCTCAGAGAAACCCCAAACTGGAAATTGTAGAAATGCATTCTGAATCTGGTTTATACAAGAAAGATGCCCTGGGCCTGGCTGGCATGGCTCAGTTGTTGAGTGCCAACCTATGAACCAGGAGGTCACGGATCAATTCCTGATCAGGGCACATGCCTAGTTTGTAGACTCAATTCCCAGTCGGGGGCTTATAGGAAGCAGCCAATCAACGATTCTCATCATCGATGTTTCTCTCTCTCTCTCCCTCTCCCTTCCTCTCTAAAATCAATAACAAAAATATTTTTTTAAAAAATAAGAAAAGAAAGAGAAAGATACCCTGGGACTCCAAAGAGGATCCTAACATGAACAGCAGACTCACACCGGCATCCACAGAGGTGAAATGAATGTGCATTAAAATAGACATTTCAGTATACCACTATTTAAAGTCATTCCCCAGTTCAACAAACTTTGAGTTAATTGATTAACAAGTGGTCTTATGTCTGATAAGAGGGCTCTTCCACTACTTTTAAATCTGCCACCTCGGGAGGTTCGCAGAGAGAACCTCCTGGTCTTCAATTCTGGGTGCAGGAGGCAGGGGTTAGGGTGAAGGACCAAGGTAATGCAAGTGGTGACACTTTGAGGAGAAAACGATGATATATCTGGATAGGTCCCTGACAAATGATACAGATTTAGAAGGCAACAGGCAAACATTGGTCAATGCATAATAAGAGGAAATTCACATATGAATGACTTAGAACTCACTTGGAGAACAAATGTGTTGCTCTTAGCGGGAGTGCATATAAACACATACACAGCTTCCTTCTGGGCAGTCTGTTCCCTGCTTCATCTTCCCACTTCCGGAGTATTTAGGGTCAGGAAAAGGCAGTTGTGTCTAGGCAGGTTATTTGCAAGGTTGTTTTATGTCTCCCTTTTATCTGCCTCTGCAGCTGCAGGATAGTTCCCTGGGTCAGATTTGCCAGGATCTTATTCTCCCAGCCATTAATCGGCGAGGTCTCTCCCATTATCCTCCTTTAGTGTGTTCATAAAAATGTTTTGAGTCCCTGCAATTGGAGGCATGTAATTCTAGATATGGCCTTGACTGTCCTAACAGAGTCACCACTGTATCTGCTAAAGATATAATTTGATTGATTGGAGCACAGTTCTTCTGCTAAAACCATTTGGGCTTTAAAAAGCTTGAGTTCAGGATAGGATAGTGTTCAGTTTGCATCCTCTGGCTTTTGTCAATTTGTGTCAGACTTTAATGTAATCTTTCCTTTTCAGTATAAATAACATGGAAGGTCTCCCTTTTAAAACAACTAAGGAAATGGAGTTTTATTTTTAAATCAAAGAAACTAATCTACCAGGAAGGAGAGCTTTCCCTTAATTTCTCTTTTGAATTCATGGTTTTAGTGCTTCTGCTTCCCTTACTTAAAGAAAATAGTAAAGATTTGTTTTTAGAGATTTTTGAATTTTTTCTGATTATTTTGACATATCTCTATTTAAATGTTATTATTTTGAGGAAGAAGAAAAATATTAATAGAAAAATGATAAAAGATCAATTTAAGCATCTCATATCAAAGGTAGATTTTTTTAAAAATTTAAATAACAATGTCACTTTATCCAAAGGAAAGAAACACTAACACTGTAGTGCCAAAATAAAGAGAGAGAGAGATGTTTGCCACAGTATTGTTTAAACTAATGAGAAAATTCAAAAGAACACAAATGTTTCTTAATAGGGAATTGGTCAAATAAAAATGACAAACTAGCAATGCAATGATTGAAAGGATGATGTTAATAATATCCATTGACATTATATCTCCATGATTTTTTGAGTGGAAAAAAAAAGTTTAGAAAATAAGAAACAGGATATGATCTTGTTTACATAAAATTACATATGTACCTCTGCATATATACTTATATGCATGTATGAATATATATGTATGTATATCTATCTATTTATATACCTACCTATCCATAAAGAGGAAGAGAGAAATTTGAAAGAAAAGTAGACACCAAAATGGTAATAGTGCCTAACTTTGGGTGATGGTATTTAGATTCCCCTTCTTCTACTTCTTCTTATTATTATTATTTTATCTATAAAAGAAATGAAAGCTTCTTGAAAAAATGTAAAGGGCACCAGTTGAGGAACACTCAAAGCACATTAGGGTAGAAACTGCTGGTTGGCTGACCCAGTATTTACTCCCAACCCCCATCTCAATTAGTACCTTCCACCATTGAGACTGGAAAAGGAAAATACTTTCCCAGCTTCCTTTGTCAGTAGGCATGGCCACCCTACCTAATAATAGAGTAATATGCAAATTAACCATCACTCCACTATTCCCACCAGCCACGCCCACTAGCCAATTAGAGTGAGTATGCAAATTAACTCAACAAAGGTAGTGGAAGAGGTGGGTGGGAGGGTGGTGGAAGAGGTGGGAGTGGCAGGAGGGAAGCCCACCAGAAGTCTTGCAAGAACATTCCTGTAACAGGTCCCTAGTGTGACATAATTCTGATGATAAGGCAAAAGTAAAAATATGTTGGGGTCAGGAAATCCAAGAAACTTGACTTGATTGTCTAGTGACTCAGCAGCATCACATATCAGGCATAAGGGAAACCCAAGATTATCCCAGAGATGCCAGTCTTGGAAACATCAGGTCCTGAAATTAAGGCAAGCAGCCTTCTATCGCCAGCCTTTTTGCTGTGAGAGTACAGCTAACCTTTGTATTTATTTTGTCAGCTATTCAAACATTTGCAACTTAAATCATTCATAATTGCTTAAGAAAGAAAAATGAAATTACCTTCAATCCCTCCACCAATCCAATTGTCCAGAGTTCACTGTCCAGGGCAGCATTTTAACCCCACTCTCTCTTAATATCTCTGTGCATTAATATATCTGCATATATATGTAAATATAGTCGTATACCTTGCTTTCTAAAAATAGAACTAGATATTTAAATTACTCTATGACTTGTTTTATTTAAATAAAAAGTAAAAGAATGGGTAACATTTTTTTGGTTCATACAACTTAATTATACTTTAAAAAGTGTTTTTATTGATTTTAGAAAGGAAGAAAGAGAAATGTTGATGCGAGAGAAAAATATCGCTCAGCTTCCTCTCATATGCATCCCAACCAGGGATCAAACCTGCCACCTGTGTATGTGCCCTGACCAGGAAATGAACTGGCAATCTTTCAGTGCAGGGCACGATGCTGAGCCACACCTGTCAGGACAATCATATTCTTTCTAAACAGTATTATTTCGATATAATACTATCATTCAATTCACCCATTTAAAGTGTACAATTCAATGATTTCTTAAAATATATAAACACAGCCATATAATCATCATCGCAACTGATTTTGGAACATTTTCATTATCCTCTCCACCCTCAAGAAAACCACATAACCATTAGCAGTCATTTCCATTTCCCCCAGTCCTCCAGCCCCGGAGCAACAATTGTTTTATTCTTTAATGACTGCTTAGTTTTCTGTAGTTGGACTGAATATAATTTAACCATTTCTTTACTGATAACTACTTAGTTCATTTGCAATTTTTCACCATTGAAAATAATGCTGTGATGAACAACCTTATATATTCTCTCCTTCGCACTTTATTATATTGCTTCGCGTATGCTACTTGCCTATATTCCAGCTTTAGAATGGGCGAAGGGATTATTTATTTCTACTAAGAAATGCAAGCCATGGCCGGCAGAAGGTGCATGGAAGCTGTGTGTTGAAGCACAGGTTGCATGAGCCCACAGGAGGAGTGCCTTTGTGCAATGGGTCTATCCAGAGGGCCATCATGTTACAGATGGCCTATCACCACAGGGCATCTTCCAGTTCCACCAAGGCTGGTCCTGAAGCAGAAAGTAGCTGAAGGTGGAGAGTTTGGGGAGTGTTTGCAGATGTCGTGGGGTATTGCAGGCCATGCTAGAAAGTTTGGATTTTATTTTGAGTGTGACAGAAAGCCACTAAAATCTTTGAGGCAGGGAAATAATATGACCTGATTTGTATTTAAAAGATGAAATAGAGAAGGGCCGGAAACCGGGATGCCAGGACACAGGCTTTATTGAAGAGAAGAGTAGCACTGCCGACTGCTCCCAGAGAGAGAGAATGGAAGAGAACAAGGGCCAGGATACAGGCACTTTTTAAGGGGAGAATAAGGGATGGGGCTTAGGGCACTCAGTACACGCTGATTGGTGGTTTCTTGTAAGGCCTATGATTAGGGACTTAGGGACTTAGGAATGGGGGGTGTGGAGGCTTAGCATATTTGGCAGGTGCTGATTGGTGGTTCAGTGCTCAGGAATGTCTGGTCGCAGGTGGGGTTTATGTCTGTCCATCAACTGGAAGAAGGGGGGATCAGTATTTTGTAGAGACTACTCTGGGGACTGCATGAAGAACTGACTGCAGGTCAGGAAAAGTGAATGGAGATCTGTCAGGAGGCTATTGTGGTGGGCCTGGTGAGAGACTGATTTAATTGAAGGAAGCTCAGAATTTAGAAGGAGAGATAAAGTCAATGTAAGTTACTATGATAGGTACTAAAAAAGTGGCATACATCATAAAACAATCCCACAAGAGTCACATAAAATGCTGTTGAACTTTAGAGTTGGAAGGGGTTATTTTCAGCAATGGTCAGGCAAAGGCCTTGTGATTAAAGACTGTAGTTGTGACATGGAATTTTTGGACTGGAACCCAGATTCTTTGTCCACTCGAGTTGAAGATGATATAGCAAAGGTGGAAATTTATTAAAGAACAAGTACAGACTTCCACATGGGGAGGGGGAAGAGACCAGCAGAATGGACTCCCACATGAGGAGGGGGAAAGGATCCCACTAGTTCCTTTTCCCTGTGACTTATAAAGGCTGCAGATCCTGGTGCCTTGATATCCCCTCTGATTGATCACTATTCCCTTGGACTGGTTACTATAGTAACTCCTGAGCTCAATGGTAAAATCTCACATGGGACATGTGATGTTCTCACCCCCTCCTTCCTTATTGTTTCCTATTCCCTTTGGGCTTTCTTCTTCTCCTTCTGGATGAAGGGCTTCCTTCTCTTTATTTTATAAATATAGACCTTTTGCTGTTCCCAGCTCCCTCATTCTATGAAAATGTACCTATTGCAGCTTTTCAGTTCCCTAATCTTGGGAATATATCTTTTGCTGCTCTGCAGCCCTGCGCTTCTTCTTGGTGTCCTTGATTTCTAAAATTGCCCCAAACCTGTCTTTTTCACCCCTACAAATTCCTGTTTCACTTGGACCCTGAAGAATGGGTAGAAAAGGACTTATGAAAGTAGGAAAAGGGTTAGGGTTGGAAGGTAGATAAAGGCACTCAGGAGGGAGACACTTCTTATAACCTATAATATTTACTGCTCATTCCTTAGGTACTGCCACTAAGCAAGGCCATTGGAAAGGAGAAGCTCCAGCCTCAGAGTGGGGTTCAAGGTTCTGAAAAAGTGGATTTCTAGCCTGGTTAGTGCCCCATACTTCACTGTCTTCTAAGTAAGGCATTCCATTAAACCCTGAGAGTGGGCTCAATGGTGGCCCATGGATGTGTAGACATGCCTCATTTGATTGCACTTCCCTGTATTTTGCTTTACAGATGTTTCATCTTTTACAAATTTAAAGACAAGACTATTTACCAGCAAAAAGATTATGACTTTGTTGTGATACTTGATTTATCTCGAAGGTCTGCCAGGAAACACGCAGTATATCTAAGGTTTGCCTGTATTCACTCCCTAATTACCAGAACCTGTGATTATTGTCTTACACTGCAAAAGCTTGAATATAACCTTATATGACAAAATATATGAATAAGGATCTTGACTGGAGGAATTTTTCCTGGATTATCTGGGTGGATCCTAAATGCAATCACATGTATCCTTCTAAGGCAGATGCAGAGATGTGAGGCAGACTCACAGACACACAGGATTCTTTGGCAATGTGAGGATGGAGGCAGACATCAGAACACAAGCTCAGGAACACTGGCAGCCACCAGAAGTTGGATGAGGTGAGGACCACATTCTCCTCTACTGCCTCGGAGGAAATGTGGCTCTGCTGATTTCAGTTCAGCCACACTGATCTCTAATTTCTGGCCTTCAGAACTGTGAGATAATATAATTGTTTTAAGCTACCAAGTGTGTGTGGTTATTTGTTATAACAGCCACAAGAACATAAGACAGTCACATATATACTGAGTGGCCAGATTATTATGATCTCTGGACGCATAATAATCTGGCCACTCAGAGGCCCTGTGCATTCAACCAGTGCATGAATTCATTCATGAGTAGAGCCTGGCCAGCTTGGCCAGGGGGAGGGGACATGGACGGTTGGCCGGCCTGCCTGCTGGTCAAACTCCTGGTTGAGGGGACAATTTGCATATTAGCCTTTTATTATATAGGATATACACTGAGTGGCCAGATTATTATGCATTCATCGATTATAAAATCTGGCCACTCAGTGTATGTCATAGGTGCATGCGCTCCATGGAAAAGTTTGAGATGCACTGGCTTGTTATGCCACCCGAATCAGGGGAAATAGTTGCATATTTTACAAAAACTCTTTAGAATCACAATGCCTTAACTTTGGGAGGCACTGCAGCGCCACGTCAGGTGGGAGAAAATCTATATGAGTTCGGACAGGAGGCTAATTTAGTGCCAGTGCAATGATAACCTTAAAGACACCACTGCCTTTTCCATCCAAAGCCACTGGAGATTTTTGTTGAATTTGAAGTCCATCTTAATTGTGTCACCTTGAACAAGTCATCTGAGACTCTCCATCTCAACATTCATCTCTAAAATGGAGAAACTGGTTTTCACTTCAAAAGTTGGATTTGAATATTAAAGAAAATAATGTATGTCAAATGCATTATGTAAATTGTAACAGGTTATGAATTCAGCAGCATTATTATTGTTTTCTGTGAATGAGACCTTGAAGATTTCAGGCTGAAAAGACAAATGAGATCCTAGGTTGGATGCCTGTTGCCTCACTGACTTTTTGTGAAGATGAAACAAGTGCAAAGTCATTACTGCCAATTATGAGAGCAGATCAGGGGACAAATATTATGTGAAACAACTCACTTCATCCTTAGATCAACTCTTGGGGATAGATATTATAACCCTTATTTTACTGAAAAAAAATGACTATATTTTGGAGGGTACATAGTAGGTACCCAGTAAATTGTAGCTGATACTAAATTTGGTTGCCTTTGGATCCTGCAATTTCTGCCCCAGTTTTACACAAGATCTTTTCATTGCTCAAAGCAAATGAAAAAGAGCCATAATATGAATTAAATGTTCATCTTTCTATTTTTTTTTCTGTAAAGCTCATTTAAATTTTAATAAATACCTACAACCAGGCAGAAGCTTCTACTGCTGACTGCCTAGTTCTTGAGGTGGGTAAATTAACAGAACCAAAGAACTCTGTATTGTAGTTTCTTCAACTTCTGTGAAGCTTCCAGAGGAGAATTATGCCTGTCTTCTTAACCTCTAGAAGCATTCCTCAAACTTCCCTTTCTTTAAGTATGCAAGAGGAAAGGCCCCAGGCAAGTATAGCCATTGCCCACACTTTGTAAGTTAATTATCATCTTAAGTAGTTGGGGATCCTTGGATTTCTTTCAGGGCCTCTCTAGACAGTGTCTTGGAACTGCATCAATTATCTCAGTAATCCCTTTTATTATTCATGTTCAAAATACCCACTTAATGGAAGTTAAATTCCAACCTCACATCAAGTCAAATGACCTGTGTATAGGAGAGAGGTTTGGATTTCCTGGTTTTGAAGTAAACATTGGGCTGTAGTTTGGTGCTCCATGATTCATAGGGGACCTGGGAAGTACATTTTGGCACGATGGGTGCTTTTTTTTTAACAGATAGAACACAGAAGAGGTCTTCAGTAAAATGCACTATCAATTTATAAGAAAAAATATACCTTGTTAATGCACTTCAAGAAAAATACATTTATTATGTTATTAACAATAATAATAAGAAGGAACTCAGATTCTAACACTGGGGGTAATGTTAGGTGTCTGTTTATGTGTGAGAGGTAGGAGGAGGTAAGAGAAAGAAAGGGCACTAACAAGAGGAATGGCAAATAATAATGGGGGGAAGGGGGGAAGAGCAGCAATGACCAAAAACAATGATACCCCAAGGCATAAGAGGTTGGAGACAAAAGATCCAGTGAGTAGGGAGACCTTGTATCAACTGGTAAAATTTTGGCAGGCTTTATGAAGAACTCACTCAAAGGCATTTGTGTTGCCTCTGAAAGAGGGGGAGGGTATTTAGTGGAAGGTAAAGAGAGCATGTACTCAATAAAGAGAATCTTATAAGTGAAAGTAGGAGAGCACATAGGAAAATATAAAGCCACTCAAGGGTTTTTTCAATTGTATGATTCAGGGATTAATATACAGATCATTATATATGGGTAATTATTCATTTAATTCAGGGATAGGCAGGCAGACCAGAACTTGCTCATGGAAAAGGCTTTAAAAATTCCAGTGTAGAGACACATGTGCATCAGGGATTCATTGAATAAAAAGTAAATTGTCTGTGAGATTAAACTCAAATTTAAAGGTGGAGCCAGTTGGCACAATGCCCACAGGGGCATTAACAAAGTGAGTTATAACCTGGGCAAAATCCTTTCCCTAGAACTTTCTAGCTCGCAGCACCACTGTAATAATTAAACTATGGCACTGACCCTAATGAAATGGAATTTTTGGACTAGAACCTGGATTCTTTGACCGTGGGAGTCGACGAATAAGTCTGCAGACGGAAGGTGGTATTGAAAGGGCAGGATGGGGCGGGGCTAACTCCTGACTCCATTTTATACTGTGGGGCAGGGCGGAGCTATCCTCCATTTTGTGTAACTGGACCCTAGCCCTCACCCAACCAATCAGGGTCAGCCAAAGCAGTGACATCACCACCCCTAAAAAACCCCTTGACCTGTTGAAGCCCGGGTTCTTCTGCCACGCCAATGTCGGTATAAGTGGGACAGAGCCCATGCTAGCATGGAATTCAGGCTTTCTACAATTACTTCGGACTCATGAAATCTGGGCATAACAGTATAGCAAAGGTGGAAATTTATTGAAAAATAAGTACAGCTCCCACATGGGAGAGGCAAAGAATCCCACTGACTTCCTTATTTCATGATTTATAAAGGCTGTAGTTCCTAAGTCCTAATATCCCCTCTGATTGGTCAATTTCCCTTTGAATTGGTTACTATAGTGACTCCTAAACTCAAAGGTCAAACACCCCCTGGGACATCATTCTTTTCTTTCTGTTTATTCCTTCTTTATTTTGTAAATATAGACCTTTTTTGCTACTTCCAGCTCCCTTGCTCCCTTATCTTATGTAAATGCAACTGTTGTTGCTCTCTGAACCTGGCTTTCCAGTGTCCTGGAGATGTGCCTGTTGCTGCTTCTTGTCTTGTGGAAATGTAACTGCACCTGGCTTCCTTGTGTTATGGAGATGTACCTTCTCCCAATCTGTAACCCTGTGATTTTCCTTGGATCCCAATTCTAAAAATTCCCTAAACCTGCCTATATCTTGTTTCACTGAAATTCCTGTTTCACTAACACATAAGGAGCTCAAGGCTGCATTGTCCAGTTCCTCTTTGCTTCAAAGACAGTTTTCCTGCTATAGAGACTGAGAAAGTGACTTGCCTACAGTCATACTGCTTATAAGTGGCAACATAAGGACTATAACCTGAGTTCTTGGCTTTGGGCAGCGATCCCTCTCTCCACTCAGCAGTCACCTCACCCTGCCTGTTCTAAACAAGAATTTGAGCTCATCTCGCAATATCTGAGTAGAGATGGCTCTAGAAGAGAAGTGTCTTACCTGGCCCAATTGACCAATCAGTAGGGGGATTGGCCCGATTGACCAATCCCTAGAAGGGTCAGAAAGTAAGGTCCTGATATCATCTCAAAAAATTCTCTCTTTCTGATCTGACCCCACCATTATAGTGATTCTTACATTTATTATTAAAAACCCTCAAAAATATTGTTAAAAATTCACATAACTTTGGAGAATAATACATTAGGTAATTATTAGCTATTGGTCCCTTAGAATTGAAAGATGAAGCAGAGAGGGGCCAGGGACTGGGATGTCAGGAAACAGGTTTTATTGGTGGAGAATATCACTGCCGGCTGCCTTCCAGAGGGGAAGAGAGCGAGGGCTAGGGTTCAGGCACCTTTTAAGGGGGGGAAAGAAAGGTGATGGGGCTTAGGGCACTTAGCACACGCTGATTGGTGGTTTCATGTAAGGCATATGATTAGGGACCTAAGAATCGGGGGCTTAAGGTATTTGGCAGGTGCTGATTGGTGGTTCAGTGCTCAGGAATGTCTGGCTGCAGGTGGAGTTTACGTCCTTCTCCTTCCATCAGTTGGAGGAAAGGAGGATCTATCAAGAATGACTAAGCCTATCAGATATTTTTGTAGTGGTAGCTGGCTGGGGAGAATGTAATAAACAGAGAAATGAATTTTAAATATCTTTGACAGCAAAATCTGTTTTCAAAAATATTCTGAAACTTTTATTTAATAACATCTATCTATTATGAAGTCCATCAGTTAAATCAATGGAGTTGAATCAAATATTTTTTAGCTGGGGGTTGGAAACACAGCAGCAGTCTCAGGATGTCCTAATGTTTAAATTAGGTGGCTGTCCAGTTCCTAAAGGGTCACAATATAGCCAGTTCTAGAAAATTCAGACTGACAAACCAATTGTCAGACCAGGGTCTCCTAACTGGTTGCATACATCAAAGAAGGCTCATATGGTTGTCCACTGGGAAGGGAGATTATGAGTGTTAATGTCATTTTTAAAAATTTCTGGTTTTGTATACATTTAATATATAACTTATATATGTATGTAACATAAATAATCTGAGGCCTTTTCCAGGGTAGAAAAAGACCTGGATAGAGACATGAAGGGCCCAGCAGAGTCAGATTTAAGCTTGTGGGGCTTGAAGCTTATAGAATTTTGGGGGTCTGTCTTTAAGAAAAGGAGTATGAACTTATGACTTGTAAAATTCAGTATGAACAGAATGCATATTTAGGATGAGAACAGAAATCAGAACACATTACTGGAGATTTAGAGATTTGGTGTGTTTTTTCTCCTTCTGAGATATCTTATGTAATTTATTAGAATCATAACATAGAAAGGATTCTTAGTTGCTGCCTGGCTTCTCCTTCCCACCTATAAGTCCCAGAAACATCTATCATTGACAGGGGCTCAAATGAATAAAAGATTCAAATCCATGTGTGCCCACTAGCTACTTAGGGATTGGAGAAGAGAATGGGGGTGGCAGGGAGGCCTCAGTCTTGCTTTGAGATGAAGGGAGAAAGGGCTTATAGACATATCAGTCAAGGACCTTTCTAGAACTGGTAGATGCCCATACTGTTTTGCATACATTAAATTGTTTCACCCATTTTTGAGTTAAAAAGAACATGGTATGGGCAGTGCCATCAAAAGATTGGAGTCGGGCAGAATGAGTTCCAGTTCTAGTGTGGCCATTGTCCCTAACACCACATCTCACTGTTGGTCACCTGTTCCCATTCAGCTGTACTGCTTGGTGATCGTAAGACTGAGTGTGGACAAATTACCTCTCTTGCTAATGCCAAGTTTCCTCATCCATGAAACAGAGATAACAGGAGGACCTATCTCACTCTCACAGATCTTCAGAGAGGCAGGGAAGGACAGAGAGCAGCACTGAAGGACAGGAGATGCTATAAGCTTAGTGTTGCGAGCACCTGTACCAGTTTCTGTTCAATCCTTTCCACGGTGTCAGAACCCCACTCCTTCCCTTGATTCTCTCAGTGTTTGCTGATTAGTTGAGACTGATTGCGTTTGTGCCCCTGAATTTTCACAACACCTTGTGTTTATGGGTAGAGAACACTTCTCCAAAGTGCTCCTCACTTTCAGAAAAGCCTGCCCCCTGAATCCCCCTACTGTGTCTTTGGGTGAGAACTACATGACCTCCTCACGACCTTTCCAACATTCACCCATCCCTTAAGTGCTTTTCATGTGCGTTGCAGAACAACTGAGTAGAATGTGTTTGTTTCAAAGAAAAAGGAAAAAGTGTCCAGTTCAGAAATTGACATAAGAGTAAAAGCAAAGTATCCATTAGGGAGAATACATGGAGTAATAGAAAGGGCATGGCTTTCTTCTTTTAGTTACTTATTTTTGTATCAGGACTTCATAATTGTAATTCTGCTTTCCCAATGTTAGCTGTGCGACTTTGAGCAACTTAAACTTTCCGAGTTTTTGCCTCCTTATTCATAATGTGGGGGGGGGGGGGGGGGGGGGAAATCCCATCACATCTATAGAGTAATTGGGGGAATTAAATACATTATGTAATGTAAATAAAGTACTTAGCACAGGGCCTGCCTTAGATAAACTGTCTTTTTACAAAAGAAAAGTAAAATACAAGTACAGGAAATCCTCAAGACTTTTTGAGTAAGCACTGAGTTAAAACAATGGGATTGAAACCTGTCTTTTCTATGTAAATGAACACATAATAAAGCATGCATAACACTTTCCAAAATGTGAGCTAAAAATTGAACTGAAGAAGAAAAAACACTCACGTACACTTAATTTCACTTATTAAAGGGATTCCTTAAAAATAAAAAAATAAAAATAAATAAAAATAAAAAAGGAGACTGTGCTGAATATGGGTAGAAAACAGCCAGAATTATCCCCTAAGGGCATGTGCTGTGTCCGACTCCTGGGGCTCCTGGAGGCTGGGACAGAAGCCGAGGTCTCCAACTGGAGAACATTGGGAAATACCCACTCAAAACTCCTCTGCAATGTAGTATAATATGTATGTTGTCTGTAATAGGGCTCCAAGGAGAAAAGTCAGAAGGCTTTCTTTAAGTGTGAAGATTTCATGTTTGAAGAACCATTTATGAATCATAGTCCTCTTTTTAAAATATATGTATATTTTATTCATTTCTGACAGGTTCTCCCTCTCTCCCAATTGGTAGGTGGAGTTATGATGTTACTGGAGTCTACCACCAAGACACGCCAGAGACATTGAACCACCAATCAGCATGTGCCAAATGCCCTGGGGCCCTTCTCCTGCCCTGGTCCCAACCCCTTCCTGTTCCTTCCCTTAAAAGGACTCTGTACCCATGCATGTGTCACTGTCTCTTCCAGTCTGCAGGAGGCAGTCCAGTTGGGTCTCTCCTTCTTCTCCTCCCCGTCCTGTTTTCCTGGTTTCTCTACCTCCTCCGTAAGGAATCTAGCTCATTATGCGGAATAAACCTCCCCTTTAATATGTCTTGGTCTCCAATTCCCGTTTTCTGAGCCTCGAACTTTACAATTTCAAATAAGAAGGGGGAATATATAAATTTATTATGAGAAAGAATCATTGATTGGCTGCCTCCTGCATGCCCCACACTGGGGATCAAGCCCACAACAAGGGCATATGCCCTGACTGGGAATCGAACATGACCTCCTTGTTCATAGGTCCGTGCTCAACCACTAAGCAACACAGGCTGGGCATAGTCTACTCTTATTAGCATTTTAAATCATTGGGTCAATGGCGAAACATAGTTACCAGAGATTTTACAGTTAGCTTTTTCACTTTCCTTGAGTTTTATGCCAATTTGGCAACCAGAAAACATTGGAATATGCATGCTGACCTGGAGGCTATAAAATACATCCTCCCAAAGATTGGCAGAAGATGCAAAAATACTGGTTAAAAAAAAAAAAAAAAAGGCTCAGTAAACTTGAAGAGTTTATAGTCATTTTAATTGCATCCAAATGTAGCTTAGTCATTTTAAGGGCTAAGGATTTTATGGAAGATAGTAAAAGTAAAAAAAAGTTTTGTGTTTTTTTTTGTGTTTTTTTTTTTACATCCAAGTAATCTGATTTTCTGATTTTCAAGGATTAGATGGAATCAGGAGGTAAGGAAACATTAGGTGGCAAATTTAGGAATGTGAAATTGTCTGATGTGAAGATTCCTATGGGTAGAGAACAAATTGCAACCTTTCTTTTTCATGATTCTATACCAAAATGCTAACAATTGATCCCCTGAGTTAAAAGAAAAATAATGGGGCTCATTCTCTCTCTTCTGATTAGTTGATATTTATTACATTGTAAGCTGGAATACATAAAGGAGTGGGGTAGGAATGAGTGGAGAAAACAATAGAATGAAAAGAGGTGAGGCAGATAGAAGGAAATGAGAAAAGTGAGCTTAGTAAGAAAGTGGAATAGGAAGAATATGGATTTCAGGTTTACTGTTTTGGATTTTCAAGTGTACAAGCTAATTAGTATTTTTAGCTTCTATTGACATCCTAGGGATATACATAAATAGTCTTAATTCTAAAATAACTATTGCACAAGGAGCAAGGACTACAGAATTATTATATATATAAAAGATTGCTGACATAGGTGGCAAATACCACATGAAACCTGGACAGGCTGAATTTGTTTAATATCTGCCAGATTTATAGGCAGACATAACAGTTTCTTCAAGTGTTATCCATGCAATTGTGAATGCCTTAATTCCTTATGCATGGGAAAAGAATAAAAAACTTGCAAGTAATTTTAAGGATGAAATAACTCAAGCCCTTGGATTACCTAAGGTTATATATTCTTGGATGTCCATCAGCTAGTTTCTAAAATACTATGCTACAACACTTTGGCTTCATTTAGTTATTAGCAATAAAATAAAATAACATAACCCTTCCTTTAAAGTAAATATATTCATGGGGATGACTGAAGTATAGAGCAAGATAAGTATTTGGTTAAATGTTTATATGACTCTGATATACAATGAACACTACTTTGGAGTCCTTTCAGCTCTGTCACATTATAAGAAATCACTATTCCATAGAATACTTTACAATTAGAGTTTTCCTTTACATGACCCACTCCTTAATGGACATTTAGTTGTACTAGAAAATTAAAAAAGGAAATAAAATCAATAATATCCAACTCCTTTTCTTTTGAGATTTCTACCCAAGTCTCCAAATAAATTTACTTGTCTTTATGTATGTGCAAAGATTCAAATATACTATCTACCTTGTGGAGAAAGACAGGGTGGAGCAAAAGTAGTTTTACAGTTGTGAGTAGGCAAAACACAGAATTTATTCCTGTATTATTATTCATTAATCATCGCATTCTTTTTCATACAAACAAGTTTTGCCCCACTCTTTTTGAAACAGGGGCCAATGTCCAAAATTGGGGTAAAAAAATTATAAACATTGCATGTTATTAACCAATGCAATCTTAAAATACCTTAGTGAGAGGTAAAACCTTGGACTTTGGATAAAATTCAAAGTCCTTACCCTGACATATAGGGTACCCATGACCTTGCCCTAACCTATGCCTCCATCTATTGTAAACAGTCCTGCAACATGCACATATCATCCGCTCCAGGAAATCTTGTTCAGGTAAGGTTCCCATTGCCCAGCCTATCTTGAGCACTCTTCTCCTGTTCACTTTGTTCAGGCTCATATTTACTTAGCTTGCCTTTGTGTTTCCTTCTCTACCTTCAAAAGTCAGCTCCTTCAGAACCAGTGCCAATATCACATTCTGCAATTTCCCTGATAGATTCCATGTGAAGTTATCTCTCCTTCCCTCCCAGTTTTTATATTTCTCATCAGTGTAATTCATTTGGAAGGAGACAAAGAAGGAACCACTTATTTCCTTGCCATATCTCTCTCTTCATCATTCTCTGTGTAGTTATGCCTTGTCTCACCAGGCTACTTTAAGCATTTCAACATGAAGAAGCACGTTCCTCACTGATCAACTCAATTGACTAGCTGTGCCTACACAGAGAAAGAGTCCAAAATATGTTCATGTATGATCTGGAGAGTACTCTTGTCATAGACTTACAGTGTAGCTATGTCAGAAAATACAATCAGCAGCCCATAGGACTGTAACTCACCAGACAGGAAGCACAATCAATTAGATAGAAATGATCTACTAAACAAGCAGATACAGACTTTCATAATTCTTTAACATTTTTTTTTTAGGTCAATAAAAGCCTTCTGGAAAGACATAAAATCCATTGTAGTTTGTACACTTACAGCTTATTGTAAGCCACTTATTGGCACTATATAGATACGTTGCTGTTTCATGTTGCACTGAGAATTTTAAACCAAAGATATGATTGCAATTACTAGCTTGTGTTTGTAAAATCAGAAACATATTAGTAATGGTAATTTTACTTTGGGCATTTCTTTGAAGGATCCAAGACTTGCTTACCATATGCCACTCTAATTAATACAGCTTATTTCTGTTGACTAAGGTTTTAATTTGTTTGTTTTCTAAGTTTTATTTCTGGATTTATTTCAGTGGACTAATAAGAAAGGAGATTTAAAAAATAAGCCACGACTACACTAGACAGCAAGAGGATGCATGAATGCATGTAGGCACCAGACTTGTTTCACCACTCACTGCCTTTTCCAAACCAGCATTCCCTCCACTCCTCTGTCTCCATGGATTTACCTTGGTTTCTTGACTCTCCAAGGAAACTTGGTGCTCATCACTTTCCAAGTCAAAAGATTTGGCCTTGGCACAAAGTTCTCAATCTATCATCAGGTCGTTGTTGGACTCTGGTTCCAGCTTTTCTTAACGGTGCACTTTACCAGGCAGCTTTTTCATACATCATTAAACAGCAACTATAACACTTGTGCCCTCTTTCTGATTTACAGTAGATAGTAATGTTTAAGATCACATTTAACGCCACATGCTCTTCGCCACTTGAGCAATCTTGTAGGAATGAATTGTCAATAGTACCTCTAAATGAAAGCCCCCCCTGGGGCTCAAAAGGTAAGTCTGGTCTTTCAGAGGAGGTACAATAATAATGCTAGATAATGAATTTATTTATGAATCTGAATTTGGGGTCTCCTTTTCTTTCTCTTAGTGACTTCAGCATCTAAACTTTAAGAATTGTATAAAAAGCAAGTTAAAAAAGTGACTGCAGCCGAAACCGGTTTGGCTCAATGGATAGAGCGTCGGCTTGGGGACTGAAGGGACCTGGGTTCGATTCCGGTCAAGGGCATGTACCTTGGTTGCGGGCATATCCCCAGTAGGGGGTGTGCAAGAGGCAGCTGATTGATGACTCTCTCTCATCGATGTTTCTAACTCTCTATCTCTCTCCCTTCCTCTCTGTACAAAAATCAATAATATATATATATATTTTAAAAAGTGACTGCATTTTTTAATGATGGATCTAAATTCATTTCAGTCAACATTTATTGAGAGCGTCATCTATGAGAGAAGTAAGGAAGTAGCAAACACATGGACACTGCCTTCACGGAGTCTGAAAACAATCAGAGGAGAGATAGGGATGGGGAGAAACATGTACAAAAAAGTATATAACGACACCCACCTTTTGGCAGATGCTTGTAGCTGCATACTAGAGAAATCACCCCAGGTTCATACTTCTAAGAACTTACTATGTTGAAATCATTTGGAAATATAGCTGTCACCCCTGGTAGACTGGAAGTTACCAGAGGAGAGAGGTTGTTTTACTCATTTTTGTTTTGTCATGCCCAGAACAGTTTCTGAAACTGAAAAATGTATGTTGAACTAACTCGATCATGTTGGTGTGTGGAATGAAAGGGAAAAGAGCATGGAAGGTCTGATGTGGGATGCTTGAGAAGCATAAAATACTTGCTTCAATGCAAAGAAATTGGTATTTTCTTTTTAATTTTTTTTTTTGGTCTACAAAATACATAACAGAAAGCGGAGAGCACATTCTACGAAGAAAAGCATTCTCATTATTCTCTTTCAATCATAAAACTGAAGGACGAAGGCAACTAGCTGCAAAGTTACACAACGTTGCATCCTGTTTTTTTTCATTGAAATGGTACACGCTACTCACAGAAGCATTTTTCTACTCTTGTATAAGGCCTTAGTCTACCCCTACCGCAAACTTCTGGGAATATGGAGAGAGTACCAGCAGCCACATGGGAAGTGGCATTTGTCATGATCATGTATGTAAAAACAGTTCTGCTAGAATTTTTCAGGTAGGTGAGGTTGTAGTTTGAAATATCCCAATAACACCTTCCAAATTTTTACTCTATATGTATTGGTTGGGCTGAAATGAGAGTAACTGAAGATGGAAACTTCAGAAGGCTTAGACAATTTTGGTGATCTAGGGGAAGGGACATGTTTCCCAAAGATCCATGGATTCTGTGCCAGGATAGACACCTCTCATGGATTTCCAGTAAACTCTCTTTAAAAGCACTCTGAAAGCAAAAATTGGGGGTTTACAGGCAAGTAAATTTTCCCTGAAGTCTCATGTTTTATTTTCTCATGAATTTTGCCTTTTATCCACCTTATATTCACATGCAGTCCAATATGTATTCTCCACTCCCCTCTGACTTTTTTTTATCATATGCTGATTTAATGGCTCCTGTGATATCTTATTCTTGCTCAGTTTGAGCAACAGAGCTTTAAAACATAAGTTATGAGAGCAGACATTTCACTTTCCTGTAGTATTTCGTTTCAGGCTTTCTCCCCTGAGGCTAGATGGCCAATAATCATGCCCAACAATTGCGCACATTTATAAACTAAACTTCACATTTCTGCTTTCTAAATTGAATGGCTGCCATTTATTAGTGAGTACAACCAATATTTATTGAGCATCTACAGTATGCAAAGTACTTAGCTGGGCCTCTGCTATGTGAAGGTATGAATCACAGTATCAAAATGAACAATCATGGCTTTCTCCCACAGGCTCAGGACAGAGAATATCCTAGACAAAAGTATTGGGGTCCCACCATCAGCTGGGGACTTTTGAAGCCACATAGCTTTGGTGGTAGAAAAACTTAGTCCCACTCCAAGCTGTGCTCAGAAAAATAAAAAAATATAGACCTAATTCTCAAAGAATGGGGCAGAGTGTGTATATATATATATATATATATATATATATATATATATATAATACCTTCATTCAAGCACAATTTCATTAATTTTCCCAGGTGATTAACTTTATAGAGTTGTGGTTAGTGACATATATTTTTCCTTTGGCACTCCTGGGAATATCTGAAATATAATCTCCTACCATAAATTTATTATAGGAAGTTTGATGAACAAAAAATAAATACTGCAAATGTCCCCAGCAGAGTTCCATGAAGGAAGAATGTTCATATATTGCTTTTACCCCAGTGTCTTTGTGGCTTCATAAATATGTATGTATAGTACATAGAAAATTCCTGAAATGTCTTGGCCTACCTCAGTTGATAAAAATACTTAATGTACTTGAAAAATCTGGGAATGTGCTACTTAATTCATGTTTTGCGGTTCCGTTCCATGAGAAACTAATAGTGGCCTCTTGGGTCCTTTTTATGGTTGGCAACCAAACAAGCATGGAATGTTTGCAACATGACAAGCCCTATGGTGGGAAGAGTGGAAGACACAAGGGTAGGTAAGGCTATTGTGGAACCTTCTTTTGTGGAGCTGCCTGCTTAGCAGGAGAAGACAACCATACATATCAGTAGCTCCAGCCTACCGTGCCAGGATAACATAAGTATTCCACAGGCTTGGTGTCACCAAAAATCAGGGATTATAACCATCTATAAGGATTGCAGGTTGTTTTACAAATTAAAGATTTGGAATATATATACTAGAGGCCCAGAAAATTCATGCATGGGTAGGGTCCCTAGGCCTGGCCAATTGGTGCTTTCTGGCTGCTGGCTGGGGCCTTTCTTCATTCTGCACCACACCCTGGTGGTCAGTGCACATCATAGTGAGTGATTGAACTCCTGGTAGGTAAACAATTTGCATATTAGCATATTAGCATTTTATTATATAGGATATATATATACAATATATATATAAAATCATTATATTGTCCTCCTAGAACTAATACAATGTTATATCTCAAGTAAGAACAAAGATAACATTTCAAAGGTGGGGTGGGGGTAATGTTTAGAGAATAGCATTCCAGCAGATAGGAAGTGGTGGGCAGAGACATTTGGGCAAGAGAACTCAGGATGCATTTTGGAAATGACAAGCCATTCCTTGGACTATCTGGAAGGGTAAATGAGAGCTAACAGAGCACCTGCACGGCTGAACAAGGGATTAAGAAGAGTATTGAGCTGTGTTGCAGAGAGAAAGCCCCACTATCATGATGTGCATTGTGGAGGTCAACTTTACATGATTGGTCTGCTACAGTATATCCAGGTGGCCCAAGGAGCCTAGAGATTCCCTCCTCTCCTTTGAATCACTTAGCTAGCACTGGCTGTTGATTTATGAAGAGATTCCTCAAAACATGAAGGACTCCATAAGCAGTAAGACTGGCCAGGGAACTTTACAGGATTGTCATATTCCAACTGTGAATTCTCTCCCCAGGTGCACAGAGCTGAAAAAGATTGAGAACTATTATATGTCTGGAAGGGGTAGCTTCAAAATGAAGACACTTTAGGATTTTCAGAATAGTATTTATTTTTTTCCTTCATGTAATAAAATATTAGGGATAAATAAAAAAAATCCATCTCTCTGCCCAGATTTTTATCTCTTGTCTTCCTCTTGGCTTTTTAAAGTTTTCTCCACCAAAAACAACAACAACAATAACACACACACACACACACACAAAAAAAAACCAACAAACAAACAAACAAACAAAAAACAAAAAAAACCCTACAAAACAAAACAAAACAAAAAAACATCTATTGAACAAGGCATTATACGGACCACCTAGAACTGGGGAGACTAGAGAAGATGCGGCACTGACACAGAAGGAGAAAGTGGGATGGGTTCTGTAAATCTCCAGAAAATGTAAACATTTGCTGGATGGTGAAAAGTGGCCCCTACACAAGATGCAGAAGAATCCCACTGAAGCAAGCTTCTGGGTTTAAAACCGGGTGTGATACTTTTGAACCTCTGCACCTTCCACTTGGCCCTGGGCTGCTGTACATTGTGTCATCTTACTCCCCTGGTTATCCTAGAAGCAGAGAAAGAATCACTTTCAAACACGAATTTTTATTGTTTTCATCACACTAGATTCCATTGAGCTATTAAAAAAAAAAGACTTTCTTTTATGAAATTTCTCCTAGAAAACAATGGATATAAGATAAGAGGAAATGACCTCAGGCAAGTAAAAAAATACTGGTACAGCTCTAAAAAACTTTCTAGAAATTTCTCAGGACTTTTGTGTTCTGTCAAACTTCAACCATGTTCATTCTTCTTTCTCTGTCTTCAGGCAACAAGACTGTGGGATGGTTTGCTTCTTATCTAATGTTTCTCATCCTGAATGAGAGCAGGTCCATTCCTCCCTCATCTAGACAACTGTCATAACAGGGATGGGACCCAGACTTCTATAAACAACTCCCTACCCCTGCTCAAAACAATAGCAGCAGCAGCAGCCACTTAACCTTGAGAAGAGACCAATATGTTGTTTTCTGCCATTTGAAAATCATAAAGCAGTGTCTCTGTCCCAGCTGCTTTCTAAACCATAAGCAATTGCAGTGTTTCTTTGTGGGGTGGGTGGGGGTGGTGATGGTGGTGGTGGGGAGCAGAGGGTGAACCAGAGAGTCTAGCAGAAGGCTGTATAGGGATGGAGAAAGATCCTAAATCATTGTTTGAACTTTGTCTTCAGTTAGCTCCTCTCCTTCCTCTTTTCTCTGGAAAAGGAGCTAGCAGGTGGCATGCTATGCAGCAAACCAGCAGCAGGCCAGTTACAGCTGTTCATGTTTGGCAAACAAATGTTTCATTTTGGAATTTGTCATGAGCCAGCTCCACGGAGTGGGGGCTGTTGTGTGCACTGAGGAAGCAGAACATGTCCATGGACACCAATACTCCAAGTCTCCTCATGGAGAAGCACAAAGTCAAGTCCAATGCCACCCCTGGAGGCCTCCCACGCACCACCCCAGGCCTTGGCAGAGGAAGAGAGCCCAAGGAGAGAAGATCCCTTTCTTGTGAGGATTAGTAGCCATGAACATAGGGAAGTGACTCACCAGGTTTCCCACGTTCACTGCCTCTTTTGCAGAGAAATGGAATTTTGACCCGAGATGGATTCTGCAGGCATCTCATCACACCTTCAGGGAAGTTCAAGTTCTCCGGGAGCTCACTTCTCTAGCCCAGCTCCTAGGAGACCATCTGATCCTGTGGAAGAAGCTCTAAGTTAATGTCACGGACTGCAGGGTGGGTTTAATTCCTCTCATTTTGGGCTGCTGATATATCGGCGCCTCCATTGCTCCATCTATATGATTGAGCAGCTTCCCGCCCTTTAGATTCCTCTAATATCTATAAAAGTGATACAAAATAAAAGTTAGCTCCATTTTTTTTTATTTGAAAAGGCCACATCTAAAGTGAAGTCAACTGAGAAAGGTCTAATAGCAATATCACTTGGAATCAGTACAAACAACTTTAGCAATGTTACCCCAGAGGAGGCTAAAGAAAGGTGAGAAAACCTTTGCATCTGAAATCTACACAACTGGGAAGCACACATAACGACTGGCTCCATGGGATCCTATGATCTGAATATTTGTGTCCCTCAAAGATGGGGAGGGGTCTTGGGAGGTACTTAAGTCATAAAAGTGTAGTGTCTTATAAAAGAGTCTCTAGAGAGATCCCTAGCTCCTTCTAACCATGTGAGGATACAATTAGAAGGTGCTATCTATGAACCAGAAAGTGGGTCCTCCCTAAGCACAGAATCTGTTGGAGCCATGAACTTGGACTTTCCAGCCTCCAGAACTGTGAGAAATAAATTTCCATGGTTTATAAGCTACTGAATTTATGGTACTACCTCAGCTTGAAGGGACTAAGACATGGTTGAAAGGGGCAGGAGACTCTTTCTTCCATTTCTCCATTATGAGAAACATAAACATGTAAGTTGCTGTGAGGATGCGTCAAGAAGGCCACCTTCTGCACATGTCATGTGATACATGATGGAGAGGAAGAGGGTGGAGCTGCTTCCAAATGGATCCAATCTTCTCCTTTTACATCCACTTCACAGTCTGATGATAACTGAGGCCCATAATGAGGACAGAATTTCAATAAAGTAATTTCTGTGGCATCAAATAATGAATTACTTTCAGGAGAGTTGAAGCACATGGCATAAATCTAAGCTTCAACTGGGATGTGCTTTGCCACCTTTAAAAGTAACCAACATATCTCAACTAACCAGAGAAATCCTTAGTTATTTTAGAGAAATGAAAATAGATGTTTTTGCATACCAGTAAGAAAATCTCAAGTAGCAATCTTAGGATACTACTGCATTGTACCACACATCTGCAAGAAAGTTGAAAAAGGTAATCCAGTAATCAATTATAATTAGTATCCAAGATATTTGATGATGAAAGTTAGGATTTTTGAATATGTATAAATGTGCACAGAAGTTTTTATTTTTTAAATCCAGACACCCAGTTTAAATGACTGTTCTGTGAATTTCTACTGGTCATAGTCTAATCCTCCTTCTCCAGTTGCTGGTTTTGTAAAATGTCTGTATGATGTAATCACAACAGTGAGTACTGATGAGAAGCAGCTGTCAATGTCGGATCCCAGCCTCTTGGTAGACATTCCACAAAATATCATATCTGGAATGAATTTCTTGGGGCCTCTCTTATCTATAGCGTTTGTCAAGCAAGAAGAGAAATTTTGAGTCACCTGATTACAAATCAGAGTCAGCATGTTTGTGAATTTTGTGTCAACTCCCATGTCTTGAAGAATATATGTTCTGTGGGACTGCATAGGGGTAAATTGTTGAGTTTAAGTAGATGGTTAGCCAAATAAATGCAAAAGTGAAAAGGTGGTTTCTTTCTTTTTTATTCTTCTTCCTTAGTAATTCGTTATGACTGTCTAATTTCAATTAGCCAGCACCACTTTTCTGCTGGTCAGTATTAAACACTCATGACCTGAAACTATCTTGTTTCTTTCCTGCTTCCCACCATAAGAATGTCAGCTTTCCAAATGGGCTTGGTTTTGCTCTCCACTGTACTAGTATCCCCACCACCTGAACTGAATGCTTAAAAAAAATCCTAGAAGAGAACACTGTCATGCATGCAAATAAGAGAATAACAAATGAAGGTTTACACATATTTGCTTGAATATGCATAAAGTATCTCCGAGAGCATCATGCACACTTGATAACCTCAGGTGCTTCTGGTTAAAGAAAGGAGGGGACATTTTTCACATTTTGCATCTCTTGAATTTTGAAATCCTGTGAAGATACTAAGTATTCAAAACCAAATGAATAATGGTTTAAAAAATGGAATGCTCTATTCTTGCAAACAGAGATTAGATGCCTCTGAGGAAACAATTATTTTTCCATTCTTGTCAGTCCTATGAGCCTTTACACTCTTTGGTTGTCTAGGGGAGTCCAAATCATTCCATACTCTTACATATTTAGTCTTATCATCTTCAAATATTAGTCAAATAAAACAAAGCTAAAAGACTCTGCTACATAATTCAGATTATTTTATACCATAAAAGAAAAAAATCAAATGAGGCAATTATTCTGGAGGGATAGAATTGCATAATTAAGAACATTCATGATGGTTTTACTGGACAGCATTAAAGCGGTCCATTTTCCAATCAGTCATTGCTTTTATTGGACACCATCCTGACTTAATAGAATGGTTCTTCTTAATGCTGTTAATTTCTGGAAGAGCTCCAAGGCAAATGAAATCTTGATGCTCATGTTCTGGGAATAGAAGTTGAGAAGTGGTGGAGGTGGGGAATATGGAGGAGATCTTGTTGAAGATGAATTTTACTTTAAAATCTAACAAGGCATTTCATATCTCATCATTCCTAGCCAGTTTATCTCAGTGCTTCTTCCCAAACTCTAAAATGATCTTCTGTCACACTGAACAAGATTCAGGCACTTAACTTGGAGAAGCTAAGGAGAGAAACTAAAAACACAGAACAGATAAATTATTTCATGCTTTTTACTGTCTTCTCCCACTCAAGGGAGTTATGCATGAGTTTTTTTAGGCCATATAATTATTTTAAATAATTATAATTGCATCACAGATAAGAATATTAATAGCAACACATTATACTAGGTTGATCCAATATCTTACTCTAAGAGACACGAAGATTTTCTCAAGATTTGGTTGAGGTCACCCTTGTCATAGACTGGTGTGGTAGGTAGTATGGGTTGCAGCTCTTGATGTTCATACTTCTTAAATGTCCAAACAGAAATCCTAATATGTCCTTAGCACCTCCATCTCTAAACTTCCATCCAGTTCTCTGCACTCAGCTATATCTTGGGAGTTTAGGTATGATCTGGCTAAAGGAAGATGGCTACAAATATCCAACAAGTTCATAAAAAACTAATCATTGAAGTGAGTCAGGAAAATTTGGACTGAGTAGATGCATGTTAATTAGTCTAGAAGAATCACAATAACTTTTACCAAAACACATACATGTTAACCATAATATATCTCTAAGTTCACAACTATAAATTACACATACTCTGGATATTTTTAAATATGTATATAATAACACTTTGATTCTGACAATGCTAATTCAAATATCATGTGGTTTTCCCCCCCCAGATAATGTAGTTTCCCTTTTTACTCTGTATGATTAAGTCAACAAATGACAAGTGTTGGCGAGGTTTCAGAGAAAAAGGAACCCTCTTATACTGCTGGTGGGAATTCAGACTGGTGCAACCACAATAGAGAACAGTATGGAGCTTCTTCAAAAAACTGAAAATGGAACTCCCATTTGACCCAGTAATCCCACTTTTAGGAATATATCCCAAGAAACTAGAAACAGAAAGGATATATGCACCCCTATGTTCATAGCAGCACAATTTACAATAGCTAGGATTTGGAAACAGCCTAGGTGCCCATCAGCAGATGATTGGATCAAAAAACTATGGTACATCTACACAATGGAATATTATGCTGCCATAAAAAAGAAGAAATTCTCATCATTTGCAGCAACCTGAATGGAATTCGAGAACATCATGATGAGTGAAATAAGCCAGTCAATGAAAGAGAAACACCACATGACCTCACTTATTTATGGATGATAAAGAACATTATAAACTGAAGAACCAAAATATAGATATAGAGACAGTAAAGCAACAAGCAGACTGTCAAATTACAGCAGGGAGGTTAGGGAGATCTGGGGGAGATAAGAGATCAACCGAAGGACTTGTATACATGCATATAAGTACAACCAATGGACACAAAACTCTGGGAAGGGAGCGTATGTATGGGAGCAAGGGGGAGGCAATGGTATATGTACAAAGATAATAATTTAATTTAAAAAAATTTTAAAAAAAACATATTGCTTCTCTAAATAGAGTAAAAATAATTCCAAAATCAACCTTTAGTCTAAATAAATAAACTCCTTTTAAATATTTTTAAAATACCCATTTATTTATAAACAACATATATTTGCTTAGAAAATATTCATAAAGCAGAAAACATTTTACGCTAGCCCCTTGAAATAAGCAGTACTATATTACTTTAAAAGGACTTTATAATTAAAATGTTCCTAAATCGTTGCAAATTAATTTCAGCCAAGTGCATTTTCAACCCCCATTCCAAGATTTCCTTCATAGAGTGACCATACTGAATTTTCAGCAATGGTGAGAGAAAAATTCATGGTTATGCTGAACACAACACATACCAAAAGATTACATTGCAATGAAGAAGAAATTACAGTCTTTAGATGTTTGACTTAACTTAACTCAAGAATCTGGTGTCCAAAAATTCTGGATAGTGGACCCTGTCTTCAGAGATATCACTCAAGGTATTTAGCAATCATTTAAGTCCAGAGAACATTGACAATAGATGCTGGCTGGCTTGTAGCTAAATTGATGCCTACTTTGGAAACATGAGTTCTGTGTATCTGTAAGTATGATTGTGCAAAGACTTGGCCTAGTTTCCGACCCTGGCAGAGGACCACAGCAGTGGTATGGCACCCTGGGAATCCCCAGAGGGCAAAACAATCCACTGCTTCTGTTTATGTCCCCAAGGCTAACAAATCACAGACAGGAAAACCGACAAGACACATACATATGTATTTATTAAAATGTGCACAGTAGCCATTTCACTTGCTTGTGCAGGTTAATTATATAAATGGTAGATGCATGTTCTAAGAAGAAGATTGTTTTCAAAGTGCTACATGGCTGCATCCACACACACAGACTACTATGAAAAGCCATTCTTTTGCATTTACTCAATCAATTAATGACCAGTTATTTTCATGTTTCTTTTAAATTAATCACTTCACTCTGTAATTTTTTAATATTTGGAATATAAAAAACTCACCTCATCGTACTAGTAAATTAATTTTTGAATTGGTTAAATTCATACTTTTATCAAGGAATCTCAGATTTAGAAGAGACGTCAGAATATTTGAACCCAATCTCCTCTCCTTTATAGAATGCTTCTCTCCAAGATTCTTGAGTTAGTTTCTGTTTATAACTTCCAGCTGTGAGGAGTTTACTATCTCTCATGAATACTTTTCTAATTAACAAATTATTTTATTCATTCCAGCTGCACATTGCTTTTAATTTGGGAGATTTTGTTTGTTGGTTGGGTGTATTGTTACAGTTTGCTCACATTATTTGTAGCTTGTGAAATGACGTCTAGAGGTGAAGAATTAAATTAAGTAATTGCTACTTTTTAGCATGCTCTGAGTGGGAGGAATAGGAATAAAGGTTTCTTTAGAACATATTTTTTGGGGGAGAAGTCCAGTCTGATGTATGTGACAAAGTGGTGAAAAGAAGGAGAGGGAGGTCGAAAAGTCAACATCAGTTATCAATGGGTATTTATTAAACAAGTATTAATGTATTCAGAATTTATTTGCTTCTCAGTGGGTGACTTGGCCCTCAGCATTTAGTGATGGGCCTAGAATGGTTTTATAGGATTGTTTGGGTACCCAGAACTCTGAACTGCATCTTAATAGACTCTAAAGTTTGGAGAGAGGTAACAGGAGGAAAATAATTTTATTTTGGAGTCATGTGACTCAAGGGTGTGAGAAATTAAATATAGAACCTGTGGCAAACAGAGAGGAAACCAACTTGCAAAATGGAGACTGGGTGGAAGCGAGGAGGGACAGGCTGTACTGCCCAGGATTATGAAAGCTTTGAGGAGAGAGCTAGCCAAGGTCACTGAGCCTTCCAAAAGATGGAGGGAAGATGTCTTTCATGAGTCAGCATTCTGACATCACTTGTTTTAGAAATGGAATCAATAAAGTAAGAGATGACTCACCCTTCTTGGTAAATTGATGAAATTAAACACAGACCAACATTGTCTTTTACATGCCCATTCTAGTCCTTATAAAGACAAAGAGGATGATTCTCAATGTGGCCATTGCCAAATGCTGCAGGGACTCCGCAGATGCATCCCAACCAGCCTTGCCTCAAAGGAACAAGCTGCACAAATCACACGCACATCTGTGTCCCCAAACTAACATCTTTTGAGTAATACTTCAAGTGTCAACTTCATTTTTTTTTTCAATGTGAGAGTGCCGTGGGAGGATTCAGGGAATATATAACACAACTGTGAAAAAAGTACATTGATTGAAACACTGGGAAACCTGGTCATTGGCCATGTAACATGCTTTATACATTAATCCGACAGTATGAGCTAACACCTCAAGTTTGTTTCCCTATTGTATCACAGTGTCTAGCCAGGTTCTCATTAGTCAAGATAACCCACTTTTAGTGTGAAACCTAACCTGTTTTGAATCTGTATGGGGGTGCATGTCACCTGTGTCTTACAGTCACTGGGACCACGTCCACAGAAGAATGGAATGCTGAAGACACATTTATCAGCTGTGACAATTCTTCTATGGTTACCATACTTTGTCAAATCTGACCACCCACAGGCACTTAGCAAAACATAAAGATTTATCACCCGATCTGCCTATTCACGCTCACTTGGATATTTTGATTTTCCGTGTGATGCCAAGACATCTTCCTTCATTATGTGCCAATCATAAGGCATCCGTGCAATGCCTCCTACACATGAGTTTGTTAGGTTTTAAACCCTCTCGCCACCATAAAATATGAACTGTCATGGGCAGTGTTCGGTCTGTTTATCTCTGAATTACTGCCCCTCACATTAGAGTTTCCATCCGATGAATAGAGGGGGAGAGATGGCTGCTTGTTTGCCCTTAGGAAACAAATAGTTGAAGCTGAAATACTCTTAACAATAAGGGCTAACACAGTGCAAGGAAAAGGAGCAGGGATGGAAAGTAAGTGAGCTGGAGTGTGGAGCTATGGAGGTGACATGCTCAGGCACCACCCCTCTTTTCTTAGCTCACCCAGGGCCTTGTGCCACAGACTCATGTCTCCAAATAAACACAGGGTCAGGAGAAGCTGGCATGGGGGCTGATTCCCTGATTCCAGCCAGCCCATCTAGACAAAGATCACCATTTTTATAGTTTCACCAAAAAAAGAGACATTTACATGGAAAAATGTTGGGTCAAGCATAATCAAGCATTCCTGAATGGACTCTGAATGCATCCTGTCCCACTGGTAATTTCAATCAACATGTCTTTCCAATGATTGTTTTATGTGGAATTTTTAATGGTTGGATGAACTGGTCCAGTGAAGTTTATATACTGGCTGGGGGAATATTTTGTCCCAGTTGTTAATACCTCACCCTAAATTGAAGTAAACCTGGCTATAGACAGGGTGCAGTTTATGCTGTCTGCCACATTCCCTGGTTGGGTAAGGTTTTCAGTTAATGTCACCCCCCTCCCTCACTTCCGTTTTGCCCCGGGGAAGGGAGATAGATACATATGCATTCAGCCCTGACAGGTAAGTGCTTGCCACTTATAAAATCCAATAAATAAATTCTAAATAAATATATCTGCAAATCGAAGCCATTTTGAGCTACTTAACTGAGTGCATATCTAGTCCTTTGTACACATATTTGTACAAAGTGTTGCCTGTAATTTTAAAGATGCTTGCCTCCGGGAGGTTTCGTTTTTCCATTGAAGTCCCCTTGATTTACTGTACGCAATATGTTACAGCTTCCTTATTTGCTCCTTTGGGACAGTTACTGACAGTAAATCTCTATTAAAATATTATTCCATATGGTTGCATGAAAATTTTATTGCAGTGAGCCTGGGGCTGAAGGTCACAGCTGAGTAGCTGCAGTTAAGTATTGCTGTCTATGGACTCGGAGGTACATCTGTTCTGGGAGCTGGAGTAAAATTAGAATTTTACTGTCAATAGCATTTCTCCAAAACTACTTACATTTGTTTACTGTGGCTGGCTGGGCTTGTTTTCCCCACAGTGCCTCAAATGCTTGCACCTAGCCCAGCACCCTTATTTTTTTTAGGGTGCAAGTTTTCATACAGAATTTTTTTTTGAACCTGAAGGTCATTGGAGAAGTCCCTAATGGATATTTCATGTATGATACATGAACATTTAATTTGATCTCTTCTAATTTGACTCTGTTTGCTCACTCCCACCCGTTTTAGCTATCACTCATTGTTTGTTCTAAATGCTTCCTTGGAAAGCAGGTCACACTAATGTGATCAATGCCAACAAAGGATGATTTTTAATCGGCATTTCTGGAGCTAATGAGAGCATGTCCACACCACAAGTTAGCATTGCTTTGTATCGCTGATTGAAAAGCAGAGGGTGTTTGGATGCCATTTGCCTGGGAATGGAATGCCACTAGTTCAAGTGTTGGTAGATAGTACTCACTCCTGAAAAGAGTGGGAAAACCAAGGGATTCCTGAAAGCACAGTTCCACTTCATGGCTGTGGCTCCATCAGAGTGTTTTATTGTCTTAAACACCACATTTAACACTTGGGAGCCGGGTCAACCAGTGTCAATGTTGAGTTTGTATTTGCCATTTTTTAAAAAAAGGGAACATACAGCTATATTTCTAAGCCCATCTTTCTCAAGAGTGTATGTCTAGGCTAATCCAAGTCTACCTTGCCTCTCCCAGGTCAGAGCACTGGAAGTTGTATGGAGGAATCCAGCCCAAGAAGTTCCAGGTCTATGATAAAGCTCACCAGCATCTTGACTGGAACTTCATCCAAATAATGATTTGAACAGTAGATTCAGAAATTTGAGTGACTCTGTATCAGGTTCTTTCTTCGGTACTAATTAATTTCCATACTTATTCTCAAGCCTATTGATTATCTTCTGTTCTATCCAGAAGTTTAGGGAAATGTTTTAGCGTAAGTCACACCATACTGAACTTTTAGGAAGCAGTAGTTGGGGATCAAGGGGAAAGAAGTGAGAAAGGAGGTTGGTAGGCATTAGAAAATAGGAGTTACATAAGCTGAGTGCTAACTATGGGCAAGCCCTGGTGCTTCTCTAAGTACTAATTCTCATACTCACAAGACCCTTATGAGTTAGGCACCACTGTCCCCATTTTACAGATGGAAAAACTACAGTAAATTGAGATTAAATAAGTTGTCCAGTTATAGTATAACTGTTATATGATCATAAACAGATTTGAATTTAAAGCAATATGGCCCCAATAACTGTTATTAACCCTGTACTCTACTTGTCTTGTATGAGTAGCATCATGGGAAAGGCACGGAGTGTCCCACTTGATTTCTCAATGCCAAATCAGGTTTGAGATAAAGGCACAGGCCATGCTGTTTGGCCTCAGGATGTAGTCTTAGTAAGTTCAATATCGGTCTGTCATTTATGAGAAAAAGGATCATGCTCTTGACTTTCTGTAATGGGAACAAATATGGACTAAATTTAACTTTGAAGGCTGTAGTAGTAGTTTCCTGAAATGTATAGTGAAACATAAGAGTTCAAGTTGTTGGATCTATAGAATCTGACCTAAGGAAAAACAATAAATATATTTCAGAGATGTAGTTTACTATAGACTGAGTCTCAGTATCAACCTTAATTATTTCTACTTTGCACACCTTCCTCCCCCAAACATACATCTAATAGCTGGGCAAAGGGGAAACTGACTGCTGAGACCAACAAGAAAAGAGGTAAATTTTAGTCAAAATTTCTCCTAGAGGGCTAAGAGAAAACTTTGGGGAAGATCAAATATAAGAAACAATCCAGAGGACCAGAGGCAGAAGCAGAGTCTGGGCAGTGGGCTCTAAGTGGGGAATATGTGTATTAAGAGCAAGACAAAGAGTGCCTGGGATTGTCAGTAGCAGCCCAGAGGCATTAGTGCCTCAAATGGGTAGCACACTTAGTAGGCTTAAAGGATTGGAGATCCAAATCTTTTAAAAAACATTTTAGACTTACCTAGAACTTGCACAAAGAAAACAGATAATTCCCATATCTTTCTTCAACTTTTGCCCAGCAATAACATTTCAAATAGTACCATGATAAAAACCAGGAAATTTATATTGGATGATACTTTTAACTACGCTATATTTGCATTTCACCAGAACAAATATTTTCTGAAGTGCTCTTTTTGTGGCTTAAAAAAATTGTGCTAGGGGTTGGGATGTATCCCTGGCTTTAGACTGTTTTCAATTTTTTTGATAAAAGCTTGCAGGCTAGCCACATGCTACTTAGCTGTACAGTTCTGTGGCTAGTATTTGGAAATACTATCATTTCATTGAGTTGTCATGACACAGGGGAAGCACTAATTATATCTCTCTGAGCATCTTTCATTCTAGATAAATATAAAGAGACGGAAACTCAGTTCTTTATGTCTCCAAATTACAGAGAATGTACAAGAGTGAAGAATTCCTGGGGAGGTTTTTAGTAGAAGAGAAAGTGGAAAATAAGCCAAGAGCTGGGGAATTTCCCTTCTTGGCCTCAAAGAATGCAATTGAAATATTTGAAGCTGTGAATTCTGGAAATACTATTAAGAGATCACCAGGTATTTGTGTGTGTTGACAACTCTAATAGAATGTCTCAAAAAACTTCGAGGTTTTAATTATTTTTTTATTGGTAACTAGAGGCCCGGTACATGAAATCCATGCACTAAGGGAGGGGAGGGGGGCATCCCTCAGTCCGGCCTGTGCTCTCTCGCAGTTTGGGAGCTCTTGGGGGATGTCCAACTGATGGCTTAGGCCTGCTTCCCAAGTGGGCCTACACCAACAGTTGGACATCCTTGGTGCTGCCATGGAAGTGGGAGAGGCTCCCACCACCGCTGTTGCACTTGACAGCTTTGAGCCCAGCTCAGGGCTTCTGGCTAAGTAAGTGTTGTTCCTCCTGTGGGAGTGTACTGACCACCAGGGGGCAGCTCCTGTGTTGAGCAGCCAGTTGTTCTACTGTTCAGTTAATTTGCATATTAATCTTTTATTATATAGGATTACAGATACTTTCTTTTATTAAGTGGCAATCAAATCATTGGAAACAGAACTAATTTCAACATGATTAGGTTTTGCCTGTTCTAAGAAAGTTTTAATGTATATGTTGCTACATATATAAGGTCAGGATTTGGACGATAATATAAATGGATTCATGGTAGAGTAAATATCTTTTTTTAATCGGTTTTACTGTGTCATTATATAATATCCACCTCCTTTAAAAATATATATATTATTGATTTCACAGAGGAATGGAGAGGGAGAGATAGACACATCAATGATGAGAGATAATCATTGATTGGCTGCCTCTTGCACTGGGGTTTGAGCCAGCAACTCGAGCATATGCCCTGACCAGGAATCGAACCCTGACTTCCTGGTTCATAGGTTGATGTTCAACTACTAAGCCATTCTGGCTGGGCTCTACGACCCCTTTTATTTATTAAACTGGAAATCATTTCAAATTACTTTATATATCACATAAATACTTTAAAAGGAATATGTAAAATTATTATAGCTATGTCCTGGAGAGTAGAAGTTAGACTCTCTTTGTGTGTCCACCCTAAATCCTATTATTTAGAAACAGATGCAGTAATATTAAGTAAATACATATTTATCCATCTTACTCGTTTGGATCCACACAGGTCCACCTATGATAGAGACCCAAAGGAACAGCAGGCAGACTCCCTTTCCTCTCAGCCTGGGCTGAAAGCTCCTTCTATTTGCTCACGTGATAAGGGGGAAAGATCACTGTAAAGTTAACTCACCTAGTGAACCCATCTATCATTTGCAAAGAAGTAATGAGCTGGAGCCAAAAGCTGAAGTCTCTGCTTTTTCCCCTTTCTCATGGCCAAGATGTGAGCCATAAAAAGCCATTTTTCTTGTCTGTGATCAAACGATGGATTAAGACTTGGAAGGAGCTGATGATCAATTGCCTGATAATACGCGACAGATCTTGTCAGATGGACCACAATGTGCCCCAACCCAGAGGGAGAGAAGGCTCTGAGCTGTGAAGGTGCTTTCTGAAGCCACTGCCTGAGCAGCAGAGGCCTCTGAGATATCAGTTATCTTCTGCATCAACCCCACACAGGGCTTCTGCTGTGGAAGCTGCCATCACGGTCTGACGTGTATGAGTTAATAAGTAATTAGGTGCATTTCAATGACCGCTTAGTGTTAATTGGTTTTGTATCTTATTTTTCCAAGGAGGAAGGTATAGACTTGTCCTAATATTTTACTATAATAATGTTCCACAACACATGAAATGAGTTCCCCTCCACGCTCCCCCACATCCTGACAGGCTAATAAAAATAGTATTATATTAGGTGATGAAATAAAGAAAACATTTTAAAGGAGCAGACATAATGGTAAACAGTAAGGAAGTCAAGCAGCTGGAGGGCTCCTTAGTGGATCTTGCCACCTGATGGTTTGCCCCAGGGCTCTGGTGAAGCCCCTTCAGCCTCTGCTTAGTTGGAAGGGTCCACACTTAGCATGATCTCCTCTTCAGGGGAGAGGAAGGAAGGGAACAATGAAGACATGGGTTGTTTACACCTTTCACAGCAGTGTCAAACTGGCACATAATAGCCACTCATCTCTGACTGTCCCCAGTTGAAGGCCATGAGGGGAAAAATACATTTCAAAATCACCTGAACTTATTTTGGTAGCTCAGGGAAATATAAGTCAGGGTTCATTTTTTTTTTTTTTTTTACTTAGCCTCAAGCTTGGGAAGAAATGTTTTATTTTTACAGGAGGCCAAAGAAAGGACTGAAATAGGTTTTAAATTCTTTCCTAACGCAAAGGCAAGGAATCTGACGAATCAGCACTTTCTTCCAGCATTGCCATAAAAGAGGACACTGTGCTGAAGCAATTATTTCTGTATAAACAAGCTGTCTTCCACTGGGGAGACGTTTACATGTGGTGTTTTAGATACAACCCCTGGGAAGCTGAGGCTGAGCTTCTATATGTGTGCAGAGAAAAGTTGGGGAAGGTATACGGCAGATGGTAGAAGGGGAGGTTAATACTGAAAATCCAAACTCTACTGGTCACCTGGAGCTATAATCTGAAATAGAGACATCTAATACATCTAAAAATATTGTATTTATCCATTAATCGTGTGTATGTGTGTGTGTACTATATGTGCCAAAACCATTCTAGGCCCCAAGGATTTGTGGATGATCAAGGCAACACCTAGGCTTCACTGAGTTTGAAACAGGGGTGTATTATCTAGACCCAAGTCTTTCTGTTTTTCAAATTGAATTCTAGGGGACTAATTGGAGGTGTTTATGTCGCTGGAATATTGAGGGAAAGTTAAGCAGGTCTGCTCCATCCCAGCTCCATCACCCACCCTCAGTTTCATTCAAAAGACTTCCACTTTGGCTCTCTATATATCCTATATAATTTTTAAAAAGAGTTATGAGAGAGAAAGAATGAGAGAATCAGACTCCAACTCTATTTTATGCAAAGAAAACCAAATTCTTGAGCCCGAGAAGCATTCAATGACACATTTGATGACAGTCTGGAGAATCCAGCGGCTCTATGGTGAGGCTACCATATCAGGCTACCTGGGAGGTCCACAACTGCTACCCCCGTGCCCGGTGCTGCTCAGGGTGGCAGGAGCTTTTCTACCTGAAGAGAAACAAAGGCGGAGGCAGGTGCTGCCCAGCACAGAACTCCCACAGACAGCTGAGGGGCTGCACTCTTGCTGTGCGTCCTGGATGGAGCTGAGGAGCACCTTGCCAGTTGATTTCTGTTTTCTGCTTTAGGTTTCGGAATGTAGGAGGGCATATTTCCCTGATCCTAAGAAATGTTGGGGAACTTTTGTGTGCACTTAAATAGCATTTACTGGCATTCTGAAGGAGTATATTCATTACCACGAGAGTCTATTAATTTCCCCCATTGGGTCTAATTTTTTTTCTTGAAACTCCTGGGATACCAATGATGACCATGGCTAATATAAGAGTAGTGAAAATTATGGCAAAATGCTAATTCAATAGACTAGGGGTGAGTGGTCAAGATCTAAGATGAAGAGAACAAGCAGATCAGTGGGTATAGAATTTCATTTGTGCAAAATTAATAAGTTCTAGAGCTCTTCTGTACAACAGTGTGTCTACCCTACCTAATAAAAGAGTAATATGCAAATTAACCACCACTCCTCTTCACAAGCTATGCCCACCAGCCCTCCCACCAGCCAACCAGAGTGAGATAAACCCAACCAAGATGGCTACAGCCATAGAGAGCAGGAGGGAGGCATTTCCCTGGCAATGGAGGAAGCCAAACTTTCCGCCTGCCCTTGCCAGGCTAAGCCTCTACTCAAGGCTACAAAGTTTTAATTGTAGAAGGTAAATAAAGTCCAGATACCAGGGCCTCTGCTTGGGTCACCAGGGGGCATGGCTGGCCTGCAAACCACCACAGGCTCCTCGCCCAGGCCACCCTATGCCCCAAGGGAACCCCCACCCTGATCTGGGATACCCTTCAGGGCAAACCAGCTGGCCCCCTCCCATGCACCAGGCCTCTATCTTATCTTATAAAAGAGTAATATGCAGATTGACCATCACTACAACACATAATATGGCTGCCCCCATGTGGTCAAAGATCCTGCCCCCATGTGGACACATGATGGCCACTACAAGATGGCCAGCAGAGGAGGGTACTTGGGAGGGATCAGGTCTGCAAAGGAGGGCAGTTGTGGGTGATCAGACAAGCAGGGGAGGGCAGTAAGGAGGCACCAGGCCTGCAAGGAAGGGCAGTTGAGAGAGACCACGCATGCAAGGGAGGGCAGTTGAGAGCGATCAACCCTGCAGGGGAGGGCAGTTAGGGGTGACCAGGCCAGCAGACGAGGGAAGTTGGGGGCAAACAGGCTGGCAGGGGAGCACTTAGGCATCAATCAGACGGGCATGGGAGTGGTCAGGGGGTGATCAGGCTGGCAGGCAGAAGCAGTTAGGGGCAATCAGGAAGGCAGGCAGGTGAGCATTTGGGAGGCAGCAGTCCTGGATTCTGAAAGGGATGTCCCAGATTGGAGAGGGTGCAGGCTGGGCTGAGGGACACCCCCACTCACCCCCATGCACGAATTTTGTGCACCAGGTCTCTAGTATATAATAATACTGTATTGTACACTTAAAATTAAAAATGTGATAAGTGGGTAGGTCTTGTGTTAAATGTACTTTCAAAATGACCACCTCCAAGGGCATGTAAGGGCACTTTCCTCTCCCTCTACTGTAGAGTGTGGGCATGAATTTGTTTATAATTGAGAACTTCAGAGCCAGAGAGTGGCAAGTTGTGATTTATCTGGTTTGACAACAGAAATCACCATGACCCTTGGGCATTCTCTGTAGATAAATGTAAGCTTATGTAATAGCCTAGGCAAATGTGCCATTTCATCATGTCCTATCTATCTGGTCTTGTGCCAATGCCCAGCCCCTTTTGTTCATTCCTTACAAAAACTATTCTTGCCTTAATAAAGTTGGAAATGTGGCATCCATTCTTATGTCTACACTAGAGTCAAAAAGCATAATTTTGTGGACAAAATCCCCAAGGTAAGATACTACTTTAATGGCAACTTGGGGGAAAGAAGAGGAGCCTAAGATACTGAAGCAAGCACAAGAAATTAAACATGGGTGGGGAGTACTTTATACAGGGTCAAAGACATTGTACTCATTTTATAAACATTGGTTGAATGAATGACCTTGTATCTGAGCATCTCAGAAAGCTTTCCTGTTGAAGATAGTGACTCCAGCATATGTCCAGTGTCACAGGTATGGGCGAGGAGATGTGTAGGAATCCAATTTATCCTGTATCTATTCTCCCTTCTGGCTATTGCCCTTCAGGGGCACCAGAATCTGGGAGAAGTGAACATATAAACAGCTTTTTAAATGAAAAAAAAATCATAGAAAAAGACAAACACCTGAGAAGCAGATCAGATTGAGAGAAATAGACACTTGCCAAAATTAAATACAAATGGCCATGGAAAAGATAGAGAATTTGGTATTGAGAATTTGCCATCTTCCCAAGACACAGTTCACATGGATTTGATTTACACTTATAAGAAGTCAGCCTAATTGCAACCTTGTAATAGGCAAGATCAAGTAAGATATTAAGTTTACCAAAAAAAAAAAAAAAATAGTGTGTCTGAGTTGTATTCAATCACTCTCTTGAGAGCTAATATGAGAATTCACACAGGTTCAAAGGTGAACTCTTTTTCTGGCTTCTGTGAGGCTAAAGTGGAAAAGAGGAGGAATTGGTAATTGTCTTTAATCTGGCAAGAAAAGGCAGATCTTTATGTTTGATAAATAAGGATGATAAACTGTCACATCCAGATGCTAATATTTTCTGCAAGAGGTACAGGGCTAGAAGGTTCACAGACATTTCTTTGGAAATAAACTATTTCTACTTCTTCAGCAAGAAGTGACCTACTTAGAGATTTCCAGAAAAAACTCATCAGGCTTTATGTAAATTCAGTATAATTCACATTTTCAGGGATCCTCTAGCCAGTTGACCCAATCTTGCTTTACAAACAAGAAAACATAGGCTTTGAGTGACATGTTAACATCTTCAATATCCAGTGACAAGAACCCATAACCCATGATAGCACCTCCTTAGGTCCTTTCTTTTTGTGAGACTCAGGAAGTATTTTACTGCAGGTATTACTCATGTTAATGCAGATTGGGCTCTGTGGGATGTCAAGAGACACATGTTATTACACTGCTCACAGGATGACGTGAACCTTATTAGGAAGAAAAGACACATGATGCTACTAGAACTAGATGGCCTTACCCTGTGATTCATGTGCCAAGATTAGAGCAGGCAGGACTCCCACTGCACAGTAACCAAAATGTGATCTTCTTCATAGCCATGCAAGCTAAAGAGTCCAATTTAACAGAAATTGAGAAGTAAGTTGAATGACATGCTCATAGTCAAATAGTCTGTTACAGAAATGGAGTTTGAAATTGCCATTAAAAACTAAGGTCTTTCCCACTATACTTTGCAAGGCTTTAATGCTGCAACACTGTGTGTGTGTGTGTGTGTGTGTGTGTGTGTGTGTGTGTGTGTGTGTTTAAGAGGCATGAGAGGCACAAAACCTAGTCATCTCTAGGATATAGCTGTTGTCATAAAATTAATAATGTGAAATAATTATTTTTAAGCATTTGAATTCAACAAAACCATAATTTTAGGTGTGAAATATTGATTTGAAAAGTATTGCTGGTTTCACTGACTTTGACAGGTGTCAAAATATCACAGAGATGGAGCCTCGATCACTGTTGAATTCCTGCAGAATCAAAATATTCTGAGAATTGTTGCTAGTCAGTATAAAACCACAACATTATCGCAGAATTCATGGAAAACCAGTCATGAATAGTGAATGTCCATTAACGGAGATTTTTTAGGTTTCCAGATGTGTTTTCTAAAACAGCGATCACTGTAAAAAAGGGAGGTATGCTACAAAAGTGAGCACACCCCACACACATAAATGATAATAAATGAAATAGGTACATTAAATCACAGAAGCTCTACAACTCTAAAACTATAATATTAAAAGCTGTCCATGCACAGTTAGCTACAATGAATACCTTAGGCTAAAATCTAACCCCATGCATGTAAAACTACCGTAGTCATAAAAGGAAATTTATAGGAATACATTCTTTATTGTAAATAATACTGAGATTTTGCATTTAAAAAATTAGGGCTAAAATGCCTAAACGTACTGGAAAGATCATAGTAAGAAGAATAGTTGCATATAAAATGCAATCCTTAATCACTTAGAAACTCATTACTTTTTAATTTGCTTTCCAGAATTACCCAAGAGATTTTTTTTTTTTTCAGTGAGAACAAAATGCATGGTTAAATGATAGCATCTACCCACCAATTTATTATTGTTTTTGTTTGTGGGGTGTTGAATTATGTCTTGGCCTCATGAAAAGCTAAAGCTATTTGAACAAGCTCTCCAAAAATACTATGCTGGAATTGAAACCAAGCATGGAAAATGTTGGCTTGTAGAATGTGATTATGAATCACTAAAAGTGATACTGAAAATTCACATAAAATATTCACTCCAGAAACAAATGGGAAATATGAAATGCATGAGCTGGAAGAGATAAATAGTGCCACAATTATTTGAGAGTTGGCAACACCAGAGAGAAGAGAAACAAGGTTAAAAATTACAGTAGCTTCTGCCTCATGGAACAAAATAAAAAGAAGTCCTCCTAATTAGGGAATCCAAGAATCATATTTATGTGTTTTGGGATTTACCAACTGAAATACTTGAGCTACATTGGATTTTGCCTTAAGACTAGATTCCAGGTGCCAACTTCTGTTTTCATAGCAATAGTAACCCAAACAAGACATCTCAATGCAGGTTTTTGTTTTTTGTTTTTGTTTTTTTGAAATGGGCCATGCAGTTATCACTTTAAAGTGGTTAAGTTAAAGTAGTTATGTCCTCAATAGATATCCCTGACCATCATTTCATTCCTCAGCCCATCTATAAGATTATTTTCCAAACTTTTCTTGACAACTTCTTGGTAAGCAGGCTGTGAAGGCACCTGCTAAAAATTCCATTGGGTAATCTAAAACTCTAAAGTTTAATAATTTGGTTTTTTTTTTAAATTAGATTTTATTGATTTTTTACAGAGAGGAGGAGAGATGGATAGAGAGCTAGAAACGTGGATGAGAGAGAAACATCGACCAGCTGCCTCTTGCACACCCCCTACTGGGGATGTGCCCGCAAGCAATGTACATGCCCTTGACCGGAATCGAACCTGGGACCTTTCAGTCCTCAGACCGACGCTCTACCACTGAGCCAAACCGGCTTCGGCAATAATTTGGTTTTTAAGCATTGCTAGAATGTTCCCAAATCAAAATGGTGACATCAACTCTCTGGGTCAACAAGTAGTAAACTTTTTAAAACTATAAAAGCCAAATGCTACTTAACAAAATAAGTATAAGATCTACTATGAGGAAAGCTACCACTCTGATGAGAGATATTTAAGAAGAACTAAATAAATTGACAGATATGGATAAGAAGACTCAATATCATCAAGATGTTAGTTCTCAACTTGATCTATAAATTCAATGAAATTCCAATAAAAAGCCCAGCAAGTTATTTTGGGAGTATTGAGAAACTAATTTTAAAATTTATATGGAGACACAAAAGACTCAGAATAGCCAATAATTATTGAAGAATAGGAACAAATAGGAAATCGGACACTATTTGCCTTCAGGACTTAATATAAAACTATAGTGATCAAGACAGTGTGGTATTGGCAAAAGAATAGACAAATAGATTAATAAAACAGAATGGAGAAACCAGAAATAGGCCAAATAAATATGGCCAACTAATCTGTGACAAAGGAACAAAGGCAATATAATGAAGCAAAGATAGTCTTTTCAACAAATGGTGCTGGAACAACTAGACATCCACATGCAAAACAAACATGCAGACTTCTTAGGTACATATCAAAGGCACAATCTATGAAGGAAATAACTGATAAGCTGGACTTCACTAAGATTTAAAACTGCTCTGTGAAAGACAATGCCACAGAATAAGACAAGCCATAAACTAGAAGAAAATATTTGCAAAAGACACATCTGATAAAGGACTGTTATACAATACACACAAAACCTCTTAAAATTCAATAAGAAAACAAACCTCTCAGTTTAACAAGGGAGCAAAAAACCCACACCTGCACAGACACCTTAGAAGATATAGTGATGGCAAGTAAGCATATGAAAAGTTCAACATCATATGTCATAAGGGAATTTAAAGTTAAACAATGATGCACTACTACATATCTATGGTATTAGAATGGCCACAATCTAAAATACTGACAATACCAAGTGCTGGTGGAAATACAAGATAGAACAGACACTTTAGAAAAAACAGTTTGAAGTTTTCTTACAAAACCAAACATTCTCTTACCATATGACTCAACAATCATTCTCCTTGGTATTTACCCAAATGAATTGGAAACTTATGTCCACAAAAATCCTGCACAATGATGTTTATAGGAGCTTATTCATAATTGTCAAGACTTGAAAGCAACCAAGATGTCCTTTGGGTGGTGAAAAGATTGAAAAACTGCTATATTAAGATAATGGATTTTAAGGCTAAAAAGGAATGAGATATCAAGCCATGAAAAAAATATGGAGGAAACTTAAATGTACATTACTAAGTGGAAGAAGCCAATCTGAAAAGGCTATATATTATATGATTCCAATTCTATGACATTCTGGAGAAAACAAAATTATAGAGACAGTAAAAGAATCAAAGACTGCTAGGGGTTGGAGGACAAGAGGGAGAATGGGTGGGGGATACAGAAGATTTTTAGGGCATTGAAACTGCTCCATGTGGTACTACATAGGTGGATACATGTCATTATACTTTTTTTTTCTCAAAACTCACAGAATGTATAACACCAAGATGTAAACTATGGTCTTTGGATTATAATGACCTTAGTGAAGATCCATTGAGTTAATGTATGTACCTTGGTGGTACTGAATATAAATAGTGAAGGAGGTTGTTCGTGGTGGAGGATATAGAGGGATATATGAAGCATGTTAGATTCTGGTCACTTTTGCTGCGAACCTATGATTTCCCTAAAATATTGTTTATTCATTTAAAAAAGCCAAATGCTTACATGACTGGAGGAAGGGGAAAGGTAATTATTGATAGTGTTTCCAACAACAACAAAAAAAAGAGAGCAGGAAGCCTCATTTAACAAGAAATCTGATTCTTATACCATTAGCAAAGGGGATGGAACTGTTTTATGAAATGTCTATTAGCAGCAAAGGAAAAATGACTTGTCTTTTTAATTATTGGGAAATAGACATTAAATGTGTATATAATATAAATACAACTTAAAGTTCTCAAAGCATAGTCTAGAGTTTCCCAAGTCCCTTTTAGGAGGTCAAACTATTTTCATAACAGTACTGAAACATCATTTGCTTTTTTTACTGTTCTCATATTTGCCCCCATGTTACAAAAACAATGGTGGGGGGAAAATGCTGAGGTCTGAACCAGGGCAGTGGCACCAAACTGTACTGATAGTCACCGTATTCTTCTCCAGTGTGCACTTGCAAATAAAAGAATGCTGGCTTCACTTAGGAATGTCTTTGATAAAACTGTACAAATGATTAGTTCTATTAAATCTTTACTTAAGTTCACATTACAAAATGGGACATATGCACAAAGCAGTTTTGCTGCCCAAAGAAGTAGGATGTGGTCTCGAGGTGAAGTACCATGTGATTGCTGGTGTCATGAACTGAACTAGCTGCTTTGTTCAAGGACCGTGATGTGTATTTGCAAGAACGACTGACAGGCACACCGATTATTCAAGCTTGGCCATTGGTAGGTATTTCCTTCAGAATGGATGAAGTGAGCCTGTCACTTCAAGAAAAAAACTGACAACAAAATACTTCAGCTGTCAATTGAAAAATTTGAGCTTTCAAACAAATAATTAGAATTTTGGAAAATTTGTCTGAGCTTGACAGTTTCCAATATTTAAAGACTTTCCTGATGATACCACTAGTGATAATGATGAATGTTGTTGTTGTTATGTTGTAGAATGAAATGTGTCAACATTTAGAATATCTACATAATTTAGTGAACAGATATTTTGCAGATAACCAGTGTGAGGTGGCATAAAATCACACATGGGTAAAAGATCCATTCAAAGTGCAAGAAGACCAATGGATTTCACGGTAACAGAGTACTAGAAGTTCAATGATACAGTTTTAGATACTACATTGAAACTAACCTTTAAAAAAGGGCCACTTGTCAAGTTTGCATGGAGTATCAAAGAATATCCAGGTAGGCTAAAAAAAAAGCTATTACAATATGCCTACATTTTCCAACTGCATAGTTATGTGAGATTAGATTTTCTTCAGATTCTTCAACCAATTCCCATGATTTTATAGGCTGAATAGAAGGAAAAACCAGATATGAGAATTTATCTGTCTTGTATTAAGCCAGACATGAAAGATGTTGGGAAAAGTGAAAAATGATGCCAGCTCGGCTTTATGCTGAAAAATAATAATTTTCATAAAAGTAAATTATTTACATTATCAGGTAATGAGCTTATTGTAATTTTCAAATACAGCCTTAATTTTGCTCAGTTTTAATTTTGAATGCAGTAAATATCATTAGACAAAATTCACATAAATAAAACTCCTTTGGAGTCTGCAATAATTTTTAAGAGTGTAAAGGGGTCCTGAGACCAAAATGTTGAGAACCAGTAATTTAAAGAACTAATGAAGCAGATGCCATGTATTCAACACACAACTTAAAGAAGAAAACATATCTAGCACCTTTGAAGCCACTGTATTTGCTGCTTAGAACATAGCTTCTTTTCTTCTCTCAGATGTGAGCATATTACATTGATTTTATATCAACCATTCTCTTGCTTTTCTTCATAGTTTATCTGACATGCCTATCTCCCTATACAATATTTAATCTTGCCTGTTTTTGAGCTACATACAAATGCAACCATACCATAGCCATAATTTGAGTTTCTTTGAAAGCAATGCCTGAGACAAAGACCTGGGTGCAGGTAGTATATTTTGGAGGTGATCCCAGGAAACAGAAGTGGAAGGATAGGAGCAGAGACTATAGAAAAGAGAAAACAGAAGTTCATTGTGCTGGTTACGGGTATACATTGTGTGGGCAACTGAATATACTCCTATTGTGTACCCTCTGTGAAAATATGTAAAACACATTTCATAATTGGCCCACCAGACCAAAGGAAAGGTGACTGGGCATTATTTACTGACTTTACCTTCATTTGGTTAGAGTTTTCTCAGAGCCTTAACTCCCTGGTACATTTAGGCTGAATGGTTTCCCATGGTTCCAAGGAAGGCTTGAGGCAGAAAAGCAGAGGCCCCTTGTTGTGACCTTGTGTTAACACTGGTCGCTGCATGGAACTGCCCACCACATCTGCCTGAAATCATGTCAGTGAAAGAGATATGGATTGAGGGACACCACAAGTGTGGGCTACGTGGTATAGATTCTTTTATGATTTTCTTTTTTTCCTTCCAGAGTATGTTGTTAAGATATTTGGGGTTGATATTAGTAGTTTTAGCTTTCACTGATGCATAGTACTCCATTGCCTGACTGTTTTACAACTCAATTGCCAGTCTGTTGTTAGACATTTGCTTATTTCTTGACAAGGGGACCTTTGTTAATGGTACTGCAGGAAAACAAATAAACATTTTTCTGCCCTTACATTTCTCCTAAAAATTCCATAGTCTGCAGAAATGAGGTCTCCACCTCAATTTTGCATTTCAAATCTAGCATGAATTTGATTGGCCAGTATGTCATATTCTGGCTGCAATGGATTCCGGGAAGCATAGGTTTGAGCTTTCTGACCTTTGCGGTACAGAAGGCACACTGAAAAAGCACCATGTCCAACACACTAGGCAACCAGGCAACAGCTTTAAAAATTTAAAACACATATAACCCTTTGATCCTGTGCTTTTAACTCTGATAATCTAGTCCATAGAAATAGAAGAACTAATATAGAAGAGCATATATACAATGCCATTTATTTCAGAATTATTCCTAGTGGGCTGAAAGTAAATGTCATTTAAGAAAGAAATAACTGGATATATTTAAATATAGCAAAAGAATGAATGAAAGCCATACCAGATGACTTGGAATGATTCCACAATGTGTTATTGAGTGAGGAAAGCAAGATGCAAGAATGTACATACATGTTATATAATCCCATTTTGGGTAAAACAATGGCCAATAAAAGGTGTAGATATACTATATATTTATATAAGTAGAAACACTATATAGAAGACCACCCAGTAGGCTGTTAACAGGGCTTGTGGTTCAGTTAGGAAAGTGATTATAAGTAGGCAAAGAAGAAGAGTATATAGATATAAAAGGATGGTTGCTTCAATGTGATTTTTTTCAGGAGGTTGGAATTTTAAGCAACCTTTTTCTTTATATTTGTATGTGCTATCAAAATTATAGTGTATATATATTATTTAAATAATCTGTATAAAACAGTAAATCTACTTTTAGTGTGAAAAAATTATTTTTTTTTCTAATGGAACTGGGATAGAGGAGAGGTAGAGAGGATTACTGTTTTATATCATCTACTCCTGTATTATTACATTTGATACTACATAGATTATATATTTAAATACTATGATAAATGAATAAGAAAAAACTTACTAAGTTAACAAATAAAATATTCATGGGCTAAGGTTGATTCTCGCACCAGTACTCTGGAGCTCAACCAGTTCTACCTCCTCACTCCATTAATGAACTTCTCTCCTACGGTATCAGATCCTTCTCTGCTGGCTTCTTCTCTGAGCATTAGGAACATACTTGTCTATTCCCCATCTTAGAAAACCCTCCTTTAACATTATAACCTCTTCTACCTGCCACACCTTCTCATATCTTTGCTTTGTGGCTTTGAGAAAGCAACTTGAAAGAGTTATTTACACTCATGGTCTCACATTTCATTTACCCATCATCCCACAAGATAGCTTTTGTCCTGACAACAGTGCCTATGGAATTACCCCACCAGGGTCAGCATGGCCTCCTTATTGCCAGCTCTAGTCATCCCAGTGTCTTAGGAGGTCTCATCCCTCTGACAACCATTTTCTTAAAGTTCTTTCATCCATCTGCTTACACTATCTCTTCCCATTCCCTTGCTTTACACAGTTTTCTCTGGGCCCTCTACTAGCCTTTTATCTGCCTTAGATGGCAGTATCTCTCAGGGTCCCACTGCCTTTCCTTCTTATTGCATTCACATTCCCTAAGAGATGACATTCATGCTCATGGCTTTGGCAGGGATGACTCAAATCTGTAGTCATGGTGTAGATAACTCACCTGAGTTTCTGACCCACATTGCAAACAGCCTCCTGGACATCTCGATCTCTTACTTGTTCACCGAACTGTACATGTGAAAGCTAGAATGTATTGTCTTCCCCAGAAAGAATATGCCCACACTGATCATTAGTCTGTGTTCCCTATCTTGTTGAAAGATGTCATCATCTACCAGCCCACATGAAGGGACTTAAGGTATGAAGTCATCCTGTAACCCTGATTCTTATCACATCTAATAACCAGGTTCTTTTGACTCTTCACTCCTAAAAACCTTTCAAGTCCTTCCATTCACTCCCTGGGTTCCACCTCTGCCTTAGTTCACATCGTCATTGCTCAAGTGAACTCTTATAATCTTTTATCTCTAATGGAACCACCTTCAAGCCATCTTTCAAGTTGCCAGCAATGTAAACTTTCTTAAATGTAAAACTGAATAGATCACGCCCATGCTCAAAATTCTTGAATAACTTCCCATGACCTTTGTGATCAAGTTTAAACTACTTAGAATAAAATGTAGGACCTGCCCCACCTACCTCTCTGAAATCACCTCTTACCACTTATTTACATATGAGTGACCTGCTCTTCAACCTACTGAATTACCTACATTTCCCAAGTCCAGTTTCGAGCATTAAACTATGCCTTTGGGCCTTGCAAGTACTTCCCTGATATAACATAGCCCTTACATCATTCCGTTTCCATCTGCTTTGCCATTAGACTCTAAGTGCCTCCAGGGGGTGGGGCTGTATCCTACTCCCACAAATAGCACATGCCCACATGCATATTATTTGTTACATATTGGCTGTATATTAAATGAACTCATATTTGCAGGCCCAGACACTGAGTATCAATCGAAGGAGGTGACTTTCCCAGGTCACACAGTAGGAAACAAAGCCATGTGAAGACTCTTGCCTGTGATCGGTGCTGGGAATTTTTCTCACCAAATTCCATGTCCTTCCCTGTGAGTTGTATAAACTTAAGCAAGATACATTCATCTTGAATCTCAATTTTCTCATCTCTGGGAAGATTATTTCCAAGAAATCATTCAGATATTTGCTTTAGCATAGTGTGAGTTCAAATCTTCATTCTGTCATCAGGGCAAAGAGTCTAGCTTCTCTCTGCCTTTATTTTCTAATCTGTAAAATGGAAATATCAATAGCAACTTAATACATAGGGTTCTTATGATGGTTAATTGGGAGATTAATTTGAAGGGTTTAGGAGAATGCCTGAGCCATCATGAGCATTTAACATGTCTTAGCTATTATTACATTCTACATAGTAAATAGCCAAAATGTTTGAGCCCTTCATCATATAAATGGATGGTTGAAGTCCAGATAACTGAGTGTTTGAAAACAATAGCTTAAGAATTGATTTTTAGATGGCAAGCATAGACCATTATTTTTAGCTTGGCAGTGGAGAGCTTATATTAACCCTTTGCACTCCGCTGTCCCCTCTCAGGGGACATCGGAATTCTAGCATATCACTCGGATGTCCCCTCTCAGGGGAATTGAGTTAATTCAACGCACGTTTCCGCCGCAAAGTAGCGTCGAGTAGCTGGTAGCCAATGTCCAGAATGGTTCGGAGTGCAAAGGGTTAAAGTTATTATCCCAAGTAGCCATTAGGTTAGTATAATATAAAGGGAGCCTTCACTTCCAAAAATCATATATTAAATATAATTGTCAAAAAATGGTAAATACATTTCATACTTTGTTAGTTTTTTCCAACTATTATGGACAATTTTAAACTCTAAATGTATTGCTAATTTTATCTTATATCAGTCAAACCACTAGTAAGGCAGTCTAACTGAAAATTTCTACCAACTTTAACATAACCTCACCATGACCAAGCCTACAAGGTGTGTTTATATGAAAATATTTAGGTAAAAAAATTTTAAAATTACATAGAAACTGAGTTTTATAAACTCTAGACTCTTGATTTTTCCTTTTTGTTTAGGTACTGTAACAAAAGATGGTTAAATGCTCATCTTTGAAAATGTGATGAAAATACAGAGAAACTAGCATCATTGCAATGTCAAAACAACAAGGAAAAAAATTTTATTCAACACAATGACACCAGCTATATATGCCAACGCATCTAGAAATGCCCCTTCTTCAGATGTGGCAATATGTGTTTCAAATGCCCTGGACAACACTAGATCATGACTATCTTTGCCACTGTTGTCCATATCTGTGTGTATTCTAAAAATCTAATTCGTATGTGTCTCATTGACTTATAAATCATCCAATGTTGATTTAACATAGCTGGTGAATCACCAGAAAACATCTAAGTTGTTTTATGATTCCTTTAACCAGTCACCACCCCAGCAAGGAAAGCTATATTTTTCCTGCCATAAACAAAACAGAACAATAAATTGTGAATCAGAGTTAGAAACTGCCAGCTCAGTGCAGCTCAGGTGGCGTTTGATTTTGAGGTTCCAGGTTTTTCTTGCTCCTGCTGACAACAAAAAGTGGAATAGAAATTCAGGATGAAAAAAAAAACAACAAAAAACATTCACAGATTCCCCCTTGGTTTTCCACTAGCGGTGTTGGACCTGGTTTGTCCAGTGAGTCCGTAGGGCACATAGTCTGTTTTCTCTGCCCCTGAATGTTGGGTAATACCTGGTGGGAGGGAAGCAGCAGGCGCTATAGGAAGATGAACGGAACAGCTGCCTAGTTAAGAAGTGGTGGGATGCTGCTTGTTGACTTCTGATGGGTGCTCTGGGCTTAGATGAACAGAAGAGGTGTCAGGTGGCAACCGTGGCGGCATGGGCCTCCTGCCTTCTCTAAGTGCCTGAGGCAGTGCAGGAAGCTGAGATGCTGCCAGAAATAATGGCTTTTTCCTTGTCACGGCAATCACAAACATGAAATGCAGCTGAGTAACCAGTTGCAAATGGGGGGGCCATGCTCTGCTGGAGCTTGTGAGATGGGACACAAAACAGATCCCCTAGCCTGCCTGTGCATCACCATGGGAGAGCGTAACTATCTTTGTTGTATACCCGCTCACGAGCCTCTCTCAGGTAGAGCAAACTACAGCTGCCTCTGCTTTTAAACACCAAAGAAAAACACTAAAGACTACAGAAAGCACAAAGCAGAAGAGCCCCTGAACGCCCCTTGGCTGCCTGGGATTGTCATTTTGAAGGATTGTTATTACTGTATTTTGACGCCAGTGGACATATTGAACTTCTTTCCTTAGTGCCATTGGTGTCAGCGGGATCAAAGGTGTGTGCGCGCGTCTGTGTGTCTGCAGAGGCATGGCAGGAGGTGAGATGGATGAAACAGGAAGAGGGGAGAAAAAATGGGCAACTGAAGAAGGAATGAAAGATGAGGGTGGATAGGAGCCCTGGTTTGAGGTTATGGGGCTCATGGAAGATGAATCATTCTATAATATAGTTCAAAGAGGGGACCAGCGCACATATCTTCTTCAAAGGCATTCTGCCCCTGGTGAGCCACATTCTCTGAGCTTATTGAGGAAACCAAGAATCCCATTTATTGTGGGCAAGACTGATCTCAGGTATAGGAAATGGAGGCACCGGGCATAAGCAGAGCCTTTAAGCTAGCTGGAAGAGCAGTAATCACAGCAGATGCATTTTTACTCCTCTGATGCCATTTGATCAGTATCTGTTATGTGTCAAGCAATGTGATAAGTGCTGAGGATAGAAAAATGAATAACAAGGTATAGGCCAGTCCAACGTAGATGTGGAATTATCTCCTTTATAATACAATGGGATGGTATTATAAAAGGTTGAAGAATACATGACTAAGGAAATGAGCATAAAGGAGCAGTACTCAACGAGGCGGAAAGGGTTACTTTCTGGGGGAGGCAGAAATATAAGCCTTCTCAAAGGATTGCTTGAAGTCGATGGGGAAACAGAAGTTAATTAGATTGACAAAAACATGGGGAATTTTAAGAAGAGGAGAGTATAATAGATAATACTATATTTAGTCTATACCAAAAAGTGGCCCACGCATTTTATGTATATTAACTCGTCTAACTGTGCAACCATATCAGAGAAGCCACATCATCACCCATATTCCTGTTCTACAGACAATGAAAGTGGGGCAGGAAGAGAGTAATAATTTGATCAAGATCAAACGGTGAATAATGGGCAAAACCAGGATGTTAACCCAGGTGGTCTGTATTGGAGTCCATGCTCTTAACTACCATAATATACTATCTTTTCTTGCTAGGAAAAAAAAGATATAAAAGATATGGAGTGTTCAAATACCCTTGTTTCAGTTCAAACAGTTAATCTATTGTGGATCAGATATTGTACCAAGTGCCAATGTTTGGAATATGAATATGGCTCAGCTCTTGCTTATAATAAAATAAGGAGAGAGAGCCTGAAACATCCAATTCTAACATAATGTGAAGTAATGTTTAGATATGTTAGCTGATTTTCTTTTTATTCCCTGTAATTCCCTTTGACTCCAGGGCGCTTCTCCCATCCAAACTACCCTGTTTCCCCGAAAATAAGACGGTGTCTTATATTAATTTTTGCTCCCAAAGATGCTTCTAGGTCTTATTTTCAGGGGATGTCTTATTTTTTCATGAAGAAGAATACGGGACACATTTATTGTTAAATGAAAATAAAGGAAATTTATTACCTGTATACGGTACGGTAGTTGTCAACACAAACCAGACAAACTGTGAATCCTACAGTATCAAGAATTTACTCATTTATTCAATGACAATCATGTCATCATCTTCTGGAACATCATGATAACAACCCAATTCCTGAATTTCCTGGTGAATTTCTTGTGACTCCATTTCTTTCAGAATCAGTGGACCAAATCTCTCATGTTTAGCAATAGCATTCTGAAACAGAGCCTAGGGGGGCCTTATTTTCGGGGGATGCCTTATATTTCACTCAGAAGGAAACCTGTAAGTAGGTCTTATTTTTGGAGGATGTCTTATTTTTGGGGAAACACGGTAGCTATCAGGATTATTAAAGCAGAAAAATAGAAGAGAGGCATGGCACATACCTAGGCTTGATTGATTCCTAGTCTTGGCAAGTATGGAAGGCAACTGATCTATTTTTCTCATGCCAATGTCTCTCTCCTTCAAATCAATAATCATATCTTATTTATTAAATATATCCTGTTTATTAAATACTTATTTTAAAAATTTTCTAAAATAAAAATAAATCCATCTGTGGCCTCTGTCTTTTTAAAAAATATATATTTTATTGATTTTTTACAGAGAGGAAGGGAGAAGGAAAAAGAGTTAGAAACAATAATGAGAGAGAATCATCAATCAGCTGTCTCTTGCATACCTCCTACTGGGGATATGCTTGCAACCAAGTTATATGTCCTTGACCAGAATCCAACCTGGGACCTTTCAGTCTTCAGGCCGATGCTCTATCCACTGAGCCAAACCGGTGAGGGCTTTGGCCTTCGTCTTACCTACATAGAAGAAAATTTGATAAAAACCATTATTGAGGCTCTTCTTTTCAAGGACTGCTATAGAATTCCACCTGAAAGATGGACAGAGGCCTCTAACCTCGAATGCAGTGTAGCAGCTGCTGATTCCCCACTGTCCAGGTCTGCAGGGGTCCTTGAAACATGGGATGTGGGCTCAAGGTAGATGTAGTAATCTTAGGGCATGAAAACAAAAATTCAGAACTGTGTCCAGCACTTACAGCATTCCTTAAAAAAAACTCACTCATCCTTTTAAAAGCTCTGTTCTTCCTGAATAACAGAGAGCAGATATATTTGTATTTTAACTGCTTCATCAACAGTCATATACCATAGGTGGTTTTCTCTCACTTCCATACTTTTCCAAACCAGTTCTCATGTATTTCTTCTGGGAGGTAGGCTAGTTAGGAATTCTGATGCTCATGTGATAGATGAGGTCATTGGGACATTACCATAAGAGATTCATTCAAGCTCACACACAACAGATCCTGAGCCAACTCAGGCTTAAAATGAAGGGTTCAACAATCCAGTGTTCTTTAAATATATTTTTTATGGACTTAGAGGAAAGGAGAGATAGAGAGAGAGAGAAATAGGAACATCAATGATGAGAGAAAATCATTGATCAGCTGCCTCCTGTACATCCCCAACTGGGGATTGAGCCCACAACCCAGGCATGTTCCCTGACTGGGAATTAAACTGCACTGTGGCTGCCATAATAGTAGTAGCCAATTTTTATACCCCAAGGAAATTTTAAAATGTGAATATAGAAAGAGTACTGATTATGGGTTATACTATTACTGTAGGTTGATCATCTTAAGCTGGAGAAGGGCTCCCTATGTCCAGATAAGTAATTGGGACAAACAGGACAGCAGAGAGCAGAGGTAGGCTTTTGTGTGTGTTAGATAGGGATGGTTTCAACTGTAGCTTTGTTTTTAATATTGGATCTTTCTCTGCAAATGTATGGATACAGCACAGAGACATCTATTACCTGCTTCTGAAACATCATCAAAAGCCCCATGGGCAGCAGAGTATAATGCAATGTGCCAACATGACAAGTGTGAAGTGTGTCAAGTCAGAGAACACCATAAATCCTCTATTCAATTCTCAAAGAATATGATACACAAATGTCCATTCATCTTGCTCTCTGGCATTCCACCATTTTCACAGAAGGCGTCTCATCTGTGCTGAGCTCCTGAGGGCAAGACTCATTAGCCATGTGGTCGTCTCTAAAATTATTACATCCAAACACTCAGGGAAAATAGGAACCTGAGATAGCACACCACGCCTTGCTGCTATCATTTGTCAAAAACTGGCACCAGTTAGAAATGACACAAGATAACGAGTCCAGAAGCATCTAGAACAAACAAGAATGATTCATCACTGAAGACAGGGCAAAAATACACTCCTATCCATCCACATATCAATTATACCAACCATGAAAATAAGTACTGGTTCACATACCCAACACTTGAAAAACAATAAGGTGGGCTATAAGAAAATAATAGTTAAAATAGAAAGCAGATTTAATTTTAAAAAATGTGCTGTACTCTCTCTATATTTTTTCATCATTAGTTTTGATTTTTCAAGGAAAAAAAATAAGTTTGTGAGGGGAAACTCTGTATTTGGCTAGAGAAAAGTATCCCCCTTAGTTGGGCAACATCAGAAGAGGTCAAGAAAGGTGGCAAGGACATTCAAGAGAGGGAAAGTGGCCAGCTCAGCAAGAGAAAGAGTTATCTAAGGCTAGAGAATGGGCAGAATTTGAAAAGTAATAGCTTAAATGTATGAAGTGCTCATCAGGTGCCAGAATTTGTTACACTTATCCTATATATCATTTCAATTTAATCTCACCACTACATATGGTTGGTGCTATTATCCCATTCATTGATAAGGAAACAGAGGCATATGATTACATGACTTTAAAGTTAAATATTTGAATTTAGGCAATCTGCCCAAAGTTCATATGCTAATAACTAAACCAGTAGTTTGTAAACTAAACCTTGCATCACAATTCCCTGAAGAGCTTGTTAAAACCCAGATTGCTGGTCCCAGCCCCAGACTACCTGATTTAATAGGTCAGACCTGGGAATTTGCCTTTCTAACGAGTTCTCAAATAATACTGATACTGCTGGTCCAGGGACCACACTTTGAGAATCACTGCATTAAGCTATGTTGCCCTTTTACCAGGTAGCATTCAAGTTTGAGGATGATAACATCACCAAGTGTATGCAATGAATAAACACACCAACAACAGCAAACCACTTTAAACAATAATCACAGCTGAGATTTGGAAACCCTGAAGTGAATATTTGCAGTATATGAACAGAGATGCTCTTCTTATTATAAATGAAGAATAAAATTTTGCATACTATGAGGCAAGAACATAGACACTTTGGAAAAGAGGCCACTGCCTTATTTTCTATCATTTCTATTTAGTAGTCCTCCTATAAGGGAAATGGAGTTTTGTCTTAGGATGTGGTGTTCTGGTGTGTGTGTGTATGGTGGAGTCGGGGGTGAGATTGGAGGAGAGCTGAAAAGACAAGACTCCATCACCAGTCACCAAGTTTTACCTCAAAGTCTGCCATAAGGGGATATCACTAGGTCTGGAGACAAATGGAAGGTGATTTGCTTCCAAATAGAAACCAAAGGTCTGTTGTGGTCTTTAAAAAACTTATGACAATGAACTGCTTTCCTTGAACCCACTCTTCATTTAACATCAATTAAATCCTCTTTTGCTTTTCAACAGAGATTTTTGACTCTCTGAATAAACAAAATTGCAAATTTAATGTCAGAATTATAAAACCTCCCAAAAAGGGGGACTCACAGTGGAGAACAGAGCTGAGCTCCCTGTCACTAATGCCCTTGGTCTAATAGGCTAGACCAAGGAAATGGTTCTTTATCCGAGAAGGATGTGGCTATTACTTCATGCCGTTCGTCTACTCTAAACAGGCAGGCCTGGAAGGGGATAAAATAACTGATGAGACATAATGTTCCATCAACATCAAATTCTATAACTTGGTCTTTCAGATTTATCAAGAACTGAGTAGAGAAAAAGGGACCTGTTACATTTAATAAAAAACTGACAAGACATTTGTATTTATGTGGCAAGAAGTTACATCTGCCAACCAGGCTCCTCTCTTCCTTAAGTAAAAGCTTCGTGTCAGCTCTTCTGTTTACGCAGTCGAAGGCTGCTTTCTGGTCTCACTTGCTTTCCTATATATTTATATTGAAAGAATACATTCTCAGCAGCTTTTAGGCCCTTAAATGCATTTCAAGAGGAGACCAAGCCCAATCACTGTTACTTAATTAACACAATTGTGAAGACTTCAATCTAGCTACACAATAGCTTTCCTGACCTTGCAGAAGGAGGCATGACTTCATTATTGAGTATATTGTTTCCTATAAACATATAAAACCCCTACAATAACAATCCCATCAGCCGAAATGAAGTTATCTGAGAACAGAATTAAACTCTAAATGACCTTTAGCTCTACTCCGTAGCCCCCTATTAATAATTTCTAATCTAATCAGCGTGGATAAATGTACTAAGACTGGTCATGCTAGGCACAGGGCCAGCCCGGCCAATTGCCGTCCATCTGATTCATTCCAGTCCAGAGCTTGTCTGGAAAAGACGCATCCCTCGCTGAGAGGCCACTGCCTGATTTCCTCTTTTGTTATCTTTTAGCGGCAAAGTCATGTCCTTGTAACTGATAGACGCGTTTCTTTGTAAATAACCCTGGAGTGACTGATAGAGCTTTTGCCAGACAAAGGCAGCAAATAGCAAGGTATTACTCATGCCAAGCCGGAGAACACTGTGTCACGGCTGACAAATTTATGGGAGATATGAGCTCACCTCTTGCACAAATATATACTTTCCTGGCAAATTCATCACAGGCTTTAATGGCCCCATACTGCATTTGTCAGCTGTCTGTCCCTGTGCCTTGTTGCCTTTGGTTTCCTGTCAAGGATTGTTTGTTGAAATCATCTAGCAGCCCCATTCTTCAGCAGTGAGGCCCAAGAAAGATCAATGATGACACCTGTATTGATAATATTTTACACTCAACTCTTTGGCGGATAAATCATTTTAACAATGCTGATATGTTTATTGAGTGTCTGCCGGCATCACAATTATATGGAAAGCCATGCCAACTTAAATCTTTGCTTTGTTGGTCTGGATTTTATTTCTTTCTATTCATTTCCCCCATAATTAAATGTGCCACAGTGCAGGTTTGCCTTTCCCATCTCAATAGAGGCAAGTGCATACAGGAGATGAGGTGACCTTCCACATGTCGTTTTGTTTAAAAAATTAATAAATAAAAATAAAAGAATAAGGAAAGAAATGGCCATCTATTGGTTATCATTGGTCAGGGGAGAAGTCCTTAGAAAGAAGAATAAGGGAGTTCTTAGAGTCCTGATAATGTTCTGTTTCTTGACCTCGGCTTTAGAACAAAGATGTGCTAGTTTGGGACAATTATTTGAGCTCTCCTAAATAATATGCACACTTTTCTGTGTGTACATCATGCTTCAATAAAATCTTACACAAAAAATATCACACATGCACCCATACACTGTAAATAAATAGGCTCAGATTCAGTGCTTGCTACCTTGAAACTTTATATTATCCACAATCCGTTTGGTTTCTCGCCATAAATATCGTATGTCTAACATGGAAATTATGTTCCACAAGCATTTTAGAGGGAATCATATCAACTCCCTCCTCCCACACCTGGAATTTCAAAGAAAACCTCAGGGTTTCCAAATTTCTTAGTCTTTACCTTCTCTGTAGGAAACTTTTGCCATAAACCAAAGTCTCAAGGAAACAGATATTCATTAAGAAGAAAAGACCAAATTCTTCCTAAATTTCCCCTTTCAATTACCCTTGATTCAAATTCAAGTCTATGTGCTCAATCTATGTCCATGAAAGCATTCAGATAAAAATAAAACATTCAGATTAAAAGTAAAACAACAACTAACTTATTAATGGAAACACCTGGATGTCTCGGGGTTCGCAGAAGCCTCAACAGGTAGTCACTTTCTTGTCATTGGCCAGAACTATCTCTTATAGCTTCTCCATCTTCAAGGAAGCCTGGGAAAGAGTCTTTTCCGCTCCTTCGGCCTCTATGTTAGAGATAGGTAATGAGGTATTTGAGAAGGAGTGTTGAATTGGCCAACTCACAGTCCTAAATGTATGATTGAAAGCCAGAATAGGCCATAGGTGAAATGGATATATAGAAGGTCCCCTACTTCTAATGGTTTGACTTATGATTTTTTTTATGATGGTGCAAAAACAACATGCATTCAAAAGAAACTGTACCTCAAATTTCGAATGTTGATCTTTTCCCCAGCTAGTGACAAGCAGTACAATAGTCACTTGTGAGGCCAGGCAGTGGCAGTGAGCTGCAACCCCCAGTCAGTCATGGGACCACCAGGGTAAATGACTGATACTCAGTGTGCTGTGTTGCCATCATTTGTGTTTATGATATTGTTTTGTTTTCATATCTTATCATTTCTACCAAATGCCCATCTGTGTTTCCTGCTTCTGGTGAAAAAAAAAATGAAAGCAATTACTCTTGAGATAAAACTCAAATTAATTGTCCAGCTATTGGCTAAAATAAGTATTCTGAACACATTCAATGTAGGCTAGACTAAGCTATGGTGTCCAGTAGGTTAGGTGTATTAAATGTATTTTCGACTTAGAATATTTTCAATTTATAATGGGTTTATCAGGCTGTAACCCCATTGTAAGCCAAGGAGCATCTGTATAGAGAAAGTTCAGAAAGAATTAATTAAATGAGTGGTTTCAACCTTGGATATGTATGGTAATCACTTGGATATCACCCACAGAAATTCTGATTTAATTGGTCTTGGGTGCGGCCCCAGCATCAAGTTCTTTAAAAGCTCCCATAAGTAATTCTAATGCTCAACTAAGATTAAGAGCTTCTGGCTTAAACAGATAAGTATAAAGACTTTATGAATGCCCAAAGAAAACAGCAAAAGTATTAGATGTCTCACCAGCCATTATTTTTGTGGACTTGAAATTGAAATTAAACAAAGCTTTAAACAAGAGCTTATAGTTGGAAGAAGAGTAAGAGTCTTGAAAAATAATTCCATGGCTTTGCAAACACTTGAGTGACACATTAGACAGAACATGACCACATTTATTTTTAAAAGTAGTATGCTGACTAATCAACATACTCAATTTAATGCTTGGAAAAGGTAGGCAATTAGCAGAAAAGGTAGGCAATCTTATCTCTACTATTAATTGGAAAACTGTGGCACTATTACAGATTCATATCCTAGGTCCACCACTTCCTGGTTGTGGTCTCATGCAAAATACACACTTTTCTGAAAGCGTCAGTTTCCCATATATAAAAGGGGAAAATGACAAATCTGCCTCAAAGGCCTGCTGTAAGGAGTGGTTGAGATGATGTAGATGAAATGTATAGTTCAATGTCTGGCACATCACAATAGTTTAATACCATCATTCTTGGTATCCCATTCAGCATGCTCATTATAAGCACTAGTGTTACAAAGAAAAAATGAGGAGGAATTAGAACTGAAAAACACTGAGGTGACAAATAACTATTATCACCTGAGGCTTGTAATCAATTACTATTCAACTATCCAGGGTCAACATATGTATTTTTAAATAGATTTAAAATGCTGCTAGAGGGACGTAGGTTAAATATTATTTTTTTAAAAAAACATTAATTACGAAGGCAACAAAACATAACAATGTATTATTACAAGGAGCAGTGGCCTCTCCTCAGATGGTCTGCTTTAATTAGGTTTGCTTTTTAGAACAGTGTGAGGTAGTAGTGTGCTGAGTAAATTAACTTTCAACATCCTTTTTAGCTTTATGACTCACAGTTGCTCTTCAAAGATATAAATTCAGATACCAGTTTAAAAGGGATGCTTTTTCATTTCCACTGATACTATTGACTTGTTTGTGAAATGTTACAACAAAATCTGCATTTCTCCCAAAACGTGAAAAGTCTTGGCCTGAGCAAGCCAAAGCAGAAAACTCACCCTTAAAAGCTGCACACTAAAGTCGTGGGCAGAATGGATGGCACAGTATTCGAGTGGCAGGGCCTGTGCCCAGGTCCCTAGCTCTTCCTTTCCATCAGATCAAAGTGTATAGGTAGGTCCATACCCTCCCAGGTGACTGGGGCTTTGCTCCCTCACCTCACTCTAATTAAGAGACCTTGTCGATCTCTATTACATCTGGCAGAGAGTAGGCGCTCAATAAATATTTGTTGAATAAGCCCGATCACTCTGATGAAAAGAGACCCCTTTGTTTTTCTGGGCCATTGGATCTGCCATTTACTAAACGGCCTGTGGCTTTCTGGTCTGACAAATTTATAGCACCTGTTTATGTCTTTCTCACCCACAGGTTTCAACTGAATACCTGTGGCTGTGCTTACAAGAGGTGGCCAGAAGGACCCATCCATTTTGGCAAGGACCTCTGGTCTGAAAGGTACAAATCAGAACTTTCACCACATTCCATCTGGCACTCACTGGTGGCGCCAACACCTCGAGAGCCCTGCGTGGCTCATTTGTCACCATGTGGACACGCAGACCACGGACGGAAAATGGAATTTTTGAACCAGCTTGAAAGAACCGCCTATATGTGTAGACAGCTCTAGTCACTTTTTTTCTCCGTAGTATTGGATGTGCTGATCCCAATGTGGTTCCTATTATGCTGGTATTTTCCTTTAAAAGCAATTTTTTTTTCCAGAAAGCTGGGAATTTCTAAAATGATTTCACTTCCATCCTTTCTTTTTGTCTTCCAAGAGTGCAGCTCATAATCTGAGTATTAGTCAGCACATAGAGAAAGAAAAATATTTTTTATGATTAGTAGTAGCAGTTTTTCTTCAAATTCCAAAAATTCTTTAAGTGACTTTAGAGTGAGCATGAGAAAGAAATCATTATTTTCAGTGTGACTCTTCCTGTGGAGGGTTGAGAGATCCTACTTTAAGAACAATGAATTTTCCTCAGACCACATGAAATTATCATTCTGATCACTCAGCAGTAGTAAGAGTAAATCTGTTACATTCTTGTCATTTTTATTTTTTTGCTATATTTTCCAGGTTCTCACCAGCAAAGTTGGGGTTATTAACCATTTTCAGCAGTTTTTTTTTTATTCTTTCTAGCATTAACAAGGAAAAATTATTGAGTGTTCTGATGGTTTTCCCAAGTGACAAATGTGCGACCAACAATTCATACTCCACAGAAGGAAGAACCAGAAAATAAACATTCCATTGGAACTCTTGCCTCAAAAACAACTGGCATTTAACATGGCAAACATTACAACATGTCTGCTATCTTTCTCATGTATGAATCTTATCTCCTTATATAACAAGCTCCATGAGGGGAAGGAGATCACCACTTATTGAGAATAAACCATATAGCCCATTATGGATTTTATTCTATGTGTTACCAACAGCCTTGTGAGGTCTTTACAGATGAAGAAAGGGTGGGAGGTTTGAGTCATTCTTCCAAAAGCACGCAGTGACTGTGTCAAGTTGTCCTCACCCTCAGCCTTAGCTTGTCCAGGCACTCAGTGAAGGTTTGCTAAGCAGCATGGACCAGCGTCAATAATCAAGGTCAAGAGATTAGTACTGAGTCTGGGATTACTATAATGTCTTTTCTTTGAGTATTCCCCAAATGTCTGGAGTCAGCCTTAGCTTTAAACATCAACTTCGGCTCAAACTTTCATCCTCCGTAATCTGCAAAACCCAGTGCCCTTCACCCCACCCCCATATTCATTATTCATTTTTAACTCAGTGTTCATTGAGTGCCTCTGTGTGCCAGCATCACTCCACCTGCTTGGGAGAGAATTCCAATGAGACAGGGAAGAGTGTCCTTTCTCCTATGGAGCTTACCTTCCAGTGGAGATATTAGTTATCAATTGCCCTGTAACAAATGATCCCCAAACTTAGCTACTTCAAGCAATTCATATTTATTATCTCAGAGTCTCTGGATGTTAGCTGGAGGCCTCTGGTTCAAGGTCACAAGGGTACAGAGTGTCATCTGGGGCTGTAGGCATCCCAAGGAGAGAACCTGACTCACTCATGGAACTGTTTGTAGGTCTCAGATCTTGCTGGCTGTAGGCCCCAGACATTAGTTCCTTGTCACATAGGCCTCTCGATAGGCTACTCACCACATGGCAATCTGCTGCCTACAGAGCAGTGACTCTGAGTGAGATAGAGAGAGAGAATATAATATAGAAATACAGTCTTTTTGTAACCATATCCCATTACTTTTGCTGAGTTCTGTTCATTAGAAAGAAATTACTAGGTCCAGTTGACACTCAGGATAATTGGAATTTGTGCAAGGGTGTAAATAAATACCAGGAGATAGGGATTTTTGGGAACCATTTTAGAGGCTGACAAGCACAGAGTCAGAGTTAGATAGCAAATATACAAACAAATAAATAAAATGGAAGGTGATGAAAAGTGCTCTTAAAAAAATGAAGCAGGGTAAAGAATAGAAGGAAGGGGTTGATTGACAAGGTGTGTGTATGTATGTGTGTAATACTTGTCACATCGAATAAAAAAGTAATATGCAAATTAACCATCACTCCACTACACCACATGCCACACCCACCAGCCAATCAGGAGTGAGTATGCAAATCAACCCCACCAAGATGGCTGCAGCCACGGAGGAGTGAGCAGGAGGTTTGGGTTTCCTCAGTAATGGAGGATGCCAAGCTTTCTGCACACCCTGGCCAGTGTAAGCCTCCACTCAAGGCTACAAAGTTTCAATTATAGAAGATAAATTCCAGATACCAGGGACTCTGCTTGGGTCACCAAGGGGCATGGCTGGTCTGCAAACTACCACAGGCCCCTCGCCCAGGAAGCCTCATGCCCCAAAGGAACAGCACCCGATCCAGGACACCCTTCAGGGCAAACCAGCTGGCCCCCACCTGTGCACCAGACCTCTATCCTATCTAATAAAAGAGCAATATGCTAATTGACCATCATTACAACACATAAGATTATTGCCCCCATGTGGACACAATGGCCACCACAAGATGGCCAGCAGGGGAGGGCAGTTGGGAGGGGCCAGGCCTACAAGGGAGAATAGTTGGGAGCAATCAAGCTTGCAGAGGAAGGCAGTTAGGAGTTTCCAGGCCAGCAGAGGAGGGAAGTTGGGAGCAACCAGGCCTGAAGGGAAGGGCAGTTGGGGGGGACCCAGGCCTGCAGGGGAGAGCAGTTATAGGTGACCAGGCCTGAAGGGGAAGGCAGTTAGGGGCAAACAGGCTGGCAGGGGAGCAATTAAGCATCAATCAGGCTGACATGGGAGTGGTTAGGGGGTGATCAGGCTGGCAGGCAGAAATGGTTAGGGGCAATCAGGAAGGCAGGCAGGTGAGCTGTTGGAAGCCAGAGGCCTGGATTGTGAGAGGGATGTCCAACTGCCATTTAGGCCCTATCCCAGTCCTAAAGGGGCAGTTGGACATCCCTTAAGGGGTCCCAGATTGGAGAGGGTGCAGGCTAGCCTGAGGGACACACCTCCCATGCACCAATTTCACGCACCAGGCCTCTAGTCTATTAATATTTTCCCAATGGCAAGATTTCATTTCTTCTTATGGCTGAGTAATATTCCTTTGTATATATATAAATTATATCTTGTTTATTTATCTATTGATACACACCAAGATTGTTTTCATACCTCGGCTATTATAAATAATGCTGCAATTAACAGAGGAGTTTATATATCTTTTCAAATGTGAATTTTTGTATTCACCACATACATACCCAGAAGTGAAATTGCTGGGTCATATGACAGATCTATTTTTTTTAGGACATTTCACATTATTTTTTATAGTGTTTGCACCAATTTATAATTTTGCCCATTGTGCATGACAGTCCTTTCATGCCCACATTCTTGCCAACACTTGTTATCTGTTGTCTTTTTTATGATAATAGGTGTGGTTGACATCTGATGGTTTGATTTCCATTTCCCTGTTGATTAGTAATGTAAAGCACCTTTTCATATGCATGTACATATTCTTTGAAAAAAATATTTATGCAAGCCTTTTTCCCACTTTTTAAATTGATCCATTACTTTTGCTATTGTATGAATTTCTTATATATTTTAGAAATTAATTCCTTCTTAGATAGTTTTAAAATATTTTGTCCTTTTCCCAAAAGTTACTTTTTATTAATTGTTTTCTTTTCCATGCAGACACTTTTTAGTCCCCACTTATTTATTTTTTTTTATTTTGTTGCCTGTGTTTTTGGTGTCAAATGCAAAAGTTGTTGCCAAGACTAATGTCAATAATATTTCCCCTTAGTTTTCTTTTGGGAGTTTTACAGTTTCAGGCCTTATGTTTAAGTCTTTAGCCCATTTTGAGTTGATTTTTGTATACAGTGTAAGATAAGAATCCAATTGCATTCTTTTGCATGTGGGTATCCAGTTTCCCAACACCATTTGTTAAAGAAACTATCCTCTCCCCATTGGGTATTCTTATTGCTTTTGTTGAAGATTAGTTGCTACTGATTTTTTCTGGGTCCCTTGTTCCCTCTCTCTTGCTGCTCACACAAAACGTTCCCACATTTTTTTTCATGTAAGAGCAATTCAGTTTCCCCTTCATTTGGCTTCCTTTCTTTAGATCCTGACTTGGGACTTAGCTCTTCACAACCAAAGCACCCTATCAAGATGTTTTGCCAAACAACATTAGTAGGAAATGTACTTTCCTAAGCAGGTACTTGAATATTTTTACACTTTTCTGATGTTTGATTGGAAGGTTAGCAGACAAGGGGAGGGATGGGCTGGAAACAATTCCGGAAACAGATTCAAAACATGTATCACTCCTTGGAGATGGAAAAAGTCATGAGAGAAGCTGAATGCAAAACAGTCCCAGGGACCATGTCTCCTTGCCAATATATGCTTTCAGTGTTTGGTGTTTGCTATCACCCAGGGAACACAAAGCCCCTATGGACCTGAAAGTCATTATAATTCCACTTCTCCCATTCCCTAGCCCCCATATCCTTTGGCAGCCTCATGCATTCTAGTTAATGTAAACTCAATTCTCTAGAAATTTCAACAAAACTAATTTTCTTTCCTCTTCACCCATTTATATTAATTTTGGCTCATTGTATTAACAGCCTAGGTACCTGTGGAGTGTTCAGACTCTGTCAGCGATGCCACAGTTCAGAAGTATCAGGATTATTGAGGAAAAATTAATGTCTGATTCATGTAGCAATAAATTGAGGCATGTTGACTTGAGCGTTACTTTGCCAAGAACTTTTGCTGCCAGATTTTATTTACAGAATGTCATCATTTTCCAAAACATTATTGTTTTCTCTTTCCTATCATGCCTTCTGACTAGAGCAGGTAATTTGGGGGAGGATTTACACATACTGATAGCCTAATTCCCTTCATTTCTAAAATTGCATAGGATTTGCATCATTAATGGCTGCTGAAAATGCTAGTCTAGTAAAATTATAAGAAGAATGTTTATATGGTGAATTTAATTGCTAAAGTCAAGTTGGACCCATCCTCACACATTATCTTGAGACTGGAAATCAATCCTGGAACAGGGTGTTCCTCACAGCAGATGTTGGGAAGGCACTGTCCTGACAGGAAAAGTGAATGTCCCTGCTCAGGGTTCTCCCTCACACACTGGACTTGGAGCAATCACCAACCAATTTAATAAACCCCACTTAGAGAGTTGAGAAATTCCCTTGATGGCATTGACAAGGCTCCAAAAGGCAATGAAATGTCTATAATATCACCCTGGTTTAAAGGATTTAAGCATCTGTCAATGCCCCAGCGATGACACTGGACTTTCGTTATTAAGCACATAGTAAAGTTGTGAGCTGAAAGTGGGAGATTAAAAGAATGCCAAGGAAATGCTTCTCTACAATTGGAGATCTTAATAGCCATCCTTTTGTTTTGTTCTCCCATCCTGGGCCGTGGTATGAGACCTGTAGAAGAAATACTCTGTATTGTGTAGGCATGTGCAGAAATAAAGCTGCTGATTTGCCTGAAATCTATTCTTAAAGTTGGAGGAAGGGCAGAGTCAGATTTTAGGGGATCAGGATAGAATTTTATGGCCCAGATTGGACCTCAAATTTCTCTTCATAATTATGCACCTGTGTGTGTGTGTGTGTGTGTGTGTGTGTGTGTGTGTATGAAGAGTTCACAATTTTTTTTAAGAGACAGAGAGAGGAAGGGGAAAGGATAGACAGAGAGAAAAACATTGATGTGAAACATTGATTGGCTTCCTCCTGCATATCTCCTACAGGGGAACAACCCAGGCATGTGCCCTAAATGGGAACCAAACTGAAGACATTTTGGTGCAGGGGATAGATGGATGCCCAACAAACTGAGACACATAGGCCTGGGCACAAATTATTTTCAATAACTAAGTTTACCATCAGAGGAGCTTTTAAAAATACAGACACCAAGACTAACCAATCTTAAGGCCCAGGAACCTATAGTTTTGAAATGGGCACCTATTCAGGTGACTATTATTATTAACCAGGTTTAAAACCATTGTGATAATATTCATTACTTACCTCATCCTTACTATTTCTCTGCTGGCTGACTTCCAGTAATTTCATTTCCCAAAGTTTCTATTTTCTTTTTTCCTTTATATTTTGACCTGCAATTAATCTTAAGCTTACAACGGTGTTTCTCTTTCCATGTGGAAGTATTATTCTTATGATTTGTAAAAAATTGCAATAGCCATGTAAATGCATAGCTAGGTAAATGAATGGTCTCCAGCTTCTGGAGAAACATCAATTGCAAGCTGGTCTAGCATAGCCCCAGGATCCAATGATATGCTCACAAATCCTTACCTAAACTGATTCTGAGGCAATTCTGATTCCTTCAGTACTGTCAAGGACTCAGCATCTTAAAATAAACTAACTTTTAATTTTTTAGGTAAAGATTTTTAAAATATATATATATATTTTTTTTTTTTATTTTTTTTTTAATATATTTTATTGATTTTTTTTTTTACCCCCTCCCTCCCTCCCACACATCCCCTCCCTCCCCAGAGTTTTGTGTCCATTGGTTGCACTTATATGCATGTATACAAGTCCTTCGGTTGATCTATTATCTCCCCCAGATCTTCCTCCCGTCCCCATAAAATATATTTTAATTGATTTCAGAGAGGAAGGAAGAGGGAGAGAGAGACAGAAACATCAGAGATGAGACAGAATCATTGATAGGCTGCCTCCTGCATACCCCCTACTGGGGATCAAGCCCATAAACTCTGGCACGTGCCTTCACTGGGAACTAAACCCTGACCTTCTGGTTTATAGATCACTGCTCAACCACAGAGATACACCAGCCGGGCTTCAGGTAAAGTTTGACATATAATTGATTCTTTGTTCAAAGAAGAAAAAAGGTTTAAATGAATCACATCCAACTTGAAAGTACATGTCCTTACAAAACAATAGCTTCATAAGCTAACTCTAAATGTTAGTTATAAATGAATCAGAAACATATGGTTGCAACTTTTCTCTAAACACAAAGGAGACTTAATATTCAGGGGGAAGGAGCAAGAGACAAACATAAATTAGATTTTCCAAAGGCCTAGACTCTGAGCAATGGTTTAAAACACGTTCTGAAAACTCAGAAATGTCAGGTTTAATCAACTCTGTTTTTTTTTATTTAGTTATCAGAATATACAGACATCTAAAAAAAAATCAGTGTTAAATAAAAGTTTCTAGTAAACTCTATCCTAAATTAGTTTCCAAAATACAATCTAATTATAGAAACTTGCTAAAGGCATGATGTAAAATAGATGGAGACGGACTCAAAGAAACCCAAAGCTGGGCATCCAACAACTTCCAAATAATTTTTAATAAGAAGAGAGTACTTCAAATTGAATGATAGTTGAACAAATCAATTGTTGTTGAAGAATTTCCCCCTAATTAAATACTGATGGCTTTACAATGCAGAAAAGAATGTTCTGGGCTTTTGACAACTCCTCCATTCCCAGTGAAGAGGGAAGCCAGCCCAGAAAAATCACTTAGGAAGAGCGGGACAACAGATGGTACACCAAAACTGAACAATGATCTCAGTGAGGCCTCAGAGCCATGATGATACATTCACAGCTGGATATCATAAAACTTGGGGACCCAGGGTGCATTGGTCTGACCATTAAAATTATGTTCTTCTTGAGCCACAGGCCATTGTAGACTGGTCAAGGCCCAATCACAAGCTGAACAAAGTTGTGGGAAGCATCTGAGGCCCTGGAGGAAGAAAGCCTCCCTGGGCTTGCTGCAGTGTGATTATTACCATAGCAAGTCAACATCCCTCTGTCTCAATTCCCTACAGAGTGAGAGTAACACTACCTAGTCTATCTATCTCGCACAAGAATGCCAAATGAAAAAGGAAATTGCTTTTAAATGTAAATATGCTGTAGTTAAAAAGCTGTTGGGTTTTTTATTGTTGTTTTAAAGAATGGACACATTTTAGAGCTTGAAATTTTAACCCATTGTTCTAGATTAAATATAGCTGCAAATTCACCCTCCTCCCAATAAAAAAGGAATCTATGGCCTCTCCTTTTAAAACTGGGCTGGCTCTGTGACTGCTTGGCCAGTAGAATATGGTGGAAGTGATGGTGCTAGTTTCTAGGTCCAGATTATTAAGGGTAGCTTCCACTTTCTGTTACTTGAAATATTTGCTGTGGAGGGCATCTTGTGATACTTCAGCAAGACTTTGCTACACTTATTCATGCCCAGGTGTTCATCTTCCTCCAATCACTACCTCAGCTCCTACATATCATCCCCTGCCATTGCCACGGGACTCAATACCAACACAGGCAAACTAGAGATGAGCTATTCCAAGTTCAAATCAAAAGCCTCTCTTTCTTGGACACCTTTACTCTAAAGGTAGCAAAGGAACACTGAAGGAGCAGCGAGCCTCCAACTAGTGACAGTGCACCAGAGTAAGAATAAGGACCCTCATTAACTTGATATGTGAAGATTTTGGGTCCACGCCCCAAGAAATCCTCACACTCCTCCTGCTGCTGCCATAGATCATGGGCAGTACTGTTACCTTCTCCATTCAGACCAGCCTGACCGACTCCTCTACAAAGTCTGAGACCCCTGATCATTGCCCTTCACTTCACAGTCAGGGGGTTACTGACTCAGACCAACCTCATTCTGGACCAAGACTGCCTCTTAGCTCAGTTTCTCCTACCCTTCACTCTCCCCTAGACTTTGTCCTGTGGTCACTGATGCCAAGTTAGCATAATTACCGAGAGTGAAGCTGATATGAAAAATAAATATTTTATGCCTTCTCAGATTAATAAATTGGGGTAAACCAGTGGTTGGCAAACTTATTAGTCAACGGAGCCAAATATCAACAGTACAACAATTGAAATTTCTTTTGAGAGCCACATTTTTTAAACGTAAACTTCTTCAAAATAAACTTGCCCAGGCCATGGTATTTTGTGGAAGAGCCACACTCAAAAGGCCCAAGAGCTGAATGTGACTTGTGAGCTGCAGTTTGCTGACCATGGGGGTAAACAATAGAACAAACAAAAACTCACCTTCTAATGGTGGACATTCAGGCTATACTGAGAGTGGCCACATAGCATGGAGCCCCTTGAGTCCTTAGGTTTTGTAAACTCAGAAGCTAATTGTACAGAGGAAAGGAACACAGAGGCTGATTTTGGAGGAAAGCATATTGCATCTTTTTTTTTTTAAATACTTTTATTGATTTCAGAGAGGAAAAGAGAGGTAGAGAGAGACAGAAACATCAATGATGAGAGAAAATCATTGATTAGCTGCCTCCTGCATGCCCCCCACTGGGAATCCAGCCCACTACCTGGGTATGTGCCCTTGACTGGAATCGAACCAGGGACCCTTGAATCCTCAGGTTGATGCTCTATCACTGAGCCAAACCGGCTAGGGCGCATATTACACCTTGAAGCTGCCATCCCCCAGCTCAAGTCACTGACTGATATGGTCAAGGATCATGTGGCCACAGGTCCATCTGGTCCATCTGGCAGATGTAATGTGCAGCACCAGTGACATGGGGGACCCCACCCAATCCACACCCTCACAAAGAGCCCTGAAGGGCAATACTGGGAGCCCTGCTGCTCTAGATATTTTGCCAAAAGAAACACTCGGATGTTAACACTGTTTGGAAACACGAATGAGCAAAATAAAACAGGCAAAGGCAGCTTGCGGTAGAGGAAAGCCATAAGACTCAAGAAAAATCACCATTCCATCTAGGCAGGACAAGGTAATAAATGCTCCACTGAGGACTGGGTTACAACAGAAAGACTAGCAACTAGTTTATGTTGGAGGCATATTTCCCTGGGTGACCTCCTGATAAATGTTAAAAGAGGCAGCTAAAGAGAAGCTGTGTGTACAATGTATGTCAATTTCCATTATTTTGATAAACCCACATTGTGCAACTGGCAGATCATAAATCTCTGGCTTACAGTGGGCTATTATTTAATTAGGCTGGCCCTTAATGACTCATGGTATTTTGTCATTTTAACGATTCTTCATTTTTCTCACATCTAATTGGTAAATCACTGCTTATCAGAGTTTATGGTCTCTTTCTTTATTGTACCATCTTCTAGCTGCTGTCCAAGGTGATGTGAACTCCAGGTTACTAACTTGCCTCAATCCTCAAAGGAGGTTGTCCTGGAAAATTAAGTTTTTGACAAATCAACAGCCTGTGTACAATGCTTCTTCCTCATTGTAACTGTAAGGAATTTGGGAACTGTCTCTAATTTTGGCCTGGAGTCATACTTGCAGCTTGAGACCCTATCATTTACACCAAGTTTGAAAATATACATTTTCATACACTGCAGCAATTCTTGAACTTTGATGGTATCTATGAGCATAATGAAAAGGGTTTTCACCATCAGATGAGAAATGTTTGGCATTTAAAAAAAAAATCACAGACTTCTTTTGTCTAAAACAAGTTCAGGCAAAAGGAAGGATGGAAGAGAGTTCAGATTTATTCACATGGTATTTTCTCAGAAGTCTCTCTTTTTAAGAAGCAATTATTAAGCCATCCCCATTAGGCCCATACAAAGGAAAAGATCAAAGGTAATTAATCTTGTCCCAAGTAAGAGAGGTGATGAAGAGCAATTAAATATTTTGTGTACCTCAAGGAATCCATTTGCTTACCTCCTTCTTTTTTCTTAAGGGAGGGAGTTTTTCTCATAATATGGAAAATGTGTGGTGGAAAGGGCTAGGGCTGGTGACTCAGATATTCTGATCATCTTTCTTGGGCATGGCACTGGAAAAAGAATGGGAGTTTGCAGAGTCACATTGACCTAGTTTATCCTTTCACTTCTACCATTTGCTAGCAATGAGAACTTGGCTAATTTATATAAACTCTTCATCCATAAAACAGAGTTTAGAGAGCCAACCTTCTCCATAATGATCTCAAGGCAGCCACCTGTTTCTCCGCAGGCTAGAGCCAGAAGAAAAGGCTCCTCTGAGAATGCAATTTGAACCCAAAGAGGTTTATTTAAAAACAATAGCAAACATATATTTCTAATATGACACCACCTTTCACCTTATTTGGCAGAGTGCTTTGAGGCTATGTCTATACCCCAGAATGTTTGAATTTATTCACATAAACAAAATTGGATCAAATAATAATAAATAATGACAATAACAATAATTGATGTTATGTTGATGGAGGAGAGAAGCAAGAAAGTACTTTTTGGGTTAAATGACCTCAAGTCATTGGCTGGCTGCCTTTCTCATTATTTGGTTTATCTTTGAGGCACCATTAGACTTAATAACAAATGTCTTTATCAAGGAAAATAATCAACAAGTATATTAATTAGGCATTGCTTACACTTTTACTGCACGTCTAATGATTTGTTGATTTTAAGTTAGATGTCTGTCTTTATTAAAGTCATTAATGCTCTAAATGAATTTGTGCTTAAAATTCCTTAAGTATTTAGGAATTACACACATTTTGCTTTTTACTGTGGGACCCTTAGGCTATGAACATTCTCCTATTGCAAACAACTAAAACTACAAACACAGCTCTTTAGGCATTTGTTAATAAATGCCTTGCCTTCAAAATTGAAAATGAAACAAACACAGAAGTGTAAGAGATGGGACCATCTCTTACAAAACCCTATGTTATCAGCTTCTCTTTTTTGCTGATATATATAAATTTCTCTGCAGCTGGCCACAAATCAGCACAGCCAGTATCCAAGGGATCATTGGCAAGACATTCACTATTCGGTCATCACCAGAATAGCCAGAGCACATGGAACCTATCCCTTTCCAATCCTCACTATTGAGTGAGTACAACTATGCCTCTATAACAATTGCATATATCTTGAACCTCTGATCCCCATGTATGGCATCTCCCTCTCTTCCAAGTGGCTTATTTGTGGGTCCTGATGTTGATGTAGTGATAATGATCACAGGTTTGTACTGATGTTCACTGCTCTTGTGATCTTTGGCCTCTTGGACCACTGTTAGAACCCTATTGGGCTACTATTTATAAAGCTACTAGTACTCCCTTGGATCTGAGCTTTAGGCAGTTTCTTCCAACAAGAATGTTCCTTGAGCTCCTTGTGATCAGCTTTATCATAGAACTTTCTCATAGCAGAATTCTCCAGGTGTTGTGGAGAAAGAAAATGAGAAGAGGAAGTGGTAGGAGCTGATGATGCACAACTTCACCCTATGCCTAGGACCCATGTTACCTCCTCCTCAACCTAGTTTATATTCAAAATCTTAGCCCTTTCAGCACCTGGTGCCTTCCTTTGGTGGAGGGAATGTGCCATTGTTTTATCTCCTAGTCAGACCTCTTGCAGCAACTACTAGAACATTGAACAAGTGGACACAATTCAAATTATTTCTAACAAGTATCACATAAAAGCCAAGTATCTACTGGGCATACATCTCAGTGCCTCATGCCATTTCCTGAAAGTTCAGAAACTCCAAGGATATCTAGAGACAAGTTCCAATTCTAAGAGTTAGAGTTCAGCTCAAAAGTTATATTGACCCATTTCAACATGCTTAGTCCCTGTGGGCTTTTGTTACCAATTCCATATTCCAGAGGAGGAGCCAGCACAAATATATAATATGCACCTCTCAAGGTCTGTCAGAGTCAGGTTACACCTCACCTACCTATTCCAATCATCAATTGTTTCCTTCCACAATTCACTACACAGCACTGCAGTAACACTGCTTGAGATATCTCCTCTCCTTAGAATCTTCTCTTTCATCAATTTTTGCATCATCTCCCTCCTTCTTTAAGGATCAATTTAAAGTTCACTTCTTCCATGAAACCTTCTTCAATTTCTCCATCCCACATCCATCTCTCTTTTCTGTCCATGTATTTGGCATGAACATCATAGCAGCTCATTGTTCTGTAACTTCAATGCATTTGTGTTGGCTTTAGTTTTTCAACTAAATTGGAAATCCACTAAGGGGAGATTTTAATGTTCTTTATGTGTTCTTGTATCCACACAGTTTTTAATATGAGATATTCTGTTGGTCACAGGGGCACAACAATCATATTAAATAAAAAGAAACATAATATTATCTGTCTGTTTGGATATTGTCTAAAGCTATAGTAGGCAATTCAGTCTCATGTATCTCATTCAGAAGGCAAAAGATACAATGTGAAATATTTTGATTATAGACAAATAACAAAATGCTTGGTTCAGACAGGTATTGCTTTGGCATCAAGGAAGGAGATAGAGCAAGTTAACTTAAGTAAAACAGAAAGATTTTTATGGATCCAATAGAGTTTGTGATTGGCCTACAAAATCATAAAAGTTGTAAAGGTTGATAGATAATATTTTGCATAATAAAATTTACATGAAAATTTGTATGTGAATGTCCATAAAAGCTTTATAAATAATAGCCCAAAACTGGAAACATCCCAGTTTACTGGGATGGTTAATAGTGACTGGTTAATTGAACTGTGATATATTATATCATGCAATACTACTCAGTAATAAAAGTGAAACAACTATTGATACATATAACAACTTGGATGACTCTCCAGGGAATTAGGCTGACTGAAAAGAAACCAATCCCCCCCAAAATGGCATACTGTATAATTCCATTTATATAACACTTTTGAAATGACAAACACTTAAAAGTAGAGAAAAGACTAGTGGCTGTCAAGGGTTTAGAGATGAGACAGGAGAGAGATGGGCGTGGCTATAAAAGGGAAACCCAAGAATCTGTCATGAGAGAAGTGTTCAGTATCTTGACTGTATGGTAGATAATCAAACCTACACATGTGATAAACATACAAAGTGCACACACACAAGCACACAAATGAGTACAAGTAAAACTGAGGGAATTGGAATAAAACTTGCATATTGTATCAATGTCAATATTCTGGTTATAATATTATACTAGAACTAGTTTTGCAAAATGTTCCCCCATTGGGGGAAACTAGATAAAGGTTACAAAGGATCTCTCTGTATTATTTCTTACAAATGCATGTGAATCTATTATTACCTCAATAAAAATTTGAATTAAAAAAAGCAGAATATCATTTCAGATGATAGAGTATAGCATCATCCAAGCAATGAAAACTTAGAGCAGGTACCAGATCAAATTTCAGAAGTCTTGGTTTATAAATATTTCTTAATCTACTAAGCTACTTTGCATCAATTTATAAGCCAAAAACATATGAATAGAAAGTAGTATAAAGGGTCAGGAAAAATTATGTAAGACATTCAAATCTCTATAATGATTTCCTTTAATCAGCTTAAATGATTCTGACTTGAGGAGACCACGGTCATTTCATTGAAAGGGTCAGAGGTTGAGACACTGTTCTGCAACAGAGACCAGTATAGCCCAGCCCTCAAGTTAAAAGCCCCACCCCCAATGTCCAACTGGCCAAAGGGTTCTTAACAAAAGCTACATATAAGATTCATCTCAAGATGTAAAAAATACAGATTCCTGGACCCACACCTAGAGATTCACATTTAATCAGCTTGAACAGGGTTCTGGAATTTCCATTACTAATAAGCAACTTGGGTGATTCTAATCTACATGGAATCAGAAATCAGAGTCAACTGGAGTGCTGATTTAAATGCCAGTGTTTTGAGATCTACTATACTATAAACTATAGCATACTATATACTTTGGTCACTCTAGTATGTTTTAATTTTATTCTGATGACTCAATGGAATTTCTTGAAAGAGATCAGGATACTTAAAAAGTCTGGGTCATATTCTTACATGGTTGGGAGTGGAGAGAAAGGAGGAAGTTGTCAAAGTATAAAACCTTTCCAGCCCTCCTCTTCCAATCACAACTCATCAGAGAGCATTTTGCACAGGGAGATCAAAGGCCCTTGCCGAGGAAAAGTTGAAAGACTTTGCTGTTGTAATTCTGGGGCAGAGGTGCTTGGATATAAATGATTCCTAACTGTGGGTTTGGGGGGACCCTCTACGTAGAAATGTAAACACAGATGTCAGGCCTTTCATCCCCACTATGTAAACATACCAGCTGCCAGGGGAAGAAGGAGAAACCCTTTGGAATTAGCTGCAATTTTTTGCCATCTAGAGCTAAAAATTGGCTTCACGCTTGAATTTCCATCAGCAACACAAAGCACTGTGCACTAGAGTAGGGCTGAACAGGGACAAGATGTCCACTTGCTGATGGCCTCTTCTCTCAGGGAGACCTTCTGTTCTTGCCATTCCCCAACATGTGAGTGGCTGTCCCAGAAGAGGATGATGGGAAGAGCTGGGAGCACCTTATCATAGAATCGCTGGACTCAGAGGAGGGAGCCCTTAAAAAATATGTGACCAGCCAGGACCGTTTGGCTCAATGGATAGAGCATCAGCCTGTGGACTGAAAGTCCCGGGTTCGATTCTGGTCAAGGGCATGTATCTTGGTTGCAGGCACATCCCCAGTAGGGGGTGTGCAAGAGGCAGCTGACCGATGATTCTCTCTCATGAATGTTTCTAACTCTCTATCCCTCTCTCTTCCTCTCTATGAAAAATCAATAAAATATATTAAAAAAAATATGTGGCCATTTTGTTCTCAGAGTTATATAAACCAAGATTCCGGTCGACATGTACACTCCTGGTTGATCCAGATTTAGAGAAAATGGAAGAAACAAACGGGCGAGAGTTTTTTTTATGAGTAAAACAGAATGGTTTCCAGTAAGAGAGGATATGATTATTCTAACCCGTGAATATTTGAGGGGCCACAACTGATGTAGCTGCACCCAAACCACAACAGACCTCCTCTCACACTATTCAATACATTTTTGAAGGAAACCATGAAAGGAAACGTTTCTGAAAAAAAAATGTGCAAAAAATATAATGGGAAATGTATTTCTAAACAAAACACTTCAATCCATGGAGAAATGTGTCTTTAATTACATCTCGAGCTAGTGTGCCAACTTGCATATGCGTGTGAGTCTCGGCTTTTCTACAGAGCCTCAGTTCTGAAAGACTGGAAGAGCTGCAGGGAAAACCTCTGAAGAGTGTCTCTTCACTGGAAGGTTTTGTTTTTGGTGTTTTTTTGTTTTCCTGAAAATGTCAGGATAGACCAACAGACCTTTTGACCATGGATAAGCTATCTATTACATTATTACAACACACACGCACAGTCCACGATGATAAAAATGGATCTGAAATTACCAAGCATCCCACATGTGTGAACTTATTGGGCAGAGGCCATTGAGGTTTAGGACACATTAGTTTCAACAAAACGTATTCCTTTACAAATGGTCCACCAGAGGATTGTAAAAGGATTATCACAGTGAGCTTTTAAAATAGTCCTCTCGCTTAGGATGGGCCAGCCAAATGGATGTATGTGATAGAAGAACCAATCGATTCAGGAAAAAGGCCTCGTAGGTAACTGAAAATTCTGTCCTGCCGATGCTTAGCTTATAAGACACTATTTTCCACAGTCAGGTTATAAGCTACAACTAAATAAAAAATCAGTGTAGACAATATCTTTTACTTAAAAGTAGGTTAGTTCAGGAAGGCTGTTCGTAAATCCAATTGTTTCTGAGTTCCAAAGATCACAAACAATCCATTCGTTCACCTTTCTGCTGTGACAAGAGAGTTCTAGATGTCGATCGCATTGCATCTGTTTCTTCTCGCTTTGTTAAAAACCCATGTGTATATGTATGTGGCAAATATATTTGTGTATAAATGAATAAGATATACATATATATATATAAACATATATATATATATAAACATATATATATATATATATATAATATGTGTGTGTGTGTGTGTGTGCATGTGTGGTATCTATTTATAATTATGTGTGCATATATTCAAGACAGTGCTTTAAACACAACACCCACACCAGAATATCTTGAAAATTCAGACTTAAAATGCCTGTGCATGACAGCCAGCATCCCCTGTGGGTGCAGACAGAGCTAACTTTCCTTTATTAGGAGCATAAACGTTTGTTAAATTGAGAAATGTAGCTTATGTAATTCCTATTTCATGTTAATAAGGCAAAAAAATATGCATTATGATTTGGTTCCAGCGAAATTCTCCAAGGCTGGAGAATGTGTTACATTCAAACTGTTTTGTTGTTTTTTTAATTCCCTCAAAGCACCACTCTTTTTTCTTTTTTGTCATTAAATTAATATTGATCATGTGTTATGTGATAGGCATGAGACTCAGTTCAAAGGGAGACAGCAGAGAATCAAGCAGACAAAATTCTGTGCCTTCTTGAAGCTTCGTTCTAGTTGGGGAAGACAATCGACAAACTCAGAGTGTGACAAAAGTAGGCTTACAGTTGTGAATACACCAAGCACAGAATTTATTCCTGGATTATTATTTATTATTTATTATCTTATTTTCCCCACCCTGTATGTAAACTATGTAGTATGTCAAAAACTAGTAACTACTCTGCAACCCCAACAGGGAAGGTGGAGGAGTCGGAGGAATGGATAGAAAAGGCCAAATAGTGGAGGGGTCTTTGGAGCAAAAAACTGAAGGGACTGAGGAAGTGAGCCAAGGGGGGTGTCACTGGAAAGAACGTTCGAGGCAGAGGGGACAGCTAGTGTGAAATCCCTGGGAAAGCAGCATGTTTGAATTGTTCAACAGGAAGCAGGTCAAGGTGATGGAAGGAGAGGGTGGTGAAGATGTGGTCAGGAGGCAAGGGATTGTGTGGATCATGGAAAGCCCTGGACACTTTCAGCTTTTGCTCTGAGTGCTGTGGAAAGTCATACAAAGGAGAGGTGGGGGAGGGTGAAGGGGTGCATATTTGTATATTTGCTTTTGCCTGAGCCACTGGTAAGATGAAATGGCTATTCACTGAGAAAGGGCAGGCTATGGAGGAAGCGGGACTTGGGGGTAGGGGTGGGATGCCCGTGCAGGTATCAGGAGTTCTGGTGGGACAAGCTAAGATTGAGATGCCCATTAGACACCCAAATGGACACAGCAAAAAGGCAGTTGGGCATGTGAATCTGTGGTTCAGGAGAGAGGAGTAAATTAGAAACATAAAATTGAGAAGTTATCAGCATATAAGTGAGAAAATAAAGAGAAGACATTCCAAGAGTGAGAGCCTTGTTTCATGGGACTGATGACTCTAAACCTTAGCATATGCTGTTCACTGGGCTTGGCAAATTGTTTCTTTCTAATAATTATTTTTATGTTAAAATTTCTTTTTGTGTTCATATATTCACATGGATATTAAAATATACATATGACTATAACATAGATATGTGACATAGATAAAGCAATAATAATATGAATGTCTGCATTTATCTCTCAGCTTAAAAATATAATATTACTGCTGAAACCGGTTTGGCTCAATGGATAGAGCGTCGGCTTGGGGACTGAAGGGTCCCGGGTTCGATTCCGGTCAAGGGCATGTACCTTGGTTGCAGGCACATCCCCGGTAGGGGGTGTGCAAGAGGCAGCTGATCGATAACTCTCTCTCATCTATGTTTCTAACTCTCTATCTCTCTCCCTTCCTCTCTGTACAAAATCAATAAAATATATTTCATATATATATATATATATATATATATATTAAAATATTACGAATGCATCAGAATTCTCTCTACATATTTCTCTTTTTAAATGCTTCTCCCTTACCCTCTATGGTAATCACTATCCTATATATTTCTGTAAGTTTTAGCGCCTAAGAGTATTCCTAAACTGTTTATTTAGAGTCCACTCTCCTTGAAATACATAGTATGTATAAAATCATACCGCAACTCTTCTGAGACTCCCTTTCCCCCTCATTTTCAAGATTCATTCACATTGAGGTATGTAGCTATGGTTCATCTATTTTCACTGCTATATAGTATTTCATTGTGGGTCAAAACCTGTTGAATGTTGGCAATTTTGTGGTTAAATTTAATAAAGTCTAATTTCATTATGATTTGTTCATTTACCCACAATTCATACTAAAGTGTGTTTCTTAATTTCTAAATATATGAAGTATTTTTCCAGTCAGCTTTGCTAGTGATCTCTGAGAATTTCATTGTGGTCAAATTAGGTGGTCAGCAGGAACTTCATCTAAAACTTTTATTAGTTTAATGATCCATTACATGTGTTTTTATTTTAGTAATTGTCTGTGCTTGAAAAGAATATTTATTCTGTGTCTGTTGCTTACATTGTTCTATATAAGCCCAGCTGATAAAGCTGCTAATTACATTGTTCAGATTTTCTGTACCCACACTGATTATTATCTGCTTGTTCCAAATGTCTCCCACTATATTGATTATTAAATTTCTCCCTCTACTTCTATTATTTATTTTCACTATATATATTCTGAAGTTGTATTTTTATTTGTTACTAGAGGCCCAGTGCATGAAATTTGTGCCCAGGGGTGGGTGTCCCTCAGTCCCAACTGACCTGCACCCTCTCCAATCTGGGAGCCCTCAGGGAATGTCCTACTGATGACTTAGGCCCACTCCACATGGTTCTCTGCTCTCTGCAAGACCTGCCTGTTCCACACCATGGAAATTGGCAAGCAGGCCCTGCTGGGTGCTGTCTGCAGGCTGTGCTTGCCTGCTTACGGGTCACTGTGGCTACAGCCAAGCAGGCCCTGTTGTCTGCTGTCAAGCTGTCCACCACTCTTGCCTCAAGGGGCCAGCAATGGTCCTGGGAGCCTTCGGGCTTGGCACCCATCCCTGGGACCTAGGCCACTAGCCACTTGGCACCTGAGTATGCAAATTAACCCACCATCTTTGTTGGGTTAATTTGCAAACTCACTTCTGATTGGCTGGTGGGCGTCAATTTGCATCTTTCTCTTTTATTAGTGTAGATAAGAGTGGAATTGTTATATATGTCTAGTTAACTAAACCTTTTATTATTATATAGTGATCTTAATCCCTACCAAACATATTTCTTTAAATTGTTATTTAATATATGAAGATAATATATTCTGTCATTACTACATATTATATTAATGTACTAGTTTATAATTTTTCAGTTCAAATTTACCTTGGCATATCTTTTTCCATATGGTTATTTTGAATCATTCTATTACCTTATAGGTTTACTGTATCTCTTGCAAATAGGATATAATGATATTTTAAATAGTTATCTGAGCTAACAATGTTTTTTTTATAAACTGGAACTCTTAGTTTATACTCATTGTAGCTGCCAATATTTTTGAATTATTTTAAGCATCTAATTATGGACTATTTCTCCTACATTTAAAAATATTTTTTCTTCCTGCATTTGCATAATTTGACTAATTTTTTTATCAGTACTTTATCCCCTTCTTATTTTAGAGTAATAAAATTTGATTTTAGATATTTATTGTGTCTGCTTATCTCATCAAAGTTTAATTTTTTTCAATTTCTTTACTCCCCTTCTCTCCAAAACAAGACACTGAACATTTTAACTACAACCTCCAGCTCTTGATTTAATTCTATTGCTTCAATGTATTGTAGTTTTATTATTTTTACCAGTGAAGATGTTACAATTGTTATTTCATGCAGTCAGTGCTGAAATTGACCCATTTCTACTTTTGTTCTCATCATTCATTTTTAAATCTCCCATCTGGGATCATCTTCTCTCCCTGAGGTAAGGCTTTCCTTTGTGAGGCTCTTTTGGTGATAAGCTCATAGTATTCTTCTAAAACCTTTTTATTGGCCTTATTTAAAAAAAAAAACAAAAAACAAAAAACTTTTAAAATTGATTTCATAGAGGAAGGGTAAGGGAGTGAGAGATAGAAACATCAATGATAAGAGAGAATTAGTGATCAGTTGCTTCCACACACCCCACATTGGGGATTGAGCCCCCAACTGGGCTTGTGCTCCCACTGGGAATCTAACTAGTGACCTCTTGGTTCCTGGGTTGACACTCAACCAGTGAGCCATGCCAGCTGGGCAGCCTTAATCTTGAAAGATATTTTTGTAGCTGAAACCAGTTTGGCTCAGTGGATAGAGCATTGGCCTGGGGACTGAAAGGTCCCAGGTTCCATTTTGGTCAAGGGCATGTACTTTGGTTGCAGGCATATCCCTGGTAGTGGGTGTTCAGGAGGCAGCTGATCAATGTTTCTCTCTTATCGATGTTTCTGGCTCTCTATCTCTCTCTCTTCCTCTCTGTAAAAAAATCAATAAAATATATTTAAAAGAAAAAAAGATATTTTTGTAGCATGCAATCATAAAATAATATTGTTTCTCTGAATATATCTTCAATATATTAATTTACCAACTTATGATTTAATTGTTACTGTTGAGAAGTCAGATTTCAGTTGAAATATGACATTTCCCCACTTATTCCACTGCTAACCCAGTTCATCATCTTCAGGGGCTGTTTCCATTAGACTTATTGCCATTTCCTGCCTCTTCTGTGAATTCTTCCCGTTCACCTGCCCCTTTGGGCTCCAGCTTCCTCCCTAGTCCTCTGAGTATAAGAGGTTTTTAGTAAAGTTCCACCCAGCCATTTCATTCATCCCTTGTGAATGCTACTTTCAGAGGATTAAAGACCAGAATGTCCTGATTAAACACTTAATTAGACATAATAAAAAATATTGCCAGTTTTAAATAATTGATTCACTCATTAGTTTAATATGCTAATGACAGAGCCTTGAGAAAAGGAAATGGAATAAAATTTACCCTCTGAGAAAATGGGTTGAAATTAGATTTTTACACTAAGATTATTCAAAGTAAATTACCAGCTCCCGATAAATGGGAACTGTCTGACTAGTATTTCATCCGCTACATGGACTTCTAATGGCTAAACCTTTTTCAAACGATAGCACTCAGGACTGGCTTTTCAGTTAATTACTGCTAAAAACTGCCATAGAGCATGCAATACAATGAAAAGAACCCTGCATTCAGGTGGTCTGTGTTGAAATCTCATCTGTCACTTCCCTAGTGTGTCCTGAAAAAGCCTCCCAATTTCTTAGAGTTTTCCCTTGTCCTTTTGTTCAGATAAATACGAGATTGCTGTCCTTGACAAACTTTTTGTTTCTAAGATTTTTTTTTTGGTTCCCACTGAGTACTAGACACTCAGGATATATTTACCAAGTTAATAAGGCAAAAAGATTAGTTTAGATGGTATTTTAAGTAACTTGTACTTTTCAAATGTGTATGTTTGAATTAGGATAAAAATGAAATTCACATGTTGCAATTCATCGATAAGTATTTGAAGTATATTTTGATCTCTGGGCTTCATCTCATTTCTTTTTTTTGTCTTTCTTATAATGTGCTTGTTAAGAAATCAGGTACTATGCTCTGAAGATTTTTCCATAGTGTAAATGTAACTGATTGCATCTCCCAGTAGAGTTTAACACCTTTCTCCTATAAATGGGTAGCTGAAAGGAGAAGCTTCATCTGATTCAAGTACAGTCAACAAAATGTATTCTACATATCAACATATATATATCAGAAGTGCCTGGGAAATTCTGAGTTTCAATGAGGTGCCATTTTATTCACAACAAAGAACCCAAATAAAGGAAGTTTGCATTTCACATGGCAGGGTGTTATTTTGAAACTCACACAACCACAGTTTCTAAGGTAAAGAAAAATAAATGGCCTCAGTGTGGGTCTGCAAGCACAGACACTGTACTCTCATTTGTAAGGATATGAATATATTTTTGGATGTTACATTGATTAACCTACTTCATCCTCACTCTTGAAAGTTCACATAAACAGCCGAAACCGGTTTGGCTCACCAGTAGAGCGTCGGGCTGTGGACTGAAAGGTCCCGGGTTCGATTCCGGTCAGGGGCATGTATGTTGGTTGCGGGCACATCCCCGGTAGGAGGTGTGCAAGAGGCAGCTAGTCGATGTTTCTCTCTCATCGACATTTCTAGCTCTCTATCTCTCTCCCTTCCTCTCTGTAAAAAAATCAATAAAAATATATTTAAAAAAAAAATAAAGTTCACATAAATCAAGCCAAATGGTGGTGCTCCTTCTAAGGTCTCTGTTTTCTTCCCTGCCTGCCTTCTTTTACCCTGGGCATCTTTCTCATCACTGTCACATTTGGCATAACTTCCCTACTATATACAATCTTGAAAGAAACATCCCTAGAACAAAATATGATGCAAATTAATACATATTACAAAATGCAGGTATTGGATCAGATGGACTCTGACTCTAGGAGTTCTATGCAGCTCTCTGGGCTGAATCCACAGAAGCAGTACTTTCCACCAACACCAGGCTCTCAAATCTTGAGCGATGTTGTTCTGGAATTCAGCACAGAGTATGATAGCTTGCTTAGGACTTATTTGGTCTGTTCCACCTGTTTTTCAAAGAAGTTAGTGACTTGCAATAAAAGACATGAACCATATTTAGCTATCTATAATAATAAAAGTGTAATATGCTAATTAGACCTGACAATCTTTCGGACAAAGCCGGGGCTGTGAGGGAAGCCGGGGTCCCGGGTGCCAGAGGGAAGCTGGTGCTGGCAGACAGGGGAAGGAAGGCCTACACTTGCACGAATTTCATACATCAGGCCTCTAGTGTCTCTATAAAAGTCACTATTGCTGCCCAGCCAGTGTAGCTTAATGGTTGAGTATCAACGCATGAACCTGGAGATCACTGTTGATTCCCAGTCAGGGCACATGTCTGAGTTGCAGGCTTTGAAAGCCAGTGTTTCTGGTTTTCAATCAGTGGCTTTCTGTGCCATCCCTCTGCTAAAAATCTAAAGGTATCTCAACTCTTCAGCCCCAAATCTATGTAATTTTAAACCTTCCCATCAGCTGGAGACCCATGGAAAGATGTCTCTGGAACTAGGACATGGATGGCCTCCTACCACCCTACTCTCATGTACTACTAGAGACCAGATGCATGAAATTCATGCAAGGGGCTTGGCCCTAGCAGCCCCTTGGAGCCTCGGCCAGCCCTCACAGCCCTGGTTTCATCTGAAAGGTCATCTGGGTGGTTGTTCTGCTGTTTGGTCTAATTAGCATATTAGCACTTATTATAAGGCTAGGGGTCCAGTGCACGAATTCATGCACCTTGAAAGGAACTGTGTGATACAAGGCTGCAAGTTGCCACTGAGGCAGGTGTCTGCTCGTTCTACATGTCCCCACCTGGCCTCTGCCATGTTGGGCCCAGGTCCCCGTCTGCTGGCAACCCCACTCCCACAGCTGCGGCTTCCACATGCTGACAGTGCTGGCCCTGCTTGCACACACTGACAGTTGTGGGCTTGATCCCCAGTAGGAGGCATGCAGAAGGCAGCCAATCTATGATTCTCATCATTGATGTTTCTTCTCTCTCTCTCTCCCTCTCCCTTCCTCTGAAATAAATACAATTTTTTTTTAAAGTCACTGCTGCTGACTATAGACATGATGAAGATGATATTAACAATGGTGCTCATGAAAGTGATGTGAGAAAGGTGAAACTATGGGCAATGAAGGGTGAAATATGCTTTTCAATAGAAGCCAGCCTGGTCTTAATTTGTATTAGTGTGAAATCGTTTTTTTGTTTCAGTTTACCATTCCAATGCTAATTTTGATAGCAGTGCTGTGATTGAGTATTTTTTTCTTGCTTTATAGTAGTGGTTTAATGAATTCTTCCCCCTCTCACCCCCGACCCCTAGTGGAACAGCAGCAAAGCTTGTGGGTTGATGCTAATTTTTCTAATTAGAATCTTGTTAATGTAGTTTGGCATGGTAAAGCATGAGCTAAGGAGTGCTCAGGGAAAGCACAAATACCAGAGTGCTTTCTCCTGAGATTGTTTTCCTTTAGTAGATGTTGCTCCAACTTTACTCCTGGAAGCTTGGCTTCTGGACTGAGGATAATACAAGCCTAACCTTCCTACTTACGATGCAGCAAAGGCAAATCCTTTCATTTCTTGTGAGGTTCCAGTATCACTGACAATGTCATCCCTCCACTCCTTTGCCATTTATACAGAGCAGGTTGCAAGTCCAATGCATGTCACTCATTTCTTTCCTCTCACATTGAAAAAGTAATGTGCATATATATAAAACTAACGTTGAAATTATCTTGACAATGCCCATATACTAAACTTACAATAGTGCGCATACACTCACCACCCCCCCATACACAACACACACACACACACACAAATACGCATCACTTTATGTGAAAGATCCTGCCATTTTCCTCTTAAGCTTGGGAAAATTGAAGGCACAAAGGCAAGCATGTTCTCAGTTCCACTCAGTAGAGACCTGAGCTAAAATGACGCCTGGAAAGCAAATGCAGTGACCTTTAAAGGAATAGAGAAGAAGCTATTTCCAGCACATTACTAAATGCTATATTCTAAAGGTTCTAACCTTATTTGCTACAAGTGTATAATATCAGGAAGCCCTTGTGAGGGAAGGGGCTGCATTCATCACATGGCACAAGTCACTTACAAAAGAGATGGGGGAAGTTATTACTTCCCAACTTGCAGACACCAAAGTTCAGCCCAGCTCCTGCTGTGGTTTGCTGCATTAAATAAGGTTCAGGGGTCACTTGGAGAATTACAGGCTTCTTGACCTAACAAAAATATAAAGTTTTCTACAAATAGCAATGGCTATCTCATCATGCAGAGCAATTTATCACACACACACACACACACACACACACACACACACACACACTTTCACAGTTCATGACAGTTTGCAAGACTGACCCTTGGTGTGTCTATGTCTATGGTACTAACTTTATTTACTCTTCTAGTTGGTTAATAGCAGTAATTGTTCTACAAGACCCACTATCAAAATAAAGGAAGAGTAAGCGAAAGAAATTACTCATTTTTTAAAAAAGTATTTACTCTTTCAGTTGGTTAATAGTAATAATTGATTGATAAGATCCAGTTTTTGGAATCTTATGCACAACATAAACTGAAGGCCAAAATAGGTCCAGAGGCATGGATGCATGGAGCAAACTGACAAAGAGGAGGAGAATGGGGGGCTGGGAAGAGATTAACAGAATTTATATGCATAGCTCATAGAGACAGAAGATAGTGAAGTGAAGGCCTAGGGTGGAGAGGGCCTGGGTGGAAGGGGGTGGGGAAGAGGGAAAGGAGGGACATCTGTAATACTGTCATCAATAAAAAAGAAATAGAAAAAAAGAATGTGTAAAAAAAAGAAATTACTCATTTTTTAAAAATCCTAACATACCATCTTTGAAACTAAAGTTTGACCATTATGAAGATCTGGAGAACTGTTTGCAAACAATAAAACTATGTTAATCTTAACATATACCAGAATCCTCTGGTGTAGATGTCTTAGCATAGATAATAGATAGATAGATAGATAGATAGATAGATAGATAGAATTGATAATATCACCTTATATTTGTATACTACTTACAAAATACTAGTATTTGGCCACACTTTCATATTCTTAACCTCATTATATTTTATAGATTAAAAGTAAATATTTCCAGCAGATCAGCTTCAGGGAATCATTTCCCCACCCCGATTACATAACCCACATCTGCGAAGGAGTGAGTTGGCAATTATCTCATGGCGATAGGATTTATAAATCAGCCAAGTCAATAAATATGTGGGGGCCTACATGATCAGAGCTGTCCCCAGTTCACTTCTAGGCTGAGTGGAGGTGTCAGAACATTAGCAAGTAACCTAGCTACCTAAGGAGGTGATGGCCTCTATGTGATTGACTGGCTGATTTTTTATTTTTAAAGGTGAACTAGAGAATCCCTTTCAACCTAATTAGCATAAAAGCATTTGTTGCTGCTTATTGGTTTTCCATACTTACATTGAAAGACTGAGCACACAAGCAGAACACAACTCGATGGGGCCTGTGCCATGGGTTTTCAGGTGAGGGAGAGTTCTCTTGTCAGGATTCTATCCTGGTCAGAAAACAATTGCATGAGGGTTTTGAAATCTGCTATTTAACCATAGGCCAGATTTAAAACAAACAAACAAACAAACATACCAGTGATGGCATTGCTCTCTAAAGCAGCAATAAGCGAAGTCAGAGAAGAAAAAGAAATCGGAGTTCAGACGGGGAGATTTTTGTGGGTTCGGGGTCAGCTCCAGACCACTGCAATAAAGGGAATATCACAATAAAGCGAGTCACATTTTTTTTTTTTTGTTTCATAGTGCATATAAAAGTTATTTTTACACTATATGATAGCCTATTAAGTGTGCAATAGCATCAGGTCTAACAAAACAGTGAACACACTTAACTAAAAACACTTTATTGCTAACCAGCCCCTGAGCCTTCAGCAAGTCGTAATTTCTGTGGTGCCTGTAGACTTGCTCAAGGCAGGGTTGCCACAAACCTTCAATTTGTAAAAAAGGCAATATCTGAGAAACACCATTAAGCAAAGTGCGATAAAACGAGGTATCCCCGTAGTTAAGGACGGTATGCAAAATACACGCAGACATTAGTTCAGTTTCACAATAAGGATAGCAAATGGCGAGAAACAACCATGAGATGTTAAATCAAGAAGTCACTTAAACCTAAAGATCTTACCAATGGTTCCCTTGTGATTTTGGCCATCACTTGTTCCAAAAGGCACTTGACTGAATTACAGGAAATCTAAGGCCTATTGGCAGCAGCTGACTTTTAATGGCCCAATGAGTATACTAAAGAGTGTTTCAGGCTACTGTTGTTGAGACTGTCTAGAATGAAACAAAATATACATTGATTTTCGGTACGGAGATCCCAGTATTACTGTTAGCCCAAAAGGGTTTTTGCAAGGTAATTCCTGCAGCCGGAGACACGATGAAATAAGCCTAGGGAACTTCAGGCCTGTGAAGTCCCTTGTTTGTGCTGCCCAGCTCTTTTTTTCTGCCATCATCTCTAGGGGAAACTTAGTGCATAGAAATTCAAACTCATTTAACTTAATTCAAACTCATTAAAGGTAACCAAATGCGATGGTATTGAGGATCATGCATGACAAGTGGCAGACTTCCCCTCATGTTACCCTTTGGCAAAAATGGTTATGGGTTTGCTGAGGAGGATTAGAATGGGGAGTTCTCAGTTGAACTTCAGAGTCATAAGACTTCAGTGGAAGAGTATGCTCATTTATTGACTTATAAAAATGCTAGATAGTAATATGCAGGGATACCCAGCAAGTATATCCGGTCTATGTTTCAGATGGATATGGCTACACCCCTACCATCTCTCTGGTCTATCGTCATGCATAATAATCCTATCTAATAAAAGAGAAACATGCAAAATGACTGTACCTCCGCTACGCCCCACCAGCCATGCCCACTAGCCAATCAGGAGTGTGTGTGCAAATTAACCCAACCAAGATGGCAGTTGATTTACATATCCAGGCACAGAGTGAAGACTGAAGACAGTGTAGAAAGAAGCCAAGCTGCAGAGAAGCAGACAGGATGGCAAAGGTAGGGAAACAAACAGCTGAAGGAAGCCCTATTGCAGGAATCTTCCTGCAATAGGCCTCTAGTAATAATAATAATAATAATAATAGCCAACTTTTACTATTATTATAGTAATAGTCCTTCTGATATACTAGACACTATTCTAAATACTTGGTATGGGATCATTCATTTAATCTTCCAAATAATCTTTGGCAGTGGATGCTATTACTATTCCCATTTGTTCTATTAAAGAAACTAAATAAAGTAAGAGAGACTAAAGAACTTGCCAAGATCACATAGCCAATGAGTGGCAGAACTAGGATTTGTAACCATTTTCTCAATTCCAGGGTACTGGCTACCTCACAGAGTTTCAGGAAGATTCAAACATTCCTGACACATAGTTAGTATCAAATAAATATTAGATGTTATTTTTTAAATCATTTAGACTTATATCCTGTTGTTGGCATACTATTTTTTTTTTTTTAAACTGGGCTTTTATGACCTATCATAATGATTCTGACTTACCTGGTCACTCTTTCTGTAGCTTATCTTCTCAAAATACTATGGAACTCAACATGATGCAAATGTATAGGATTTAGTTTTACTAGCTGATAAGTAACCTGTGCTGGTTCTGTTTCTATGGAGAACCCTGACCAATACACCCATGAACTGAAAGGTCAAAAACTAGGCTGGCCCACAGGCATTTTTAGCAGCCCACACAAATTTCATCATTTTCCCCAATCATTCCTGGAACCATGAGACATAACATCCCAGAATTTCTCTCATGGGAGTGGACCTTCAAAACCCCACTTGTCTGCTCTTACTCCTTGATGGGTTCAGTTTGCCTGCAAAGAAGAACTTCGGGCTTTACGATAAGCAAACACAGAAACTGCCAGCAACACGACCAGATTGCTGGAGTCTGCAGCTTGTTCTGGGCCACTCCAGGTCATCCTGAGAACAAGCCCACACAGCTGGTGAAGAGGGCAGCTTGGCCCGTCCCCTCACTGCGTCTGCCTTTCCTTCCCACAGCTGACTGCAGCCCTTGCCTGGGCTGAAAACCAAGATGTGATTGATTAACTATCATGCCAGAGATTTTATGCCTGATTATTTAAATCCCCTAAGGTGAATCTTTAAGAAAACAGTGGGAAAATAATATCAATAGCTTGTAAAAGATAACTTACACACCATCAAAAGCCAAGTGTAGCATTTCACCCAGTTCTGCTTGTTAATCCCACAGCAATGACTTCCTTCTCATACAGTAAAGACTTCTTAGAATGTAGAATGAAGTGTTAATGTCTAAACAGCTGGTAGGTGGTTTAATATAGTCACAGGTGAGTGGATTTTTCTCATTGCATTTTCTCACTGTAGTCACTTCAAAAATAAGAGAGCTACACCCTCCAGAAAGCACAAGATACAAAACCAATATGTCTGCCTTTCAATTAAAGACCTAAGGCTCTGTGTCTGAGTGCAACACCCCAACATCAACAAAATGTTACTGAGAAATGCAGGGTAGTGTCTGTGAGTGTTTCTGTACAAGAATCCCACTAATGAGCTGTTATGTCCCTGACAGCTCAGATTGCTCTAGGCTGAAGCTTGTTCTGCACATTGTCACCTAGGGTCTATCTTTTTTCCTGAAATCTTACTGTACTATACATATTTGAGGTTTTTTTAAAAAATTATATTGATTAATTTTCTTTTTAGGGGCAGGGAGGATGGAGAGAGAAACATAAACTTGTTGTTTCTCTTATTTATGCACTCATTGGTTGATTCTTATATATGCCCTGACCAGCATCATACACACAACCTTGGTGTATCAACCCAGCCAGGGCAAGACATATTTGAGGTTTAACAATCAAAATGTTCACATGGATTCAAATGTTTCCTTTTTTTTAAAGTTATGTCCAATGATATCACGAGTGTAGTCCAAACAGCGCTCTCGTGCTCTCTCGCTCTTTCTCTCTCTCTCTTTTTTAAAGAGAAGTTTTATGTTCACAATAAAATTTAGCAGAAGACACAAAGATTTTCCTCATATAGGCACACCCTCCTCCATTATCAATATCATTCACTAGAATGGTACATTTGTTATAACTGATGAACCTACATTGACACCTCATTATCACTCAAAGGCCCTAGCATATGGTAGGGTTCACTCTTGGTATTGGACATTCCGGGGATTTGGAAAAACATATAATGACCTGTATCTACCATTGTACTATCACAGAAAATAGTTTTATAGGACTAAAAGTCCTCTGTGCTCTGCCTATTCATCCCTCCCTCCCCCTCTAACCCTGGCAACCACTCATCCCTCTACTGCGTCCATTTGTTTTCTTTTCCAGAATGTTATACAATTGGAATCATACAGTATGTAGCCTTTTTAGATTGTCTTCTTTCACGTAGTAATATGCATTTAGGTTTTCTCTAAGTCTTTTCATGGCTTGATAGCTCATTTCTTTATAGCATCAAATGATATCCTATTATCTGGATGTATCACAGTTTGCTTATCTAGATACATCTGGATGTATCACAGTTTGCTTATCTTTGTTGCCCAAACTCATAAAATTTTCTTTTGAAATATCTCTTTGAAACATAATTCACTTTAGGGAAAAAGAAAATTTTAATTGTTTATTAAATGTATTTGTAGAGCGAAGGCTACACATTTCCTGGATGAGGTGGGCAGATTGGAATCAGAGGGAAGCCTTGAGTGAAGAACACTAGTGAATTTTAAAATACTATATTCATCAATATGATTTCCTCTGGCTTAATCACTCAATGTTAAATATTGCATAAAATTAAGAATTTTGAGCATATGTATAAACCTGCTGAGACCTATGGCATTATTTGGCAATTTCAGATTTTACCTAGCTATGTAGTAACATCCTTAATTTAAGTTCTCAAATGATTCCATTGACTGATTCATTACATTAAGAGAGAATAACAGTGCCCTTTATCTTCAGAAAAAAATGAAGTAAATACTGCAAAGAGCAAAAGATTCCTGCCATGGTGTATTCTTAGATGAAAGTTCTACTTACATTGTGCAATGCACACACATTAAGACAATTAGCTTGTTATTTGCATCACATAATTCAAATTGTTTTCATTGAACCAACCTATTGTTTCTGAACTGTTTATGTATCTCCATGATAATGTAAGCTCCTGGAAGACATCCACAGTTTTCTAATTTCATTCCTGGATCACGGTCCTAAGTAACATTTGCTGAATATATGCCTATTTATTGTTGTTGTTGTTGTGTTTTGTTTTGTTTTTAGTAAATAGAAACTATACCTAATTTACAGGGTGGCTACATCTATCATCATATTATAATCAAAACAGCAGATCTGGGATTCATCCTTTGACAGCAATTCCCAATTCTATCTATGATTGGTTGATTTATCAGGTCCAGAGTCAGACTGTACCTGGCACAACTTCAAGGGTTTCCCGTCTTATAGATGACAAAGATGGAAATTGTGGCCCCTGGAGTTTTGTGGCAGTCCTGGTTGGTTTTACATCAACATACCCTCATAAATGCTCTATGGTTGATATTTACTTCTAAGCTAAAGAGAGTCTAGATAAATTGTTCTTTAAAAAAATTTAATTGACTTCAGAGAAGAAGGGAGAGGTAGAGAGAGGTAGAAATATCCATGATGAGAGAAAATCATTGATTGGCTGTGTCCTACTTGCCCCCTACTGGGGATCAAGCCCACAACCTGAGCATGTGCACTTGACTGGAATTGAACCTAGGACCTTTCAGTTCATAGGCTGGTACTCTATCCACTGAGCAAAACCAACTAGGGTGAGATGAATTGTTCTTTAAATGAGCTTTAGGAATTTCACATGCCATCTAATTAACTAATTGGAGGAGCAGGAGTACCACCAATCTGAAACCCCTATTATTGGTTTCTGTAAATTGGGAATGAAAGTTCTGCCCAGGCTGCTTCAATGGGGTAGTGTGAATCTCTAACCTCTGTTTGGTCATGTGAAAGCTCAGCAGAGGTAAATCCAGAGATTGCTATGGACTTTTGTAGGTCTTATATTCTGTAATTCAGGCTCATTCTCTAATAATTGCCTTTGGCAGAAAAGGGCAAATCACATTGTAAACAAAATCTTTGTGTCTCTTATTCAACAGATATTTAGACAACATATATTGTGTTAGTAGTCATTGCAAGAGAATAGATATATTCAATCAACTCTACCAACAAGAATTGACAACTATGATTTAACATTAATGTTAGTAAGTACTAATGTTTTCCATGCCCCAGCCATTCTTCTATGATTTTATATAGCTTAGTAATCCTTGTAACAATTCTATATGGCAGATATAGGTAAGGAAATAGAGAGGGTATGCCCACTACCAGTAAGTGAAGAAGCTAGGATTTAAATAAAGGCAGTGTGACTTCAAATCCCTTGTTCCTAATCACTATAATAAAAGAAGTACAAAAGGAAACAAAGAATGTGAAGAGTTACTTATAAAGTTTGCATTTCTTATCTGGATTTAACATAAACTGAAGGAAAGAAATTGCCCACATAATTTATAGATTTGGTGGTGGGATTCAGAATTAAAAACAAGGACAAAAGCCAAAGTTTTAATCTCTTTATGTATTTCTTTGTGTTAATATTATTACATTGGTTTAGTAAGAAGTGGGAACAGATTGAGGATTTTAACTTTGGGCCACTGTGAGGTACTCTGGTGTGGGGTCACTCTAAATGTTCTAAATGAAGGCCCAACTTCTACTCCCATGTATAAGTGGAGAAAGTCCACTGACTTTCACAGCTCTTGTCCTCTTCACTCCAATAGTGTTGACTGTACATGCTATAAATGTTAGCACTAGAGAGAAGCCACAGCTTCTATGTTAAGTGTTTAAGATGTTGAGCTCTGGAGCCCCTTCTAGCTGTGAACTTAGAAAGAATTTAGTGTGAATCCTGGCTCTTGTGGAAGTGTGGTCTTACCGGGTTCCTCAGTCATACCAACTTCAGAGTCCTTATCTTAACAATCGGGGAAAAAATAGCACCTATTCTATGAAAGTTAAATGACTTGATACATTTTAAGATAACACTAAGTTTTGGCACATAGTAAGCACTCACAAAATTATTTGCTGTTTACATTATATAATGCCACTTCATAGTCAATAGTCTCTTAACTGGACTATACATCTAAAGGGTAGGTTTCTAAGACTTTTTTGTTTTTCTGTCTCTACCTTCCTGCTTAGTCCTTACAATGTTCAGTAATACATATTGACAGATTGATTGGCAAAGAAAGCAAAATCTGAGAGCTAAATTCCCTACATATAAAATCCAAGAACAACAACAACAAAAAAAGACAGCAAATGAGTGGGTTGCCATTTGGTCTTTTGATCATTCTATTCAGATTTGTGTGATCACATTTCCTCTCTTTTATAAATCATAGGAATAACTTCAGGAAGCCCCAGACATCTCATATAAGGTTAAATATTTCAAACAGAGCTGTGCATGAGCCTTGAAAATATCCAGACAAACATATGTTGAAAACCTTTTTTGCAAAAGCCCACTGCAGCACAACGAGCCAAGGTGGCCAGACCATCCCTGCAGCTGTGTGCTCAGGGCACACGCACCCATTTATCAGGGGCCGTCCATCTTGAACACAGCTTGTAGGCCTCTTCTCAAGAATGAGGTCACCCCCGAGCCCAGATGGGCAGACAGGCTGCAGAATAAGATATGTCTGGGTGCAGATGTGGGAGGAATTGAGACTAACAACCATAATGGAAACAGGAAATGAGAGTTAGGTCAGCCCAATTGTACAGTTGCTAAAAAAGCAAAACTTAGCCATGTGGTATAATTTTCATGCTCCATAATGTTTACCACCAATCAGCCAACTTTACCAATAGGCTAGGTTGTCACTATAGAAAGAAAATCCTTCAAGGGTGTCCATCAGACCCCTTTCCCACTATAGTCTCCTTAAATTCCTCCCTCCACTCCAAATCAACATTAACACTAGAACTAAAGGGTCATTAATGCTTTCAATGGCAGAAGCAGACCTTTCCCCTATTCTTTAGGGGCAAGGCCTTTGTAGACTGGAGGGCCTCACTAACAGATAAAATAAAAAAGTACAAATACAGATTTAGTGATAATTAAACAGTGAGCCCCTTCCCTTGTGGCACACATAGACATGCATGTTCATAATATGCACACATTCACAAGCTCACATATACATACACAAGCACAAATGCACACATTTAGTGCTTCTGTCCTTTGTAAGGGTAGTTATTTTGAGAAAATTGTTGCTGTGTCTCTGGGCTAGGAGAGCAGTGAATGATTAATTTCTCAAGATGGTTAGCTTATGTTTGCTGCTGTGATGTTAGTGACCTCACCCTCCAAGAGTACGTCCAAGGCTGTCTGCCAACCTGAACGCTCTGTTTGAATACTCTGCCACTCTGCCCTTGACCTTGCCTGGTCCTTGATGTCTTTTTGGCTGATGATAAAAGCCATGCACAGCTAAGACATGCAGTCTGACAGAATTATCAGCACCAAGGCCTGCTAATTTTTTAAAAACTACAACACTGTTTCTAAAAATCCATGAATTTATTCTGTAACATATGCCAGTATGTTCAAAACTTGGGAAACATTTTACCCAAAACCTTTTCTAACTGCAAACCCTCTGTGATCATTCCATTTTCTACAAATCTTAAACTCTTATGTGCCATATCACTTAATCATATAACATCTTATACAATTCTCTCTGTTTCACTTATATTAGGCCTGCTTTCCCAAATGAAGTGAACCGAGAAAAAAAGCAAAACTTAGGAAAAATGCTTTGGAGAAAAGTAATTTTGTTTTATTTGCTATTTTCAAACAAGATTAGGAAGGAAGACAGAGCCTGCTGAGTTGATTAGCTGGTAATACATTAACGTATATCAGAATGAAATAGATGTCCCAACTTCATTTTATCTGTCAAACAGAAAGATGTTCAGATTAGAAAGTAGAGTATGGACAAAATTAGGTGGGAGAAAGAAGAGCTTAAATCCAGAGCTAGACATAGACTAGTAAGCTAGAGGAAATGAATTTAAATGAGGTGGATCAGAAAAAATTATGCATGCAAGATAAAATTAATGAACTGTTTGGAAAATCATAATGCATAGAAGATATCGTAGAAAAAAGAACTACAGAGTTTATCTGACTAAAAACCAATGCAGCCCATTTGTTCAATAATTCATTCATTAACAGATTTGTGTCAGGAGTCTACTAGTCTTATGGATCTATCTGGAATTATTCTAGGCACCTTCATGCAAAAAAATAAGACAGATAAAGTTTCTGTGCTGGTAGAGCTGACATGCTAGTGGTAGAGACAGAAATTAAACAAATGAGCAAATAAACATATAATGGCAGCTGGTGATAAGTGCCAGGAAGAAAAATAAAGCAGAGTAAGGAAATAGAATATAACTGTAGATGGAGGAGTTCTATTTCAGATGGAGTAGTCATGTATGGACTTTCGAAGTATAGGTGGCATTTGAGTAGAAATAAATCAAGAAAATGAGCCAAGAAAATATCAAGAGACTTGAAGAATATTCCAGGCATAGGAGACAGCATGTATAAGGGTCTTGGTAAGGAAGCAGTTGGTGAATTCGAGAGACAGAAAGAAGACCCAGGTGGCTAGAGCAGAGGAATATGAAGAGTGAAGTGGGATAGTTAGGCAGATCATGGGGCCTCTTGGAGGCCACAAAAAAGAGGACTGGATTTTGTCTGAGTGTCGATTGGAGGCTCCTGAAGAGTTTTGAGTAGGAAGTATCATTATATGATTTATAATTTAAGAAGATTGCTCTGTTTGTTGTGTGGAGAATATACTAAATAGGATTTCAGAGAGAAAGCCCTGAGACAAATTAACAGGCTATCCCATTATCCCAGAAGAGAGAGAAAGGTGACTGGCATGGTAGTGGTAGAGCTGTTGATCCACCTAAAGGAGTTGCAGATGAGACTTACCAATGGGTGGAGGGAAGGAGTCAAGGATGATAACCAAGTATTGGTTGGAGAAATTGAGTGAATCATGTAGCTGTTAAGTAAGATGAAAAAGATTGGTGGAGGAGCAGAATTAGAGGCAGGGTAGAGAATCAAAAGTTACATGGGAAGTGAGATTATTAACTATGTATTGCAACTGTTAAAAAACTAATGGGACCTTTGACTACATTAATAGAAGTGTAGTATCCAGGTCAAATGATACAACACCTCTAATGTGTGCTGTTTGAAACACATTGACTACTCTGTTCAATACTAGATCCTACTTTTAAGAGGGATATTAACAAAGAGACCCACATTCAGAGGAGAGAGTCCAGGGAAAAGAAGGGACTCACATGGCAAATGCTTGAGACCAGAGAAAAGATTTTGCTGAGAAAGATGAATCAGCCTATGGTGGTGGTCTTCAAATATTTAAGGAAATTAAACTTATCCTGTGTGACTATAAAAGGCACTTGGGTAAAGGTGGGTTAGAAGACTCAAGGAAACAGACTTCAGAAAGGAGGGGCTTTCTATCAATTAGAGGGCTGTTCTAGAAGAGACTGGCTAAGCATTTATCAACGGGGCCCATTAGATAGTAAGCTGAAATAGGTAATATCTAAGTCCTTTCCATCACAAGGTTTCTGTGACCCTAGTCGGAGAGCTCCCAGCTGCAGGGCTATGTCTGCAGGCCATCTGTGCTTTTCTCCCTTCTCATCTCCCTGTTTATTCCCAGTTGGCACCTTTAGATGTTTCAATGTGCGGGTCTCTCAGGCATGCCTCTGTATTGAGCAAGGATTTCTTTGTTGAATTATAGTTGGTTAACTTGTTGAAATTTCAGGGGGAAGAAGCCAAGGGGATCTCTCACACCACCATTCCTCTGACGTCACTGCCAAGATGTACTAAACTCTCCCTGGTTAGAAACCATCATAGGGTTTTAAAGTCAGCATAGGGTACATAGAAGAGGCTCAAAATATATTTTTAAAATGTATTATTTTTGATTTGCCATTCAGACCTAACCAATGAAAACTTTAATATAGTTTTTTTGTTGTTGTTTTTTTCTCTTTTTTTGTTTGTTTGTTTGTTTGCATAAAGTTATTGATACATCTGTTCTCTGCAACAAAAAGCCTGGGTCAGCTCTTTCAATTATTAATAATAGACTAAGACTTGCAGTAACCAAGGACAACACAGATCTCTAGGAAGTCATTCGGTAGTAGCCTTCTGCCCTTAAAAAGGACTGGACAGCCAAAGCCGGTTTGGCTCAGTGGATAGTGTGTCGGCCTGGGGACTGAAGGGTCCCGGGTTCGATTCCGGTCAAAAGCATGTGCCTTGGTTGCAGGCACATCCCCAGTCGGGGATGGGCAGGGGGCAGCTGATCGATGACTCTCTCTCATCGATGTTTCTAGCCCTCTAGCCCTCTTTCTTCCTCTCTGTAAAAAATCAATAAAATATATTTTTAAAAAAATAAAATAAAAATAAAAAGGACTGGACAGAGAGACAGCCAGATGAAGTGAGAAGAGAACAGACATTCCAGTTAGACACATCTGCCAGTGTGTCTGAACAACTGTGTTCCAACTGATTATTGTAAGAATAAAATTAGAGGATCTATCTGAAGCATCTAGCAAGTATCTGAACTTGGATAAATGGTTACTGTTATTTTATTACTGTAATTATTCACAAATGTTGAGCTGTCTGATATTTGATTTCATCTTCATGTAGTTGGGGTGGGGCCTTTCCAAGGCCTTCCTTTTATAATGTTTAGAGCCTGGTGCTGAGGCTCCCTGATGGATCATCTGTAAAATGAGAGAGTAGGATGACCTTTAGATCCATTCAGCTCTCACAGCCAAAGTTTCTATAAGATTTACTGCCATGAAGAATATTCCAAAAAAATGTGCTAAGTCTCCAAATTGGAATTAATAAGAAATTTTTGTAAAAGTGGTTGAATCCTCCCTAGCTGGTTTGACTCAGTGGATTGAGTGTCAGCCTGTGGACTGAAGGGTTCTGGGTTCTATTCTGGTAAAGGGCATATGCTCAGGTTGCCAGCTTGATCCCCAGTGGGGGTGGGCAGGAGGCAGCCTATCAATGATTCTCTCTCATCATTGATACTTCTATCTCTCACTCTGCCTTCCTCTCTGAAATCAATAAAAATATATTTAAAAATAAAAGTGGTTGAATCCAATATGACCATGTGGAAATAACTTTTCTTCATGCAAGTTAGAAAATATAATGAAAAGTATGACATTTATAAAAGCAAAAATCCATAAAATACTTAAACCTAATGTTAGCAAGACATGCAAAGACCCTATGTAAAGAAAACATCAAATAGTTCCTGAACAATATAAACTAATTATTGAGTCATTGGAGACACAGCATTCTCAGATGGCAAAACTATATGTTTTAATCTTATTATTGAGAAATTGTTTGTTTAAAACATATCCAATAAAGTCCCCAATTCACTTTTCTTTCTTTTAGTATGCTTGAAAAAAAAATGTTTCAAACGTTCATATGAAAAAAAATGCATTTATGTAAGGAACAGCTAAACATATTTGAAAGAGAAAAGAAATGGAAAAAAAATGGTTGCAATACCACAGAAAGTATATTTCACTATTGCATGTACGAACTAAATTCTCAATATATTCAAAAGCTAAATGTCAAGTTTAAATTTTAAACACTAAGGGAAAAGCACCCCACAACAAATTGACATCTATCTATTGTCTATCTAATAGGGAAAGACTTGAAAGCAAAACAACAACAACAACAAAAGAACATGAGAGCAAAAAGGAAAGAAGGAAGGAAGGTAAGGAGGGAAAGAGAGAGAGAGAAGGAAAGAATCCATGTTATCATTGATCATTTAAACACATAAAAGTTTTTATATTATTTGTCGATTTAAAAATATAAAAGAAAGTAAAATACAAAGCTAGAAGAAAATTTACAAGAATATGACAGAAGTTTAATATTCAATATATGAAAAGATTTTTTTAGTCCGGGTGTCCAAGCAGCAGACAATAAGACAGAATTAAAAGCTGGAGGATTTTATGAGGCTCATTAGTTTCCTGGGTCTGCCATAATAAAATACCACAAACTTGGTGGCTAAACCAACAGGAATGTATTGTCTCACAGATCTGGAGGCTAGAAGTCAGAAACCCAGGTGTCTGCTGGGTTAGTCCTTTCTGAGAGCTGTGAGGGAGAATCTGTTCCATATGTTTCTTTTAGCTTCTGATGGTCTCAGGCGTTCCTTGGCTTGTAGATGGCATTCACCCTGTGTCTTCAGTCCTCTTTCCTCTGTAAGCATCTGTCTCTGCATATGATGTTCTTGTAGTATGTTTATCATTAGTCATTCTGGATTAGGGGCCTCTCCTACTCCAGTATGGCCTCATCTTACATAGTTACACTGCAATAATCCTATTTCTAAATAAAATTATATTCTGAGGTACTGGAGGCTGGTTTTTAACCCATAAACTGGGAACGGAGCATTTAATTCAACCTTTAACATTAAGGAAAATGCCTCTGTGAAAGGAAATAAGGAGAGAGCTGGACAGGCTGGGAGGGCTATCAAAGGTGGGGCAAGACATTATAGACCACCTTACAGTCTAAGGAAGGGTCAGAAATCCATAGGGGAGTGCTTGAGACTAAATCAGTCAACAAAGAATTCTGTCTCCCAAGGATGGGTCTGCCTTAGTATCCCCACCACAGTCATGGTTAGAAGCAGCCAATAAGTGGCGTGGCCTCAATGTAAATAGAGCAATGCATTTCAAATGCTGTAGGTAGGGCCCTCAGTCAATGACGTCCCAGTTGTAGGAGGTCTGGGAAGCACCTTCTCCTGGCTGACACAGTACTGTAATAGATAATTGAATAAATAATTGATTGAATAAAAGAGAAAAAAGTTGGCTTCACTGCCAGTCACAGAAGTGCAATGCAGGATAGCATATCATTTTTTAAAAATTATCAAAGCAAGAGGTGTTTTTTTTTTTTTAAATGAAGATATTCAATTCTGGTGAGCTATTATTAATGCTACCGATAAGATGTTATAAATATAGATTGGTACACCCATACTGGAATGCAATTTAGTAAAAAAAATATGTCTTTTAAAATGACCACTTGCTTTTATCTACTTATTTCTTATTTAGAAATCTATCATAAATAGTTATAAAGGCACCCAAAGATGTATGCATGAAAGTAATCATTAGAGTATTTATAATCATTAAAAATAGGTGCAACCAAAAAGAAAGGTTCAATCTCAAGGAAATCTGAAGGAAATGTTGATGCATTCACTTAGAGAGATAGGACAATGCTATAAAAATTACACTTTTGAAGAGATTGTTATGTTATAGAAAGAAACATGGTAAAATGTTAAGTTAATAAATATCATTTGTACTTCTATATGGGCTCAGCTACATAAACAATATGGGTATAAAAAACAGCTGGAAGGAAGCATGTCAACATTTAAACAGTGAGTATTCCTGGAATAAAGGAAGATGTTTCATGTTTGCATTCTCTCCACTCTTCTTTTTTCTTCTATTTTCCAAATAAGCATTCAAATCAGGCATTTATTTATTTGTACCTCTTCCACAGGCAGGAAAGAGTTTAGAATGAGCCATGGTAGGAGGTTTATTAAGACCTCGTATTTTCTCAGTGATGTCCAAGTAACAGAGAAAGAGGAAATAAGATAAATACTTAAATGTGCCTTTGAGATTCCCTGGCCATGGAACCCTCATTCACCACGAGCAAAGAGAAACACATTTTGCTGAAGCAACTGGCTCGACTCCATTCTCTGTAACCGCCTCTCACTTTACATCTAAACCAAAGAAAGAAGGGACAATTCACTATCAATAAATCACGCTGCATCCTAGAAAACAAAAGTGTTCTCTCACTAGAGAAAAATGCCTAAATGCACCTTGACCAAGGCATTATTCTCTTTCAGTCTCCTGGGGCTTATGCGATTATGTAATATCCACCTGCTCTCCCACTTCCCTTCTGCTCAGGAAGAGAGGGAAACACTGGGGAACCGGCCATTGCTCAGATGTCTCCTCTTCCCCCAATCCCCTCACTTTGGGCCTCAAACAAAGCCACATTTCTCCTCCTTCAGAAGAAGTTCACAACACCAAAGTCATATTGAAAGTGGAGAAATAGCATATCTTTTTGGCTTAGTGACTTTCTTGGCAGTAGTCAGTTAACTACTGCCACACTTTTAATAATCTAGCTTACCAAAGTCAATGATTCAAGGAAGGTGCTGTATTTTGCAAATCATATGAATGGACAGTGAAAACTGTTTTAATTTCCTTATTTCCACAACCAAGAAGATGATCATTAGAAACAGCTACAAGAACATTATTGCAAAACTCACAATAGTTTTAAATGAAAATTGTTCAGGGTACTTTTCATCCATCTGACATGGAAGAAACTAATTTATGTTCAATTTTGGAGAAGAGGGGGTGGAAAGAGAAGAGGGAATTCACTAATCCATGAACAATAGCTTGTGAACAAGCTTTAAAAATCTTTTATCACCCAGGCCAGTTTTGCTTAGTGGATAGAGCGTCAGCCCACAGACTGAAGGGTCCTGGGTTCAATTCTGGATTCAAGGGCATGTACCTACATTGCAAGCTTGATCCCCAGCTCTGAGGTGCATGTGGGAGGCAACCAATTGATGTGTCTCTCACGCATCAATGTTATTCTCTCTCTGTCTCTCCCCATTCCCTTCCACACTCTCTAAAAACCAATGGAAAAATATCTTCAGATGAGGACTAACAAAAAACAAGCACACACAAAAAAACAACAAGAAAAAACAACCCTCTTGTACTGTTATGGGGGGGTTGCCTCTAAATCTCCACTTCCAAATACCCTCTGACCACATTACTCATACAATTTCTCATCACATCCCTCCAACTCATTCTAGTTTATCAAGTCATCCCCTCTTTTAACTTCTCTTTTCTCCCTGGAATGTCACTTCATTGCTTCTTGGATATTACAATAGTGCCATAGTTTGTCCCATCAACCTTTTTCGCTAGGGGGCAGTCAGAACATTTTAGCAGACTATACAGCCTTAGAGAGAATAGTCCTTCCTCAAGTCTGCTCTGAATTTGTTTGTGTTCTATTCTATGTGTATCCCTCCTTTGTTCTGCGTCAGATGGAAAGCAATCGTCCTGCCTGAAATGTATCTATAGCCAAGGCTCCATGTAAATTACAGAGAGAGATGACAAATTTCATGGCCTGGTTATGGTAAAAATGGCAAATTTCACAGTTTGTCACGGATTAATAGAAAGAGAAAACAAACACAAATGAAGTCATCCCAATTGTAAGAAATAATTCCAGAGTGACTATTTGATGAATTTAAACAATGGGGTGGAATGCAGGCCATTCAACACATAACCCATGATTTTAAATTTAATAAAGGGCCTTGTAGTTTGACACTCAAACATCCTCTTGCTGAAGGTTGAATTCAAACATACTTGCATGTCAGCCTGAGCCCTCTGTAATGAGCAAGCCCCAAATTCCAAAAACCTGAGTTTACCCACCTTCAAGAAAAATAATAAAGCATCCATGAAATGTTTTTATGATGAACCACGAACCACACATTTTTAGGGTCATTGGTGACATCATGATAGATGAGGAGATTTATCTACACGTTTGGAAATGTTGCACAGCTCGGTCGATCTGCCTGGAAAATATCTTTAAAAGATTAAGGAACTGAGCCCATCTTCATAGTTCATTCTCTCTCGTTGTAGTATCAACTTCATTCCCTCTCTTTGCTCATTCTCAGTTAACTCCTGCAACCTCATGAAAAACGGGTTAACCTGGGCTTCTTTCACCAAGGGATTCTGAGAAGGGACTTAGAAAAGAATTAGGTAATCCATCATCATCTTTTTAAACTCAGATTCTGTAGCCTGGGCTTTAGGCCTGGCGTTCCTGTGGCTTTGGTAACTGTTTCTCCACATTGTCTAAAATCCCTCAAGAGACTTTCTCATTGTTTTAAAACCTGAGCAGTGTTTTTACATTGTCCCTCACTTCTGTGTCTGCATCTGGCTTATGACCCATGCATACTTCTTTTTTTTTTTTTCCTGTAGCATGCATGTCTAGGGTATGAAAGAAACAGCTTCCAAGATTATAGAAGAATTATATAGACCCAAAAGATTCATTAAAGCTAATTTTTTTAGGTTGCCTAATGCTTGTTGATCTAATCAAATTGATCATAAAAATTTATTCTGAATAAGCCTTTTAACTACTTTGGATTCCTCCACAAAAACAAAGACTTCTAAGGCTAATGTAAATGTAAGTGCTAACATATGGGCAGGTGAGTAAAGGCAGAAAGATAAAATAAATGGTGATATTTGATGCCTTCAAGCACTAAAGATTTAGGAACTGTCCAAACTCTAAGGCGGAATAGACACAGGACATTCTAAGGGGTGTATATTATAGAAGTACCACTCAAATTCCCTAGTAAAGAAGGCACAGTTCACTTTTCATCTCTGCGTGTTTGAAGCGACTGCCTCTGGTTTATTGTTGGCTTTGAAAATTATGATGAATTCATCTGAAAATTGGAACTAAATAATAAAGTCAAATACTGATGCCTCTTTTTTTATTTATTTTTATTTTTATTTTTTTTACTTTATTAGATTTTTAAGTATGTGGAATAGAACTCAGACAAAGTGCCCTTGCCTTCACCTTCAATGCCTTCAGTGCTTAGTTAGATCATCAGTCTGTCCCCCACTCTTACCTTGTTTATATGTCACCTTGTAATGCTCCTGTGTGTAACTCTTACCTATATAACTAGATTGGAAGTTCCTTTCGGGTAAGGTTTTTATGTTCTTTTCATTCTTTCTGAGGCACTGAGCATAGTTCACGACCATGAGTTCTAGCTGGCTTGAGAGCCACTCCTAAGGACCACATCCAGGCCAGCAGCTGCCCAGCTTGCCAATTTAACCGTAGTCATTTGCAACAGGTCTTCCTAAATCATTGCTAAGGACACAAGCCTCCGGAGCTCCATGGCATATCACCACTTAATATTCCCAGCACTGCCATAGAAAACAGTTTCATATGCAAATATAGCCACTTAGCTTTCTGATCATAGAAGCTTCACATTAAGGAAAGACTGCTGGGACATCTGGTGTCCCATCAAGTTCCAAATATCATCATCAGTAAAGACTGCGCTCAACTTGGAGCGTGAAGAGAAAGGCACTAGCCTCTGGCTGAGCCCCGGTTCCATATTTCGGAAGGGTAGTCATTTGCTCTAAGTTGGTGACAAATGGTATAGGTCCTGGCAGATAAGGAAGAACTTAAATCTAAACCTGTTTTAAGGCCTCGGTGTCTTATGTTTAGTGATGCTCTGTTGTCTTAATTGCCACTCTCTGACAGGAACATTGCACTTTTCTGGGATAGTTTATGGAGATGAAATGGGGAAAGTGGGGTACATCATTGCTCCATTCTGAAGAAAGAAATTTCCTTCCAAAAAGCAGAGGTTGATCAAAGTTCAGAGTGGGTTTTAAGATGAAATCTAAAGATCCCAAAGCAATCCTTGAAATAGTGGTTAAGGTCAAGAGGGCCAGAAGCAGGAATGGAAGTAGAAACCCAGAGCTAGAAGCTGAAACCACACTGGATCAAAAGTGATCAATCTAATACCAGTGGACTAAAGTCTAAAAACTTGCCATTTTTTTGTTGCTTGCTCTAATATACCAGTTTAAAACAAATGTTTAGGTAAGCAAAGAATTTAAGGAACAAAGGAAAAAATGTACATTGCCTCATCTCTTTGTTTCTTTCATCTCATAGAATGGCAGGGCTTCCTCAACTAACCAGTGGAAAATTCAGACACAATCTGAGTATTCTTGCAGTAGGAGGATGGCTCCTTTGGCCTTTCTTCATGAACCTGTCCAGTGCATCAAGTTCAGAACTGGCCCTGGGCTTCCTTGACTACATTCTTGGGATCCCTATTTTGAATTTTGTGGCTGCATAAGAGTCAGTGCTTGGTCTTATTAAGCAGGTGCAGGTGGAAGTGATAAAGATGTGGTTGACACCTTGCATTGGGGGTTATTAGAGTCGAAAAGCGTTACATGGAGGCTAAAAAAAATCTAGACTTCTCTTATAAAGCTTCCTCCTCTTCTGCCTGATACCTGCCAGGTGTATCTCATCACATATTGTTCCTCAGTCTTTCATCAAACAGTCTTCCTAATAAACCTAAAAAATCACCAGGTATCCTGTTGCCAGAGCCATGGTGGCCATCAGATCGCTGGTTAAATTAACTTAAATCTAATATTGCAGACCTGAATTTGCTACTTGCTAGCTGTAGGGCTTTAGACAAACTACTTAATCTGTTTAAGGCTATGTTTCCTAATTTATCTGAAGAATAATGAATATTCTTCAAGATATATGTATTTTTATTAGTCAGATATGTAAGACTGGCTAAGAAGAAGAAAAGAAGAAGAAGAAGAAGAAGAAGAAGAAGAAGAAGAAGAAGAAGAAGAAGAAGAAGAAGAAGAAGAAGAACAACAACAACAACAACAACAACAACAACGACAACGAGAAGAATAAACATATCAGCTACTTAACCCAACAACAGTTCATTTCTTCTTGGTGCAGGTCAGCCAGTTCTGCTCTAGGCAAGACTCATAATTCAGGCTTTATCTAGTAAGTGGTTCTGATTGGAGCCCCATTAAATCCTCTGCATCTGCCCAAGAAAAGAGGAAAACAAGAGAGCAGATATTTCAGAGGCCAGGAATCTATTTATGCCCCATTGAACAGAAATAGCCCCACAGGTTCACCTCGATTTAAACAGGCTGGAGAATATGTCCAGGAAGAGGAGGAAAAACACAGACATTTGTGAGCACTGCTATGATCTGCTCTAGCCACTGTGGAAGCTAATCATCTAACTATTGGCAGCAGATTTGCAAAACTGGGCATGAAGAATCTTGAACACTTGAGATCAGGATATGAACTAAAGAATCAAGGGCTATAGTGGAGATGAAGAGAACACTTCTTTGTAGATAGGGAGCTTTAAGGGGATGAATAAAGCCTTTTCAGTCCATCTGCACATCGTCACTCCTCTGCTTCCTTAGATAAATAAGAGTGGGAACCCTTTTCTTAGTTAAATCCTAACTAATTGTGACATGAAGCCTGGGTCTTTGTAAAGCCACGTTTTCAAAAGCTGCAGAGATCACTATAAGTTGGTATAGTCAGAAAGTCTTCAAAGCAAGCAAAGAATTTGATATATGTTTTCACATAGGCAAGGAAGTAGACAATTGACACAAGGGTAAAAAATCCATATGCTGTTAGCTGTATTTGCCCCATAACTACCAAGAAAGACAATGAACAGTAAAGAAGGAAAGGTCACTAACATTTTCAGTCATAGAATGAAAATCATATTGATAAAAACAGAAAAGACTATCTTCTGTTCAAGACAATTTAAAAATGCACTAGGAAAATTATATTTTTAAAGCTAGCCCTTTCAGCAATAAGTTTTGAACTTGATTGTACAGATTCTACATTTGCAGAAAAAGGGAGAGTTGTGATGTAAAATACCTCCTAATAGAGTCCCTACTTTGCTTACGGATTTGAAAGTCCCATGATACAGGTGTTTTCTGTTTTAACAGAACATTGAAAGGGTAGGAAAGTGAAAAGGCCTGGGCCTAGAGAAAAAGAAATACTCAGAAGCTGATCAATAGCTCTTCTATGTTTTCTTCTAGGGTACAAAGAAAAAAGTCAAGGACTTTCCCACCATGTTTTGGTAAAGTCTGGTAGCTTGACAAAGCATCTGTGTTCCATTCCCTAGGGACACTATATGTGTGCTATAAAAAGGAAACAGAACAAAATTGCAGTTCCTGCACCTACAGATCTTCCCCATTCAAGTGACTTCTCAATTATTAGAGGTCTGCAGGTGAATAAAAATGTAATTCTGCTATACAGCACCTGATAACAGGAGACATATGGAGAGACCAATATATACATATTACCCAGTTGCCATATTTATTATATTTTACTTCAACTAGCTTTTCTCTTAATGCTAAAACATGATCATAGGTAATGGGATTTAATTAACTTTTACAGGTCTTTTCCAATACATAATATATCCTATTTTTAATGCATTTCTAAGAGCAGAAGCATTTTGCCTTTCTCTTGTGATAGAAGCTATCCATAATGAAAACAACTTATTGTCTTCAAATGCATTCCTTCCTCCTGAAGCTCCTCATTCTTGTAATGTTTCTTCCCGGGCTGGTTATTTATCTTTTGTTTCTCAGCACACAGCCTGCCCTTATTCGCTCAGCTCTGTATTGCTGGGGTGGGAAGCCTGCAAACTACATTTCCCAGATACCCTTACCATCTGGCTTCTCCTTATGTTTTGCCAGGTAGGGGAATTGTTAGAAATTAGAAGGTGAAAGAAAGACAGAAGCAGTGTGAGTTTTCTCCACTTCTAATTTTGATAGGGTTTCTGGTGGCAGAGAAACTATACCCTCTGGAGCCTCAGGATGGGCAGCCCCTAATTCTTGGTTCTTGTTACAGCGAAGGAAACTCCTCGTTGGCAGTTTTAGCAGCAGCAGCAAGGCTGGGCTCCTGGGCTCCCGTCCAAGTGGACCAATAGCTCCCTCCATTTTCTATGAGTCCAGGTTGAAAACCTGAGATCATTCATGACCTCTCTCCCTCTGTGTTATAGCTGGTCAACCATCTTTTTCTTCAGAATATGTCTCACCCACGTATATTCTTTTTCATCCTCATCTACTCTGCCTTGGCTCACTCTCCACATATTTCACGAGCCCCCACAATATTCTCCCAGACAATGAAGATTGTAGAGATCTGAGTTTCTATTTCAGTTCGCCCACTTACTTGCGGTGTGGCCTTGGACAAGTTATTTAACTTTTTTAAGACTCAGTTTTCTAATCTGTAAACTAAATTGCTAACAGAGCACCTACAATGTACTTGGGGTTTGCAAAACAGTCTATATGTATTTTATATTTTAATAGTTTTAATCCTATATGGTGCATCTTATTCTTCTCATTTTTATACTTTAAAAAACAGGTTTAGAAGGGTTGAGTAATTTGCTTGACATCTCACCACTAGTAAACAAATGGAGTAGGAGCTGAAGCCAGGTAATACTGACATGAAAGACCATGCTTTTAAGCTTATTTAAGTGAAGATCATAATGTAGAATTATAAGATTATTGTGATGATTAAATGAGATGTGAAAGCACCTATACAGCCAACAAAAATGTGCTATAACAGAAAAGTGCATAACAGTCTTTATATCTTCTATAGTATTACATGTATGCACCAATGATCCGAAATATCCTGCTTTGGTTATTTTAACCCAAATTATTTTATGTTTATACCCCATAGAAACATACATAAGAGTTCATGGGAAAACAGAATTTGCTGGAACATATAAGTTCAATAGACAGACTCATACTACCTTTAAATATAGCCTTATATTTTCTTATATATTAATCTCTTCCCACCTAAACACATATTTTTCTTTTTATGTACACATTAGAGGCCCGGTGCATGAAAATTTGAGTACTCGGGGGATTCCTCAGCCTGGCCTGCACTCTTTCATTGATCAGGAGCCCTCAGGGAATGTCCGACTGACGTCTTAGGTTCACTACCCACAAGGAGCAGGCCTAAGCTATGTCTGGCCTCCCTCTGCAGGAGGCCACCTGAGGGCTGATCAAGGTGGCACTTGCCGGCTAGCGGCTGGCCATGCCTCCTGTCACCCCACTGTCGGTGGCCTCTCTCTGCAGGAAGCAGCCCACAGGGAGATTGAAAGAAGGTGCCGGCTGCTCGCCACCTCCCCATCACTCCTCTGCCACCAACAGTCACCACCACCCTCCCCCAATCACCATTCCCCTCCCTCTGCCCACTGACACCCGCCTTGGTTAGCCTGCCCCTCCTCCCACTGACCAGTCATTCTGCCTTTTGTCAATTTGCATATTAGGCTTTTAAATATATATATATATTTTATTGATTTTTTTACAGAGAGGAATGGAGATGGATAGAGAGCTAGAAACATGGATGAGAGAGAGACATCGACCAGCTGTGTCCTGCACATCCCCCAGCAGGGAAGTGGCCGCAGCCAATGTACATGCCCTTGACCAGAATAGAACCTGGAACCCTTCAGTCCGCAGACCGACGCTCTATCCACTGAGCCAAACCGGTTTCAGTAGGCTTTTATTATATAGGCTATTCTTATTTGATACTTAACAAAACTTGGACTTGATTCCTTTTTTATTATTAAATTTATTGGGGTCACATTGTTTAATAAAATTATATAGGTTTCAAGTGTAAAAACACTATGATATAGCACCTGTATATTACATTGTATGTTTACCACCCAAAGTCAAATCTCTTTTCATCACTATGTATTTTACCCCATTTCCCTTTGATAACCATCATACTGTTGCTTGTATCTATGAATTTTTGTTTGTTCTTGTTGTTTATTCATTTGTTGCTTTCAGTTTTATATGAGTGAAAACATATGGTTCTTGACATTTTTTGTCTGACTAATTCCACTTAGCAGAATATTCTCAAGGTCCATCCATGTTGTTGCAAAGGCAGTATTTCATCTTTTCTTATGGCTGAGTAGTATTCCATTGTATATATGTACCACATCTTCTTTATCCAATTATCTAAGGGTACTTTGGTTGTTTCTGTGTCTTGGCCACCATGAAAAATGATGCAATGAACATAGGGGTGCATATATTTTTGCAAATAAATATTTTTTTAAATTTGGGGTAGATTTTTTAATGTGAGTACTTGACATTAGAAGAACAGTCAGAACAAGTGGCAAAGCCAACTTCCAGAAAAAAGGAGATGGCCCCAGGAGGCTGGGAGCAGCCAATTGGAGAGAAAGCAGGAAAATCCTAGATAGATCACACACAAGCCTACAGTTAGAACATATGTCCAGTGAATTCTGTTTCAAAATACAGTTAGGATATCTTTTCAGGTAGTTAAGCTTTGTTCTTTACTGAACTGCTGGCTCCACTAGTTATAATAAGAATATTTTATACTCAAAGGTAAAAAATTAATAACTAGAAAGAAACCCAAATAAAACTTCTTGGTATCTTCCGTCATTAATTATTAAAACTTATAGAGCATCACCTTGTACTCAAAGGGCTTTGTTCACTTTTAAAACAACTTGTCTCCCCTTATTTTACTCTCGGTGGATAATTACAATTAGTCCTTCAGAAGTCATCGTGGTGTACAGAAGAGTGAACAGGAGTCAGGAGACCTGAGGTCTCATGGTGACTCTGATGCTAAATACCTTTTGAACTTTCTGAGCTTTCATTCTCTCATTTGTACAATGAGACCTACGGTGCAGAAATTTTATGATTCTAATTAAGAATGATTTTCGAAATCGCAATGAATTGAAGCACACCCACAGATTGAATTTGGATGCATTCCAAAATGCTGCCTCTGGGAACTCAAATCTTAACAATTTTGCAGAACATTCAGTTGACCAAACTCTCTCTGAGCAACTACTGTGTGTGCAATTGCTTAAAGTTCTGGAGGATACGGGATCCAGTACCAACACTGGAGATTTTATAGTCTAATTGGTGAGGCAAGATACCTAACCAAAAAGTAGATGCAAGTTACAAAGCAAATAGGACATGAGTCAATATCAAGAGTGCTAAGCAGCCCAGCCAGTGCAGCTCGGTTGGATGAACATCATCCCATGTACCAAGAGGTTGTCAGTTTAATTCTTGGTCAGACCACATGCTTGAGTTGTGGGCTCGAACCCCAGTAGGAGGGGTGTGTGGGAGGCAGCTGATCCACGTTTCTATCTCTCTCCCTCTCCCTTCCTCTTTCTCTAAAAAATCAATGAAAACATATATTTTTTAAAAGTGCTAAGCAGACAATATGGTAGTGGAAAATCACTAACAAAGAAAGGATCACAGGCCACTTGAGGAATTGTTCAAAGGCAAGTTTGACCAAAGTGGTGAGAGAGTGAGCCAGAAGATAGTTTGGCCAGATACTGAAAACTCTTGAATGCCAGTATAAAGAAACTTGACTTTATTCACCATGCAATGGGAAACTATTTTTAAGTTTTGACCAGAAAATGATAATTTCTTAGTCATGCAGGATTTCAAAATTGCGTCATTTATCACGACATACAGACTTCATATATCTGCATGAATTGCTAAACATTCAGACTTTGGTCTTCATCTTATTTAAACTGAGTGGGTTGAACAGGTTCTCACAATCCACAGAGCTTTATATTAAACATACTAGCCACACTTACACACATTCCTTTAAGTGACTTTTGCTTCAATTAAGATGTGAATAAAGATCAAAACTAGTAGCTAATGGCAAAATACAAGCATCAAAGAATTCCAATCTCCAGAACTTTTAATTTCTTCTCGTTATTTTTTAATTAGAAACAATTTCATAAGGGGCTATTGAATATTCACATAGTTCTCACACTTGTATATGTGTTGCCTTTTCATTTCTGCAGTCTTGTAGTTGAGTTAAAACTCTGTCTTCATTCCCAAAAAGTAATTGATTATGTGTGTGTGTTTTTGAGAGAGAGAGAGAGAAAGAAAGAGAGAGAGAGAGAGTCATATTTAAAAGAACCAAACAAAAGCTTCCAGCATTCACCATTCAGGGATAGAGAAAGAAGAAATCTCTATCTATTAGCATGAAACTTTGCTGTTTTCCCTACTGAATTAACTACAATCATTTTCAAGAAAGAACATTTCAATACATTTTTCTGACAGGTAGGAAATTAACTACATACCAGAAGCTATTGAATTCAACTTTAACAGTATCAATAAACATTTCTGATTAAATTATGAAATTGATTTTATAATTTTGACCATTATGTTTTTACATCAATATCATCATATGACAGTAAATGTAGTTACCGCTTCCTTATTGATCTTAGACATGGCACTCTAAAGTTCTCATTTGACTATATTACAAAATCAAACTTGATTTCCTGTAGTACTGCAGTAACTTCAGGTCGTAATCTAGTCTAAAGAATCAAAATAGATGAATTATTCAGTTATTAAAAGATATATATTTTCCGTGGAGGAAAAGGAACACTTTGGTCAAACCATCCTTAATGGTTGTGTAATAGAATATTTCTTCATGTGGGATTACTTTGTGTTGGTCTTACATAAATATACTATCACCTCCTACTTGTGTGTTATCAATCATGTTTCAGATGAATAACGTAAACATCACTTGAAGAGAAAAAATGTTTATCCTTTCTGCACAAGAATTCAACAACAAAAAAATGTAATGTTTCAAAAACTTTAAAATTCATGTTTTGGTTTCATCAGCCCACCCCATCAACATAATACCATTGTATTCCCAGGAGAGCTACCTGTCTTATGTCTTTCAGTGGACAAATTCTAAAAGCAAACCAAAAGATGATGCTCCGAATGTTTGACAGAGTTAATAGAAAACTGGGAGTGCTCATCTAAGAGGTCCAGCATTGCTGGGGAAATCCACATAAAGACATTTCATGCTGGTCAATAGTTTTTTTTTCCCCCCAAAAAAATTGATTTTTAACTTATAAAATGTGGGAATATGCAGAGACTTCTCAATTATGTTGTCTCCACTCCATCTGGTGGATGAGGACAGGGGTCTATAGAGCATTAAGAGACATAGCTGGTTCATAAGAGACGGAAACTAGACCCCAAGTTTGTCTCCCAATCAAAATCATTTTTTTTTTTCATTTCAGGTACACTCTTATTATAATTTTTGAAATAGCCTATGAAATAAGAATTGATATATCAAACCCAGGTAAATTACATCCACTCCAGACCAAAATGAATCAGTCCATACTAGAGAAGTTCTAAGGACTATTGAGATGCTACTGTGCTTTTTGTTGTTGTTGTTGTTGTTGTTTTGTGTTGTGTGTTTTTTTTTTTTTCATTGTCCACTTCCTACTTCCATGGAAATAGGAATCCTGTGCAAGGACTATTAAAACATTGAAAAAAGATATCTTTGAATCATTTCATAAAGAATCAAAGTATAAATTCACTGTGACTCAAGGTACTGAAACATAAATAAATACATACATTTTTGGATCTGCCACTGCTTGGAGTTTGGAGGGTCAGATTACTTGCACTCCCTTTATCTTCTCCTCAGCCTTGCATTAGCATTTGCTAAATACTTTTCCTCTGAAAAGGTTTCTGTTATGGCCAGTATTGAAAACCAATGGGAATAAATTCATTAACTAGTAGAATTTTAATAAATAGAATCTTCAAGGTGGGAGCAGTCCTAAAGCTCACCTGATCCAACCTTCCCCAAAGCAGAAATGTCCTACCATCCCAGAAAATTCCCTCCTGGTCTGTCTCAACAGCTCTGCAGCCTGAGGACCTTTTCTTTTCTATATAGGCCATCTCATTTATGAATAACAGTGAATGCCAGAGGTTTTTCCTTATAAAACACTAAAATGTATTTGCCAATTGATTTAATGCCTTCAGGGGGAAAAGGGTTATTAAAACTGTCACTTTAATAAAAGTGAGTCTAGTCCTCAATATTAGTCTCCCATTTTATTATAATAATACTAGAGGCCCAGTACATGGAATTCATGCACTGTGGGGGGAGCGGGGGAGAGGGGGTCCCTCAGCACAGCTTGCACCCTCTCACAGTACAGGAGCCCTTGGAGGATGTCTGACTGCCGGCTTAGGCTCGCTCCCCACCAGCAGTTGGACATCCATCAAGGGATCCTTAGAACTGCCAAGCCATCGCCACTGTACTTGCCAGCTGTGAGCATGGCTTCTGGCTGAGCGGTGCTCCCCCTGAGGGAGCACACTGACCACCAGGGGGAAGCTCTTGCATTGAGCGTTTGCCCCCTGGTAGTCAATGTGTGTCATAGCAACCAGTTGGTTGTTCCACCAATCAGTTGATTTGCATATTAGCCTTTTATTATATAGAATATTTCTGGCGTAGTTTTATAAGATAAACAGATCTCTGAAAGGAAAGACATTTCCAGATAGTTTGGAAGAGAAAAACAACAGAAATCTAATATTTTCTATTTTACTGACCCAGATGATGGATTTCCACAGAGGAGACTTGGAAAGATCAGGGCAGCACCTATAGCTACAAGCTAATTACAGGCTCTGCTCCAACTAGGATGATATCCAGTGTGGCCTTAACAAGGCCTATAGGACTGCATACGAAATTCAAAGGCTCTGAGATGAAAAACAAAAACAAACAAACAAAAAAAAACAACACACACACAAAAAATATTAATTCAGTGATTGACTTGTTAGGCAATTTTATGGAGTGTGTTCAGCAATGAGACTATTAATACAACCTGAGCATAATCTCTCCTCTCCAGAGTGCATAAGCCAGAGGGAGAAACAGACATTCTGACCTTCAAATGAGAATGCAGAAAGTATTATAGATAAGTGCAAAAGAAGGTTCAGTGATCAAAAGGAGAAAACCCAGATTCCACCAGGAGTTCTATTCTGCGATGCTTCTTGCAGCTGGCTTCCTGACAACCAGTTTAATCCAGTTCCACCCAAATTCATCTTTCAGACTAGCTCTTAATGATCTTCTAAAATACAAACCTGATTCTCTTGTCCTTAAGTAAAAAGTTCATGCTCCTTTGCATGATAAACAAAGCCATTTATAAATTCCTACTTCCTTTCAGCCACTTCTCTCAGTACCAGCCCCATCTCAATCCCTTGTCCTCCAACCACATCGACCTCCTTGTGGGCTCCCACACACCCAGGGCCCACTCACTTCTGGGCTTTCATGGAGGTTAACAATTCTCCCATGTACTCGTCAAGGAATAAATTCTGTGTGAAGCTTCAGGTCTCAGACCAAGTATTAACTTTACAGAAAGTCATTCTGACCCTCCCAATCTGGGTCTAGTATTTCCTTTCTTGGTTCAAAGTCACCCGTGTTTACCTTGATTCTGGATTGAAAGCCTATACCTACTATGGTCCATACCACTTAGGTTTGTGGTCACTTTATCCAAAGAGAGAAAGAGAAAGAAAAAAAAAAAGAGACAGAGAGAGGAGGAAGGAATGAAAAGAAGTAAGGAGGGGATAATTCATATAAACTGCTTATTTACACTTCACAACAAATTTTCCTCTGATAGTAAAATTTTAGGTACAACTTTGCAGATTAAAATGGCATAAGGGATCAAATACTCCTTTTACTTATGCTTGTGATGCTCCCGTGGAGAGAGGACAATGAGCAATGTGAGCTTGGAGGCACTGGAACCTCATTCTGGAAGGTAAGCAAACATTACTCAGCACAAAGTTTCCCCGAGCAAACTCATGAAATCAAAAATAGAAACATCAAGAATTTTCCACTATTACTTAGCCAGTGTTCATACTGTAGGTAAACAATTGAGTGTGGCTACACTTCAATAAAGTTTTGCTTACAGGCACTGAAATTTGAATTTCATATAATTTTCCCATGCCACAAAATACCCTGTTTCCCCGAAAATAAGACAGTGTCTTATATTAGTTTTTTTTCTCCCAAAGTTGCGCTAGGTCTTATTTTCAGGGGATGTCTTATCTTTCCATGCGCTAGGTCTTATTTTCGGAGCATGTCTTATTTTCAGGGAAACTTAGTATTCCTCTTTTGATTCCCCTCTCAACCCATTAAAAGCCATTCTTAGTTCCCAGGTTAGACACAGGCAGCAGGCCGGATTTGGGCTATAATGTACCCATTAATGTCGCGACCCACAGGTTGAGAACCTCTGCTGTAGAGCCTAAGATCATCAGAAAACACAGATATTTACATTATGATTCATAACAGTAGCAAAATTAGTTATCAAGTAGCAACAAAAATAATTTTATGGTCGGGGTCACCACAACGTGAGCAACTGCATTAAATGGTCGTGGCATTAGAAAGGTTGAGAACCACTGCTCTAGGTAATACTATGTAAATTTGGGGAAAGGATAAAATGAATTTAGGTTTTTTACATGCCTACCGTATCACGCACTTTTCATGCATTCCCACTTTTAACCCTCACAACAACCCCCATTTTACAGAAGTGTACACTAAGACCAGGAGGGATGTATACATAACTTTCCCAAATTAACACACCAGTGAGCAGCGTGCACAGGATTTCTACTCAATCTGCCTGACCATAGAGGCCATCCTCTTTGTATTTTACCACTCATAGCCTAACACCCTTGAGTCTACATTATGCTTGCAACTCACCACTTATGCCAGTAAGCAAATGACTGTTATGGGAGTTACTGACAAAACATTCACCACTTTTCATGACATCCTTCCATGACATCTGTCATCTGGTGTGATTTTGCTGTCTAACTTCTACCTCGCACTCTTCTCTTACTCAAACTCTTTAAATCCTGGAGATGTCCTGCCATAATTCCTGGTCTCCTGGGTCCAATTCAAACGTCACCAGTACCACAAACCCTGCCCCGATTCCCCCTACAGAAACGGAAAATGTTTCTTTTCTCCTGTGACTGCCCAAAGCACCTTGCACCTTCCTGCCACACTCAACATTACAGTCATTGATATTACAGTTTTATCTGTGTGTTGATTATTAGCTGGTTGAGGGCAGAAAAATTCTCCCAGGAATCTGAGTCCTCATATACATTGCATAGGTTGGGTGCTCAATAAATTTGCTAAGATTCTTTTTTTTTTTTAAATATATATTTTATTGATTTTTTTTTTTACAGAGAGGAAGGGAGAGGGATAGAGAGTTAGAAACATCGATGAGAGAGAAACATCGACCAGCTGACTCCTGCACACCCCCTATCGGGGATGTGTCCACAGCCAATTACATGCCCTTGACCTGAATCAAACCTGGGACCTTTCAGTCTGCAGACCAACACTCTATCCACTGAGCCAAACCAATTTCAGCTAAGATTCTTTATAAAAATAAAAAAGCCACCATCATCCTCAGTAAAATAAAATGTAGGTCTTTTAAGCTGGGCAACAGAGGGGTGCTCTCCAACAGGGACAGGTAATTAAGCCACTCAGTTTTGTCTCTGGCATCTGAAACGCAGTTCTCCCTCAGTATATGGTTCAACTACATTAACCCATGAAGAGAGGGGCTTTTCCCTCCTTCATACTCAGTCCTGAACACGGACACTTAACCTTTTCCTGAATTCCCAGTAGTACAGCTGAGACAAGGCAGAAGCATTTAAGCAAGAGTTTATTAGAGGCTAGAGGATGACAAGAGGGAAATAAACATAAAAAGGGGCTAGAAAATGAGGCTGTCAGAGTTATATATAGCTTACAGCTCCACAGCCTAGTTTAACCACAGGGAAGCCTGCATGTGGCTGAGGCCATCTGATGTCCCTATTCCTGGGACTGCACGTCAGTGTCTCTGGATTCTCTGACATTGAGACCCGAGAAACATGGCCCCAGAGGAACCAGAGTTTGCTTTTACGCTGGCTGCAATCTGCTGCCAAGACTCTCGGGTCTTCTGTTAGAGAATCTATAGTTTTATCAGAAAAATAAGCTCCAGGGTGTCCTGCTTTTTTAGGTCATAAATCATCCTGATCTGATGCAAGAAGCTCAACTTTGGGGAGAGGCGAGGGGAAGGAAGCAGAATCTGATACTGGACAAAAGGAGAGAAGAGCTGTTTGTAACTTAGTTGAGGGCAAAATAAGGAGAAAATGGTTCAAACCGCAGGGGAAAAGGATTTGGGTTACTTATAACAGACGCTTCTTACTAAAAGGATAGTTAGACCAGAGAAAGACTATAAAAAGTCTGGCTAAAGGAAAACAGTTCCAATAACATTGAGGCCAGTCACTCTCTCACTGTCCCAGTTGATGGCAGTTTGAAAGCAGGGAACAAGAGGCCAGGTATGGATTGGGTGACATTAGATTTCTTTCCAGCTTTGGGTAGCGTTAGCCCATAGATGGTGGAATATGACAATTGAAATGAGAGCCCACCTTCTAATATAAAATCATGGGCAACCTTTCCATGTGATTTCCTTTTCTTCTTAACTACAGGAACATATACTGAGTCGTAAGTAGAAACAAAAATAAGATGCTTAAGCTTTAGTGAATTTTTGAATACTGTAGCTGAGAGAAGGAAGCAGAAAGAGGGTAGGAGAAAGAGAGAGAGAGAGGAAGGGCGGGGGGAGAGAGAGCATGCACACACCTGGAGAAACTGATTATATGACCATGAGGAAATCAATTTCTTCTGAGTTTCCTCGTCCATAAAATGGGAAATGTTTCCCAGGGCTATCTGAGCTGTGGAGGTGAAAGAGCTTTGAGAAGTAGAAGGCACTCTCCCAAATGGAAGGGATTACTATTAGCTAAATGCATTACAGATCAGCAGCATCAGGAGGGCTTAACCTCGGGCAAACAGCAGTCCAACAGGTGATTTGAGTAAGGGTTGAGGTTACATTTTGATTAACCCACGTGAAGCCCTTACATCACATAATGCAATGCGATACACCCAAATGGAGCCCCTTAGAGCCAAGTTGGACCTCTAGTTTCATGTCGCTGTGCTTGTGTTTTTCATTAATTCCAGTGACCCTTGCAGTTAGTTCTTCTTCTACGGAATGGGGTGGGGGAAGGGCTCTGAAAGGAAGACTAGGGCACAAGAGAGAAGTTTGGATTTTGGATGCTTAAAGCAAAGGACATTAACTTTTGCAAAGGAGTAAATTGAAAAACATAAACAAACCGTTAGGTCAATTAAGCCAGCAGGACATTGAGACCTGCCAACGCATGGGATGGAATAAAAAAAAGAACAAATTTGGGGAGTGGTTTTGTTGTTTGGGTTGTCCCCCAAAGAAAACACCTGGCAGGGTTATGGCTTGCAATTAACTTATCCCATCATTAATCTCTTTGCTTGTTTTTATGTAATAAATAAATAAATAAATAAATAAATAAATAAATAAATAAAACAGGGGCCCAAATCTAATAATTTACTCAGCAATGTGTAATAAAATTCCTATTAGGAAGGACAAGCATGGTGAAGTGTTCTTTGAATAAGTACTATTTTTATAAGTCCATTATTAAGAATTCTAAAAGAGATAGAAAGCGTGTTTGCAGAGAAAACACTAACCCAGCCCAAAGCGAGGAAAGAGCCCTGGTTTGGACCTGTTGGATTCGCAAAGTGGCTCTCAGTTCAGCATGACTAGCAAGATAACCAGGCAAATGATTCATCAGGCTCTTAACTCAGCAGGTGTGTTGCTATGCACCCGCCAAAGAACCGTTCACAGCTCATTTGAAGCTGTGACTTTCTCTGTGTGGCAAGAATAAGACTGGAAGATCATTCGCTCAGATTTCCTCCTATGGGTGTGTCAGGCATCATTCTATTCAATTCTACTTAGAAAATATTTATCCAACAACTCATGCTGTGCTACTAAATAGCACTAGTTGCTGGTGGGGATGGGAACGGAAGTGAGGAAAGGGGAAGGGGATAATAAAGGAGAAGCTAGTCCTTCCCTCAAAGCATTTATGGTTTGACTAGAGGCCCCGTGCACAAAATTCATGCACTCCAGGGGGGTCCATCAGCCTGGCCTGTGCCCTCTCACAGTCCTGGAGCCCTTGGGGGATATCCCTAGCACTGCCACCACAGCCACTGTGCTCGCCAGCCATGAGCCTGGCTTCTGGTGCACTGACCACCAGGGGCAGCTCCTGCATTGAGCATCTGCTCCCTGGTGGTCAGTGCACATCATAGCAGCCCGTCATTCTGCCTTTTGGTTGATTTGCATATTAGTTTTTTATTATATAGGATTAGAAAAACCTGGTTTCCCCTCATGAAAATGATTGTTCAAGAACAAAGCGATATATAAACCCAAAAGCAAGAACACATGATGTTGCACAAAATGAAAAGAAATACAAAACTAAGTATATACTCTAAACCAAAATGCGATTTAACAATTATACATATGTATGTTTATATATGGATATACATGAGTGTTTTGAATACATACTAACAGAATAATAATTATAAAGTTTCATAGCTGAAGTTAATACTTGTTATCTTTGCATATGGGATTACACTTGATTATTAAAAATTTTATACAAAATTATATTTTCACTTTGCTTGAAATAAACAAAATTCTTTCTCATAACTCATAAATGTGCAAGCATCAAACACATGAGGCAAAGATGAATGTGGCTGTGAGAGGAATGAGGAACTGTCCTAAGGGATTCGGATTGGGAGGGGCAGAGGCCTTGGGAGGTGGATATCTGGTCATAGGAAGCCTGGGGAGAGGGGAGATTTTTCCACCTGAGACCCAGGTGAGGGGAGTAAGCAGTCATCTTCTCAACAGGCGAGGACACCATGGAGAGTTCCAGATTCAGATGAAAGGGCCAGGATTGCATGAGGCAAGCCATTACTCCCCTCAGGAATGCAACTCTCATCAAAATGATTCATTATGTCACTGGTACAAATTGTATAATTTTCTCCAGCTTCCCAGCCTCCTCTTCACATGCCTCTCCTAAGGAGACCCCCTTTCACATGAATCCTGAACCTTCTCTTGCGTGTGATAAACAGTGGAAAGAGGTAACGATAGGAATGAGCAGAGTCAGGGTAGAGTTTTTGTTATTTAGGGCAAAAAATAAAGAAAGTTACTAGCTTAAGAGAAGAATTTGATTCAAAAGAGGTTAAGTGAGGATGGAAAAGGAGCTACCTATACTGGATTTCAAGGAGGGATTTTTTTTTGGCGGGGGGGGGGGGGTGTGTGGAGGAGGATAGAAAGTTGAGAGAACAAAAAGGATTTAAGTCTAGCTGTTGTTTCTGTGGAGGTCACTAAGTTTGGAAAAAATAAGGAAAAGACTATTTTTCTGTACATTAAAAACATCTTATAAGATGGGGTCAGCAAACTTTCCCAGTGAAGGGCCAGATAGTAAATATTTTTAGCTTTTAGGATGATGCAGTGTCTGTCACAACTACTCAACTTTGCCACAATTATTTGAAAGCAGCCATAGATAATATGTAATCAAATATGGCTGTGTCTCAATAAAACTTTAATAAAAAAAAAAAAAACTTCATTCTGGCTGGGTAGTCCAGTTAGTTAGAGCATCATCCCCATACACTAAAGTTGCAGGTTCAATCATCAGTCAGAGCACATACAAGTATCCATCAATGGGATGCATAAATAAGTGGAACAACAAATCAATGTCTCTCTCTTTCTCCTTTCTTCTCTTTATAAAAATCAATAAATTAAAAAATGTTTTAAAAAAAATAACACTTTTATTTTAAAAATTTGCTTGTGAGATATAGTTTGCTAACTCCTGTTGTCTGAGTGTACTAAGATTTAACATCTTTCTATTATGTCCCCCCCCACACACACACACAACATACTGCTCTCTCTTTCTATTATACATAGACAGTACCATGTGACACACTAGTTATATTTGGATTACAGCAATAAACACAGCAAGTTCTTTCACTGGCCACGTCAGAGAAAATTACAGCTCCAGAGAGAAAGAAGCATAACTATGAGAACACTGTAAGATCTTATTATTTTTGTATATGATTTCCTATAGTGATCAGAAGGGAAAACTTCATGATGAGAGAGGGCTTATTTTCAAGGAAGGGCTTAGTCTGTTCAGACGGCTATAACTGAATACCAAAGACTGTGGCTTACAAACAACAGAAATGTATTTCTCACGTAAGTCCAAGATTAAGACACCAATAGACTTGCTGTTTGATGGGCACCCACTTCCTGGTTTGCAGATAGCCTCATTTTCTCTGGACCATAATGTGGCAGGCAGCAGAGGCGAGGGAGCTCTCTGGGGTCTCTTTCAGAAGGGCATTAATCTCATCATGAGGGCTGTGCCCTTATATTCTAATCCCAGCACCATATACCATCACAGTAGGGATTAGGTTTCAATATATGAATCTGGGGGAGACACAAACATTCTGTCTATAGCTGGAACAAAAAAGGAAGAAGGAAGTTGGTACACTCTGGCTCCTTAGTCCACCTTGCATGAAAGAACCTCCACAAGCAGAAAAGACAGTGGCAGGTGAAATAGGGAACCAAAGTGATCTAAAGGAGAAGTGAGGACCTGGAGCAGGTTGATATGGCTCAGCATAGGAAGGTCTATGTGTTTCTCAAGAGGACATTCTCTCAATCAATATCTATAAAGCACCTCCTATGTGCAAGTGCTAAGGCAGGCACCGGAGAGCAGGTAATAAAAAACAATCCTGTCCTTGAGGAGCTAGTCTGAGAGACCACTCCTTCTGGGAGAAAGGGGAAGATCATTCACAGCTGCTGAGGCGTGAAGATCTACAGGGAAGAAAGTCAATGTTGTACTGCTCCTTGACCAGGACAAAGAGCTCTACATGGCTTGGCATTGACCATTTTTTTGCATTTACATATATCTCTTGAGCTATTGACCACACTAGAGGCAGGAAGGAGATGCCAGTCTTTTCCCAAGAATAGATTTGCAATTCAAGGGCAGAACAGGCCTGACCTTGCAGCCAGCTCATGTGAGATGAGTTTGGACAGGTTATTCTCACCCATTTACACACAGGGAGTTGGACATCGATGATGATAAGAAAACATTATTTCCTCCAAGACAGAAGTGTTGATCAGCTGAACGGAAGTTTGTTGTGCATGCTGCTAAGGACCCAGATATTTAGAAATGTCTAGTCAACTGGCTGGTTTTTTTCACTTTTCAGTTCACTATTATTATTTCTTAGAAACAACCTGAGATGAGATTATTTCTAGATATCAAATCAAGTGTGTTATTTGCCAAGGGACTATCTAAGAAATTATTGTTCCCTATTTAAATAAAAGTATGGCCTTTTTTGAGCCCCTCAAAAACAGACCTGGTCGTGGCTATGCCATTGTTTCTCACGATGGTCCAGTCCAGCCTACTGCCAGGATCATGGACAGATCTTTCTGTTTCCAATGAGTGACAGTAGAATAAAACACATGGGCTTTATCTTGATTTGTGTCCCCTCAAAAGTATGCTTTTCCTAAACAGCCAGGTTGTATTTTTTTGCTAGCCGTGTAGACATTGCTGCTGCAGAAAATCTCCAAGCATTGGCTTTGCAAAAAGAATTCTAGAGCTCCTAAAACCAAGGATGGAGTCACAGGAGCCTTTTAACATGCCTCAACCCCATACTTGTTTCATTTTCATGTTACAGAGTTTAGAGAGATTAGAGAAAAGCAAAACAAAGAACAACTCTGCATTGGACTGAACTGCTAGTTGATGGCTGAGGCCCAGTTTCCCCCTACACAGGCAGAGTCTGGCTGAATGCTGGAAGGTTGCCATAAATTGGCTTGTCTTGTTGAGAAGTCTGATTCGAGTTTTATTGCCTTCTCTTCTTATGTCCAGCCACCACAAACACTAACTAAGGCCCCCTCATGCTGCCTTGCTTCCTATATCCTATCAGCAGGGGGGTTGATGGCAATATGGAGAACACGGACATTAAACAGCCCCAGGTCCCAGGAGGCTTACTCGGCACTTCAGATTTGAAGGTGTGTGGGCTTTAACCTCGTCCTCCTGAAAGTATTGGCCTTCACATAAAATTTTTTTATTCCTCTGCTTTCTCCTTCCCAGTAAGGACAAACCTCTCCAAGAGGAGAAATGACTTTCAGATCACCCAAGGAGTTGATAGTAGACTTTTGCACTCAGACCATAAACTATTGTTCTGGAGCAAGCATGTTGAACGCAAAGGCTAACAGGGGCCAAATAAACAAGGCATGCAGCCCACGGGCCGCGAGTTTGACATGCTTGTTCCGGAGTATCACATGCTTCTGACCTCTTTGAAAGTAACAGTGTGGAATTAGATGTTTATACCTTTTGGATCTTGAGTGAAAAAGCACATCATCTCAGTGCCACCTGTGTCTTGGGTATCAACACTGGCTCAGACTAAGCCACAGTTATTCAGGACTTTTTATGTATCTCCCATCCTGTATCTAGTCTCTCTCCCTTCCCATTTCTAGGAGTTCCCCTCATCCTTGATGTAATGATCATTCTCCTTTTCCTTTATTCTTCCACTAACCCCGGCTCCTCATCTCTGGAGTCTTCCTTCTCAGTAGTTTCTCTGATTAATTGTTTTCATTCCTCCTTAAAGAAAGTTCAACCGTTTTTCTCCAAAGCCAGTGTCTCACTGGTAAGGGAATCTCTGTTTCCCTTTAAAGCTAGCAATGGCCATCTTGTGATTCTTCCCTGGCTTTCGGATTGGGATCCTGGGGTCACTCGACTTTGAAATTTGAGTTTAATACTGGGGTAAAGATAGCCTGCTCCTTGTCTGCTAATATCTGGAGGCAAATTTCTGCAGAGTTCACTTGATCTCTCACCCTTTCCCTCTGGAAATGCTAGCCTAGCCTCTCATAGCATTCTATGAGAAATCACCTCTCCAGTTGATCTCCACCTTAAAAATCTATTGTTGCATTTTAAAACATATCACTTTTAGTTATAGAATCACTGAATCTTGATCTAAAAAAAAAACATTCAGTCCATTTTATAGTTGAAAGAACCAGAATCTCGATGGCGTAGTGACTTGACCAAGGTGGCACAGTTAAGACTAATTAATAACGTTTAAGTCTAGAACTCCTCTTCCTACATGTTCTTCTCACCATAATGTCACCTCATTGAGTCATGCCAGTTTCTCTTCCAATAAAGTTTTGCTTAAAAGATGCATACCAATTTTACCTCTGCAGGACCTTAACATAAAATCTACCAAACTGAGTGATCCAATTCTTTGATTCACAGTAATTAGAGAGCAGAATAAACATGACTTCTAGTTCTTTTCTTTACATCTAAATGGTTCTCACCTTTCCCTCTTTGGCCCACTCATCTACCTTTTCAGACAGGAAATGATGGTATTTCTGACCAACTTTCCCCAGCATGTGTTCTTATGAGATACCTCAGTCAAGAGGGGTCCTGTGTCAAACATGTGTGCGCAATGCTCATGGCACATCGGATCCCTGCCTGCCTTGGGAATTCAAAATGCGTGTCAGAGGCTCTGAGATTGCTGTAATCAAGAAATTTTCCTGGCTTCATTTAATTTAATATCTACCAAGCCTATTTGGCTATGGAATTCTTTTCCTAACAATACACCTATTGAAACCATGTAGTGCACAATTTCAGGAAAAGTAGCTTTGGACTCCATATCTCTATTTCTGTCTAAATCCCTTACCTCCTCGCATTCTTGCCATATTTACACTGCCCTCCAAAAGCAGTCCCATTCTATGGACAATCTTTTTAAGTGCCTACCCTGTTATTCACAAGGGCTTGCTATGCCCAGGAAAAGTACCAAACTTGGAATCTAAAATGGGTTGAATCCCAATCTCACTGGCTACATGACCTTGAAGGAATAGCTTTGCTTTCTATGAATATTGATTTCTTCACCTATAACCTCAGCGTAGCAATTGCTGCCCTGCCTATATCAGCATTGCTTTGAGGAGCAGCAAAATAAAGATGGGAAGGCATGTCATTCATTCTCAACGATAGTATAAATGCTAAACATTATTATCATGATAATAACAATGATGCTAAACCCCTTTCCTTAAGTAACACGTTTACATTACTGTCAAACGTTCTCAAAGACTATTAAAAACTGGTCATATTGGGTTTAATCTGTCAATGGAGCATAGGGAAAGATGGCTGAAGAATCAGAAACAGAAATTAGCCATTTGCAAAGGAAAAGGAGAAGGCAACTACAGAGAAAGGTTGGGGGTGGTGGGAGGCAGAGATCTGAAGTCATTTTCTGAGGATACAGAGCTTTTACATAATTTCAATAAGAGAACCCTTCTGACCCAGGGGCAGGGGTAAATGGTGAAGCCAGGAGTTGGGTGCCTGGAGGAAACATACATGAAATTGTTGCTAAATGGAAGGCTTTCGCTCAAGCCTAGTGACCCCTCCTCAGTGACCTGAAGGAAGCCAGAACCCCTATGAGAACACATAAGTAGCAGTCTTCTGTGAGGCACCCTTTGTCCCAGAGGAAAGAAGGCAAATAGGACTGGATGTCAGCGGCTGCAGTTCGACAATTCGGAGCTGAAGGGGAGAAATACTAGTTTCTCAGAGATGGCTTGTATGTGTGTGTCCTTCTCATCTGCCAGGCTGGTGACCAGAAAACCATCTGTTACACATTTTAATGAGGGGTTCAGAACACATGACGCCGTCACCCAAAGGAGCGATGTGAATGATGGGGAAATTTAGAGATCACAGCCGGCCAGAAACTAAATGTGACATTGGCCCTTTAAGGCTTTGTCCTTCTGACCGTTCCAGGTTCCTAATCCTCCTGCCAAGTGGGCTGGAGGCCAAAATATTTTTAACTTTGCATTTATTTTCAGGGTGTTAATCTCATAGGCAACCAATTCCTATTTAATAAACTCGGGCTCCCCAGGCCCTCCCCTTCGGGGATGCCTGGGTCTGCTCTCCCCAAGGCTCAGCGTACATGTGCCTGCCCTGTCGTTTTCTGCGTAGGGGAGGGTGTTGACACAGGAGTGTCAGGGCATCACGCAGCTGTCATCAGCCCCATGCCACAGATGGTCCCTCAATTACGCATCCCCTTCCCAAGGCACTTGCCTCGGCCTCTGGATCTCGCTCCAGGCTCCAGAAGCCAGGAGAAGCCGAGAAGCCAACTCAGGAAAGGGCTCCGGAGCCCTAGCTCTGTGACCCACCACAGACAAGGGGGCTTCCTTCACCCCCTCTTCCAGCCCCCTTTTAAATCACTCACCCCAGAAGGTAAGGAGAAAGCACTTGAATTACAAAGATTTCCATTTATTACTCCGGCTGCCCCTCCACAAAGTGTGCCTTTTCCCTTTTGGCAAGAACAGATCACTATTGACACTTTTAGAAGGCCCTGGGCCCCTCTCAATTATGGGCCTAATCTCTGCCTGCTCTGAAAGCAGAATTTTTTTCTAACTAGGTTTTTTAGAAAGTTGAGAGGCTAACTCTTTGCTTTATTCATGGGAATGGCTCCGTGAGCTAATGTATTCTCCTGTCAGTATATTTCATGGGTTCGGCAACATCTGCAGGATGTGGAAAGAGCAGAAACAAACCAGATGTTTCCAAAAGGTAGCTCCACTAAGCCTCCTTAACATAATTATTGCAATATCGCATCCGCATTTTATTGTCCCTCTTCTATATTTATATGCTGCTAACTTTTCCTGCAGAAAGCCAAACCAGTGGCTCTCAGTTCCTTCTAAACAGATTTGCAATCTTGAAGAAGAAAAAAAAAATGACATATATCTTCCATTAAATCCAAATTTCCTTGATCAAATTTTACAGGGGGAAAAATAGATTAAGGAAATGTAGATATTTATCTCAGCCTTCAACATTTACACTCATTTAGTTAATTAGCACTTAATTACACTGTCAAAGGAGAAAATTTTACCACGGACAGAGCAGTGCCCACCCCTCAGGCCCTCACTTCTTCAGGAAGGCAGACCTTTGCTCAGAGCCAACTCTTCCTCCCAGAAACATTTGTAATGATTACTTGACAAGGAGTGCAGATACAAAATTGTGCAACGGAGAGCCATCACTCACCCGAGCCCTGCCGGAGTCCTCAAACTGGAGCAACAGTGCCCCCCACAGGAAGCAGCCAGAACATCCTGTTGGTGAACTGGCCTGCCCAAACTTCTATTTTCTGCTTTATAAGCCGAGGAGCTATTTTAAGAGTTGCTGGCCGAAAAGCAGGCTCTATTACAACCAGACGGAGCATTCCAACCAAGCTGGGGAGCCTCGGCTGGAAACAGAGACTGTTTCCACCTATTTTAATTCAGACGCCAGGAATTCTCTAAGGAGGAGGTGGGGGGTGGAGAGCAGGGGAGACACAGTAGAAAATTGGAAAACTTCAGAAGTTTGCCAAACTCGGGGGAACAAAGCATAACCAGATTAATGCATAAATCTCATTAACCAAAATGCAGCTGAATAGAGTCGTTTGTCATCAGGGTTTCTCCATCTTTTAACAAATGGCAATAATTTTTGGTCTCACAGGTTCCCTGCCAAGTGGAAGACCTCATTAAAGCCGTTGGAAAACAATAGTATTCTAATTAGCTTAATTATAATAGAATAAATTATCAACCCAATTTTTAAAAACAATTTAAAATATACAATTAGCCCTTAAAAAAGAAAAAAAAGCCAAAGACTCCATTTTCCAAAACAGGAAATGAGGCATAACACCCTTAATTTTATTGTTAGGGCAAAATCCTAGACATCCTGATGGCAGTGGTATGAGCTTGTAATGAAAGCAACAGTCCCCTCTCCTCCAGCGACTCCCTTTGTGCACTGACTAGACGGCCTTTGGCTCTAAGAATGGAAACTGCATTAAGCTGGAGCCCGACCCACATTTTCTCTTTCAAGTTCTAAGCCCTGTTTTCTATTTTCTCTTCTATCTTGGAATAGGGTCACTCTATAAAAGATGAAATATCACATTCTTGAAAGACAATGAACTGGTGATGTCATATCAGCATGTTTGGCTCCTATACTGCTCTTAGAGGTATTGCGAAGGGGAAAAAATATAATGTGGTGTTGGAAATAGGAAATGAAAGCCAGGAAGCCTGAAAACTGAACTTTTAAAAACAAATTATATAATCAACAACATAATCATAACCACCTATGAGCAACTGCTCCTTCCCTTCCTCCAAAAAAATCTACAATGACAACCCCATCCATGATACTCTTACCAGAATGGCTAGAATTTAAAGGACTGATGATACCAAGTGATTCTAAGAATGGTAAGAAATCAGAATTCCCATGCATTTTTAGCGGGCATGTAAATTGGTACAACCACTTTGGAAAATGATGGTATTTACTAAACATAAAAATCCTAAGACCCAGCAATTTCACTCCTGAGTATATATCCAACCTGTCCATTAAAAGGCATGTACAAGGATGTTCATGGAAGCTTTATTCAAAATAACCCTAAATTGGTAACATCACAAAGGTCCATCAGCAGTAAGACAAATAAATTGTAAGATGTTCATTTCATAGAACATTACATAGCAATGCTTCCCAGACACAAATCAGTGTGTACTATATGCATTCACCTACATTTTGTTCAAAAATGGGCAAAACTAATAAGTGGTGATAGTAGCAGTCATAATAGTGGTGGTGGCTATAATGAAAACCCTGTGGGATGTGCAGGATTGTCTGTATGGGTATAGTTACATTGGGTATATGCATAGGTCAAATTTCATGCACCTGGACAGTTAAGATGTGTGCACTTTTTGTATAGTATTCCCAAAAGGTAGAAGCAAAAGCAAAAGAATGCCAAATCTATATATAAAAGGCTAACATGCAAAGTGTCCCCTCTGGAGTACAACCAGGAGACAGGGAGTTCGATCACTCGTTATGATATGTGCTGGCCACCAAGGGGCAGCACGGAGCATGGTGGACAACCAGCAGTGGCTGCAGGGCACTGAGGAAGCAAGGGAAGGAGGAAGCAGGGAGGTGGGGAACCTGATTGGCCCTGATCTCTGGCCAGGCCTAGGGACCTTACCTATGCACAAATTTCATGCACAGGGCCTCTAGTCTATAATAATAAAAGCATAATATGCTAATTAGACTGGACATCCTTCAGACGACCTTTTGGATGAAGCCAGGGCTGTGAGGGAAGTTGGGGTCTCGGGTGCCAAAGGGAATGTGGTGCCAGCAGCCGGATGAAGGAAGGCCTACTTTTGCATTAATTTCATGCATCGGGCCTCTAGTAAATAAATAAGAAAGAAAATCAAAGAAAATAAAAATCTCCCTGTGAGTCATCAGCTTTACCCTCCAGGACTTCCCACTGTCTTTGACAATGATCTACAAACTTTTCACTTGGCCTACAAAGGTCATGCCTGTTCTGGGCCCAGTTTACCTGAACATTTCTCACCACTTCTTGCCTCACTTCCTCTTGCTGACTCACTTCCTGCCACACTGATATTTTTCTCCTCTAAAACATCAAGTTCATTGTAACCTAGGTCTTTGGCACGTGCTCTTCACTCTGCATGTAACACTCTTCTTCCAGATTCCCCCAAGACCACCCTCAACTCATCACTCAGATCTCAGCTCAAATGCCATGTTCTCAGAGAGGGATCTGCTGATCACCCTCACTAAAGTGTTACCATCCTCTCACCGCCTCTCTCCAGCCCACCACCCTACTTATCTTCAGTTTTATATACAGCAGTTAGCATTCTCTAAAGTTTGTAGTTGTTTAGTTACTTATTCATTTTGTATGTCCCCCATTTGTGTGTTTGTTTGTGTGTGTTGTTGTTGTTGTTGCTGTTTGTTTTTTGTTTGTTTGTTTTTTGTGTGTGTGTGCATGTTCCTTGAAAGAGTAGACAAGGTCATTCTCTCAAGGTCACTATTATAGCTCCAGAACTTAGGATGGAGCCTGGCATCTAGTAGACACTCAGTGAACATTTGCTTAATGATAAATAAAGAATGACTCAATAAATCAATCAATCACTGCCTTCAAATGTTAATGGACCTAGTTAAATTAATAAGGGATGGCATCACACATTTAAAAGAGCACTGTAGCCTGGTCGATGTGGCTCAGTGGTTGAGCATCAATCCATGATCCAGGAGGTCACGGTTTGATTCCCAGTCAAGGTACATGCCCAGGGTTGCGGCTCAACCCCCAGTAGGGAGTGTGCAGGAGGCAGTCAGTCAATGATCTCTCTTACAACTGAAGTTTTCATACTTCTCTTACTCTCCCTTTCTATCTCTCTGAAATAAATTTTTAGAAAGCCATTTAACAAAAAACACAAAAGGGGTTTGAAGACTGGGATGTCTGGGGTAGATGATCACCTGCTTTAACATCTTTGATATTCATCTATCTACATGTAGTTGGGAAGTAGAACAGATGCACATGAGAAGTTAATGAACAACCCAAAGCAGGAAAGGGCATAAGAAGAGACCTCAAAAGAGGAAGCCATTAGGTCAGGTTGGTGTGGTCAGGGACCTTGCAAATGCAATGGGGTTTTCACTGGGCCTAGAAGGCTGGGTGAAAGCTATGTGAGTAGAAGGAGAGGGACAGAGGGTCTAAATGTGAACTTGGGTCAGCAAATATGCAGAGGTGAAAAACCCAAGTCATCAAAAAAGGCCCAGAGCAGATCAATATCACCAAAGCAAAGGGTTGGTATAGAAGATTGGGATCTCACCAGTGTCCAAACAGTGACTTCTTCCTCATTTTTTAACAGGTCTTAGAAAGGGGCTTTAACAATCCATTACATAACAATCCATTACATCCAAAGAGAAGCAGCTTGTGTTATGTAATGGATTTGATTAATACTAACCTCCCTTGAAACTGGCCTGAAAGGTGATATGAATCAAGTGTTAGAAATCTGTGTTATTTTTGGCAAGATAGAAATTTAAAACATGCATCCATGTAGGAAAGTGAGAAGTATATACACAATAAAAATAAAAACAAAAACAAAAAAAACCCTGTGGAGATTATTTACTAATGACTAATATTTTGTCTTTATTATAAAGTTAAGCTAATATTGCTTAACTTTAAAAGTTAAAATGCTACCTTGTTACCTCTATGTGCTATCAAGCCAATCATAAAGTTAAAAATGTACATAACCAATTTTCAAATTTTAGATTCTAAAGAAATGATTTAACAAAATAGGAATCATTTGATTATATTAAGCATGTTGTTCAGGAACTGTGGAGTGTGTGTGTGTGTGTGTGTGTGTGTGTGTGTGTGTGTGTGTACAGGCAGAGTATGATTAATAACTTACTTGCGGAATGATTTATTAGTAAAAAAAAAAAAAAAAAAAGTATTTAGAACCTAGACAAGCTCAAACTACCGGAAGTGGGATGGGAGCAGAGACGAAAAGGAAGTTCACTGACGCCAACTATGCCTCATTTGAACATAGTTTGAAGTTTGATCTGGAAAAAAAAAAAGAGAAAGAAATAGGACTTGATTCAATTGTAACTTTTTCAGAAATGATTCATTTCTTCTTACTGCACAGCTGGAAACACATGGAAAGAGGTGAGGATTTTACTGAGGAAGGTTCAGTTGGAAATAATTTGCCATAGAGCTCATAAATTGTGACTTTTAGACCTCCAGTCCTGAAGTCAGAGCCTAAGATTGGCACGGGCCACGTTGTGGTTACAGAACCAAACTGAAGGATTCCAGTGGGTGATTTCACTGTGGATTCTTCCCTCATTTCTCAAGTTGAGGACCATTTCTATGAGTCATTCAAGTCTGGCAGAGATTTCAGAAAACTCTCAATGGATAGGGCTACTGCCATTGACAACATCTGTCCCTTCTGATAATGCCCCAAAGCATTCAAACTGTCCCAGATCACAGATGACCACTGCAGTTAGAAAAGCTAGTAGTACATTTTTTAAAAAGATAAAGGAGAAGAGGGAAGAAAAGACACCCTTCATTTCTGTGAAGTGGTAGACAAAACCTCAAACAATGAGAAAAAATTTAAATTCTGCTTTCACCATTTGTCTTGGGCTGTGTCTACATGCTTGGCAATGAAAACTTTTACTTAAAATGATTGCTGTGGTGCATGTAATGGATGGCATCAATTTTCCAATTTTAATCAATATCTCCACAATGATGATAAATTGGTGTATCTGAAGGTTGCCATTTAGAGGTTTAGCACTACCATTCAATCATTCTAAGCTGTCCAACTCTACCTCCAGCTACCGATTCAAAGCCAGCTCTCTTCAAGGTTTATTTACTAATAAGCCATCGCAGTTTAGTTATTGTTCCCTGAAGACTATCTGAATTCCCACCTCCAGGCCTTTGCTCACACCACTCACCCTCTGCCCATTGCTTTCTCATTCCTGTCCTAGCACACTCCTCTGAGTTGACATTCCTTGGCCCATCCTCTTCCTCTCAATCTGAACTTCTGTAACACTTGGGGGTATCATTTAGTTCCCAGCATATGTTTCTTTTATTGTCAGCTATCTTTGTCCTTGATGACAAAGTCTATGATTTTGTGCTTTTGACACTTTTATGACCTGTGAAATATACCATTCATAATAGGTGTTCAACTTATTAATAGCAGCTCTGAAAACAAAGTTTTGGACTCAGACAGGCCTGGGTCAAATCCCAGCTCTACTGCTTACTAGAGTCTTCTTTTCCCTGAACTTTATATCCATCCTCCAATCTGTCATCAAACCCTATCAGCTTGACTTCCAAAGTGTATATTGAATCTAATTACGTATCTTCTTCTTACTGCCATTGTGTCTGTTCATGTCACCATCATCTCTCACCTCAACCACTGAAATAGCTTCATGACTATCTTCTATGCTTGCTGCTTACTTTCCATTCTCCATACTACAACACAGTTTTTGTTTGTTTAAAGTAAACCAGGCCATCTCATTCCCTTATTGAAGCTCTTCAATATTTTCTCCCTGTATTTTGCATGAAGTCCAAATCCCTAACCATGATTTAAGACCCTGAGTGTTATGACCTCTGCCCCACCATCATCTCAGATTTCTCTACCCTACTCTCACTATATTTTAGCCACACTGGCCCATAGACAGTTTCTAGAGATGGCCAAATCCTTGCCCACATCAGAGCCTTTGCTCAGAAGTTATCTCAACCTGGAATCCTGTCCCTTGATTCCAACTGGGCTGGTTTCTTCTCATCTAACCTCCCAAGTCATTGTATCAGCTCAAATGACTCCTTGTCATAGACTGCTTTATTGATCACTCTGAGTTATTTCTATGCACCTTGTTAGTCTATATTATAAAATCCCATTGACTTTTTTCTATGACACAACAGTCTATACTTATCCTGTTTATTTGTATATTTGTGTGTTGACTGCTGACTCAGTAAAATGTACATTCCATGAAGTCAAGGATCTTATCTATTCTGCTGTCCATTGTATTTATAACCACTAGAAAAGTGTCTAAAGATGATCAATAAATAGTAATTGCAACACTTACTAAACAGTAAATGTTAATTTATGAGTGGATTCAGAATACACATGCTTCCATTTTTCCCCTCTTGGCCTTTGTGCTATTGTTGTCACCTATGTTATGAACCTCACACTGTATTATTAATATTTTTGAACAACCTATTATCTTTTAAAGAGATTAGGTAATACGGAAAAAATCTTATATATTTATTCATGTAATTAACATTCCTGATGCTTTTCACTATATCATGTAGATCTATATCCTTATCTGATATCACATTATTTCTGCCTAACTTATTTTAATATTTCTTATAGTACAGTTCTCCTGATATTTTTTTTCAAGCTCTGGCTTGCCTGTAAAATTTTTTTATTTTACCTTCATTTTGAAAGACATTTTAAGTTCCATTATTTTGTCATTTTAAAGACATTGTTCCATCATCTTATTACATGCACTGTTTCCAGTGAGAAATATACATTCTTTTTTATCTTTGTCCCTCTGTATTTCATGTGTCTTTTTTCTATGGCTGGTTTTGAGCAACTTGATAACAATATTTTTTATGTCGCTTTTTTCTATGTTTCTTGTGATTGGAGTTCATTGAGTGTAGTAGATCTGTGGATTTACAGTTTTTATCAAATTTGTAAAATTTTAACCATTATTTCTTCAAGTATTTGTATGTCTCTTCCCAGGTCCCATTTGAAAGCATCGATAACACATACATTCAATTGTTCCAGTTTTCTCATGCTCTCTTCATTTTTTCTTAAGCTTTATTTCTCTTTGTTTCCTTTGGAATAGTTTCTATTGCTTTGTCTTCAAGTTTGCTTATATTTCCTTCTATAATGTCTAACCTGATGTTAATCCCATCAAATGGGCTTTTAATCTCAGACATTGTAGTTTTCATCTTTAAAAGTTTGATATAGGTCATTTTCACATCTTCCATTTCTGTACTTATTTAAATCTTTCTGTTAGCTTCTAGGACTTAGAAAATACAGTTTACAGAAATGATTTTTGATGTCCTTGTCTACTAATTCTAACATCATTGTCAGCTCTAGATTAATAATTTTCAACTGAGATGGTTTATACATTCCTATTTCTTGACATGCCTGGTAATTTTATATTGGCTATTAAGCCTGGTGGAATCTGTTTTATTAGATGTGAATATTTTAGAATTTTTATAAATATTTTTAACTTTGTTATGTGATATTAAGTTACTTGGAATATTTGGTGCACTCACTGCTTGCTTTTCAGCATTAGTAGGTAGCCTTTGATCTACAGCTATCTTTCCCCTCATTACTGAAGAAAACCCTTCTAAAAATTCTATCTAATGCCCAATGAATTGCAAACTTTTCCAATCTGGCTTATGGAAACAGTCATTGGTCCTTGTCTTGTGTGAATGTCGTATCCTGTTCTCTCTAATCCTTCTGAGTGATTCTTCCTCCTAGGTAGTTTCTTTATACACATGTGCTGATCAGCACTCAGCTGAATATTCAAAAAAGATTCTCTACAGATCTCAAGAATTTTCTTTTTATGTAACATTTGTTTCTCTGGAACTCTGTCCTGTGATGTCTAGCTGCCTTGGTCTCCATACATTCTAAACTTCATCTCTTCATTTAAAAAATCTTTTCTCCCTGTGCCACGACTTATAAGCTTTCTCAAGGCTGTAAGCTGTGACATCTGTAGGGCTCAATTAATTTGTTCTCAACTTGAGGAATCTCTGTTTTTTAATGCTTGATACCTAATGTCTTCCAAATTGTTATTTTATATATATGCCTTTTAAAAATTGTTTTAGGAGGAGAGCATATCAGGTCCATGTTATTACATCTTGGCTGAAAACAGAAGTCCCATGGTACATAGGAACATTGCTTCTTCCTCACAAACTACTATATTGGGAACAGTTCTAATGTATAATAAAGTGGTAACAAAGAGGAAAATATGAAATAAAATCAGAAAAATAAGAATGTAGCGTGAAGCCCCACACCCTAGTATGTTGAGGTTGGATATTAGGAAAAAGAAGAAAATCACCTTTATTGATTACTACATTATTTGGAATATATGCAGCAGGCCATGCTACATGAATTTTTTTTTTCTATTTCAGGAGTGGGGGTGGGAACCAAAGTAAGGTTAGTAAGGTGAAAATAAAGGAACTCTTCCAACCTGTCCTCCTCCCTATTCATCTATCCATTTCTCTCTCTCTCTCTCTCTCTCTCTCTCTCTCTCTCTCTCTCAGCCTCTTATCTCATTAAGTGATGTGACCACTTCACAAAGGAGGGTCATCAGCAAATATAATAGTTTATGAACACATCACAGGATGTGCTCATTATACCACAAAGATAGAATAGGGACCACACAATCATAAGGCAACATGGAAATTGTTTTATAAGCCGACTTTTACAAATTGATTTTAAAACTAGAGAGCAATTACCATTAAGCAAAATAATTTGCTGCCCCAAAGAGAGTAGGGCAAGGCAGTAGGTCCAAAGATAACCTAAGCCATCATTAGAGAAATCCAGTTATTTAGTCAATTTTACTTATTTACGGGACTAAAGATTAATGAGTTCAGATACTCACACAGACAGTAATTAGGTTTCAAAAACATACTATAACACAATCAATCATGGCTCTTGAACATAATGGCATTAGGGCAGAGCCCTCTTTCAGCTCCAGTTATTAGCAGATGATGGGTGAACACTGGATTTAAGCTGAGATGCTATCCTAAGGCCCTGAAATAAAATGAAAGAAGATCCTTAAATAACAAAACAAAAAAGTATATATTTGATCCTCTGTCCTTTGCTTACATTTTCTGAGATATTCTGCTCAGAATGTAGGTTTCTACAATAGAACTTCAAGAATTGATGCCATTTAATATACATTGGATATTTCATTTTAAATATATCCTTACTTAATAATCTAGCTATTTACAGTCCTTTGAATGTAATCTTTATCAGTTTCTTTTAAAGTTTTTAAAATTTACTTTCTCATGACTTTATAAATAAAGATAAGTCAGAGTTTTATAAATATACTGGGACCTCCTGACACCAAAGAAAGAGCCAAGAAATAGAAAGCCACAGAGTTTTAGTTAAGGAAGAAAGTTTCTCTTATCATAAAACAGGGAAGTTAGATAAAGGTACAAGCCTACATTCATGGAATCCAAGATGGAGAAGAGATAGGAGACATGGGAAAAATCAGTAATAATTTGGAATAATTTTAGATTTACTATCTGCAGAATAGTTGCAAAGAGAGTAGAGAGTTAGCCCTTCACTCAGTTTCTCCTAACATCTTACTATACCATGATACATTTGCCAAAACTAAGAAATGAACATTGGTACATAATTATTAACTACACTCCACACTTCATTTTGATTTCACCAGTTTTTCTGCCGATGTCCTTTTTCTGTTCCAGGATCCAATCCAGAGACCATCTTGCATTTCGTCATGCCTCCTTAGTCTCTTCTGGTCTGTGACAGCTGCTCAGTCTCTCCTTGTTTCCCATGTCCTTGACAGTTTTGAGGAGAACTGGCCAAGCATTTCATAGGGCATTCCTCAGTTTGCCTGATGTTTTCTCATGACTAGACTGGTGTGATGGCTTTTTGGTAAGAATACCGCAGAGGTGAAGTACCCTTCTTATCGCAGCATATAAGAGGGCATAAGGAGGTCAACATGATGTTTACATTGAATACTTGGCTAAGGTTGTGTGTATCTGATTTCTCAAAAGTTACTATTTGTCCCTTCCCATATTCTGGTAGCAAGTCATTTCATGCAACTCTCTCTCAAAAGAGAAGGAGGAATTAAGCAATATTGTCTGGAGAAGAAGTATCTATTTATATTATTTGGATTCCTTCTTTAAGAAAGATTTCCCCATTTCTCCCCATTTATTTATTTATGCAATCATTTTCCTCACCTATTTTTCATAAACATTTTTCTCTCTATTTAGATTTTACATGGAAATATAGCAGGTATAATAGCTCATGCTGTATTGCAGACTCACTGCACCTCCTTGGAAGATGCACACTGTCCTTCATGAAACCACTGTGCAATTTATTGAATTTGTAGTTTTACCCTTCAAAATTTTTTCTTGATATTTTGGATATAAAGTTTGTTTTTCTTTTTTTTTTCTTTTTTTTTTAAAAAAATATATATTTTATTGATTTTTTAGAGAGGAAGGGAGAGGGAGAGAATGTCAGAAACATCGATGAGAGAGAAACATCAGCTGTCTCCTCCACACACCATTAACAGGGATGTGCCCACAGCCAAGGCACACACCCTCGACCGGAATCGAACCTGGGACCCTTGAGTCTGCAGGCTGACACTCTATCTACTTGAGCCAAACCAGTTAGGGCCAGTGCTCTTCTTATCAATCCATATTTATAGTAGTACTGACTGTTCATCATGTCTTCTAAAGAAGTTGTCAATACTTAGTTATATCAAAACATTATACACTGTAATAAAAAGAAATAAAAGTAGTTTATCTGCCCTAGCTGGTTTAGCTCAGGTTGTTTGTGCAAATTCCATGCATTTCCTCTTAGAATGTTAGGACTTTCTCTAATGTAGTTATTTTTTTTTTCTATAAACTTAGGCTGTGTCCCTATAAGTTTCTAAGAACAGTTGAAAAATAAAAATATAATGTTAGTATCATTCAACCCAGCAGTTGTTTGGTTTCCATAACAGCAAACAAAGGATTTGACTGACTTTCTATAAACTAATCATGTTTCTCTGTGTTTTTATTTGGACCTACAAATCCTTTTACCATGTGAAAAGTTCTTAGGGAAAAAAAATGGAGAATTGACATTTTTCTCCTTACATAGCCTCATCCCTGCCTAAACCTTCCCCAAGGGGGTAAAACTCTTGTTAAACCTTTAAATTTAGTTCCGAGAGAGACAACCTCAGAAGATCACAGGGATTTGCATTTTATGTTTGGTTTATCTGAGGCCCAATCAATTGGCTTTATGAATGAGCCAAACCAAATTCCTTGTGTCCTGTGCCAGGTTCTTGTGAGTCACAAGCCTAGCCCTGGTTTCTCACCAGCTTTTCTAGGGGAGAGCAACATGAGGCCCATGGGACCTCCTGTCTTCCAGCTCTAAGAAAGAGCTCTGTCAACAAGGCATTGATTTCAAGTTTGGGTAAAGGCAGCCCCTGGGTGGTCACCCTGCACAAAACCTGCCAATGGTAATGTCCTGGAAGCCACCTCCCCCTCATCATGTCAACAATAGGAGTTGTGCAGGAGCTCAAGGAGGATCAGGGAAGCCTGCCACCCCTCTAGCACGCCCATGGAGTCCTTGGCATTGAACCAGACTTGCTGTGTGCAAAGAAGACGCAGGCCCCTTTATTCTTATCACTGCCCACTGATCCCAATCTCATTTATCTTTCAAGGCCCTAAACACCGGATCTCCTTTCAAAGCTTCTAAAAAGTCCATGAACTTCTATTCTTTAGCATCTGAGCATCCCACACATCTACATGTTTTATTACATAATATCTTGTATTTGCTCTTTCAAATGTATTCCTTTTCATTCCAATCTAGCTTATACGCAGTTTGAGGTTAAAAATAAAATGTCTTCCATATTTTACCAGTGCTTTCTGCTAGAATATAAACATTGTGAAGACTCTTAAGATTTCTGTTGTGTTGAGTGTGCTTACCAGAGAACACAGGGTTGATAAATATTTGCTATATTGGGGAAAGAAAAATGAAAGTCTTTCAGTGTCCAGTGTATCACCTCATCCAGTGTCCACATTAACTGTATGATTAACTCATGCCTGTTCTCAAGGGGTTTAAGATCCTGAGTAGCCCTAAACACCATGTATAGTATATTTCCAGTAACAGGTAACTGAAAATGTTATGTTTTCTATTTATAGGGCCATTTAAAGCTCTTCATTTACCCAAAATGCTTCCTCTCATTCTCTGAACAATTCTATGATGTAGGTTTAGTGACTGATTTCTGAGCATTTTGCTCTGGGAGAGTATACTGAACACCTTCATTATGTTGGGTCCATTGTCATTGGCAACAACCAAGTGTTAGTCATGAAAAGGCTTGTTGGATAAGGAAAATTCATTTCTATACTCTCATTTATTCTAGAAATGTGAATTCATAGTAAAAAAAAATCAGAAGTCTTTCTCAAATACATGTTTCGTTTCCTGAAATGAAAATACATGCATTTTCTCTACATAAATGTTGTTTTCTGCCCTAGACCTTAACCTTTTTACCTGTCAGTAAGCAAGTTTTAGTTAATATACTTTGTTCCAGGCATATTTTCAATTGGAGCCTTAGTCAAGTCTTCACATCTCTAAATAAACCAAGCAAGGTCATGTGTGAACATTGAAAATTCTTCATATATTTAAATATATGTATACAGTTGTCCCTCTTATTTGCAGGGGATATGTTTCAAGAGTCCCAATGGATGCCTGAAATTGCAGATAGCACACAATCCTACATTTACTATGTCATTCCCTATATATACATACCTATGATAAAGTTTAATTTATAAGCTAAGTACCATAAGGGTTTAGCAACAATAACTAATAATGGAATAGAATGATAATATGCTGTAATAAAAGTTATGTAGACGTGGCATCATTAAGTAAAATAAGGATTACTTGAACACTATGATAAAACAACAGTTGATCTGATAACCAAGTAGGCTACAAAGTGACTAATAGGCAGGGAGAGTATACAGTGTGGATACACTGGACAAAGGGATGAATGCACATCCCAGGCAGGATGGGCTGAGATGGAACAGGATAATTCAAGATTTTATCACACGACTCAGAATGGTACACAATTTAGAACTATGAATTCTTTATTTCTGGAATTTTCCATTTAATATTTTCAGAGGATAGTTGACCATAGGTAACTGAAATCTCAGAAAGTAAAACCATGGATGATGTGGGGACTACTCTATGTTTATGCTTCTGACCTCACAAAACAACTTTAAAGTGTAATGGAACCACAAAAATAACTATTACATATTGCTACATATATGCACCTTTGTTTTTTATAAAAATTTGTTTTCCCTCAGTTAAAAAATTATTACTGCAAAGGATTAAAAATTTTCAAGATTTTTAACACCTCTCACCCAATCCTTCCATGAAAGTATAATTTCTGAGAATAATTTTTAAAAATAGTTCATTTAAAATTTGATCTGGTGAAAAAACTACATTCAATTTAGACTCTGAAAGGCAATTTGGTGATATTCTGTGAGGGTTTGGGTTGTGTATGTTTATGCATATATTTATAAAATATATATCCTTTTTTGAGGTGGGGGCTTATCACTTGGCTTTCTCATTTGTACTTTCTTGTTTCTCTTTCAGCTTTTCCCCTAGCTCCCTTCTGATCTAACTCCCAACTCGCCCCACCCTTAGAATCCATGAATCCAAGCCTTCTACTTTTATTAATTTGCCTTATTTTTGACAAATGGATTACATAATATGGCCTTCTTAAATCTCCAACTTAGATACATATTTAGAACATGGGGGGAGGGCGCGGGGATCTACCCCTCTCCCATCACCACAAGCTTATCAGAAGAGGCAGCTGAACTTGGGGAGATGAGAGCCAGTATATGAACTTTTCAAGGACAATAGTGATCAGGTCATCAGGATTAACCTCATTTAGTGCCAGAAAGGAGCAGTTAGCAAGCCTCAGAGGTACAGGTCTCTGCGAGGGAGACAGACTTGACCGCAAGCCTGCCTTCCATATTTCTCATTTGTGGCTGGATAGTCCCTGATTCAAAATTCCTCCCTGTTTCCATATCCATTGTGAGGTCAGAAGCATACACTAAACTCTAATTCCAGGGTTGGACATTTTTTCCTTTCTGAAAAACATTAACCCTATCTCTACCCCAACCCAGTGGACACAGTGCCTATTGACAAAGGCATGCTAGCTGGCTTTGAATTTGTTTCTACTAAGGCCAAAAAGCCTTTTCAGACACAGCACTGAGCCTCACCCATCAGTCCTTCACATTCAGAGTTTCTTACATGCTGTCCCTTCCTCTGTGCCAACCTGTTTAGTGACAACGAACCCTGAAGCAAGGGGCGGGGGGGGGGGGGGGAGACACACAGGACGACACGACGCTAAGGGAGGTAAGAAGGAAGAAGAGCCAAGGCAGGGCTTCCATTTTTAAGGCATAAAAGAGGAACTTTAGTCCATTAAATCCAAATCCACCACCAAATCGAGGCTCTGTAATGGTTTGAGCTATTACTCAATGTTCTACACTTTAATATTTTAAGAAAAGTTTATTATGACAAGTCAATGACAGCACTTTTAGTAGGTCAATAAATCATGGACGTATCATATCACAGAGATGACAGCTATGTAAAGCATCACAGGAAACCTGATATTATTTCAACAAAATAGCAACGAGAGCTTCTTGGCACTTACTGTAATTTTAAGTCAAGGTTTAAAAATATACTATTATTAATATTACTGAATGGGGCATTTTCTATGGTGGTGTATTGAGAAACCAAACGATTCTTTGCAAAGTTTAGTGTGAGAGGAAATACAAATCAAGTGGGGAGGGTGTTGTAAATGCCACTTCTTATATTCATGTTCTGGTTATATTTTATAAGTTGCTAATATCAGGGTAGGGGTGGGAATGAAACCCAAACCAGATGAAAAGTAGGATACAAAGATTGCCAAACGCCTTCTCTCGTGGCCTCTTTCCAAGCATATGGAAGGAAAAGAGACGTTAATTTTTTAATAAGCCTTGGGGCGTGGTAGAGTAGAGATTGGGGGCTGACCCAACCTTGTTCTGTGACTTTCACAGTGGAAACTTCGAAGCAGCTGTCAGAGCTGGGGTGACAGATGTTAGCAGCTAAGGGTGCAAAGGCAACAAATTACTCCTCCTCCCAAACTGTGAAAATTATCCTGTGCCAACATCTTTCTGCTCTTTGAGAGGAGGATGGCAGGATTGAGAAAGAATAAGAAACCCTGATATTGGCATACAACTCTCCAGTTTCCAAATTGCTTTCCTGTATTTCATTTCATTTGATCCTCAATGCTCCACAGTGTAGGAGCTGCTGTTATGCTTGAGACGGGACGCACAAAGAATTCTCCATGACTTGCCCAAAGCTTCGCAGCTGCCAATGGCAGGAGAGGGATAGTGACCTGGTCTCCTCACCACCAGGTCACTGCTCTTCCCTCTCTGCATCCTGTTCACAAGTTACAAAACAACCAGAACATCAATAGGAGAAGCTACATTTGCAACCTTCCCCCACTTAATCCTGTATTTCCTCTCACACTAAACTTGGCAAGAAGTTGTTTCATTTTTCAGTGCCCCATCCAAGACTCTGGTCTCTATGTCACTATTTCTTTTAGCCTCATTTAATCTGGGAACATTGGACTCTAGTAGCTCAGTGGCCAGGGGGCTTTGGTGCAGGAAGAGGTGGCCCCTTGCTTTCCTCTTCCTGCTTCCGGCCTGGGGGCTGCCTCTTTTGCTCTGGCTTTGGATGACTAAAGAGGAGGGAATTCACACCAGGGGGGCTTGGTGTTAAGAACAACATGTTGGCAAAGACAAAGGAGGCACTGCCTGCGACTGGGAATGGGGATAGGGGGAGTGCAGGGAAGGGAGATACAAATAAGGTATTCAGGGAGAGCTCTTTTATCCAAGCTATTCTAATGTTAAGGTAGAACCTCAGATCCCATGACCTGTGAGCAGAGATGGAGAAGAAGGTATAACTGCCTGGGTTTATTTACCATGTCAGCACACAGACCAAAGTCCCCAAAAGTCCAAGCAAAATAAGAAAAACTGTTGTTCCCCCAATTCATCACCCCCAGGGTTCTCTGTATGACTTCTCTTTCCCTAGAAACCCACTTGAGAAGATTGCTTTATGCAATCATACAATCATGGAGCACTGTGCTGCCATCTGGCCCAGCCCACTGGGAGGTCATGGCATCAGGCTCTGTTCCCAGAGTCACCAGAATGTGCCCCCCAAACAGCCAGAGGATCTTTGGCTTGACTTCCTACTGTGGGCCGCGCTCTGGGAACAACCTGAAACGAATTCGGCATTTATCTGTCAATAACCCTGCCGGCCAAATCTGTGTCTGAACAGAAATAAACCCAAATGGGCAGAGAGGTGAGGAGCGCAGCGATGTGATTTCATCACAGCACAGCCCTCCCAAGAGATCTGTAAAGAGATGGCTCTAGGTGAGGACTGAAGAACCAAATAGAAAGAGGTAGCCTTAAGAAGGGACAGGTCTGGCCAGTGTGGCTCAGTGGTTGATCATTGACCTAAGAAGCAGGAGGTCACAGTTCAATTCCTGGTCAGGGCATATGCCTGGTTTGTGGGCTCAATCCCCAATGTGAGGTGTGCAAGAGACAGTCAATCAGATTCTGTCTCATCATTGATGTTTCTGTCTCTCCCTTCTTCTCTGAAATCATTAAAAATTACACACACACACACACACACACACACACACACACACACACATGAACAGAACACTGGAAAGCCACGAATGCTTTAAAAATAAACAAATCTGGACCAGTCTCAGTCCCACACTGAAGCCACCGAAGGACCGAGTGAAGGACACGCATATCCTGGTGCAGGCACCACTCCCTCTGCATGTGTCAGATGCTGATTCATTTGCATGTCTATTTCTCTCCTTGCAGATCTGTAAAATAAACACGATAGCATCTCTCTTCTAGAGATGTGATTTTCTATAACGGAAGGGCTGTATATAGCAGAGTAGGTATGAAAACATGCTTTGATGCCACTGGATGACGTTTGCCTCCTATCACTTATCAGTTATGTGACTTCAGTTAAGTTACATAAGTTCTCTCAAGCTCAGATTTCTCAGAAAGGGATAATAATACCATCTTCATGGGAACACAGAGCAGATTAAATAACATAATGGATGTTCTTAGCATAAAGCCTAACTTATAGTAAGCACTCAATAAATGGTTAAAAAAACATATACACAGTTATATTTGTATTTGATCTGAGACCCCAAATAAGATTGATGATGAAAGAGCTTGGAATAATGTAAAATGTTCTTTTATTTCATAATTTGCTATAAAAATAAATGCATGTTATTGTTAGTATTTGCCCTTTGAAATTCCAACCATGTTTTAAGTCTCTTAGTCTTTGAGGACGTCCAAAGGGTTTGATGTTACTTGATCACAGCCTGTGGTATATCTAATTATTGGTCCCAATCTCCTACAGTAGTATTAAACCCACACCTTCAACATGGCTTTCTGAGAGACAAGGTACTGCTTCCCACGCCTGGACTTAGACTTTTTGCTTTGGAGTGTTGGATTTGGCTGGAATGATGGAAATGGGCATAGTGGGCTTGTCCTCTTATGGGTGGCCATGAGAACAGCTTCCTGGAACTTCAGGTCTCATAATAAGAGACATATGGTCTTTAACTCAGCCATTAAAACAAGATTAAGCCAAGCCTGAACCAGCCAACCAACACACATGTGAGCAAGAAATAAACATTTACTTTGTATGCCTCTAACTTTGGTGTGTGTGTGTTTTTAACGGACCATTATTGTGGCCATAGCTAATGGTACACACACACACACACACACACACACACACACACTAGAGGCCCAGGGCACAAATTCGTGCATGAGTGGGGGGGCTGGCCAGCCCACCCCGATCTGGACCAGGCTGGCTTGAGGGAGGGGCTGTGGGCTGTTGGCCAGCTGGCCCCCCCTCCTGGTTGAACTCCTGCTCAAACTCCCGCTAGAGAGAATAATTTACATATTAGGTTTTTACTACATCAGATATATATCTGATGTAGTAAAATATAAAAAAAATTTTTCCCCAAAAAAATGTTTATATACCTAACAGCTGATAGCTCAATTGATGTTTCTTTCTTTTCAGATTTAGTCTATTAGAATTAATAATTATTCAAAGTATGTATCCATTTCTGAGGAAACCTGGTATATGTCATGTTTAGGGGTTAGAAGGAAAATCTCTGGCTCCTCCGCGTGCATATGTCCCACCTGGAACCTCTGTGCTGAGTGACAAGAACAGAAGCCACTGGAGGGACAGGGTTCTCTGATACCCTCCCGGGTTAGGGGAGGGAGAAAGCCTGTGTAGTCTCTGGTGATTCTCCAGAGCATTGGATTATTATCCTCCAGGTGGCTTTGCAGATCTTGTCTCCACTTTAGTCAAAATCAGGTCAGCAGAAAGTATAATGTCCTGAAAAATCTGAAAGATCAAGAGCCCTGAAAAATACATTATGGCTTCTGAAAAGTAACTGGGGTCCAGCAATGAGAGGGACTAAGAAATGCAGAGGCAAAGTGGTGTGGGTGACACAATTCGTTTTCTTCAGTTCTGGAAGCTTTCTCTGTATGTTTATCCATAACCCATCCATTCTCACTCATCTTCCAGGTAAGCAGGATGTCTTCCCACCATTTAGACAGGCAAGAATCCAGAATCGGTCATTTAGATTTAAATCTATTTTTATACCAATCCTATATTTAATAAAATGGTGTGTGTGTGTGTGTGTGTGTGTGTGTGTGTGTTTTCTGTAAAAAGAAAATAATGAGGAACTACAGCAAACATAGAAATTTAGTGGGTTTTTTTCTTGAGGGAGAAAAGGGGAAATTTTCCCAAATTCTTGATAGTATGATGATCCAAATATTGAGAATAATAGCATTGTGTATATTTAAGGTATACTCTAAAAGGAAGTAAATGATTTGGTATCATATTTCAAAGGTGATCGTTTTGAAAGTGTGTAACTTGAGTTGTCATTTACCACAGGGTGACCTAAGAGTGGAGCCTAGAGAATAATCCATGCCTGATGATTCCCTTCCACAAGCAATGGATGCTGTTACAACCACGCAGGATATCTCTTAACAGTCAACAGTAATAAAGTCAAGACTTAATAAATATGTATGCAACCATAACCTCAAAGAAATTAATTCTATCAAACTGTACAGACATGGGCTAGGTTAAAGTGATTGTATGGCCAGCTTTGTCTCTATTCTCAGGTAGGCTTTGGACTGAAGAATAAATGAATGAATGAGTGAGTGAATTAGTCAATCAATCTGAAGAGATTATCTCCATGACATACACCATACCAAAGTATATTCAGTGCCTAATTTTTATTCCAAATTTCATAACATTCTGGAGAAGGATCAGGTTGTATGTGAGTCCATGTGGCAACCATAACTTCTTATAAGGCCCTGACTTTGCATGTGAGTGGCTGGTTTGAGGCAATGCCAAGCATTGCCATTGTAACAATGTAGAAAGACACTTCACCTCCCCACCCCACCCTCATGCACACACACAAACAAAACCACAAAAACAGAATCGACTTAAAGAAAATGGCCTTTTTACTTTAATGTGCCCTTTTACTCATAAGTTAGAGTGAGAACGAGCCTACAGCCTATATTTATGTAGGATAATTCCTTTAGCCTATGAGTTGAGGAAAGCAAATTAAGTTGAGAACTCAAAATTGCCTTCCTTAAAAAAAAAAAATATATATATATATATATATATATATATATATATATATAGGCCGAGGTGGGAGTAGGGGCAGAAGAGAAAAGTGCTGACATTTTATAACGTTATTGAAAAGTCAAGTCTATGTCAGTAGGAGAAGTATTCTAGAGGTGGAAAGTGGATTTTCATGAAACCATGCACTCCCTAGGGATGTTAACATCTTGGACTTCCCAAGCCGTGCTGGGGAAGTGAAAACTTGTGAGGAGCAAAACATTGGGGAATTTTTATTTGCAGCCGTAAGTTATCCCATATGGCTGGAGAGTGGTTTTTTATACGATGGATAGAAACTTGAATTAACTTGGCTGTTTATGGCAAGGAGAACTGAGAAGGAAATGGGTGGGCTGGATTTCTGTGTTATGACGGGGCCTGTGCTAGCAGGGGCAGCAAATCCTCTCAAGGCAGATCAGTCTTAGGTGGTTGAAAAAATATGCAGGAGTGACAGAAGGAAGAAGCAATAGGATGGAAGGGAGAAGAAAAATGGAACAGTAAGATAAGTGACTACCTGCCAATAGGAAATGCATGGTAATAGATAGTAAAGCAAGGGAGAAGGAGGACCTGAGGGGAGAGGAGATAGTGTTGGGAAGATCATTCAAAGGCAAAGATGGAGCATTAGGCAACGAATAAAATATCAAGTCCTCAATTATTACAGATAGGGTAAAAAGTAAGACAAACAAAGGTGCAGAATGAATGCAATTTTAATTATGTAGGAGGTTGAAACAAATAAGACATTTTTTAAGCATGTAAGAAAAAAAGAGTTCAAGGTAATGGCAATTGAAATTTACTGCCAGAAGAGGCAATAATAAATAAATAAATAAATTAATTAATTAATTAATTAATAATAAAATTAATCCTTTGCCTAAGGGTTTATAGAGAATGAGGCAGATGCTACAAACAGGCAAAAATTTCCAGAAGGAGGAAGGAGAAATGTTTAAGAAAATCCATATCAATAGTTTAGCCAGCTATCAAGACATCTCAATGTTTCCAAGGCTTAGGAAACTCCAGAGGCAGATGTGGTATCCAGTCTGGAGCCTGAGGAAAGGCGAGAGGGGCCTCATGAACCTTCTCCCTGGCTTTTGCAAGCTAGAAAGGGAAAGGCAGATGCTGTCCCATGAGTTGACATATCATTGGGGATGATGCATGATCCACTCTTGAGTTCCCCTGTGATGAGACCTAAATGTAGACAAGGGGTGACACCCAACCCCTTTGTCATGACTGGTATTTTTCCTTTTGAAAAGCAGTTGTCACTAAGGGCTGTGTGTCTGTCATGAAATGGCTGGTATTTAGACACTCTCAAAGGCCAGTTGTTATTACCCAGGCCTTTAGCTATGGCACCAACAAACTGTCGACTAAGGGATCACAGTGTCTTTTGACCCTTGAGCCATGGGAAAGTTTCTCTGATGTGCTTCCAATGAGGAAAGCTTCAAGATGAACAGGAGGAAAAAGCAAGGGGTTTCTGGGGAATATGACTCATGACTGAGGTTGCTGCCTAACCTCACTTCTCATTCACATCACATATTCTATTCTGATTCTCCTCAGGAGTCACTTTTTATTTCTTTAATTTCACAGTTGTCATTTACCACATGGTGACCTAAGAGTGGAGCCTAGCAAGCTGCCTTAAATGCTTTTGGAAAGTAGCTGAGAACATAAAAAGGAGAAAAGAGGAGAGAGGTAAAGAGTGGGAGGAGAAAGATGAGGGGGAAATTGTGAGTTCATTTCTCAAAGCAGATAATGGGGTAAAGAAAAACAAATGTGCTGGTCTACAAGGGGAAGAAAAATGGATGGGAAACAAGAGTAAGAATTTGAGAATCATGTGGTTCAAAGACAGAATAATAAACACTGTAAGAAATAAAGAATTTGAGGTAGAAGGTTATGCAGGCAATATCCAGGGGAAGGAAGAAAGAAACAGTATGATGGGAAGAAGCCTGTGATGGTTAAGAATGGAAATTTGAAAGGGTAGAGCTAGAGACAAGGAAGCAAATCATTAGCAGATTTACACTTGGCTTTGAAGAGAGTCCTAGGAGACAAGTAACTAAGCTGGTGGAGAGAATAGGAGCATGGCATGAAACCAAAACAACAAGCAAGGAGGAAAAGTGACATTGAAGTGTAATAGCAAGTTACCATGCCTGAAGTTGAAGGTCCTGTAGTGAACTTTTGGCCATGGCATTGAGCCATCAAAAGAGTAGCGCATTGGGAAGGGACACTGCACACAAACACACACACACACACACACATACACAAACACACACACCCACACACACATTCACACTACATCATAAACACATGTGTGTATATGATGTGATGCACACTCCAGATCACATCATATACACACACACCACACACATTTCTATAAAAATAAACCTATTTACATTCCCTTTTAAAAACAAAGATGGGTAATCTATGAAATTTGCTGGTGGGAGAAATTTATTTTGACACCATAACATTTAATATCTAAAATTACACAGTTTACACAGGAGTGATTTTTTAATTCCATATACAGATAAATTATAATGACTTTAAAAGCTATTTTATTTATTGACTTGATAAAAAAATTATCAGTTTTGTATCAGTACACCAATAAGAAAAATAATCCATACATCCTAAAAAGTCAATCATTTGATTTCACAAAATTTCAGGATTTAAAATAAGAAATAGTATGTCTCTTAGGTCATTTCCCCATTAAAATATATCCAGGCCATAAAATACGTCAGAATAGTGTGCATATCTATCACGTTGTCTAAGTCAAAGAATAGCTCTATTTTCTCCTCTTTTCCACATGTTTTTTTTTTTTCATTGCACACTTCTTAGTCAGAAATGTCTTTAACTCCTCCTATTATTTAATTTCCAATGTGAAGTGAAGATCGGAGGTCTCACTCCTATTCTGTAGTTAGGCAAATGGAGTCCATGAAGAAGAAGCCAGGTGATTACAGTGTCTGCTGAATTAGAATGAGAAAAAGATTACCCCAATGAAATGACTCAGTGGATAGAGCTTCTACTCATGCACCAAAGGGTCATGGGTTCAATTCCCAGTCAAGGGCAAACACCCCGGTTGCAAGTTCTATCCCAGCATGGTAAGAGTGTGTATAGGAGGCAACCCATAGACATGTCTCTCTCACATCAATGTTTCTCTCCCCTCCCCTCCCACCCCCACCTCCACCACGCTCCTCCCTTCCATTCTATCTAAAAGCAATGAGAGGAAGGTGGTGGGAAGAGATCAAACAAAGAACTTGTACATATATGCATAACCCATGGACACAGACAATAAAGTGGTGAAGGCCTGGAGCCAGGGGCAGGGGAGGGTTAGAAGGGGTCCATGGGAGTGAGGAGGAAAGGGGACCTATGTAAAACTTTCAACAATTAGGATTTAATAATAAAAAAGCAACAAAAATAAATAAAAGCAATGGAAAATATCCTTCGGTGAGGAATAAATTAATAATAATAATATAAGTAAAGGAAATTGAGTCTGATAATCACATCTCTAAGATGTCATCTCTCCCATCTACTCTTCCTTATTTATGCCCCAGTCAACACAAAATCATAGGATTCTGGTAGAATCGTTGGGACTGAACCTGGGTCTTCAGTTCATCCCAGTCCTCACCCAGGCACATACCCATTGGCCCTGTATATAATTGAGTTTTCTATGTCTATGCTGAAAAAAAACATAAGGGCCTCAAACATAGTGCACAGTCTTTTTTTAAACAAGGTTCAGTATTGTGATCTGCTTATCTGAGAAGGCTGACAGCAGATGACAGGTCAAAAATACCCAGCCATGCAAGGTGCTCCACGTACACGTATTCACAAACAACAATAGCTACAGAACCAGATGACAAGGCCTAATTGGCCCTGGCCTCACTTTAAATTACAGAATCAAGTCGATTTCTGGTTTTTGACATTTCTTGACAAATGAGATCTTGAATTACATTATCCTTTTTTTTAATTTAGCTATTTATGCTCTTTCATTGTTATTTTTCTTCATTCTAGTGTCTTAAAACTGATGTTGATAATCTTGCTAATAATTATATTATGAAACATTTACTTTCTAATGTCTTCTTGCAAATACCCAATATATATCTTATTATGACTTTAGGAAAGATTATACGTATAAACTAATTTGTTATGATGTTGGCATTTTTCAAGATTTACCTTGAAAAATAACACTGCGTCTTTTAAATGTAATGACCTGAAATTTCTAGAAGTAATTTGATTATTTATCTTAAATATTATGAACTAGAAGGATGATAAACAATACTGTAACTCCTTAGTTCATTACGAGCTCTCGTTCTGTACCCCAGGGGAAGACCAGAGATGAAGCACCCAGGCCCTGACCTGTGATAACCTGACAGCCAGCAAGGCAAGCACTGGCTAGAAAAGGTCATGCATTTGAGTCTGAGGATCTATAAGCCAAAAATAGCACAAGGCACTGAGAAATGACTAGTCTTTTAACTCCTAATGGTGAGATACCAAATTCAGTATAACCACAGTATAATTCAGTATAATCTCATATAGTACAGATTTGTTTACTCTGAATTAAACATACACTTTTATTCCAGAACAGGCATTTTTATAAAATAATTTGTGATGACATGGATGAATCTTCAGGTCATTATGCTAAGTGAAATAAGTCAGATGGAAAAAGATAAACACGATTTCACTCATTGTAGAAAATAAAACAAAAAATAACAATCAAACTAACAAAAACAAACTCATAGATACAGACAATAGAATGGTGGTTTGTTATCAGGGGTAAAAAGGGGTTGGGGAGGAAAAATTGGGTAAAAGGGGTCAAATATATGGTAACAGCAAGAAATTAGACTTTTAGCAGTGAGCACGCAATAGACTCAACCGGTGGTCCGAAGACTACTGCTGGCCTGTGAGGTCTGAAAGGTTAGTGACCGCTGCAATAGAGGATACAGATATGGAATTGTGGTGTCATACATCTGACATTTATACAATGTTATTAACCGGTGTTGCCACAAATTTTTTAGAGGTTTCAAACCACAATGAGTCACAATTCTTTTACAAACATGACTTTCCCACCATCCTCACCACAAACACACATGTACCAAACTGGTTTGCAGGCTGGACACGATTTGTAGGGCCTATTGAAAAATGAAAATGCCAGCTTTCATGCTCAAAAATTATTAAGAATCTCAAGATGGCAGCAGCAGTGCATTCAGTGATATGAGGAGTCCTTCTGAGCTCAGTGCCCTAAACAACTGCACAGGTCACCTGCCCATGAGTCTTGGTTGCAAGGAAGAAGCTTTGAGAAAATAATTCTTCCTCTCAAAGACATAAAGCCATTTAGACTCTACTTCTCTATCCTCAGATCCAGCCTTCAATGAGACAGCATCCATACCTGGGGACAGGGCCAGGGGATGTAAAAGTGAACAACCATCTCCGCAGGCGATTTTTCAATTGTTGCCTCAACCTTCTTTGTCTCCCTCCCCAGACCAGGGAAGATGTGCTCAGGCCTGAACCCTCTGGGTAAGCACAATGGGCAGGAAATTGGAAGGAGTGGTGCCATTTCCTAGTTGTGTCCAGATGTTGTGTTTCTGTAGAACATTCTAGTTATTCCTTGACTTGGCCTGTTCAATCACTTCTTAGCTCTAAGAAATTTATACAACAGGAATTCAGGTGCAGTCTGGTGATGCTGTTTGGGAGTGTTTCGTTGGCAGTAACTTGGGAATCAGAATGACCACATTGATACTCATGGGCTTTGTGACCCTGGACAAGATCCTGCACTTTCAAACTCAGCTTCTCAGCTTCATTAATGAAAAACAAAAGGAATTCAACTAGACTAGAAGTATAGTTGATTCCCCTGGAGCCATGGTCAACAAACTGTGGCTCGCGAGCCACATGTGGCTCTTTGGCCCTTTGAGTGTGGCTCTTCCACAAAATACCAGGACCTGGGTGAGTCTATTTTGAAGAAGTGGTGTTAGAAAAAGTTTAAGTTTAAAAAATTTGGCTCTCAAAAGAAATTTCAATCATTGTGCTGTTGATATTTGGCTCTGTTGACTAATGAGTTTGCTGAACACTGCCCAAGAGGGCTCTGGGTTGGGGTGGTCAGAGGTGAATGAGTTATTTCTGGATTGCACACATTCCCAGCTTCAAGCAGAGCAGCTCTCTGATTTTCTGTTCATTTTATCCCCCAATAGAATGACAAAAAAAAAAATTGGACATGTACCAAATAAAATTATAACAGGGGGAAGATGAGAGAATGAGACAAGGGTCCAGCCAGTGATGCTCAGTGGTTGAACACTGACCCATGAACCAAGGGATTGCTGGTTGATTCCTGGTCAGGGCACATGCCCAGATTGCAGGCTCAGTCCCCAGTAGGGGGCATGCAGGAGGCAGCCACATCAATGTTTCTCTCTCTAAGATCAATAAAAACATATTAAAGAAAGAAAGAAAGAAAGAAAGAAAGAAAGAAAGAAAGAAAGAAAGAAAGAAAGAAAGAAAGAAAGAAAGAAAGAAAGAAAGAAAGGAGTAATTAACCACTACCTGTGGGCCAACAAAAGATGGCTTACATCTGAATGTGTGTGGGAGCTTGGGATTATCTATCAGAAAAAAAAAAAAAAAATAGCTGACCAGCCCTGACTGGCTTGACTCAGTGGATAGAACATTGGCCTGCGGACTAGAGGGTCCCAGGTTCGATTCCGGTCAAGGGCATGTATGTTGGTAGTGGACACACCCCAGTAGAAAATGATTAGGAGGCAGATGATTGGTGTTTTTCTCTCATCGATGTTTCTACCTCTCTATCCCTCTCCCTTCCTCTCTGTAAAAAATTAATAAAATACATTTTTTGAAAAATAGCTGACCAAAGGCAAAAGAAAGGCTGATGAAACTTGGCACTTGATATCTTTAAAAGTCTCTCTAGGACTACCTGCAATGGTTTTTCTAACAAGTCTTCCCTTATTTTCTTTATGCCATCACTCCCTTCCTCTAAAACTTCTGCCACTCAAGTTGAACCAAAGTCAAACAGGAATCTTTCCCTTGGCCATGGGTGGCGGTGATGGTGGAGGGAAGCAGCGGGCTTGTCTACCTGTTTTGAAGTACCTGCAAATGCTCTCAGGAAGTCATGGGATTCTGCCTGCCTTCCTTTAGTGGGTGTAACCAAACCCTCCTCCCTCACCACCCTTTTCTGTGAGAGGAATTGAGATAGCCTGCACATGCCCTGTAGGCAAGGCCTACATCTCTAATTACCACTGCAGACAATAAGGCGAATGCCAACAGCAATACCATCCCGAGGGGGAAATCTAGGACAATTCAGAAGCAATAGCTGAAGCCTCGCAGGCTGCATATAATTTATGTCCATTCCATGGCACTGGCTCACAAACCTCTCAGCTGGCAGTTATCTTTCCCACTTTTGCCTTCTGCCTGCTTAGTGGGTAGACAGCCATCGATGACAGGAGTCCAGGATAAATCTGTCAGCGAGACTTACGGGACAAAATCTCTCGAGAAAGGCTTGAGGAATCCAGAAAATAAATCTCTGTGTCCCAGGCAGTAATAAGGTTACCCAAGTTCATAACGTCTCCTTTTCACTCCTCTCACATCGGCCTTATTGGCTATAATTATCACCAACCTCAGATGACACCCTGAAGTGGCATGTCTTCTGTTACTGGGAGGCCTGCCCCACGCAGACCTGCTTCCCAGACAACAGCCTCTGGAGCAGCAGGTGTTGAACAAGGGGTCATGGTTCCCTATTAGCTGACAGGTAAGGTGGATGCGTCGAATCCTCCAGGAAGGAGCTGGGCATTACAAATGGAAGTCAGGCAGCATTTAACACAAGCTGGGGAAAGGATTTCCAGATACTTAAGAGACTTGGAAGACAAGAGGGCAACAGGGTTTCTGGCTACAAGATAATAACAGTTCATAGCTGTCACCCAGGCCTGCAAAAGGTCCTCCATTGGCAGGTTTGACCACATACGGCATGCACAGTGATTCTAAAAGAGTTTGAGGACACCCAAAAAGGTTTGACCCTGTCTTTTAGGATCCCCTTTGATTTCCTCCTTTGGAGATCAAGGGCATTACTCCAACACCCAAGCTGCATGAACAGTGAAAGTCAGCAGCAAGACGAGAGCTCCTCAGAAAGTTATACTCATTAGAGAAGCAAAGGAAAGGGTAGGAGAGTAGAGGGTATTTAAGATTCCTTATTGCCTAGGAAATAAAGTCCCAAATTCTACACTTGACACTCCAGGCTCTACCCAATACAGCCAGCTTTTTTTCTAGCCGCCCCCCATCATTGCCACCCAGCTGTAGCTTCCAAGATATAGTTGCAGAATCTGAGGGGACCTCAGAGTTAGTGCCAAGGCCACAGATTCTTATATACTAAAGTTGTCTTACGCATCTCTATCTTATTTATTTTATTTTTTTTCTCTTTTAATTCTCACCCAAGGACATGCTTAGAGAGAGTAAGGGAAAGGGAGGGAAAGAGAGAGAAAGAGAGAAAAATATTGATGTTAGAGAGAAACATCTATTGGTTGCCTCCTGTTCGTGTCCCAGCTGGAGATCAAACCACCACCCAGGTATGTGCCCTGACGATGCTCATACCAGCTGAGCCACCCCAGCCAGGCTGTCTTATTTTTATATGTATGAAACTGCCGGAGTCTGTATGAAAGCCAAATAATATAGGTTAATTTAGAAATATTACTGAATTTTTGGTTGCTTGTCATCCTGAATGAACAATTACTTTCCTATAGAACTTTGTTTGTTTGTTTGTTTGTTTGTTTGTTTGTTTGTTTTTAGATGAAACAGGATTCTTCTTGTGACCAAGGAGACCTACTGGGCACACAGGCTCATTTCTTCAGTTAGGCACTCTTCTCCTGACAGCTTTCTCTCTCCCAGTGCTGTCCAAGAGAAACTCAATGCAAGCAACAGTAAATTTTCTAGTAACCATACTTTTAAAAAGGAAAAAGAAATAGAAAAATATCATTTTAATAATACGATCTAATATTTAAAATATCATCCTATGGTATTTCAATATGTGATCAATATTTTTAAATTTTATTAATGAGACATTTCACAGGTTTTTTTTTTTAATTAAACTTCAACATCTGGCATGTATTTTATGGTTACAGTATATCTCTATTTGAACTAGCCACATTTTAAATGCTAGTGGCTACCATATTGGACATGCAGTTCTATTCAGTCATACTTCAAAGTTTTGGATCTCGCTGCTCCCATACCTTCTTCCTTCCTACACCTCTGTCTTTCTCACCTCTGCCTGTCTGCATCTGCAACACAGCCACCCTCAGCACCTCGTGTGTGAGATTGTATCTAGAGATCCCCAAGCTCACATTGGTCTCCACTTCTTGTTTCTTCTAGCATTCGAGGTCAATGCCACCCACTGACCCTAATGATCTCATTAGTTATAGATGTGGGCCATGTCTCCCCAAGAAGTTTTTAGCCTATTTGTGGATAGTTAACGCGCCTTTGTCCTTTTTCCTCCTCAGCACTAAGCAGAGTGCAGAATGCACAGTAGGCTCCAGAAGAACTCACTCATTCAAATCAGTTTCATTTTCTTAGGCACTCTGCTCTGTGCTGCTGGAAAAGCAAGACTTTCATTTGCTGATGAAGACACTATGGGAACAAAGAAAGCAAAAAACAAAGAGATGTGACATTCTTCCTCCAGGGGCCAATTTTCTTACTTCTGGATGGATGCACTTTGTCATCAGGAATATCTTTTCATGGCCTTATTTTACATCCAAGGCTTCTCATTGGTGTTCACAGACTCCAAATTTGTATAAGCAGTATATTTTCAGAATAATTTCCAACATCCTTTTCCTTATACCTCATACCCCTTCTCCTTTATAGCTTCATTAAATAGAGAAGACATAATTAACTTTGAGAAAAAGGAGATGATGGCAAAGAAAAACTCTTCCCCCTTGGAGGTCTGAAGAAGAAAGGGCATAGAGATAAAAGGGTAGGCAGTCACATATGTGTGTGTCACAGACTCTGAATGGAGAGTCCTAGAGCCCTTGCCGGTAGCCAGGTGAGCCCAAGGCTGTGTGGTGGATGGCCTGGTCCAGGAACCCTTAGCAGACTTGGCAGAGGCGCAGTGATCTACAGAAGCAGGCAACATCAAGTGGAGGCCAGTCAATAGGAAGAGGCCCATGGACCATGATTGAGCTATGAAATACCGCAAATTCATCAGCTGCAGGGTGTTCAGAGGAGGCAGCAAGCTAAGCCAGATATCAGTGGGCATCAGTCAGCATTCACCCCAAGAGAATCATGGGGAGACTCTTTTTCCTAAAGCCATGAAGATGGTTCTCTTTTACTGTTACTCTACTTTAAGAGAGGACATGGGTGTAAGGAAGAATCTGAATAACAACACAGAGATAAAGCATCCTACTGGACTAAATTTTGAACCAGCCTCCAAACATGAAAATTATATATATATTTTTTGCCCATCTCAATGTAATATGAGTAATTGTGTGACCCTGATCTGTATGGAGTCTTTAAATAGATAAAGCTAAGAAGACAACAATATGTGATGTGTATATGATGTAGCTATAGAAAGTGAATGGCTTTCAGACAATGTTCAGATTCCCTAAAGAATTTGTAGTCACAAAATTTACTTAATGGAACAGCATTGGCCTTGAGCAAAATTCATCTTAGACATCTTGTTCGAAATAGCATTCATTGAGCTCTTGTGGTAGCCACGCAGACACTCTGTTAATAAAACACACTTGCAAGAGACTTACCATTTTGCACCTTCTTCCCTTCCAATACCAGAAGTTTACCTTCAGAAATCTGCTTTTAAGAAGGTTCTGGTGTTTGTCATGTACACCTTACTGTAAATTAAATTAATGTGTGACCTCTCCATAACTTGTGATTTGACTGTTTGCTATTGTGGTTGTTCACATTTTTATGTGATTCCACCTGTAAGAGCAAAGCTTTGATCTCTGCTAGAGCAACTTTCAGACAATAGTAAGTACCTAGGGAGCTATATATCTTTTCATACTGGGAGGTCTTCTTCCCTGAAATTCACTCAACAAATATTGATTAAGTACTGGCTCTGTTCCAGATTCAGAATTAAATGCTGGAAAGGCATAGATGCCTCTCTGACATCTCCACTTCCCTATGGAAGTCCCATAAGCATCTCAAATTAAATATATCCTAAGAAGAGTACATGATCCCTAATCACCCAAATCTATTCATCCCATTGCTTCTATCACAGTAAATAACACAACTTTGTCCCTTCCCAATGTGCTAAAATTAGAAACCCTGGCATAATTCAATTCCTCCCTTTTACGCACATTGCCCTTCAGAAACATACACTAATGCACAGACATTAAAACATATCCACATGTGTTCTGTTCAATTAATTTAACAAGGAGGCCATTAAACTGGTGTTCTCTAATAGTGGGGTGCCCTATGTTAGCAAGCCAAATTTAAGCCTGAAATGTCTCAAGATGACAAAATTAAAACCTAAATACAACCAATCAGGCAACTAGGCTTTCAGCTATAATCAATAATTTCCTCACTTTATTTCCACCTTTTCCCTCCCTGAGCACCTGTCAGTTGAAGCACTCCCAGCCACTTCGAGATTGGTATGATTCAATTTGTTTTTTGCTAAAAACAAAATAATAATAATAATAATAATAATAATACCCTCAACATTTTTAATGTGCCTCAGTTTCTCTTTTAACAGTACACACACGTACATATCTAATTAATCATTCCTGTTGGCCTTGCTTGCAAATCATATTTTGAATCTGTAGGGAAGAAAATAATTTTTCCTTCTACCCTTCTGAATTCTTGGCTGAGACCCCTGTAATAAAAGATTAAAAAGAGACAGAGTGTGTTAACATGTACATTTCAAGTACACATGGCATATACCCAGGAAAAATGAGTAAGTTCACAGATGGCCCAAGCCACCACCATAAATACCATCTTCAGCTAAAAGACAAAAGAAAAAAAAATTAGGGGAGAAGGGAGGCAAATTACCCCGTGGTTACCAGGAAACACAGTAAACAAGGTATGGTTGTTTAAGTGAGTGCCCTCTCTATTGGCAAGTTTCTTATGATTTACAGTTAACACCCTTCTCATTAGAGAGTTCCTTTATACATGTGAATTCCCCTTACAAGGATAACTTCTACTGTTTCCAGAGCTTCTCCTGTGTCTGCTGTTTTCTCAAAAACAATCAACTTAAAATAGTCTTTATGCCAAAGAGGCATATTTGGGGTGGCAGGTGCTGCTACCCTTTCAACCTGTGCCCTCCTCTCCATGCCCTTTGCCATTTGCCATCTCTGAACTGGACCACTCAAGTGGACTCTAGAGAGATTCTGCCAACTCCACTCCTGCTCCTCCCAGCACACTCCTCTCAGTTCTCAGATCAGCAGTCAGCTCACATCACTCTCCTGCTTAACCCATTATTGGCATCCTGGAACACCTGGAATAATCTCACAACTGTGTTCCTGCCTTCCCAGGCTCTTTGTCATCTACTCTGCTTACCTCTCCAGGGGACTTACCCTTCTGACCTTCCCAGCCTCCTCTCAAACCTCTTTTCCCATCACCTGGATGTCCCCAGTTATCATAGTCTCAGGCAGTTCTCAAAATGTACCACATCCTTTCTATCTCTGGTCCTACTAAAGCTGCTTAGAATTTGCTTCCTTGTCCCATGCCTGGGCCCTCCCCTCCCACCAGTCTCAATTTAAATAGCTTGCCCTCACAAACACATTCCATGACCAGCTTAGCTAAGGTTACTCCCCATTTTTTATTATCACAGCATTCTGTTTATTTCCTTAAAAGCAAACTCACAGGTTGTAAATAGTTGATTTATGTAAATAGGATAACATAATACAGGGGAGCAGGGCAAAACCTTTATAGTTATTCATATAAAAATATATATAATACAAGAATAACTCTGTTTCTCATACTCATAACTATAAAGATACCTTTGTCTACCCCTTTAGTTAAGAGCCAGGTTCTCTGGATTCAAATTCTGGCTCTACCACTTACAAGCTATGTGGCCTGGGAAAAGTTACTTAACCTCTCTGTGCCTTTATTTCCTTAACTCTAAAATGTAAAAACTGATAGTACCTGCCTCCTAGAGTTGTTAAAGGATTAAATAAGTCAATATACATTAAGCACATCCAATGGAGATGATCTGTAAGAACATTGTTTATTTGTTAAATAAATATAAATAGCGAATATGAAGATGGCAGGAATCTTGTCTTTCTGTCTCCTTGGGGCATAGCCTCATGTTTAGCACAAAGTACACACTCAATAAATACTCATTAAATATATAAATGAACAAAAGAATGACTAAATGAATGGCTTTTGTCCTTGAAGTATTGGTAGAGCTCAACAGGTTCAAAACTTGAATGTGTAAACCAATCACCTAATGCTCTTGTTAAAATGGACTCTGGCCCTAACTGGTTTGGCTCAGTGGATAGAGCATTGGCCTGTGGACGGAAGGGTCCCAGGTTCAATTCCAGTCAAGGGTATGTACCTTGGTTGCGGGCACATTCCCAGTAGGAGGTGTGCAGGAGGCAGCTGATGAATGTTTCTCTCTCATCAGTATTTCTAACTCTCTATCCCTCTCCCTTCCTTTCTGTAAAGAATCATAAAATATATTTTAAAAAATGGACTCTGACTCAGTAGGTCTGGGGTAAAGCCTGAGAGTCCAATTTTTTTCTAAAAAGTGCCAGGCATTGCCAATGCTGCTGGTCCACCCTTGGAATATCATGGCTCTAGCTGATGGTTGGCTACTGAGGTCTAGAAATCAGCTCCTGAAAACTGACTGCTGGACAGGGCCTTCCTATTGCCATACATCTATACCTTACAGATCGTCACTTCCTCATACAGCTATTCCAGAGCTAGAACTTTCTGGAAGTATTGGCGGGGTGTCAATGGACACTGCCCATGATGTCACTCAGGTGTGGTGTTGCCTGAGTCAATAACCATCCTACCTTTACTTCTGACCACCTGGGGAAGTGTGGAAAAGATCTCCTGTATTTTCCTCTTTATCATCGCTGGGCTGTCTATATATTTCATCTGAAAAGGATCTTTTCTCTTTAGGGCTCTCTTTGGGGCCTTAAAAGGTGTAGTAAATGTGTTCCCTTTACACCAGTATTTTCAGTAATTAACTCCAGATACGGGTCTTGTATTATTTAACTCTTAAATGCTTTCAGATTTCAAATATGCTTTGTATCAGCGTGTACAAACTATGTATGTTGGCACTGACATTTTAAGAACAAGAAGGTTAAAGTTTCAAAAGCAACACCCTGATTTCTTGGACACGATGGTGTGATTTTTTTATTTTTTTTTTTCTGGGGCAGGGGTTATGTGTGGCTGGAATTACTCAGAACTGCTCACAGTTGCCTCTCTAGGATTGCTTGGCTTTAAATTATTGCCATTGCCTCTGCTGCAGTGTATGATCCTGAAAGATGGTCCTGCCCCCTTCCCAGCTCCCAACTGAAGTAACCCCGGGGGCACTCTTGAAAGTAAGCATCATCTTCACGCCAGGAGACACTTCAGAGCACAACATCTGAAGTCTGAAACTCGTTGTATATCTTCTTTAAACAATGTCACTCGGCGATGCCTAATTATCTGCTTCCAAAAGCATTTGGTTAGCACACAGCACATCTCGGTAATGGAAATGGACTCTAGTCTCCTCCAGTCAGTTCATAAAAGCAACGGAGTCGTTTTAATATTGTCGGTTCTCTTTCGGCAGTACGGTCGTGTAATGTAGCAGAACTGTCTGATGGCCAAGGTAATGATCAGGAGGGATATAACAGAGAGAGACATCTCCTGGCTGATATTGCAGAATTAGCTCATTTATTCAGTTGGAAGAGTTTGGCTGGAGGGCCTCATGGTACTTGTTTCACGTTCCAGGGTCCCTGCCACAGCACCACTGCAGCTGGGATTGTGCAGGATCCCGGGGTGAATGTCCAAATCCTCTGTACCTGCTCCCTGGAACCCTGACGCCACATGTCACTCCAGTGAAAACTTGTTCTCTCTCCCACAGACATGCACAGCCTTCGTTGCTGAGTGCCAACTATTTTGCTATGTGAGGGTGCTCACTACAGCTAAAATAAAAATGAAGCTGTTAGAATTTCCTAGCTTGGAGATTCTTTACAGCCGACAACCCAGTGTCCAGCTAAACTGGACAAGATGATGGGTTTTCCATTCTCAAGTTCTATAGCCCCATCATACACTTCTTAAAAGGTGCAAACTCCATAACGTGGTATGGCATCTACCTCTCAGTAATGTCCCATGGTCCTTGTTTTATCCCAAATGAAATTCCATTTGAAACATGACGATTCACTTTTGTTCTTATTGTTATAGGTTAATTATTCATAATTTCCTATCAGTAATCATTTCCTCCAGAGAACTGGCCTCTTTTTTTGTTTCTATTCTTCCGGCCTAGACTTGAAAGAGACCAGCAAGGATAGGACTGCACTGAAACTCAATTTGTCCTGCCCCATATGATTAGGCATAAAGGGATAAACAGTGGTGCCCTCCCTTCCACTCCCGAATCTCAGGAGCAGGCTTTAACGGTTACACAGGCAGACTCATGAAGTCCACACTTCCCTGCAGCAGGCAATCAGATAGCCCTCTGAGAGGGAAATCGGGTTATATTTTTCTTCAACAAATATTTTTAAATGGAGGTCACTGATCTTGCAGAGAGAATGAGGACCCAGCATACTCAGAAAGCCCCAGCCACAGCACCCAATACATTTGCAGCACCTACCTGACAAATAAAGATCCCAGACTTTCTGCAAAAGAATGAGCAAATATTCAGGCTCAATCTTTAATATTAAAGTTTCTTGAAAGCAAGAGGCAGACATCCTCATTCGGAAGGTATGGGGTACAGAGAAGGTTCTAGACACTGTGTGAGCTATCCATTAAGGAGCAGCATCAGTTTCTTACCTTTATATATAAGGATGGGTCTCAAACTGTGCATTGTTTGCATGATAAGGGGTGTGCTCCTTCATTACCCATGTACCTGGCATTGTGATATAATATGTCACTGCCTGGCATCGTGATATAAAATTATGCTTACTTTCAAAAATCCTGACCTTGGGATTGGAAGGCTAGACAACAGTAAGCAGCCCCACTCATGAACATCTGATCTACTCTCCAAATCCTGGAAGTGCTATCTAGCACACCCGGCTCACATGTGGCAATAGCAAATATCCCTCCTCCCAAGACTCACCAGGCAACCTTGGCCTACAGCACAAAGTTCTCTTGGTAAATATAAAGGGCTTTAAAACATCAGTAGTGATTTTCATTGTTGTCTTAAGTCTATGGTTTGGAGCTGTAACTATACAATTGCAACTTCGCCAAGTCTAAGTATGACAACTACAAAGTGGACAAAAGGAAACTTTTCTCCAAGAGATCTTAATCCTCTTTCTCCTATAATTGTGATTTTTTAAAGAGATATGATTTTGCCCCCAAGCAAATGTTTGGCAATGTCTGGAGATATTTTGGTGTCCTAATTGGGGATAGCAGGGGTGCTACAGGCATCTAGTAGGTAGAGGCCAGGCATGCTGCTAACATCCTTCAGTTCACGGAATGGTCCCCAAAACAGAGAATTATCATCCCCCAAATATCAGTAGTGCTGAAGTTGAGAAATCCTATCCAGTGGGATGACGGCAAGGAAAGAAAAGGAACTTATCTCTTTCTCTACCTGAAACCTCATTATCATCTTTCTGGGTTAAAGAGGAACAGGATATAACAACAGAGTCCTGACCTTGGGATGGGAAGACTGGGTTTTTATCCTGACCACTTTGAAATTGTATGACCTCTGACACATCAAAATTACCAGGTCCTGCCCTGACCGGTTTGGCTCAGTGGATAGAGTGTCAGCCTGCTGACTCAAGGGACCCAGGTTCGATTCCGGTCAAGGGCATGTACTCTGGTTGCGGGCACATCCCCGGTAGGGGGTGTGCAAGAGGCAGCTGGTGAATGTTTCTCTCTCATCGATGTTTCAGACTTTCTATCCCTCTCCCTTTCTCTCTGTAAAAAATCAATATAAAATAAAACAAAATTACCAGGTCCTAATGCCAAGTATTCTGTTGCCAAATATATCCTAGGTTGGAATTCATAACCATGTTGACCAACATGTTGTCACTTAAGTGACATCATAATGCATCTTCCTTGTATGCCAGTGAAAGGGGTGTTGATAATGACTATGCTGGGACAAAAGGCATAATCTGAACTGTCCCTGGCAAAACGGGGCATGTGGCCATCTACCCAGTAGGAAGAAGGCAGCAGAAATGAGCAATGGAGAATGGTGTTCTCTTGTGTTTATCTGGTATTCTGTCCATTTCAGGAGCTTCACCCAGTCGTTACCGTGTCTTGCCATTACATGCACTCCTTTATATAGAAGGGATTCTTATCTCCAACTGGAGGACAAGCTAATAGAATCAGAAGGTGCCCTGGACTCCTGATTTCTAACCCAGTGTCCCACCCTCCCCAGCAGCATGGTGATATGAAGCAAGGAGTCAGAGCCCCATGGTGGCAGGTTCGTGGGTCCCTGCCTATTTCCTGAAGGGATTTGACCAGCCTGGTATGTGCTTTCATATCAGCTGCCTACGAGAGCCTGTGACACCAACTTAAAACTAACCAGGAGAGAAGCTGGTTAGCATTAAGCACCCAGAGAGTCCAGGACCTGGACAGATAGCCATCTTTTCCTCATTAATGCTCCACTTCCTATAGCATCGCTAGACAGAAAACCACATCCATCTTTATGGGCAGTTTAGGGAAAATAAAGGGAGAAAGACACGCATGGGTAATAAAGAACATCCTCACACAGAAAACTGTCAAGTGTGGTCACCTGATTTAGATCTGGTTTCCTAACCTTGCTTTCTGTTTGTTGCAGAGCCTGATCTCCTGGACTCTTCTTAGGGGAAAGCCCCATATCCACTTGTAACTAACGCCTGCAGTAAAATGGAATGGTGGGCGAGGTACCAGGGGCTGCTTTTAAAATCCTGGGTTATGAGTTGTGAGGCAAACTGAAGATTTTTGAAGTTGCCTTCATATAAGCTCAGCCAATGACTAATTCTCATGACTGAGGGGGAAATACATATTTGAAAAAGCCTCTAAATGGATCATCTGGGTTTTTATACTTTTAAAAACACAATTAATAGTTTAAGTGTTTCATATAATTCATTAAAAACAATGGGACCATTTTTCTTTAAGTCAGAGAGAGGTTAAACACATAGATAACATGGGGTGGGCAGCAAGCCCCATGCCATGGAAGAGTAGCTGTCCTTCAAACAGGAAAGGGAGCATAGCTGCTAACTGGCCAAGGAGACCAAATTCTATCCTCGAGAGTGAATGACCCACACCCAACTTTAACAAAGGATTCCTGAACCCGTTCTCTTGCAGGACAATGTGGGCCTCGGCTTTATTGATGGTTAAGGCACGGATCTGAGTAGTGCCCAGTGTCTGCCCTGCTCTCCAGCTCCTCCCCTGGGAGCATGGAGAGGCTGCAACTGCCACCCTGGCCTCACACCACACTGTGTTCCCAGAGGGCTGCCACCCTGCCACCCCAGGCCCGGCGCCAGCTGAGGCAGCAGAACATGACGCCTGCCCGTCCAGAGACATGTGCCTGGCTCATCTGCGGACATCGGAAACCACCTCCGGCCACGGCCTTTGCTCCCTAAAATTCTGAACTTGGAACTTGATCAGCCACCTACCTGATCCTATTTGGAATTGAAATATCCCCTCTTTTTTCCAAATACAAACTGAATTAAAATCAAGGATAAAACATTACACATGTCATGTAGACGGAAACAAAACAAAATCTCCCCTCTCTCCCTGCCCTTATGCTCCGCTTCTCCAACAACAGGGAACAGCTGTCCTAAGGCAGCACTTGTCTCTCATTACTGTATGATTCAGCCCCTGCCTTCTCTTTGCCGGAGAAGGTTTGTGAGTCTGTATGCATGAGAGATACTCAGGACATGGCAAGGCCCTCATAACCACCTATTATTAATGCTAAGTACCCCCGCCCATGGTGCCTCCTTTAATGATGCTCTTAGAATGGTGATGGCTGATCTTGGTTGCATTATGTGTCAAAAGGGCTTTAACCTGCCCCAGGATATGGCCTCACACATCTCTGCTGGTCTCAGAGAAACAACCGGGGATTTTCTTCATTGCCTGCCCTAAATATTCATTTTTCTTTCTATTTGCCTCATAACGTAGAAATGAAAGAAGCAAAGAGTGTGTGTCCTCTGAAATCAATTGTAACTACTGCTATTACACAGGTCATTTGGCCCAAATTGAGACATCCGCCTGGTTTTTCTATGCCTTCACTTCAAGGCGACAGAAAATGGAAAGGGTGGCTCCCCAGAAAGCCAAGGGCTCCAGCAATACCTACTGCAAGAGGTCACCAATACGGCGGGGGCCACTTTGGGACCAATGTCAGTCCATTGTGAACACTACTTGGCGTAGAGGCCTCCATGCCACTTGCTTATTCAAAATGTCTCTATGTCTTTAGTGTGAGGATGCCTCCCACAGCAGGGGCTGGTGACTAGCAGGGTGAGTGGGAGGCCAGTCCAGCACACCTGCTTGTGTTTTTAAGTAAAGTGCATCCCATTGTTTCAGGCACCACAGGGAGGCAGAACCACTGAGTCTCCACTCAGCTGACTCCCACAAGCCGTATCACCATGCTTGGGCCAGGTACATCTTAGAACCCTGAATTTCCCCATCTGGCCAATGAAGAGGCTAAACCACTGGGATCCTCCCACTTCAGGTGCTGATTCCCAGTGGCTTCTGCCCCACACTGCTGCCTAAAGAACAAAGACTGTGTCTCAAGATGGATTTTTTTTTTCCTCAAAGACAGAGGGGACCATATTTTCATGAGGGCAAGTAACCTAATGTGAAACACTTCTTAAACTATTAACCCCAAGCTATTTATACCTCATTTGGGTTGTGTGGACACATTCTAATACAGAAATCACTCCAACAATGAAGGGTGAAATTGCTGAGCTAAAGATGGTGACTCAACCAATTAAACTTGACATCGGAGTTCCATAGAGAGAAGCGTTTGTTGATATCATTTGTGTGCGTGTGTGAGTGTGTGTGTGTGTTACCACACACGTGAGAAAATTTGGATATAAGTACTGCTGGAATCTAGTTAAGAGGAAAAGAAATAGGCATGTTGGATGATATTAATTTACTTAAAGGTCTTACTTTTTTTAGATACACAAAGCCCAACAGGAACCTAAGTATTCTGGGGGGAGTGGGGGGGGGGGGGAGAGAGAGGAAGAATAATTAAGATCCAAGGCACTATTTTTGGTTTTGCTCTGTTATAAGTTCTTTTCTGCAAGTTACCCCTGAATTTTAAATTGCATAGACTTTTGATTCTGATACTGTGATATCAAAAGGTTACTTCCACAGTCTGAAAGTTAGCAGACCTTCTACAATAAACTGGCTGTAACGAAAATGCAACAGGAACAATTACAGTCAGATCCACAGATTACTTGTATGGAATAGAGGAGATGGTGACAGAAACGGTGGGGATGACAAGGCATCCGCAGCTCTCACTGCGCTGTCTTATCACCCTCACCTGCCAACAGCTGAGCTGGAGCAGCTATCTGCTCTCATCCCCCCTGCAGGGCACTGAGAGAGCTAACAGCCTGTTCTCTTGGGAGAGTTGTCAGCAAAGGCCTAACAGGAGCAAGCGAGTTCTCTTTTAGGAGCATCTAAGCTTTGCTGTTCCTCTGGGAACTATTTACTCCTCAAGTTTTTTGTTTTTTGTTTTCATATGTAAGAGGTGAAGTGGAAGGGCCAATGGAGTGGTGTGCCCTCAGGGAGCCTGAATCAGACTTTGATTAACTGATGTCCTGCAATAGAGGAGGATAGGAGCCTGTGAGATTTGTACCCAGCTCCTGTCCTGGAGAGAGAGAGGAGCAAACAAACAAACAAACAAAAGCTGTTAGCACAAAGGACTGAGGAATACCTAGAAGACGGAAGGGCTGCTGGGGAGAAAGGCCACCCCATCCTGCAAGGGTCCCAGCCTGGCTCCAGCACAGGGCGGTCTGAAGGGCACAGGATGACGATGTCAGAGACCTGGGTCTGGAGCTTCTGGAAGGTCTCAGCAAGAAAAGATGTTCCCACAAAAGGCCCCAGCTGTGTGGCAGGATGCATCCGGGGGACCTTGGAAATAATACAGGGCAACTAATGTCCAGTGAAAGGTGGATTAGTTATACGGGAACCTCTTCTGTTGGTGAAGGCTGGGAAACCTGGTTGATTGAAGAAATTCATTTCAAGTGTTCTGTGTGTGCACGCAAAGACCCTAGTCATGCCTTCCCCCTTGGGTAGCTGTGAGTGTCAAATAAAATAACAGATGGGAAACCACTTGGAGAAACAGAACGTCCCAGCTCCACCAATAAATAATCGTGATTATCATTATGTTCTTTTCATCATCATTTTATTGCAGAATTCTTCTTCCGCCTCTCCACCTTGGAAAACATCATCTGCCAAGAGCCTGAGCAAAAGGAAGGCCCCGAAATGAGGTGTGCGATTTATTTGTCATGGTCTCTAACGAGGAATTTAGTTTTAAACCCTTTGAAACATCTGTTGCATTTCAACTCAGAAAAGTGCAAATAACAGAGAAATGGTAGCATCTGGGCTAGAAATGGGAAATGTCTGCTCCTATTTTGCGAGAGAGAGAGAGAGAGAGAGAGAGAGAGAGAGAGAGAGAGAGAGAGAGGGAGGGGGGGCAGAGAGAGAGGTGGGGGGGGGAGGAAGGCTGTTACATTTCTCATTCTGAATACTGAGCACTTATCACCAGGCATCACGCTCCACCTGACACGCAGGAAGCTGCTTGATTAATGTGCACGTGCAGCGGCCATCTGCTCCAGCGCCGGGCTCCCAGTCCCAGTGCCCCACGCTGGGTCAGCACTTTTCCTCTGCGGGTGCTGAGGAGTGCCTTTCTCTCCTCTCCACTCCCTCCCTGGCGCTGGTTCTTTGGTCCATGAAGTTTCATTTGCCTCGAGAAAAGCAGAAATGTCTTCGGAGAAATTACAGGCCGTGGTCCTGGGGGAATGTATCAGAGGAGCCGCCTCTGGCAGCCCAGCCTGCTGCCTGCCAGACACAGAGAAGGCTGGGGAGGGGGGAGGGGAGGGGGTAATGGTCACAAGGCCGCAGAGGACACCAGAGCCATTTGACCATTTGCAGAGAAGCAAAAGCTTTAAAGGAAAAGATCTCTAAAATTACCTAGGTTTTTTTTGTTTGTTTGTTTTGTTTTGTTTTTTTATTCTCCCCTCCTTTGAATCAATTTTTTTTTTTTTTTTTTTTTTTGCGTTGTTTTGGGACTGGTTCGAAGGCCATCAGCTCACCAACAAAGGGGAGAGCTGGCCAACTCATCACCTTGTGAGGTAGGCATCAGCCCCTTGACCTGATATCAGGAAGTTGTCACAGGGGCAATTGAGCCCACTTGCATTGAGGACAGAGAGAGGTGCTAGAGTTCATCTGGGAGCTCAAGGAGCAGGGGTCCAAGCTGAGGAAGCTGAAAACTCACCTCACCCCAGAGGCCTTCTTTCAGAGAGACTAACATGTCCCTTCCCAAGAGGCACAAGCACACTTACACACATACTTCTTGGGGCTCTTCCTTAGAACTCTCTGGGCCCCATGTTTCACCCAGACATCCCCAGGCATGTGGGATAACTGTCTCATTTAAGAGGTGTCTTGCTTTTCTGACCAGCCTTGGTCATAAGGAGCATGTCTCTCTGGGAACTGAGAGTGGTTAAATGGAGTTTAAGGAACTTAGTCTTTAATTGATCTGACCCATTCACTTGCAAATGAGCACCCTGAGGCCCTGAAGCTGGGATCCTCTCACACTTGCATCAGACACCAACCCTGGCTTAGTCCATCCCACAGGATACATCCCATCCGGTGTGTCTTTGTGGTGATGCTAATGGCACAACAAAAGGCTTCATTGGCTTAAATCCATCCGTACACTTAGAGTGACTTCCACATCTGTCTCCACCCAAAATAGAGTCTGAAAGACATAGAAAGCAAACATCTGCAGTTATTGTGAAGTAATAATGCCTGGCAGGAGGTCATGGGGAATGGAGGAGAGATAGAGAAGAAGGGGGCTGGGCCTAGAGGGTTGGGTGGTCAGTCAGGAAGAGCAAAGGAAGAATGGCAAAGAATTGTGTATTAAAAAAGGGAGATGAGGATGAAGCATGGAGAGCCCCAAAACTTGGACTAGAGAGGACAGTAGAAAGTTTGGGGGTGGAGAGAGGGGAAAGAGATCTAATTTTTTTTTAAAAAAAGGGAAAGTCAAGAAGAAAACTTAGCCAAACTTCAATTTTCAAGAAGAGTCCGTCGAGAGGGTCAGAGAAGTCCAATCAGTATCCTTCCGCTGGGAAGCCCAAGGTGTGTTTTGGGGTATATGTCAGAAACTTTCCTGCCTTGAACTCCAACCTCAGTTTTGTCTTTGTTTTTAAAACAAGAAGTATAGAGGTCCCTGGTTAAAAAGACCAATTTCCCCGACTGGGTGTGCAGCGTGCTGCTCCCAGAGGCACTTTCATCTCGCAGAACCCTGTCACTGCAGAGGACACGGACGGAGACAGGAGTCTTCAGTTACACACCGGGGGCCAATAGGGCTGCACAAAGCTCATATTATTCTTACTTTAATCACGGCTTCTGCTTCATAAATCCTACTTTGAAACCATACACTGTGCTGAAGTTTGATGGTGGCTTTTAGGGTGGTTTATAGCTTTATCAGGAATGTTTCTTTATTTTCTGAAGTTATCACTGAATTTCCTTTTGTTTCCCCCTCCTCAAAACAATTATTGGCAAATGCGTTTCAACATAAACCTGGTTAATGATGGCCCCACCCTTGCATTTTCTCAGAGGGAAAAGTGGAAGGGCAATGAGTATACCTTTTTAAAAAGTCAGAAAACCAAATGCTATTTAATGAAGTTTTTTCCTCTGTGTAAGGACTGAAGGCTAAATTATGCCAAGGTGTGACAATTAGAAAAATTCTGAGTCAGGGAAAGTTTACCATAGCTTGATTTTATGCCTTCAGTGAGTATGTATATTCTAAGGCCTGCATTTAGAAAGCAGATTTGAAATGGTAGAGAAGTTACAGGAGCCAAATAAGACACATTAATCTCTAAATCATATGAAAGGCACGTCTTTAATTCATAAAAGTACCCATGTGAAATTCAGGGAGGACTTGCTAAGTACTGGCACATGGCTGCCATCATGGTAGGTTTTGCGGGCTGTGAAAGACTTGAAATCTACCCCCCTAATCCATCTCCACCCTCCTCGTCACCTTCATTTCTCCTCTGGACCAAGGCAAGAATCTCTCCCAACTGTTTTCTCTACCTCCTCTCTTGCTTCCTTCCCTACAGCCCATTCCCCCAAACAAGTCAGAGTGATCTTCAGATGACACATTACATGACATCACTCCCTTGCTCAGAGCCTTCCCATGCCGCTGGTCACACTGGGAAATAAAGCCACACCCCTGAACCATGACCTGGCTAGGCTTCACTTGCATTTCCAGCTCAGCTCTTCCTTCCCTTTTTCCTTAAAGCAAGGTCACAGTGGCCCTTTGGGTCTTCTGTTTCTTCAGCAAACCTACCTTGTTCTATCTCAGAGCAACATCCTTTAAATCTGTGGAGAGTCTTCTTGTAACTACTGTGACTGGGAAAGTTATAGCAGCTCAAATTTTTTTGCCCATACAGCAGGGATAAAGAGTCCGAAAATCAGGTTCCAGGGAACAATGGTAGGAAAAACTAAGCCATTTTCTGTTTGCCACCTCTCGCTTTCAGCTCGTTAAAAGCACTAATAATCACATTTGCTATTTGTGTCTGCCATTCACTAGAATGGAAGCTCCAGCAGAGCAGCCACCTCATCTGTCTGTCTCTGATTCTTCCCACCTGGAACCATGCCAAGGACTTAGTGGACACTCCAGCAACAGTTAAAAGAGTGAATAAAAGAAAGTTTTAAATACTGATTCAGAGCTGTTTCCTGATTAGGTGTAAGAATGAGGAGTACAAATTCTAAATTGAAACAAGTTCTTTCTTGCTTAAAGGATGCAGAAACAAAAATGGTGATATTTGTAAGCTAACATGAATCTACAAAAAAACAAACAAACAAAAAAACAAAACAGCTTTTTGCAAATCTTTTGTCCAAGGACTTTTGTACTCTCTACTTGGCCACTCAAGAAACTCATCACTTCAAAAATAAATACATGACAAGTGGCCTTGTCTTCATTTGCGGTCATGATTTAGCTTTCCAGGGGACATTCATTTGTAACAAGGCAACGTGACTGAATGGAAGGCGTTTTGCAGCAGTATTTGCAGTGATGACTATTGTTGTGTGACTCAAGAAGAAGCTCTTGAGTCTCAGGATCCAAATCTGCAAAAATAGGATAATAACATTTGCCTCAACTTTCTTCTTTAGCACTTCTGGGGATATATTAGATGCAGACCAAACCTCTGAGCTTTTCTGGGAGAAAAAATATAATATAGATACAAAATATATTTAATAAATGAGCTATCATGTTTTCAAGTTTTTATCTATGTGATTAAGCTAAAAAGTGACAGACTCATTTTCAGCAAAGTGACATCCTCCTCTAAGAAATGACTTAATTATTATTTCTAGACAATGGAAACCAGAGGCCCGAAAAAAGGGGAGAGAGAGAGAAAGAGAGAGAGAGAGAGAGAGAGAGAGAGAGAGAGAGAGAGAGAGAGAGGGAGAGAGAGAGAAAGAGAGAGAGAGAGAGAGAGAGAGAGAGAGAGAGAGAGAGAGAGAGAGAAGCTCAGTTTAGACTGTGGCCTTAACATCGGTGACTGATGCTATACTTTCCGTGGTCCAGACAGACAAAACAGGCTTGGCACTTAATGTGAAATCTAAGGGATAATTACAGCCAAGAACCAGGTTGAAAACATGATTCAGTTTCCTGTTCCTGCTGAGTCAGCTCCCTATGGTGTATCCTGGTGGTTTTGCTTGATCTGATACAAATTCCAAAAATGTTCAATTAATTCATATCAGAGAATGTAAAGCCAGACTGCAGTGGGTCCAGATGACCCCACCATTGGAATCACTTGAACCACGCCATCCCTGTAATTATATGAAACAGCACAGTTGTCTAACACATTCTCCTTCCACAATAAATCTTAAATACATGGTTGTGACAGTCCCTCCTCATTTCCTAACTGATATGCTTTCTTCCCTCCTTTCTGGCGCACAAAACTGATTGCTGTCAAGCAGCAAGATGCCCAGTCCCAAGCTTCCTTTGAAGTTCAGGATGGCAATGTGATATGGTTCAGGCCGATGGGAAGGAAGCCAAGGTCTATTGGGAGCCTCTGGAGCAGGTTTGCTTCTCCTGATGTGAAGGGGCAGGTGCTGATGGCTCAGATCCTCCCTTCCTGCCTCGTACAGGAGGAGACAGATGCAGTGGCCACCTGGCAACCACCAGAAACAAGCATGAAGACAAGAGCCCTGGTATGGCGGACACAGCAAAAAGATGGAAAGAGTTTGAGTCCCTGATGACATCTTTGAGCAGCCAAATTTACACCAGAAACTGCCTACATCTGGTCCTCTTGATATCTGAGAAAAAGCAACACCTATATGTTTCCGTCACTGAAATTATGTCATGCAGTACTCCTAGCCAAATCATTATTAAGTGATACAATAACTGTATTATTGGAGGGTAGAGAAATGGTTCTGTAAATAGAGATATAGCATCCTGGATCAATAGGAATATAGGGCCCTTGAGGGATCCTCTTCCTCCAAAAAAAAAAAAGGATCCCTAAATCATCTCTACCATTTAGTCTCCATCTTTTGTGTTTCATAGAGAGAGAGATGCAGAATTACTCCTTAGCTCCTGAATCTGTAGCTTCTGCGGCCTCACTGTTTCCCACTAGCCAATTCCCTCAGCTGTTCCACATGTGCCCTTTATTATTTTCCATCCATTAATCTCTTGCATTGTCCAGGTTTACAATTTTCCGAACTCTGCCCATTTCAATTAGATGCCAGGGTTGCAGACATAACCAGGCAGCCCTGACCTGCGTGGGCTAACCTCAGAGGCGGCCGGATTCCTCTGTTTCCACGGATGCCATCTTGAGTCCAGGACTAGATAATTTCACTCATCTAGAAAATTAAGGTGAATCAGAGAATAGAAAACTGGAATGGCATATGGTCTAGCTTCCTGAATTTGTGTGATTATCCATTATCAAATAGCAGGCACTGAGTTATTAAGTCTATTGACAGATGCAATGTAATTTTCCTCAAACAGATAACTGATCCTGGAGCTGATAAGGTCTGAATATGCAGCACACACTCCCTCATATGTTGATCATTCTTCACTTTCTTCATTCTGTGCTCTGTGTTATCAAATTACCAGGAGAAATGCATGCCCAGAAGTAAAACAGCATAGGATGCCTTAAAATTTATACGCAAGGGCTCTCATTTAGTTACTTTAAATTTCCTGACTCTGAGCAGAATTACTTTATAATCTGGGAACCAAGAAACATAAAAATAAGTAGGAAAATTACAAAATGAAATGTTTAAAAAAAATCTGCTTCTGGGAAAGGTTTGAAATAATTGCACAGAAATAGGTGAGCCTGGGCTCTAAGCTTAGACCATTTAAAGGAATTAAGTTTTAGGGACAACACTGTTCTGATACCGCTACATGGGTAAAGGGCTTGCCTTTTCTTTTTATCACACTTGACAAGGAGGTTCTCAGACAGGTAATAAATCAACACCGAAATGAAGCTCAAAATATTTTACAACATGTTAGTAAAATTATTGGGACAACACTTGATACAAACTGACTAGAGAAGGTATTTTGCAAACATGTTAAAAATGCCCCACTGAGTATTTACAGTAGGCCCCCAAAACCACAATGAAAGGATACACCTGCTGTCCAGCATTGGAAATAAATTTCCACACTTGCGAATTAAACAAACAAAAATCCTTTTGTCCCTCAAGTTCAGTCTCTGGCCTTAATTCGAAACTATTCTTTTCTCCCATCTTTCTCCCTCACCAGGATGATTTTGTCAATGCTCTGGGTTCCAAAGAGGTAATAACAACAATTAAGAAAGAGTATCTTGAAGTTGGCTTTGAAATTGGCAGATACAGTCTGCCTCTTATGATTATAACACAAACACCAGAGGTTCCATGGCCCCCTTGAGAAGGAACATGTGGATTAGCAGTCCAGTTACCCTTTGTTTGTGAAGCTGTAGGGGAGACCCTATGTCCTGCACCTGGGGTTGAGTTCCTACTAAAACCAAAATATTTTAGAAATTTAGACATGTTACCATTTGCTCCACAATAATTTACTGTGCACTGAACTTTATTTTTTATTTAATTTACTGGGGTTACATTGGTTAATAAAATTATACAGATTTCAGGTATAAAATTCTACAATACATCATCTGTATATTATATTGTGTGTTTATCCCCCCATGTCAAGTCTCCTTCCATCATCATTTATCCCCCCTCTACTTTCTTCCACTTCTCCCCACCCATCCTTCCCTCTGGCAATCACTGTACTATTGTCTGTGTCCATGAATCTTTTTTTTTTTCTTTGCTTAATCCCTTCATCCTTCTCCCCCAGCCCCTTGCCCCTTTTCCTCTGACAACTGTCAGTCTGTTCTCTGTATCCATGAGTTGGTCTCCACTTTGTTTGTTAGTTTATTTTGTTCATTAGATTCCATAGATGAGTGAAATCATATGTTGCTTGTCTTTCTCTGACTGGTTTATTTCACTTAGCATAATACTCTCCAAGTCCATCCTGCCACAAAGGTAACATTTCCTCCTTTTTTATGGTTGAGTAGTATTTTGTGTACTGAACTTTAAATTTAATATATCTGACTGTAAAATATAATCAAATACAAGATTATTTACAGAACAGAGAACCCAGAAATCGACCCAAACCATTATGCTTAATTAATATTTGACAAAGGAGGCAAAAGCATACAATGGAGTCAAGACAGTCTCTTCAATAAATGGGGATGGGAAATTTGGTCAGATACATGCAAAAAAATGAAACTAGATCACCAACTTACACCATAAACAAAAATAAACTCAAAATGGATAAAGGACTTAAACATAAGATGGGAAATCATAAAAACCCTGCAAGACCCTATAGGCAGCAAAACAGCAGACATATGTCACAGCAATATCTTTACCAACACAGCTCCTAGGGCAATGGAAACTAAGGAGAAAATAAACAAATGGGCCTACATCAAAATAAAAAGCTTCTGCACGGCAAAAGAAACCATCAACAAAACAACAAGAAAGCTCACTGCATGGGAGAACATATTAGCCAGTGATATTTCAGATAAGGGTTTAATCTCCAAAATTTATAGAGAACTCATATAATTTAACAAAAGAAAGATAAATGATCCAATCAAAAAAGGGCAAAAGACCTAAACAGACACTTGTTGAAAGAGGGCATATAGAAAGCCGAGATACATATGAAAACATGCTCAAAGTCACTAATCATCTGAGAGATGCAAATCGAAACAACAGTGAGATAACATATTACACCTGTCAGAATGGCAATCATCAACAAATCAGCAAACCACAAGTGCTGGCTAGGATGCAGAGAAAAAAGAACTCTCCTTCATTGCTGGTGGGAATGCAGACTGGTGCAGCCACTGTGGAGAGCAGTATGGCATTTCCTCAAAAAGTTAAAAATGGAATTCCCATTTGATCCAGTAATCTCACTTCTAAGACTATAACCCAAGAAACCAGAAACACCAATCAGAAAGGATATATGCACCCCTATCTTCCTAGGAGCACTATTTACAATAGCTAATATTTGGAAACAATCTTAGTGCCCATCGGCAGATGAGTGGATTAGAAAACCATGGTACATCTACACAATGGAATACTATGCCGTTATAAAAAAGAAGGAACTTTTATCGTTTGTAACAGCATGGATGGAACTGGAGAGCATTATGCTAAGTGAAATAAGCCAGTCAGAGAAAGATAAATATCACATGACCTCACTCATATGTGGGATATAATGATCAACATAATTGGATGAACAAGAATAGATCCAGAGACAATGGCAGGAGGTGGGGTTAGAGAGCAACCAAAGGATTTGTATGCATACATATTAGCATAGCCAATGGACACAGACACTGGGGCAGTGGGGATATGCCTGGGAGGGAATGGCTGAGGGGGAGGGGGGTCAAGCAGGGACAAAAGAGACCTATGTAAAACTTTAGACAATAAATAAAAAAATAAAATTTAAAAAATATTATGTAAGAACCTTACTTGGTACAGGTAGGGAACATGATCATTGGGATATCAGATACTTGGATTTCATTGCACCTTAGAAGGATATATCCAGGTAGCTCTGTTTTCTTAACTAGAGACCTTAGTTATTTGTTTGAGGATTTAGTTAAGATTTTCCCTTTTCTGAACCTACTAGGAAAACATTCTATATCTTCTTGCTGACCATTTTCAAAGACTAAAGGCAGTTAGGTATTCATTTCGTTAATGAGTTCAGTCTGTTTATTCTATACAAATGGAGCTCAGCAATTTTAGTTCTCAAACTAAATTTAATTCTCAAACAGTAGATTTAGTTCTCAAACTTTTTCATGAAGTTTGTTCAGTGTAACAGACTTCTAGATGATTTTGTTTGCTTCAGAATTTCTCTTCATTTCCAAAGGGCCACATGCAGATGTGAGTGACAGAGTTCAATGAAAGGATAAAATAAATAGGTTAATTTCCCAGCCCTGGCCACTGTGGTTCAGATGGCTGGAGTGTTGTTTCATACACTGAAAGGGGCACATGCTGGGTTACAGGTTTGCTCCCTGGTCAGGGCATGTGATGCTTCTCTCTCTTCCTCTCCCTAAAATCAATAAGAAAATTAATTGCCCAGGTCCTAACAGGCAGTCTGACTGTGCATGTGCAGGACACTGGGTGTAGACATACAAGATAATATTTATTATGAAGATATGTGTATTAATTGAGCTTTAAAACTATTCAAAGTAATATATGCCATCCCAATAACTGAACTTGATTCAAAAGAACACCAATGTAGCCACAATGGAAACTGAAAGAGATTATTTTGATTTATTAAATGACTCTATGCTGCCACACGATATAGAGCAAAGAAAAGTCTACGGTCATGCTGCCTTGCTGTTAGAAGGACCAGGGGCATATTGGCCCACATGATTTCATGTTGCCTGGTTCTAAGGGCTCAGTCCCACATTACTTTAAGGACTGGTGCTCCTCCGAATGTGTATTTGGCGGCCCTGAGGCATAGCATGAGGCCACACTTCCTAATCCTGTTCCCTTATCACATACATCTTCCACAATACATAAATTAGTCACCTCAAACATAAATTTCTCTCCTCTCTGAACTATGCCAGTAGGTAGATATGGGCTAAAGGGGAGGTAATAGGGATGAAATTCACACTTGAGGAAACTCAAATGGGTCCTACTTACTCAAAATCCTCAACTAGCCAGAACCCTTCCTATATTCTGCTTAAACAGAAAGACAAATCACGTGCCTCTCACAACACACTCTGGAGGAAATGAGGTCAGTTGGCATGTTTTTTAAAGGACTTTAAGAATTTGTATTAAGGTCAATAAATTCATCTCATTTTTTTCAATTCTCTCTATTTTAATTAATAGTGAGTATTCATATTCAGATTGGAAATCCTACCTGTGATACTATAATAATATCCTATATAATAAAAGCTTAATATGCAAATTTTCTCCTCAGGCGGTCATTCAACCAGGGAGTTCAACCAGGAGTTCGTCTGCTCACTATGACATGCACTGACCACCAGGAGGTGGCATGGGACATGGCGGGTGTCGGCAATTTGAACTTGGCACTGGCAGCAGGCGGCAGTGGAGGCACTGCCAGTCCCAATGGGCTCTGAGGAGAGCGGGACTGCGGTGGGATAGTGGAGCAGGTGAGCGGGCGACACCAGGACAAGGCGGGTGCAAGCAAGCCCAATCGCACCTCCAATCGCCCTGCAGATAATGACCAGCAGTGGCGATGAGGGTGGGGCTGCCCCCAGGTAGGATGGTGGAGTAGGTGAGGGGATGGTGCCAAGACAAGGCAGGGTGCCAGGCAAGGCTGCAGGGCTTCAAGGCTGGGGGCATGAGCTGGGGCCCGATCTCTGCAGGCCACCCCAAGGGACCACACCCATGCATGAATTCATGCACTGGGCCTCTAGTTTATTACAATTGTCTTTATAATACTATAACTATTAAGACATAAAAATAAACAGAAAAGGTTTAAACAAAGATTAAAACAGATTTTATGCAACATCAATAAAAAAATGTTAATCTCCCAACATATGGCCATCTCATTCTTTTGGTTAATTGGGGTATATTGAGCTGAATGGTAGTCCCTCAAAATCTAAGTCCTTCAGGAATCTGACTTTAGTTGGAAATGGAGTCTTTGCAGGCATAATTAGGTTAAGAGTCTTGAGATGAGATTGTTCATCCTCCAGATTATCCAAGTGGGCTCTAAATCTAATGACAAGTGTCCTGATAAGAATAAGAAAAGACACAGAGGAGGGGGCCATGTGAAGAGGTATGTGGCCACAAGCTAACAAACCCCGGAGCCACCAATATCAGGAGCTATCCTCCCCTAAAGTCTTCTAGGGGGCATGGCCCTGCTGACACCTCAGTTTCAGACTTCTGTCCTCCATAACTATGAGAGAATAAGGCCCTGTTGTGTTAAGCCAGCCAGTTTGTAATAATAGCCTATAGCAGCCCTAGGAAACTAATACATGGAGTTTTACTATATTCAATGAAATGCCACTCAATAAATGTAAGTAAAATATATTGATAATTAAACACAAAGGCTCTTTGGTAGGTTATTCAAAAGCATGTATCATTAAGTGTTACTATTGCCAGGCGCTATGTAAGACTCTGGAGATACAGTCATCATTTAAAAAGATATTACACTAGAAGGCCTTCATTGACCTTACAGTGAAATCTGAAAAGGCATTTTTCCCCTCAGTCTTTATAGAACAAGAGGGGGTGAAAAACACAAAGATTTTAAAGAGGAGACTATTAACTTGAGTGAGCAGGTGAAATTCTTTCAATATAAGCTTGAAGGCAATTTTAATGTGTGGAAAAGATATTGTTACTGAAGAATTGCTTAGAGTCAATTCAAACTCAGAGTTTATTAGTCCCCCCCCAAAAAAATGTAAATGCATTCTACATTACCTGTGCATTGCTAAGGTAGGAGCCAGCGCACCTGGAAACCGCCAGCATGACTGAACCCTTTCCCAAGTCTCTGTCCTGAAGAAGATCTTTCCTCCATCCTAGTCAAAAAATTAAAGACGTATAGTGGCTTCCAGTCTTCTGTTGTTTTTCTACACTTTCCAGATGATATTTTGCATTATGGTGTGTCATCCCATGCTGTATCAATCACATTACAATATGTCACTTACTGTAACATAAAGCAACATGATTGACATCATCTATGAGGGCTTGTCACAACATTGCACATCACCCAGGACATTTTTATGGGGTTTGTAAAAAAAAAAAAAAAAATCAACATGTTTCACTGAACATCACATCCAAGGTGCAGGGGGGAGGGAAAGAAAGGCTCCTTTGAAGATTTTTGCAACATTTCTGCTGAGGGAACTGATAAACATCTACTAAGTAAATGGAGTCAAATGTCTTTCCTCTACCCATATCGAATGGGCATGATACATGCGTGCCAGCCTGTCTCAGGTTCACGGTCAACTCAGATTGCTCCCTGTTCCCGCTTGCCACATCTAATCCAAGACACCTTACAAGATCACCTTTGAAAGAGGGAGCTGGGCTATTAAATGGAAGACTCACATCTGAGCCAGAGGAGGCAGTAAAGGCAGGCAGGCAGGCCTCCGCGGCAGAGGGGGAATGTTCTAGAAGCCTTAATAGGGAGTAATGTGGTTATAGGTAGTAACTCTACAACTTAAGCAAAAAGGACATGGGGACTTCTCAAAGAACAGAGGGCAGGAAGAGAACTTGGCCTTGGGATAGGACTACAGACAGTATTTAGAAATCCATCAGCCTTCTCACTTTTGCCTCTGACACTCTGTCCCACCTGCCTTCTTCTGCCCCATTTACTGTGTCTCCATCCATTTGGGAGAATTCACCCCATAACAACCACCTTGCCAACACAGAGTCCCAACCACAGGGGAGATGTTCAGGTATAGATGTTGGTTTCCCCTTCCTAAAAGTATTCCCGGTGCCCAGCAAGGCAGTGCTTGAAGGATGGATCTCACCAGGAATGTGCCTGTGAAATACTGTGAAGTAAAAGAAGCAGGTACCAAAGTGTAGATACAACACAACAATCATAAACTACACACACACACACACACACACACACACACACTACAGACTGGAAGGAAACAAGTGTTAACTTTGGTTACCTCCAGATTCTCAAGATAGTAAAATCATAAATAGATTTTATTTTCCTTCTCATACATTTGTTTTGCTCTTTCCAAATTTGTTCCTTTTTTAATTGGGAGGGTATAAAGAACTCATTATGTTTTTGTAGATGTGGAATATATTTATATATTTTGTTCTATGAATTTTGGTTTTAAGGACAGGAAAAACATGTTGACATGAAGTAGTTTTGAGAAACAGTAAATGTGTCGTATCTAAATCAGACTGAGAAAATGTAATAAAATAAATTTTTGAAATAATAACAGAAATAGGCGTTACTTAAGTTTTTTTCTTTAAAAAAAAAAAAAAGGTGTTTTTGTTCAGTGTTGTTTCCTAGTTAAAGACTTTGGTTTCTACTGGAGAACAAAGTGTTCACTTTCATTTCTACCTTTGAAACTCCTCCAGATCAAAGGTCAGATGACTTCCTTTCTGCTTCGTCATGTTGTGGTGGCCGTGATTTATGACTCTGCACTTTTGTCTCCTACCATAGGCTAGAGTGAGTGAGGTCAGAGATCCTGCTTCCACTCAGCTTTCTCGTTTTGGTAGCTTTAAGTCAAATGATTCACATTACTTCAATGCAGTTTTGTTTAGCTTAATTATACACTGAAAGTCTGGCACACGTAATTAATCAATGTATTGCTAGTGACTGTGGAACAGCCCGTATCTGTTGGAAATTTTATTATGAAATACCGGATGTGAGGGGAAGGAAAAGAGGAACAGATGAGAGAAAAACCATGCCATCTTTTCCTCAGACAAATGTTATTGAAGCGGCTGTGTGTGTTGAGACCAATCCATTTAGATTTACAGACTTGTCCCTGCTTCTGAAAAATCAAAAAATCTATCTTCTGTTGCTCTTCTGCCTTCCAGGCTGACACCCCAATAAGATCCACCTGGCATATGTTTTATTTCACCTCCTGGAGATAAAAGATGCCTTGTTCTGTGGGTCACAGAGGAATGCGGGCACAGCGGGTGTGATTATCCAATCCAGAGCTTCACCAAAGCCCTCGCTTTCACCTTCACCTTGGTGTTCAATCATTGCTCTTTACACCCTTTACCTTAGTTTGCTTGAAAAAAAAATAATAAAATGGCCTGGTGGAGGGTGGGGGGTGACATCCAATGTTTTTCCAATAAAGGAATTTTACTTTTAGTTTCCTTAGCCTTCTCAAACTCTTAAGAAAGACTATTTTAGCCCTGCCAGGTAGCCCAGTGGCTGAGCGTTGACCTATGAACCAGGAGATCATGGCTTGAATCCCGGTCAGGGCACATGCCTGGGTTACAGGCTTGATCCTCATTGTGGGACATGCAGGAGGCAGCCAATCAATGATTCTCTCTCATCGTTGTATTTCTGGCTCTCTCTCTTTCTCCCTTCCTCTCTGAAATAAAAAATAAAATAAAAATAAAATTTTAGAAAAGAAAGACTATTTGAAAGAAATGTGAAAATTAATTGAAAAATTTGCTAAAACGTACATTGCCACGAGTCACTTTTACACAGACCTTAGCAAATCTGGTATCCTTCTGAGCCCACCTTTTAATTACAGACTTCAATTTATCCATCATCAGACTGCCTTTACCGAGTGTCTATTGTGAACTACCACAGGGCTCAGAGTTTTATTAGATACAAGATGAGAATCATTAAGCTTACAGAAGCTACTGGTGGAGTAGCCAAATAAACCTAGGCAGTGCGATGTGTTCTCACCAACCTGGGCCTACGGCCACCCAGCCTCCTGCGGCCCAGGAAGGCTTACCTGAGGAGGGGACACTGAAAGCATTTTGAAGGCTAGCCCCAGGGAAGCCAGGTAGTCAAATAGGGCCTTTTCTTCCCTTGGTTCCTCTACAGGGCTATTGACTCCATCCCAGACATGAGAACACTGCGGCACAGAGCGGCTCAAGGACCTAAACATTGTCACACCCCTGGAGAGTAAAATGCCTGGCATCTTGAAGATGAACCTCGCTTTTTCCACCAAGGCAAAACAAAGAACCTCTCATTTTGCTGGGGTGTGCAATGCCCACACGAAGGCACCTCCCAGAAAGTACATTATTTGTAAATAAAGGTGCTTACTACCTCCCAGAGATATCAAGTGAACTTTAAAAGCTGCTTCCTGCAAGCGCTTTCCTCAGCCAAAACCATCATAGCGCCCGTTAAGTACCTGGCCCAAGATGATGATAATGGGGGACACCCAGGGATCCACACACACATGCTCTTTTCATCCCCCTGAAATCCTGATTGTTCTACAGGGGGCTCCTGGGCACTGACCCCGTTATTTCTCCGTTTGATGTGACCCCAACCTTGCACCTCCAGCACGGTCCCTCTGCCCTTCTCTTTAATTGTTGTCATTGCCACTGTTGAGTGGAAAAGAAAATGTCTCTGTGCTGACACGTCACTTTATTTCGTTCTGTTTATTAAAAGAGAGAAAGGGCAGAACAGAAACCAGCAGGAAACAAGTCCATTTGATGAAAGGCAACCAAATGATAAAAGTGGTCAGATTCCACAGGATCCAACCCAATAGAAAGAAACCGGGGTCAGAATAGGCTTCTCACAGAACCATTGGTTTCAATAGGTGGTTGTGGCCAGCATGAGTCACTGCCCCACCGAGTGCCAGACACATGTCAGCAACTTCAAGAACTAAAGACAGGAGCACCGCAGTGGAGTGCCTGGGTTTGGTCACCACGGTGGCGGTGATTTGTCGTTGTAATTGAGCCGGATTTAGAAGGTGAAGAGCCAATCAAAAACGAAGTGCACAGCAGATGGGCGACCCCCATACTCTCAGCAGCAGACAGTGGATGCTGAAGTGAATGTCTAAGCTCTCCATAGGTCAAAAATAATTCAATCTTGACCTCATCCTATCCTATCCTTCAGTACTTCCCAAAGACCAAGAGTAATACCTAAATGAGGCAGTTGACTTCCATTCTCTCTATCTATCTATCTATCTATCTATCTATCTGTCTCTCTCTCTTCTCTCACTCAACTGTTGTTTCAGTTGAAGTGTGTGTGTGTGTGTGTGTGTGTGTGTGTGTGTGTGTGAACTTTTCTTCAAAAAACTTTTTAAGCATGTGTAATTGACTCAAACCGCCTTTGGAACACAATCAAAAGTGAACACGAAGAGCTCTCATTTATTTGTCTTATCAAACGGTTTTTGTTTACAATAAAAAGCACAGGAGAGGGTTACATACCAGCACAATATTTTCTGTATCTGAGAGAACAACAGCTCTTTCATCTGGCCCTATTAAACATGAACACATTGCCATGGAAACCAATGCAAAGACGCTTCCCCTCACCACGGCCTTTGTGATATCGTTCATGCTCCTTGCTCTATACTGTCTGCTTCTCCTGGGCTGGACAGTTTCATTGGGGAAGATGACCCTGAGTCCCAAACAGACAAGTTTGTATCCTTAGGCATATTGGGCATCACTTGTGATATGTTGATGTTTTACATACCTTCAAATGGAATTGAGGACTGGAAAAAAAAAAAACATGCTATAAATTGGTAGTTACAAAATAGTCACAGGGATATAAAATATAGCATAGAAAATATAGTCAGTAATATTGTAATAACTATGTATAGTGCCAGGTAGGCACTTGAAATATCAGCAGGATCACTTGTAAAATATAAGATTGTCTAACCCAGCGGTTCTCAACCTTTCTAATGCCACGACCCTTTAATACAGTTCCTCATGTTGTGGTGCCCCCCCAACCATAAAATTATTTTTGTTGCTCCTTCATAACTGTAATTTTGCTACTGTTAACGAATTGTAATGTAAATATCAGTGTTTTCTGCAACCCACAGGTTGAGAACCGCTAGCAGCATCTCCTAAGACATCGGAAAACACATATATTTACATTACAATTCATCGACAGTAGCAAAATTACAGTTATGAAGTAGCAAGAAAAATAATTTTATGGTTGAGGTCATCACAACATGAGGAACTGTATTAAAGGGTCGTGGCATTAGAAAGGTTGAGAACCACTGATCTAACCACTATGCTACACATCTTAAGCTAATACAACATGATATTGAATGTAAAATATAACTGGAAAAAAAAAAAAGGTTTTAATGGAATATTATTCATTAGCTCTAGCCATCCCAGAAGGAACCCATGCATGAATAGAGAAGAGAGAACAGAGCAGAAGGGTATTTGGGATTCTAACGATGGGCATAAGGGGATGAGTGCGTATGCATCCACACGCGTGCACACTCTCACTCCCTGACGCATGTGTGTTAATCCCTACCCCTGTCCTGGGCAAAGCTAGAACATGATCCTCACTCATTTACAGTTAATCTCAAAGGTTAATTTTGTTGCCTCTATGCTGTAAACAAAGAAGATATTTCTTCCCCGGCATGGGGCCTGTTGCCATAAACGAAACAGAGAAGAAAGTCAGTGCGTCCTGGGGATTAAGGAGAGGTCGGAAGATCCAAAGAACCTGGTGCTGACAGACCTGCTTATTAAAAAGCGTACTCTGGTGGCCGGGCTGCCGCTGACGGCCTGACACAGGGGACTTCAGAAGGCCAAAGCACAATCAGCGGCCTGTGCTGCCTGGGGACAGCGGGCATGGGGGAGCCTTTTCTAATTTGTCAAAGTTGTATCTAATTCCACAGAACAAAGTTCGCAAAGAGAGATGAGCAGAATCCACAAATGATTGCTCCTTCACCAAGCCCTTGATGGAGCGATAGGAGCCGCGCACAGCGAGGGTTTTGTAAGGTAACTCGACCCTGCCGGTCGGCTTCGGGTAAATTCCGCCTTGTGGGCATAACAGTTTCCCTTGTTTTTTGTTTAATAGGATTATTTCTCAGAATATTAAAAAGATAACATCAACGTCTTTCAGTGGCCCCATAAACTATTTCTGGAAATAGAAAAAGAATGGTTCAGGTGGTTTCGTTGCTCCCGATAGGACTTTTGTTCTCTCCTAAGCTAAAAGGAAAGGCCTGTGGGCTGGGAGGGGTGGGCCTGGAGCGAGCAGTTTTCCAGAGAGGCCATATCACTCCCGCTTACACTGCCCAGTGAAACTCCTGCCTGCCTGTTTGGAAAATGAGACTGATGTTTCCAATGAGAGCTTAGAAGGTCAAACTGAAAACTGGGGAGTGGCAAAGGGGGGAACCTGGGCATGCTAGTTCCCAGGTGTCTGGAAAGGCTACTAAAAGGAAGCAAATTCTCCAGAAGGAAGTGGGAAGGACGATCTTCCAATGAGTCCCTAGGAGAGCTTCGCCGCCTTGTTGGTGAGAAGTGGCAAGTAGAAGCAGGCACAGATCTGTCAGGAGTCCTATTGGTCTGCCACCTCCAGGAACCAGGGTGCTGAAGGAAGACAGAGGTGGGGTTCACCCACATCAGGGACTTCTCCATGGTAATACCTGAGGGGTTTTGTCATGATAAAAAGGACACTTGGGAAGAACTCAGTTCACGGGAGGGAATATATACACACCACTACTGAACAGTTCATTGACACATGACATACTACTTGCATGTGGGTAGAAGCAGAGTCTAAGTCAGGGCTAGCTCCCCATCCCTCCCCATCAGGCAGTTGATGAAACTGCCTGGAGGCTGTCTCCACGAAGCCCCATCTTCCTTTGTCGGGCCATTCTTCATCCCACATGCAGACTCCAACTAGCCACGTTGTGTTTTACCCAGGAGCAAAGACTCTTCATTCAAATACTTAAAATCCATCAAAATTCACTACTTGCCTTATACTGAATTCACTGCTCCGGCTCTAGATATTGATCTCCTCATTGCATAGACCCTTGAAAGTATAGCAATTTCAGCAAATGTGACGAACTTCCAAAATGGTGGGCTTAGCGAACTGTTGTTGCAAAAATATATTTTGCCAAACACGTACGAGTAGAGTGATTTTAAGGATCATTCTGGTTTTAAGCAAGAAAAAGAAAAACATTCTGGTTTTAGGCAGGAAAAAGAAAAATATATACCTGAAAGACAATTCTTTTTTTAACTTTATTGGGGAGACGTTGGTTAATAAAATTTTATCGTTTTCAGGTGTGCAATTCTATATTATATCATCTGTATATTGTATTGTGTGTTTAAAATCCCAAGTCAAGTCCCCTTCCATCTCCATTTATTCCCCCTCTACCTTCTTTCCCTCTGGTAATCACCATACTATTGCCTGTGTATGAGGGGTTCTGTTTGCTTAATCCCTTTACTTTTTCACCCAGCCCCCCAACTCTCCTCCCCTCTGACAGCCATCAGTCTGTCTGTCTTCTATGAGTTTGTTTTTATTTTATTTGTTAGTTTATTTTTGTTCGTTTGATTCCACATATAAGTGAAATCATATGGTATTTGTCTTTCTCTGCCTGGCTTATTTCACTTAGCATAATATTCCATGCTGTTGCAAAAGGTAAGATTTCCTTCTTTTTTATAGCCAAGTAGTATTCCATTGTGCAAATGTACCACAGCTTTTTTATCCACTCATCTACTGATGAGCACTTGGGCTGCTTCCAGATCTTGGCTATTGTAAATAATGCTGCAATGAATATAGGAGTGCATATTTATTTTTTGAACCAGTGTTGTGGGTTTCTTCAGGTTTATTTTCAGAAGTAAAATTGCTGAGTCATAAGGCAGATTGGTGCAGCCACTGTGGAAAACAATATAGAGTTTCCCCAAAATAACCAAAACTGAAAGACATTCTCCCTTAGAGCCCTCTGCCATTTCTTGTTCTCTTCCATCAAACAGGCCTTTGGATGGGCCAGTGATTAAAGGAGAATGTCCCTTGTCACACACTTAGGTTTGGGGGAAACAGCCTACAATAGTGGACAGGATCTGGGATTTTGAACTACGTAATACCTGACATTAAATTCTGGCCAGGGTACTTACTTTCTGTGAAAGCCAGGACACGACTCCTACAATATCTGAGCTTGTGTTCTAATATAAAATAGAGCTAAAAATGATGCTTTCCACTGTGCAGGGCTGATGTGAGAACTAAATGAACTGGGGTATATGAGGATACCTTGCAAAATATTCTATAAATGTTAGCTGCTATTTTTGTTTGGTCCTTTTGTACAATAATTAACATCTTTGGCTTACTAGCAAGTTATGTGCCCACCTGGTTGGTCAGCCTTGACCTGTGGTCCCATTGCAATTACATGGCCTGTGAGGGTGGGACTTTCATGTTCCATTGTATTAAAACATAAAATATTTATATAAAAATCAACGCCATTCTTATTAGATTTGGGTCAAATAAAACATATTTCAAACATATAGAGTTCTACTCTATGTAGAACTCACATAGAGTAGGTTTAGTTAAGAAAAATCACCCATGTTCTATTATTTTATGGTCTTAACTTACATTTATCTCTTTCAACTTACAGTAGGGTTTTGTGAAAGCTTAAAATATAAGGCACAAACATCACAAAAGTGAAAAATTATTAAAATGGGTAAAAAGACAAAAGAGAAAGAAAAAGTGCATCTATGCTAACATGAATTTCTGCAACCAAACACAAAACTTAGCACCAAGTTTATTGCTAGTGAAAGCAAAAAGAACAGGGTTGTGAGTGAAGTGGTTTTCCTTTCCTAACATAAGAAAGCTTCAGTGGGAGAAAGTAATTTCCTCACTCTACATTCTGGGAGGAAACTTTCACAGGAGTCTTCACATGACTGATGTGTAACAACACAGTAGTCTCCATAACAGGTTTTCTAAACATGACCACTTTTATGAGTTCTCTGCCCTACGGACAGGGACCCTGAATTTGGAAACCCAATTTGGAAAAGGAAGTTTGCTATTTGCAATAAAAATTTGGCAGCTCTTGACTTATTGTACATCTTACTATACTTTGTATTTTTAATAATGATTGACTTACCGAATATAGTATTTTGTTTGTTATAATTACAGAAGATATATTGCGTTCTCATTGTGAGTCATGCAAGTGCTAAGTCCTTTATCTGCATTGGCTTATTGAATCCTCCCAAAAATTTTATGATACAGGGATTATTATTTCAGTCATTTTACACATGAGAGAAAAATTGAGACTTACGGAGGTAAAGAATCTTGCCCGAAGATACACAACTCATACGTCATCTTAGAGTTTGAACTTCAAGCCAGCTCAAGGTTAGCTGCCACTGTGCCCTCACTGTGCCTTGCCCCTCCCCACAACACACATTCAGACTGACTTTATAAAGACCCTAAATAACCATCAAATGAACACAAAAATGTCTTAGATTTGATCAGAAAGGCAAGTTGCCAGCCAACACAGATTCTATATTGTGCACTGAGAATTTCTTAGAAGTAAGTCTATGCAGTAACCAGGGGTGTTATTTTTTATCTGCCAGTGGCCAAGACTGAACAGCCAATCAGGGCATCTTAAGAGAAGTGTGAATGCCTCATTTTGAAAGTTGAGTCAGAAGCCCACTGGACTTCCATTTTGCTTCCCTAGGAAGTCAGGCAGACCTTCTCCCTTGTGCTACAAGGTTCCCTTTCAGAGTTAGAGCCCTGTGTTAAGGTGTCTGGTCTTTGCTTTTTGGTCCTTGTGAGGACAGTCTGGTTATGTTAGCAAGCTGGTGCATGCCCTCTGCCTCTCTAGGCAGCACAATGCTGTGTGTGTTGTTAACTTTCAACAAACGTGATGATTTTAATTGATCTCAGCCTCATCTAAAAAATGAGGTTATCACAAATGAGAAATAGATCATGGTGTTTTAAAATTCTAAAATTATATGATTCCATGTGGAAATTTAATAAGGTCTTACAAACTCCTTTTTCTCAAATCTAAACAAAATATTTTACATAGTAGCGCCCTAAGGTCAAATAGCTCTCTTCTTCTGTTGACTCTCATGGAGACATATTTTGGCAAAGAGATTAAGTGTGAAGGCTCTGGGTTCAACCTACAATACTTATAGCTGTGTGGCTTGGCCAGTTATTGAAGTGTAATGCCTCAGTTTATTCACCTGTAAAGTAAATGTATTAATAAGATACACTTCATGTGGTTGTCATGAGCTTCAAATGAATTAGTTGTTATGACATGCGTAGGGCCATGCTGACAACCTAGTAAATGCTCAGTAAATGCTAGCCCTTAGCCACCTGTCTCCAACTTAACCCTCCTATCCTTCTCAAGATGTGATGCTCGTTGTATACATTTTCCAGTCTCCCATCTTCTAGAGCTGTAACTTATCACAACGTGGCATATGAATCATTCCCTTCAATACTCATACCCAACAAGCCAATCCAACAGTAAGTAGAAAAGATGTTCACCGCTTCTACTCCATCCCTTCCCTTACTTGCAAATGCATTTACCCTATATGTGTGTTAAACAGCACTTATTTAAAAGGTGCCTATTTGCCAATAGGGTTTAAAGTCAGTACAAGAGTAGATTGTTACCAATTTTTTTTATAGATGTTAGTTTTTATATGCATTTATGAGAGCACCAGATCAATTAGTACAGCAAACTGTGAATGAAGACATAGTATGTGGTTGTCTTGAATAAGAGGGAAAAAATTATAAATTATACCTGAACAGAGAGCAAAACATGTATCTATTATTTCGTCATTCAAAGGTCCCATCTTTGAAATGCAGAAGTCATTTGGCTTTTCTAACTGCTTTACTCTCTGGATCTAATCACGCCAAGTCTTGTTAAACTCTTCCTTCCTGGATCTCTCTGAGATGCCCTCTGAGTACGTCACAGGACTTAACTCTTAGCATCTCTTGCATATCCTGTTTCATATTAAAGTTACTTATGCACATGCCTGTCTTCCACACTAGATCTTTTGGACTGGGAGTTCCTGGAGCCTGTTTTGTCTTTGTATGTCCAGCAGCACCTAGTACAAAGGCCTATGCTGTCCCTACACACACTCACACACATACATACACACTCACACACCCACTCACACACACATACACACAGTCATAGTGCTAGTTCACTCTTCCAAGCTTTTTTATTCCTGTTCCTTTCACCCCAAATATCCTCACTTCATATCATCTCTACATGGTGAAACCTTTTTATCCTTGAATCCTAACTCCTATTCCCACTCACCCTCATCCCACAGGGTTATGCTGTCTAGAGGACAGCTCAGGGAGTATCACAAAGTATTAGAGTTCTCCAATACCCTCCCATTTTCCCTACTCAGTTGTAATGTCCTTGAGGGACAGAACAATATGGTCTTCACCCTTCGCTTCCTCACAGCTACTGTCACAGAGTCTCACTTAGTGGATGCTCAAAAATATTTGTGAAACTGAACTAACTTGAATCCTTAGGACCAACTTCAGGAGTAAAGGCTCTTTTTAAACAATGACCCTGAACTTCTCAGGTAACTTGCCAGAAGAATACTGGGAATGGTTTGCCTATCCGAATATGTCATCCTGTGGCTTCCACAGACAAACATGGGGTTGGGGACAAAACAAGAGCATGAATCAACAGGAAACCCATTCCAAGAAATCTGACTCCACTGTGGGTTGCACAGCCCAATGGCAACGTTAGAGAAGGAAGAAACAGACCCAGTCTAAGACTCCTATTAATTCAAAAGCAGAAGCTTAAGAAATGCCACAAATGAGCCACATGTTGGTTTCCAGTAAATAACTGGTGAGCCTACTGGGAGGATCCCAAGATTCCACTCCAGGGCAAGGCATCAAAGGGGCTAGGATGCCCTGAAAAATCTGTGTCCTCCTTAATGACAAGCCTGGAACCCTGGCCTCGCTACCCTGGGGATAGCTTCACATCTCCCCTCTGAGAGGTCTTCTGGAGGAAGGGCAGGACTCCTTCCCCAGGAACGAAAGCTCTGCCCCTTGTCTCCAGAGCACGGCGCTAGCCTCTGTCTTCCGTGCACCACAATTCAAAAAGTCTGCCCAGAGACATCTGACAGCTGGACAAATGATTTTATAATCCTTTACTCAAACAAAAAGGAAATGTTGTGTGATGATTTCTGGTGGAACTTCCACCCATTCCTTTAAAAAAAAAATTTTTTTTAAAAAAGATCAGATTAAAATGGTTTCAGTGTTTTTGGAGAGGGTTCCTCTTAAGAAATGCAAATTTATACCATCTTTCTGCATTCTTAGGATCACATGCTCTACTTAAAATCCACACTCCACTTCAGTAACACACACATAATTCTCCCTGACCTAGATGGGACGGAATACTCATAGCAAATGGAGAATACAGATCGGGCTGAAAGCCGAGGAGAGAAAGCTAATGGTCTGCATGTCATTCCCCTATGCAAACTTCTTGGGGACTTTTTTTTTTTTTCTTTAATTGAGCCTCCTTTTAAAAGGAAACTAAGCTGGTCTTTCAATTCTTATTAGCATCTAGGAGAGATCAGCACCTAAAGAGAGAGGCTGCAATATTGAGAGACACATGTGGAAATCGCTTCCATGCTGGCAATTTCCTGAACTACTTTCAAAAGCCCTTTTTTGGCTTAAAGAGCCCATGGAGCCCTTTTAAGATTTTATACAAAGAAACCGATCAGTTTCATAATGCTGTGATGAAATTAGGGCCCAGATTGCTTAGCTGGAATGACTTTGCACACAGAAGCAATCCTTTTCTTAGAGATGGGCTGTAATTGTCCAGGGAAGTCGCCTCTCCAGAGGGATGCAAGACAAGCACGTCACACACAAAGGCTAGCACGGGCCAAATAAACAAGGTTTAATTTTATGTGGGCCACAAAAAAAACAAAAGCTTCAATTTTCATAGAAATGTAAAATTAGTTCCATAGAGACATGCTGGATGAAGGGCTGAAATAAATGAGTAATTGTTAACATAAAATAATAGAACATTTTAATAAAAAATATTTTTTTCTTGAACATTAACTTACCAGACCCCGAGTAACTGCACAAATTAATAAGCGTCACGCAAATAAACCTATTTTTCTTGTCCTCCAAAAGTGAAATATTGGCTGAAACCAGTTTTGCTCAGTGGATAGAGCGTCAGCCTGCAGACTGAGGGGTCCCAGGTTTGATTCTGGTCAGGGGCATGTACCTTGGTTGCGGGCACATCCCCGGTGGGGGGTGTGCAAGAGGCAACTGATCAATGATTCTCTCTCATTGATGTTTCTAACTCTCTGTCCCTATCTCTTCCCCTCTGTAAAAAAATCAATTTTTAAAAAATGTATTTTTTAAAAAAAAGAAGAAGAGAGTGAAATATTTCCTGTTGCCACACCAAACTAGTCAGTACAAGACTAATGAGTGGCCATCGGCTGCTAAAATATTCGCTGCTGGTATTAGTGGAGAGAAATGGTGCGTCTGCGAATAAGGCAGATGAATGCAACATGATTATAGTGACCAGTCATTAGCAAACATTGTAGCTCATTATTAACAATTATGTATAACAGGATATGGTAAAAATTAAGTTATGGGATTTTTACTAAAACGTTTCTTACATGCCTTATATTGGCTGGTCCACAAAAATATTCGTTGTGGGCCACAGGTGGCCGGCGGGCCCTTGATGTAAGACAAGGAGGAAAGATACAGAGGAAGTAACAGAAGTTGGAGCCTCTTTGAACATCAGTCCAAAAAGTTGATAAGTTTATTCTGACTCCCTGATTTCGAGCCCTTTTTTGATTCCCACACTCAGGGAAGAACATTCCGGTGAGAGAACATCTGGTTTTCTCTCCTCTCAGTCAGTGGGAGCCAGATACATCTGTAATCCCTGTGTTCTGGGAGCTGCAGGCTGAGGAGCTGAGGCAGGATGAGTCCTGAGTCACCAATGCAACTCTACATTTGACAAAACCCCCCATGCTTTTTTTGGCCTGATAGCAACTAAACTCTACCTTTGACAAAACCTCCCAGAACTTCTTTGACCAGAAAGCAAATAAATCCCACATCAGTTGTCTGGTCCCAGGAAGTCAAGTACAAATGGAGGCAGATAAGGGATTTCTCTGCATTTAGAGGCTGGGTCTCCTTACCCACAACTGCCCCCCTAGTATGGGAAAAAATTATATTTTATTTTGATAACTGTCAATAATTCCCCTGGTTTGGAAGTCACCAGTGTGAAGCTGCTCTGCTTATCTATAGGGAATCTCCTTCCTAATCCATGAAAAAAAAAAAAAAGAACTTCTATTTTAAAATGGTGCTATGTTTTGTTTTGTTTTTTTATTTTGTTTTTTATTTGTTGTGGGTTTTTTTAAAAAATATTCCACATGTAAGTGAAACCATATAATATTTGTCTTTCTCTGTGTGACTTATTTCTTAGCTTAATACCCTCTACAGCCATTCATGTTGTCACAACACAAAACAAAAACAGACTCATCGATGATTACCATAATGGAGGGGGTTGGAATGGGTGATAAGAGTGAAGGGGAATATAGTCAATAATATTGTGATAAGTTTGCATGGTAACAGATGATCACTAGAATTAGTGGGGTGACCACATTATAACGTATAAAAATGTCAAATCACTATATTTAAACCTGGAACTACTATCTATATATATAAAAAGCCAGTGTCCATGATGACTGTGATGACCAAGCAACCAGTCACCATGAGGTACATTGAGCACCTCTCAGTCCCGCCCCCGCCCCCAGCCCATGAGCAGGATGGGGTGGGACTGGGACTGGCAAGCAGGCTGAATAGCTGATCTCTTGGTCCCTGCCCCTGGCCCATAGGCTCCGATGGATCAGCAATGGTAAACAGGGGAATTGGGGTGGGTGGCAGGAGGACTAGGCTTGGCTGTCAGGCCATTGGGATCACCAGCTCATCCCCAGCTTCTCAGGGGCTCAGAGCTGTGGGAAAGCAGGTGCCAGAGACTTCACCTCCATGCGTGTGCACCAGCTGGCTGCTGATGGAATGTATTGCCATTTGGGGCCACTCACACTGGGGCAGGTAGGTCGTGGGCATGCCCTGCAGCTTCCATCAGTGCCTCAAGCCCCAGTAGCAGCGGTAATGGCAGTGTCCACATGGCAGTCCCAAGTGGGCAGTGCGTTCCATCAGGGGCTGGCCCAGCACACATGCATGGAGGTGAATTCACCAGCACCTGCTTTCCCGAAGGCCTGAGCTCCTGAGCAACCAGGGATGAGCTGGTGATCCCAACCACCTGACAGCCTGGCAGCAGAGACAGTGTTCAGCCTGCAGACTGGCAAACAGGCATAAGATGGCCCTGACTGCAGGAGGCTAGGCCCTAGGGACCCTACCCACACAATTTTGTGCACTGGGCCTCTAGTAACTAATACAATATTATATACCAACTATACTTAAGTTTCAAAAAGTAAAGTAAATAATACCAGTAAAAATAGTGATATGTGCAATAGCCATTGAGGTTTTTAAGGCAGTCATGGCCACATGTGACCCTCATGGGCCACATTAAAAAATAATATATATATATATATATATATATTAGAGGCCCAGTGCATGGATCCCTCAGCCAAGTCTGCTCCCTCTCAGTCTGGGAACCCTCAGGGGTGGGAGGTGACCCGGCGATCAGGGGAAGGTGATGCCCCATCACACATCTGCTGCTGCCACTACCAGCAGCACAAGCCTCAGCTGGCTTTGGTTACCTGAGCCTTGGGTGGCCCAGAGCAGCTGGGCAGCCGCCATCCAAGGCTTGCCTATGCCCTGGGTAGCTGAGGGGCTAAGGGGACTAGGGGACTGAGCCGCCACCATTTTGTAGCTGTGGGCACCACCATCTTTGAGGGCAGGGCAGTCAATTAGCATATTTTCTCCTTATTGGCTATGGGTGCTGCCATCTTTGCAATGGTGTAAGGGTCAATTAGCATATTCTCTCTTTATTAGATAGGAGATATATATATTATTATTATATATTACATATTATTATATTTTGTTCCCTGGCTGGGTGGCTCAGTCGGTTAGAGCATTGTCCTGTACACCAAAAGGTTAGAGGTTCAATCCCTTGTCAGAAACACATGGGAAGCAATCAATTGATATTTCTCTCTCTGCCTCTCAAAAAAATATATCAATGAAAAACAGTATATATATTATATTTTGCAGCAGCATTGTTATAAAAACTCATATATTGTCAATATATATAAACACTTCTTTCAGTCTAAAAATTTACTTTTATTTTCCTGGTTTAAGAAAAGAAATTAAGATATTTTTGTGGGCCCTTAAAATCATTGTGAGCTCTCTCCACTGTACCTACTGTGTTTACTCAGTAAATCAGCTCTGAAAGCAAATACTTTCACCACTTGGATAGTTCTGATTCTCAAATTCAGTCCCTGGAGTTGCTGAATGGGGCCTTAAATTTTTTTGGTGTAAAATGACAGGACTTTGACTTCCTAATCTACATTATCTTACTGGCTGCCCACCCCCACCTCACCTGGTGGAATAAGCATTATTGTTTCCAGTTTCCTCAGACTCAGAGATTCTAAGTGATTGTTCCCAATTGCTTCATTTGGTCATTGACAGTGTTTCTTGGGAAAAGGGAAAAAATGGGAACCAACAATTACCTATTACTCTGTACTAGGTGTTCCACTTACAATCCACAATTATACCCATTACACCCCTACCAGCCTTTTTGGGTTATATCTGAAATGCCTGTGCAAGCTTGGCCAGGAGTGAGGCATAGGTGTCAGTAGGGAAAGATGGGAAAAGCTAATGATAAAAGGAAGTCCAAAGAGTAGGAGAAAGGCTCAAAACAAGAAAGAGAGTCAAGGGCCTTGAGGGAGACAGGAAATTGAGTGAAATAGGAGCCCAGGGGAAATGAGAAGGCTGACAACCTATTGCTGCGAATAGCCCAGCAGGCCCCAAAACCCACTTGTCATAAAGGTGTAAAGGGGAACCTAGATAACATCATTCCCATTTTGCAGCTGAAGGAACTGAGGCACAGAGTGCTGAGGTAGTCTCTGGTCACACAGCTGAAACATGAGAAAACTACACTTGACCCCTCATGTCATGTTCCCTCAGAACAGACAGGTAGAGAGAGGCAACTCTCCTTTCTGAGCTTTGTCAGTGGCCTCCTAAAAGATATCCCATTCTGGGGCATTTTTATCCCAAGCAAGCCATTGCCTGGAAACTTGCCATGTTGGTCTCTACTAACGTAAATGACTGTGAATATCCCCAATGCAATACTTGTGGGTCAAACTCATAAAGAAAGCATGCAATAGCATAGCTTTTGCCAACATTCTTTGCTCAATGAATACACAGAAGCTGTGGAGAAATGTATGTTTTCCCCTTTACATCTTTTCAAAGAAAAACTTGTGAGAAAATGGAGTCCTTAAGAGGCCGAGAAACCTGACCATTCAGTCTGCAGTAAAGAGAGAAAAGGGACCGAGGGCATTTTAAGTGAGCTATGTATTATATGTTTGACATTTCCCAATCAATGGGAGTGCTCAGGGTCTCATTCCTGTTGCAGGAACTAGCTCTAATGCTGGGCTGCAGGGAAACTATCTGAATAGGAGCCCATTTCAGCTGCCTTTCTCCTGCCAGCTATTCCAAGTCTGAGTGGCCAACCTCCTGCTCAGAGCAGGAGAGCGCTGCAAGGGATCAGGATGGGCTGGTCAGAGATGATGGCCATCCAGAGCCAGGGCACAAAAATGAAGCACGTAAAGTCTCTTCTATTCCCAACAACTGGCTTTAGGAATAAAAGGCAGTTCATTGGGTTTGTTTCCAAAAAATCTAAATGTTTTTATAGACTTCAAAAGTGCATTTCACCAAAATCTATATCCGGCCATTACAGATGCTTTGTTGTTGTTGTTAAGCCTCATCTGAGGTTATTTTTCCATTGATTTTTAAAGACAGTGAAAGAGTCCTAACCGGTTTGGTTTAATGGATAGAGCATCAGCCTGCAGACTGAAAGGTCCCAGGTTTGATTCTGGTCAAGGGCATGTACCTTGGTTGCAGGCACATCCCCAGTGGGGAGGGAAGGGGGTGCAGGAGGCAGTTGATGGATGTTTCTCTCTCATCGATGTTTCTAACTCTCCCTCTCTCCCTTTCTCTCTGTAAAAAAAAAAAATCAATAAAATATTTTTTTAAAAAAGAGTGAAAGATATCAATGTGAGAGAGAGACATCGATTGGTTGAAGGCACACAGCCTTCAACTTAGGCACATAACCTTGACCAGGAATCCAACCCAGACCCTTTGATGTGTGGGCTGGTGCTCTAACCATTGAGAACACTGGCCAGCCTGTACCTATTCTTTTTTAATCTTTATTGTTGAAAACATTATAAAGGTCCCCTTTGTTTTTTGTTTGTTTTCCCCCATTGACCCCCTCCAACCCCCATGCCTTCAACCCTATTAAACTATTGTCTGTGTCCATGGGTTACATATATAAATTCCCCTGTTAATCTCTCCTCCCCACCCACTCCCATCCCCACCTTCCCTGTACCTACGTACTATTTTATGCACTTTTCCTACTGTCACTCACATGCCTGGCACTACCTTCACTGGAGTTCTATACACATATCCAGGAATGCATTACCTGATTAATTCGGTCATTTAATTGCAAACCCAAGCACACAGAGAGGCCCTTTATCAAATGTCTACACCCTCTAAGTCAGCTAACCTGCTAAGTAATGTAGCTTAATCACATGAGAGCTTTGCCACATCTGTAAATGGACAAATGCATTTCTCACAAGTCAAACAAATCCCTGGGGCCTGGTAAGAAGTTTTCTTCAGAGCCAAAAGAAGACACAAAGCCACGTTCCCAGCTTCTTTCAGGAGGAGAGGTGGGTTCTAGCCTCCTTTCAGCATCCCTCTCCTTGCTGCGACTGTTTGTTGAATCCAGACTCAGCAGAAATCTAGGAAAAGAAGGCTACTTATGAGAGTTTGAGAGCACAGGACTTTGCAAAGTCTCATCTCCATGAAGATAGAACCTAAGCGCTCCCACAAACCAGCCCCTACAGCTCCCCTGAAATCTGATATTCATTTACCAAAGCATTTATCATACATCTGCTAGCATGTGTACCTCTCAGTTTTGGCATTTGATCACAAATACAGGCTGGGAACACTTAATGCACTAACATCCACATAAAACAGCGAGGAGTCTACCACCAAGAAGATATGCATAGAGTCTTCTCAAGGCAGTTGGCCCACAGATGCTCAGCCCGCCGGATGCTATGTTTACTTCATGTTCAAGTCAGGATCCAAATTCTAACAGGCTATCCAACGCCACATTAACTTTTCATAAGGAACGCTTGTGTGTGCCTGTGAGTCTGTACTCACGAATTTTGGGGGAATGAGAGGGAAATTGAAGTCACAGTGGACAACATATGACAACCTTTAGCTGTGCCACAGCTGCTTCAACTAGTATTTGTCCCCTGAACAAAGAATTCTAGAATGTCACAGTTTTAAGTTCATTTTCACAGCGCACTTTGTTGTCTTAGAATGCTCTCTCGGAGAGCAAAGTCAATCCTAGGTCACCCTTTCAATGTAGTTCCTTTTGTACTAAATCCTACTTTCAAGAAAATTCTTGCCATGGTTCACTGGTGTTTAACCTATCATATAATATCCAGGTTTACTGTGTTAGGAGAGGCAGAACAGCATTAAGCTTTTCCCACAAGCCTGTGATTGCATTTGACCTAGTAACCTGTATTAGATTAACATTTATACTACAACCGCACAGCAAGCCCTGCACCTTGGTGAGCCGCAGTTTATAGAGGACACTAACCATTTTTACAAGTGGAGCAGGAAAAGGGAATTGAATCTGAGGGAGTAATTCCAAGCAAGTATGTTGCTGCAGCAGTTAAATTGTTTATACGAGGAGTAGGGGAATTACGTCTGACTGACCTCTCTTTTTATCTGCTTAAAAGACAAAGTGCAGGTCTCCATCGCCGGGGTGAACCCTGGGGAATGCAGCTTTAAAATGTATGGGATCCACAGAGCCCGCCAACCAACCAAGAAGGGGCAGCCTCAAAGGCGAAGCAGAGCAGGGGTGAAACAGAGTAAAATCGCTGAGCGCAGGACGTTATCACAGTAGCCAGCGTTCGCATGTTCTCCCGTCACCCTGGCGCCGGCCCTCCGGGTCAGGTGAGGCACAAGTGAAACAAGCTCAGAACGAGAGCGGGCTTTCCCATCATGGTTACTTTGATGAAATGGTTTCTTGATTTTCCTTGGCCACAGCTTGGTGTGTGGTGGCTTCATTAACAAACCAGTCAGGCTTGGAGGGAGGCTGAGAATGGCAACAGGGATCAGGGGAGGCATCTGTGTGGGATATGTAAATTGTCCCCTCCCCCCCAAAAAAAAGGCTGAATCCATGAGGAAGCAATGACCAAGAAATCGAAATCAGAGCTGAGTATCCACCCAACATAACCATGGGAGGAGGTCACGCCACATGTCATGTCATGAAATCCAACTTATTTTTTCAGTGGACAGAGGATTCACCAGCAGGTGCACAGTAATAGCTAAGTACTGTCCCTCCCAATGGACTCTAAAGAGAAGCTGTATGTCACATGTGTCAAACACATGGCCCACGGGCCAAATCCAGCCCGCCAGGCCTTGCAATGTGGCCTGCACCGCTCTGTCATCACTGCACTCCGCTGTCAGTTTATGACATTGTCAGTTTATGACTGTTCAGTAAATCATTCGGCCCGCGATTTAGGCTGGATTTTAGATTTTGGCCCCTTCTCTGATTGAGTTCGACACCCCTACTGTATGTAAATGATGGGTGTCTCCAACGAAGGTCCAATTGCTCCTTGAAATGAAGCAACTAACGTGGCAATAAAAGAGCAATGTCCATGCACTAGAAATTACACTAAGAGAGTGCTAACATTTTCCTCATCCCATCCATGCACCCTTATCCACTTGCACAGAAAAAAATACATGATATGGTTATTTCACAATTCCAGCATTTCTTGTCCACTTCACTGGGTAACTTTGTCTGTAAGTTTGCAACGGAATCCTCCAGAGGGTTCTGAGTATTCACAGTGCTCATTAAAACTGCCTTTAAAAAGAAGAGTTTATTAATAATACAATAACCCAGCCTCTTGCCCAAACATTGAATCAGAATTGGCTAGCTAGAGCAAGACACCCCTTTCAATATTTTTAACCATGCCCTCAAGTAATTTTGATAAACACATTTGGCTGAGGATCAATGTGCTAGAACCTAGAGCATGTGAGAAACTTTCCAAATGAGGGCCTGTTGGAGAAGTGTCTATCTCAGCTCTTCAGGCCAGCTGCACAGCAAAAGCCGACCCTGTTCTATTTAGAAACCAGCACAATTAAAGGTTGATGAAACATTCACTCCTATGCCACAATCAATAGGTATAATTTTGCAGCTGTCAGTGTCATGGGGTAACCGGGCTCTGTAGCTGCCATCCCTCCAAGATTGTCCCTCCCTTTGTTTGTGGTGGCAGATGGGACCCGGTGATGTTGTGTATAAAGCTGCCCCTCCCACTCTAGATCTGAGATGGGGCAGGCCTTTTTATGCTACTTCATTCAGAACAACAGAAAGGTATTTCTAAATTTTCTATAAGGAGCATGAAAAACTTCTAGCCAGAGACTCCAAAAGAGGTGGTCCTTTTCTTTTAAAAAAATATATTTCATTGATTTTTTTTTTTTTTCACAGAGAGGAAGGGAGAGGGAGAGAGAGTTAGAAACATCTATGAGAGAGAAACATCAATCAGCTGCCTCCTGCACACCCCCTACTGGGGATGTGCCTGCAATCAACTTACATGCCCTTGACCTGAATCCAACCTGGGACCCTTGAGTCTACAGCCTGAGACGCTCTATCCACAAAGCCAAACCAGTTAGGATATTAGGATATTTTTCTCTCTCTCTCTCTTTTTTTTTTTTTTTTTTTTTAAGGGGCAAGGAAAGAGTAAGGACAAGCAAGAGGGTTCATGGCAGGTGAGAAGAGAGACATAAACAAGGTGCATCTGGGAACCTTAAAAAGCAGAAAGGAGTGAGTGCTGAGGCTGGAATAAGAATGGAATCTGCCCTGGCAATGCCACCTACACACAGGCCTGAACACAGAGAGAGGACTGTTCAGCCGAAGCGTGCCTGTCAATGCGATGATCACTGGACAAACATCAGTGTGTGCAAATGTCCTACTCTTAAGCCCCTTGACTCAAGGAGGCAAAAGGAGATTCCAGACAGCCATAGGAGACAGCTGAATGTAAAGGATGTTATATGATCCCCAACCCTTGCCTCACCTGCCTGGATAAGACCCTAGCCTTGTTCTCCCGCCTGGGGTGTTCAGAGAAAGAGAAGGAAACAAAAGGTGCCTCTCAGGGACTGATCATCCTGAGCAGACAAGCTAAGGGGGCCCTTTCACCAAAGTTCACTTAATTCCAGGTACTTTACTTACTTTTTAAATTTCTTTGTTGATTAAGGTGTTACATATGTGTCCTTATTCCCCCATTACCTTCCCCATCCCCTGCACTCATGCCCTTACCCCCCTGTTGTCTATGTCCATTGGTTAAGCTTATATGCATGCATACAAGTCCTTTGGTTCTTCTCTCCCCCTTACACCCACCATCCCCTTCTTCTCTCTGAGGTTTGATGATCTGATCGATGAATCCAGCAGTAACCTCACTCCTGCTAGCTAAGCCTTTAGGGGGGGAAGGGCGGGGGCGGGGGAGAATGGAAGAAGAATTTAGAAACAGAAACTTTTTTTATATGAATCTCTAAGGTTGTGGTCTTTCAAAGGCTCATGCATGCCACAAACAGGTAAATACAGGTAAATGTCCATCCACATCTGCATTTATAAATGCACTCTTCTACCCAGACATAACCATGTTAATAACACAATTATGAAAGAAGGAAGAGATCATAGTGGTACGGCAATGAAGTGCAGAGATTCTCAGAACTTAAACTGGAAAGGACTTTTTACAAGTTACCATATCTGACCCCACCCCTTCATCTTACTGGTGAGGAGACAACCACAGAGAAGTAGGAAGTCACTTGCCCAAGGTCACACACACACCACCTCCTAGGAACTGACTCTGGGCTGGAACCCCCCATCCTTCCTCCCTGTCTGGTGTCCCTCCCACAGATTCACATCGCCTTCCTGAGGAGAAAGGACAGAAACCAGGGCCTTTAATGTCTCATGTCAGTGTGAGGGTGAGTCATAAAGCATCCAGAAGCGCCTCTCTCTACGGTGTGCAGAATTTCAAGTTGTCTGCTGTGGATAATGTGTCCATTTAGCCAGAGTCTCTAGTATTAATTACCTCTGCGAGATACAATATGGCATCATGCAGCTTTGGAATCTGTACCCTTCATTAACTGTTTCCCCATTAACCTTGACTGGAACCACTTCCACTCCAACCGGTAAGATGTGTTCTATTTGTACGCACTTCCATTTTCTCTTCGAAACCATTCTCATATCCTTATTTCATTGCAAATGGCCCTACTTGCAATAAAGTGCCATTGAACGTATTTACTATTTGCTGCTTAATTTTGTCCTCCTGGAAGGAGACTGATGTCAGCGCCAACGGTAGTTAATATACCTTTGAGCACACACTGTGACCTTTCTCCTGCTCATGCCTGACTTCATTCTCAGATCTCATTAAACTGCAGAAATTATCTTTGGAAAGAGCAAAACTAGAAATGTGCGGGGTTTTGTGCTCAGCTAGAGAGAAGAATGTGATTTAAATAGCCCACATCGGCACGCATGTGGAACATAAAAGAGAGGGTGAAATTTTCAGCTAAAATGGCCTGATCTCTCTAACACACTGGGCGGTATTGCACGCACTGACTTGGATATGGAGAAGATTTGAATGATTTTGCGTACCTGACTGTCCTCCCTTACGTGCTAGAATATGGGGTTACCGGTGGTATGAGATAGGAATGAGCATTTGGAATTTATCAACCCCCCTGAGAGAGCCTTGAGGGAGTGGGGCAGGAAAAAGAAAGTTTTTTGGTGAGTAGAGGGAAAAGGTTAATGTTTGGAAAAGATCAAGGAATGGAGTCAGCTCTCAAGGAAATCAGATCTGGGTAAGACATTGCAGAGGCCTTGAGTCATATATGGTTCTCCAAACACAAGCAGTAAAGAAGAGTGACCCTAAAGGGAAATACTAAAAGCCAAAGAATGAGATGAGTTGGAAGTTTATCTAGAGGCAACCTCATCCCTGGACATTGCTCTTGTGTTAAGAGGAGAGGGTAGGACCAGAGATTTGGTCCAGAGTAACTAAAACACCCAAACTCTTCCAAACTATACCAACCTCCCAGTTTTAGTCTCTGATTCACTAGATTCTCTCCACCACACACCCTGACACCATTCCCGTGACTTCAACGTAGGTGATTCTTCCAAGTACCTGGCCTCTGACTCTGATGGATCATTTTTCTTTGATCCACCTCAGCTGGCCACTCCCGTCCTTACACCCTAGTCCAGTGGTTCTCAATGCTGGCCACACATCTGAGTTATTTGAGACAATTTATTTAAAAAATTACAATTTCCAGGGCTGATAGATAGCCAGTATGGAGAACCAATTGTTGTTAGACAGGGGACCCATAAGTGGGTCTGCTTAGGACTGGCTAGTCATGTGTAGGTTCCTGATTCCATGAAGGAGTAGTTTCACGACACGAGTTCAGGTGATTATGAAGGTATGTTTATTAAAGCTGGGAGCAGTGAAACAAGGAAGGGCTTAGGATAGAAGAAGCAATAGGAGGGGCTGAGCTGGGCTATTTTAGGTCACTAGGAAGTCAGATCATGACTGTAGGGAAGCCATTTAGTATGACAGCATTCATATAAGGGCAATACCCTAAAGGTAAAAAAAAAAAAAATAGAAAGAGTTAGGTCTTTGGACACCTTGTGGAACAGAGCTCCACACTAGCCCTGGGCCTCCTGCTTTCAAGCTAGTATATGAGATAAAAATAGTTTGTTTTATTTAAAACATTTTTGTTCCAGATCAATATTTTATGTAGGTGAACATGTATCTTAACCAGCACAATAACCAAGGTCAGAACACAAGAGCACCACCTCATCCTTACTGGTCCTCCAGCCAAAAATCTTGGTCCTAAAAATCAGTCATCCCAATGGATGGATATAGTCCCAGGGAAACTCCTGGGAACTGCTTGAGGATGAAAACAGCAGATCGTGGCAGGGAACTACCATCCTCTAGCATTCGAAATCCAACCCTTCTCATCTTAAAGGGAGAAGTCACTGCAATACAGCAGATGCATCACATGTGCAACCCCAGCTCTTCTCCATTCTATCACGCCCCACGGGGGCTTGCCACTTCCAGAGCCAGTAGTCAAGGACACAGCGCCCCGCCCTTGGTAGGGGTAGGGGCTTGGAATCTGCTAAGCTCTGGTGGAGAGAAGCGGCAGCTGAAACAAGCCAGGACCTCTGTTTCCAACTAATAAACCCCTATTTCCAGCTATAGGAAGATTGTACCACTCCACATCCCTAGCATACCCACCACCAGTCCCAGCCGAGGCCCCATTCCTCCCACACACCCTATCAGATATTGCCTACAGAAGAGACTCGTTCAGAGAGGAGGTGACCAGGAATATGCAATACATTTTAGTGGAATTTTATCACATTGCAAAATAATTATACTATATCTTGTAAAAATAATACTTAAAAACATCTTTGTAGCATTCTTTGATAACTACCTATATACCACATGGTTTTCCCCAAGACCAGTCATTTGTACATTTGAGATATCAAATATCAATGCCCCAGAAGGGGTGTAGGTGTGTACCTAAGCACTCAGTCATCTCTGTTAAAGAGGTGAAAGGAAGCACCCAAGCTGAACAGACTGATGACCAATGAGCCACCCTTCACTGCCTTGACTCACACTCCTCCCTGCATCCGGCTCACACCAACCCTGGAAGATTGCAGGGTGTTAGAGCCGCAAAGAAACTTGGAAGTTATCTGACTTGGTGGTGTTGGTTTTTTTACTGCAAAGGTACCCTTTAGGAAAATGAAATATTACGTGAAATTCTAACAATAAATGCACAAATTCACTAAAATATATTTATTTCATAAGTCCAAATGCCATACATAGCATATAAAATATGTCACTGATAACCCTGAGACTGATTTGGTGAATGTAAAAACTTGGAACAATCACTATCATATTATTCTCAGCATTGATTTATTGTTTTATTTCGGAGCAGTTGATTCTTTAGAAAAGACTGACTCATTTAGCTAAGTAGTTGCAAGTGTTAATTGTTTTTGTGTTGTTTTATTTTAAAACAACTTGCCTTATAGCTTGGATTTCTACTCAACTAAACTCATCCAGAAGCTTGCAAGAAAAGTAATAGAAAACATCGGCTTCAAAGTTGAGTTGTTAGTAGCACCTAATGGATTCTTGCATTTCTAATTGTAAAGTCAGAAAGGACGCATTCCGTTGAGCTCTAATGTGATGTTTTCAACATGTGAGAGAGTGAGCTGCCGGGTATACATACAAGTCATATGCCATGAGGAGAACAAATGTGAATATTGACACTTAACTGAGCAGGTGCAAATGTACTGTGGTCACAAATATACTTGTGCAAGTTTACATCTATGGAGACATGCAGGAGTCATGTCGGAATTTAAGAACGACAAACAGACATACCAGAGCAGTATATCACTATGCCTCATCAAAAATGGGTGCACCTAGGTGGCAGAATTTTATTCTGATATTCGTTTCAAATAAATTAACCTAGCAGCACATTTTCATATGATGATGTTCTTAGATATGTTCAAATGTGAAATAAAATACATCTGAATGTGTTATTTTGACTGCAGTGTTTTAAAATGGTTAAAATGTATTCCACAAGGGAAATTGAAATGAAAATTTTGTGGAAGTACTAAAATCCATCCATGGAGTCCTCTAGGGTCCTATAGAACTGCGTCAGCAAACCATTTATGAGGTCCACATAAGGATCCTAAGTCCAAAAGGTAAATTTATTTACCTGAGGCCACACAGAAAGCTTGTGATGGAATCAACACTAAGGCTCTGACTCCCATTCTCATGCTCTTTCCACCAAACTGATTTGCTTGATATAGAGATATGACCCTCACACTTCTCATCCAAGGGCACTTTCTAGAGATGGACCTAAAACCTTAGGATTCCAATGGAGGGAACCCATTTAGATGGTCATGTGCCTACAAATGCCTAACTATGACTATGAATGCAAAGGTTTTCACATTCTCCAAAACTGGAGAACTTATAAACCCAAAATGTTTATCTTTCAATGGAGCATTCTCTTTGTGTATAAGCTACTGGAGGTGAGATATCATAGATCAAGATAGATGTTTTTTAATTCTATAGTTTCCTATGTTAGAACTTGACTTTCAAACCAGTTGGTGACGTTTATGGTAATTTCCGTAGGGCCTTATATTAGTGTGCGAGGGCTGCCATAGCCATGTACCACAGACTGGGTGGCTGTGCAACATAAATTTATTTTCTTTCCATTCTTGTAGCTAAAAGTCTGAAATCAAGGTGCTGGCAGAGTTGGTTTCATACTGAGGCCCCTCTCGTTGGCTGGCAGATGGCTGGCAGATGGCCTTTGTGTCCTCAAATAGTCTTCCTCGTGTATCTGTCTGTGTCCTAATCCCCTCTTCTTATAAGGACACCAGTCATATTGGATTAGGGCCCACCACACGACTTCATTCTACCTTAATTACCATTTTAAAGACCCTATCACCAAATGTAGTCATATCCTGAGGTATTAGGAGTTAGGGCTTGCACATACAAAATTGAGGAGGACACACAGTTTCTATCAGAATAAGAAGAATGGTCACTTTGGGTTGTCAAATTCCCTTAAAGGGGTAGCAGTGTGAGGATCAAGATGGCAACATCTATCAGAGATCTGATCTTTCAATATTTCTCCTCCACCCACTCCAGATATGAACTTAGAAACGCCAAATGAAAGGCTGAAACTTTTCAAACATCCCCTCCTTCTTTAGTTCTATGTAGATTAGTGATGTGGGGATACCAAAAAAACATTTGTATTTGAAAAGATCAGAATAGAATTTGGGTACTTTTGCTATTGAGCAATCGAGGCTTAATATTTTATAATGCCTTAAATTAAGAAGGGTGGATTCTGAAGGCCTTTAAACACCCAGAATACTAGCAGAATGTGTTTGATAAACACATAAACTTTAAAATCTATGAAAATTTAAGCTTTTGAATAATTGTTGATGAACAAAATCTAATTTTGTTATTGAACAAAGAGTTTTTATAAGTGATTAAAAAAGACAAAGGAGTCCATTATAAAAACGGGCAGATGGCAATAACAGGTGTATGTATAAAAGGAAATATGAATGGTTAATTTATTTATAAATGATGTTCAATATAAGTCATTATGAATGCAAATGAGATTAAAATGAGATAGCATTTTCTAGACACCATTGAAAGAGAGATGAAAATATTTGATAATGTGCAGTGCTAGAAAAGGTATGAGAAACCACACACTGTTTATAGATATATAATTCAGCAGGGAAATTTTGCAACATTTTAAATCTAGACATAGCAGGAAAGCTTCTAACATTTTCTGCACTAGATAAAAAAAAGATTTGTGCCTGACCTTCCAAGGTGAGCCTGGCCATGACTCCAGGATCATCTATCATTCATTATCCCTCAAATTTAGGGCTGGGTGGTTGACTATAAAAGAGAATATCTGGGGTTAAAATATACTTATTTAAAACATATTTCCTCTAAGTTTTTAGATGCTCTCAATAAAATGAATCTTAGCTCTTCTATAGTCATCAATACCAAGTTTGGAGTTGTGTTTTTTTTTACTTTCAAATTCCTATGGAATGAACCCTCACCTATGCCCACTGCTCCATCCCCACTGACTCACAATGGTCCATTTTACACGAAGTGATTGTCTCCACCAGTATAACTGCCACTAAGTCCCCTTTCTACCTCAGGCTCTGTCTCTCTGATTCACCACTTATGTTAGGTTATTTCTTGCTTTGGAACCTTTAGTGGCTACCTATTCATTACCTATTTCATCTCTTTCGAACTTCTCAAGAGACTCAGTGATATGGGAGCTCCAAAAATTACTTCCTATTATTTCTTTCAATACATCTTTCAACCTAAATAGCTACATCCCCCCTTTTCCCTAAACCCATACTCATCTCCACCTCTCTGCCTTTGATCCTATTGTTTCCCCACCTGAATTCTCTCTCTCCTGCCTTCCCAAATGCTACTTCTCTTCCAAAATCTAAAAATAAATGATTTTATTTTTACTGAGTAGTATTGTATTTAATGTTTATGTGGTCCATAATTTTCCATAGCAATTATCACAAACACTTCTATTCCATCGAATATTCGCCAGTTTGGATTCTCACTTGGACACCCGAGATATACCAAACATTCTGGTAGACACTTGTGATGCATAGATGAGCTCAACATGTCCACTTGGCACCATCTTTCTCTGGTTTCTGTTGGGAAGGTACTCATAGATTTTCTTCAGTAATCAGCATGGCTCTAATATTTAATGAATTAAACAAATCTCAGGGGATACTCACATGAGGTGTAAGGCTCAGGCAAGGCAGGACCAATCATGGGTTAGGATTGAGGGGAGGGAAGGTGGGAAGGGTGGTTGGCAGAATCAGTAGCCACCAGTGCTCTAGGATGTGTGTCCTCACCTTGAGAAAAGGCCAGCCAAGAGTGGGATACAAAATTTCAGATTGTTGTAGTGTCTTCCTTAGGAGATCTCAAAGCTTTAGGCAGACACTATTGATTGTGAAACTAGTCAATTCCTAGGCTCTTGTCCTGAATTAGGCACTAAAATTCTTTCCTACATGCTGTGGGCTCTGATACAGGACTTACATGATGCAGTGAGGGACAAGATTGTGTCATTTGGGTGACTGAGTATGATTTACATTCCTACACACATCTGCTCCTTACTGTGCCAAAATTTGCAAACTCCAACCCTGTTTTCCTAAAAGCCAGGCTCTTCGTGCCCCAAATATGACAGTTTATAAAGCAATCACCATTTTTTTTTAAAAAAATAGTCTGCTTTGTATTTAAGTTCAAGTTATATGACTTCAAAATTATCAGTTCCAGCTTCCTTTCTTTTAGTTGGTCCTGATAATTTTATCCTGCCTTCACTGTTAAAAATCACACTTTCAGGGTCACCAAAAGGCTCAGTAATATACTTCAACCACATAATTTTCAGAAATGGCTGCCAAGCAGCTCAACTTTTCAATACAAACAATCTAAAATTTACATTTCAGGAAAGCAATAAACTACTAGAGAAAATGGTCTCACTTCACCAAAGTTTTCTGTTGCTTTCTGAAGCTCTGCATTCAAGATGATATGTGAATCTGGGATGTTTTCTCGTCTTTGAATGGCGATCTGTTCCTTGGTAGCAAAGAACCATGAAAATGCTTCTTTAAGGATCAATCAGAACATCTTTCCCATGATAACACACTGACTTTGATATTAGAAATATTCAAACCTTAGTAACAACAAGAGTTTTTCCAAATTTATATTTCCCTTTTCCAGTCCTGTTCCTAGTAGCAAAACAAAACAAAACAAAAATATAAAAACCACTGGAGTATTTGTGGAGCATTTGACTACATTTGTTTTGTTCCTGAAAGCATTTCCCTGGTGACTTATGCGTTCCCATTGTCATTGTCCTGTCTCTTGACTACAGCCTGGCTTTGGAGAGCCCATACTCTTTGGATTAATAACAAAACAAACAAACAAAAAGGAGCTAGAAAAAATTGCAGAGCATCTGTTTATGTGGCCTAAGCTCTCTGCAGCTGTTGTTTGATTGGTGTTGGGTGGAGTCAGGGATATGGGACTCAATCAATCCTTATCCAATTACAGTGAAACTCTTTGGATAAGGACGAGCTTCCCAAAGAACCAAGTTAAACAGCAGGTTGGAGACAGGCTGGGGCAGGAATGGAGCATTGCCATATTACAGAGCAGACTTATGCCCTCGGACGGAAAGAGAGCTGAGAGAACATAAATTCAGAAATCCATGAACCCTGAGAATAAATCTCACAATCACCTCTCTCTTCACTGCCTTTGAATCCATAGTAACTGCAACCTGCAAGACTTAAAGCTATGCTGAGTCCAGTACCCCTGAGATTTGGGGCTCATAGTTTACTCTTGGAGGAATCAAAGACCTTTAGAAGGCTAAGGTAAAATAGATGATTGCTTCCCTATTGCTCTGTGGGGCAGCTGAGCACCCTGCTCTGAACTTTATTAGAGCATTCATCACACCATTGTAATTAATGTTTACTTCTCTATCTTTCCCCCACTGGACTGTGAACTCCCCAAGGGCAGAAATCATTTCTCATTCATCTCTCTATCCACAGTGCTTAGCTCTATTCCTGGCACAAAGAAGACTCTCCACAAGCATTGCTGGTGGGTGGATGGATGGGTGAATGAAGCAATGGTCCTGGAGTTATAAAAATAAAAACCTGAAGCAAACACACAAGATCAAGAGCAAAAATAAATAAATAAACAACAACAATAACAACAACAACAATAAAATCCCTGTCTCCCAATCTTTGCTTGTAGAGGGAAATTCTTGCACTTATCTTTATATAAGACTAAAATCTGTTTTGAAGAACATTTTCAGGTGTGTGTTGTTGTTTTTTTTCAATACTATTAAAATAATCTCACTCCAAATCTTTGTGCTTTATCTTTAGAGAAAAAATAGCTTGACTACTTTTTAACATATTCCAAGTATTTCCAAACATGACTTTTGGTGATCAGTTGTTGCTGAAAAGACAGAAATCATTTCCCCTTCAGTGTCAGGATGGCCAACAGTACCCAGAAAACACAACCTTATAAAAGGAGGCGGGGCCAGCAAAGAAATGGGGTAAAGAAGAGGCAATCTTGGAGCTTTAATTGGTGAGTCTAAATGCCAGTTCCCATTGTATCATCCCTGACCCCATGACTCAAGAGAGATCTCCCCTGGAAGGAGAGTTTCTCAGGCTCTATGAACTTTAATCCCCAGTAATTTATATCATCCCCTCTTTACCCCCAAAAAACAAAACTATAGGAATTTCAAGCACCTTCTAAAATTATATGGAAATCCTGCTTTATACCAAGGATAATGATTTAACCTAAAGTAGAGCCAGGCCAAAACTGGTTTGGCTCAGTGGATAGAGAGTTGGCCTGACTAAAAGGTCCCAGGTTCGATTACGGTCAAGGGCATATACTTTGGTTGCAAGCACATCCCCGGTAGGGGGTGTGCAGGAGGCAGCTGGTCGATATTTCTCTCTCATTAATGTTTCTAGCTCTTTATCCCTCTTCCATTCTCTCTGTAAAAAAAATCAATAAAATATATTTTTAAAAATAAAGTAGAGCCAGAAGTTATTGCTGATTACAACTGCTAGTTTAATCACTTGTGGATATTTTCCTTCCCCCACCCCAATCTGTTTTCCTTTCTTAAGTCTCCACCTCTTCCCTTCCCTTTAGTCCATCTACTTCATTCCTTCCCCAATGACCTGTACTTTGGCTCCATCATTAAAACCTACAGTCCCCATAGACCTTATTTAACCCGACTAATCACCCTCAGAACTAAAATGCAATCTGACCTCTGGTCTAGACACAGGAATATGTATTGCTATTTATTTCCATGGTCACTTTTCTAAAGGGGTGCTCATGTTTCACTGTAGTCAGATATATTCCATGAATCCCAAGAAACCCAGGAGACATCAGCCCAGATGGGCCAATCAAAATATCAACCACAACTCCCCACACCCAACCAAACCCTACCTCTACCACCTCCCCACCCTTGCACAGGGACCTGCAGGTACCATCATTTAGAGAGAAAATGTGGTTCCTATTTATCTGTTGTCTTCTGTCTTGGAAAGTTGTTTTGTTTTTTTCATCCTCTATTTGCCAAACTTCAAACTAAGTCTGCACTTTTGCAAAGAAAACAAAATGCATGTCCTGTCCATGTGAAGAGAAGGAAAGAATGGCTTTATTACCCTGCGTGTTTGCTCACACTTCATCTGCACTGACTCATGACTAGTGGGAAGGGAACAATAGAGATACGAAGTCAAATTGTGCTTTTTTTGGAAACACATCTGAGCAAATTCCAAGCTGGGAGCACGTCTCCCATCTCCTCCACCAGGAAAATGGAAAAGGAACTCCCAGGGGCCTCATTTAAATTTCATGGATATCTTAGAAATTGTGGATCTTCTGGTAAGTAAAATGTAGGAAATGGAATCTGAAGAGAGATCCAGGATTAATAAAAGATTGTCCTTTTTATGATTTCTAAGTGTTACCTAAATTTCAGATGAATAAGGTTTTCATCACAGCATCAAAGGTGTCAGCTTCTCCCACAGCTCCTGTGCTGGGCCATTCTGTGTTTCTTGTTTGATGTCTGATTTATAATGAAATGATAAATTACACAGACAGATAGAAGGGAAATTTTGAGGAAGGATGAAGAGGGGGGATCTTGACCTTTTCAACAACAAACCAACTGACCATGTTAGCCAGGAAAGCTTTCCCAAACACTTCACGTGGTCAGACTCCCACTGTACCAAAGCCAGATCAACGCATTCAGGATTTATTGTAATTGTTCTCTAGGTGTTTGGCATCTGGGTGCCTGAGCTCCCAACTACATGGAAGGCTCACTCCGGACAGAGACCAGGTGTGCATGTCCAGTGGAGAGCTTGTGGAACCCAGCACAGATCAGTGCATTTCTGTTGACTGATGGCAAAGTATGCCTCTTTTAACTTCACTTAGCAAAACAAGATTTGTCAGAAATGATCAGAGCAAAATAGCTAATACTCACAATTAAATTCCAGTGCCCATCCCTTTTATAAAAGGCTAATATGCAAATTGACCAAATGGCGGAACAACCGATAGCTATGAAACACGCTGACCACCAGGGAGCAGACACTCAGTGAAGAAACTGCCCTCTAGTGGTCAGTACGCTTCCACAGTGGGAGCGCCACTCAGCCAGAAGTTTGGCTCAAGGCTGGCAAGCACAGCAGCAGTGGCGGGAGCCTCTCCTGCCTCCACAGCAGCGCTAAGGAGGGCCTGAGCCATCAGTTGGACATTTTCCAAGGGCTTCTGGACTGCGAGAGGGCACAGGCCCAGCTGAGGGACACCGCCCCCCCTCCTCCCCAGTGTATGATTTTTATGCACCAGGCCTCTAGTATTAAATAAAAAGTTTAGTGAGAAAGTGCATATTGGAATATCACAAGGGAATTTGGCCACAAGAAAACTACCTCTTCAAATAGATCACATAGTCCCTGTGGGCTCTTATATTTTGTGTGTACTTTAAAAAGTTGAGAATTTGATATTGTTCAGAGTTGTCACATTATTTCAATTATGTTTCGCTGGATTATAACTTGATCCCTGACTTTAGAGTCATACAGGGAGAAAATGCATCTGGGATGGTTTTGGAAAAGGACCAAGAGTGCTGGAATTATATGCAAACAAATCCAAAAATAACCAAAGGAGCTTCAAGGCACTTGCTTTTCCTTCCAATTCAGCTTCAGTGTTAGGGGAAGTTAAAGACATAGTGGGAGTTTTAGATCCCAAAGACCATAGGTGGCAGCAAATTGTGGGCATAAAAGGAAGTCAGAGAGGAGGGTAAAGCTGTCCACTTATAGGCCACCATTACCTCCCAGCATCACACATAGCAGAGGCTAAGTGGATCCCATAGCAACTAGAGTGATAGACCTTAGAAAGAGCCAGGTATGCAGCAGACTAAATTTTATAATACTGTACAAGGATCTTTGGGAAGATTGAAAAGAAATCAGGTTGAGATCAGAAAATTAGTGATTTCTAGTGGTTACATCAGCCAAGCCAAACTGCATTCATTTGCTAGTGCTGCTGTGATAAAGCACAACCTGAGTGGCTTAACCAATAGGCATACATTGTCTCACAGTTCTGAAGGCCAAGGATCATGATCAAGTCTAAGGCCAAGGTACCAGCAGAGTTGGTTCCTTTTGAGGGTTGAGAGAACCTGTTCCAAGTCTTTCTCTTAGCTCCTGGTGTTATGCTGGCAATCTCTGGTGTTCCTTGACTTGTAGAAGCATCTTCCTGGTCTCAAATTTCATCTTCACATGGTGTTCTTCCTATATATGTGTCTCTCCCTGTGTCCAAAATTCCCCCTTTTATAAGGATGTGAATAATATTGGATTAGGGTTTATCCTGCTGAACTTATAATATTTTAGTTTGACTATGTCAATAAAGACCCAATATATACAAGGTCTCATTGTGAGGTACTGGGTTTAAAACTACAACATACCGCTAACCAGTATGGCTCAGTGCTCAGTTGGTTGGGCATCATTCTGTGCACCAAAAGTTTGCTGGTTTGATTTGGATCAGGGCACATGCCTGGGTTGCAGGCTCAATCCCCAGTAGGGGGCGTGCAGGAGGCAAGCCTATCAATGTTATGCTCTCACGTTAATGTTTCTGTCTTCTTCCTAACTCTGCTGGTACCTTGGCCTTAGACTTGATCATGATCTTTGGCCTTCAGAACTGTGAGACAATGCATGCCTGTTGCTTAAATACCCACCTACAATATATCTTTTGGGTGGGGAAGGGGAAGCAAATTCAACACATAAACAATAGGAATTGTAAAGTAAGGATCAGTGGTCAGAAAGATATTGGTCTGGAGTCCAGGGACTCTGGTAGAAAAATCAGAAGGAATAGCAATTGAAACCATGGTTTGGAACTATGCAAGTGTTCTTCCTATCTTCAGTCTATACCTGCTTCCTGTGCCTTCAGCCATGCTGCCAGGTTTCTACTGATATTGGATCACGGCCCTTCCTACCCTCAGAACACCCTGCTGATCTGCTGTCCCTGTTAAAGTACAGCATGTAAGACTATTTGATGGGCCAATGGTGCTCATTTTGCATATTAGAGAGCGCAGGCCCAGAGAGAACAAAAGACTTGGCCAATCTCTCATTTCCCAGCCCAACTATCGCTCAGATCTCAAATCCTTTCCCTAGACTGCCTTGCTCCTTGAGTCCTAATTTAAAGAAAACTCTAACCCATATTGGTTAGACTCATTCAGCAAAATTTGAAATCACAGGGCATACGAAAGTCTCCCCTCTTAGTGCAGAAGTATTTCTTAGGACAGGACTAGGCAGCACAGAGCAAATAAAGCTGCAGTAGCCAGAAGCTATCTTGATGGCCTCAGGAAGAAAACTATCTCTTGTTAGTTCCATTTTCCTCTGGGCCAACTGCCTCCCTCCAAGGGGACTCCCCAGGCTGCACACTGTGGTGTACAAGAGAGGCAGGAAGGAGGAATGATGTGATGGAGTTAGCTACGGCCCCACAATCCATGTGCCACATCAAAGGTAGGCCTTTTTGGGCCCTAAGTGCAAATCTTCACCAAGAGTCACTGCGCTCAGGATGGGGCCAAATGGCGCACACACTGCACCAGGAACCCAGCCCAGGGCTGGTCCCATACACATTTCTGCTGTATCCTCCCCAGAGCACTTATCTCTGTGTTTCACACATAGAGTTGAGAGGGTCTTGATTAAATGCTGGTTGGTTTTCTTTTCTTGGCTTCCTGACCTCCTCTCTCACTTCCTTCCTCTGCCTTTGCCTCAGACCTGCATATTTCTTTTCTTTCTTTTTTTAAATATATTTTATTGATTTTTTACAGAGAGGAAGGGAGAAGGTTAGAGAGTTAGAAACATTGATGAGAGAGAAATATCGATCGGCTGCCTCCTGCACACCCCCACCGGGAATATGCCCGCAACCAAGGTACATGCCCTTGACCGGAATCAAACCTGGGACCCTTCAGTCCTCAGGCCAACGCTCTATCCACTGAGCCAAACTGGCCTCAGCCTGCCATATTTCTTGGTCCAAAAAATCAGGACAATGTCTGGTAAGCACTATTTATAAGTTATTTGGTCTCCACCAAAAGCCACCTCCAGTTAGAGATTTCAACCACATTTAATAATCCAATTAATGGCTTAACCTCACTGAACAGAGGATAGAAAAATCAATCAGAACCTGAGTAGAAAGTTAGGTTTTAAGGTTGGGATGCCATTTGCTGGCATGTACAAGTCAGTCTCCTGAACCCAAAATGCAGCCTTAAAATGTGGACAATTCACCGAGAAAACTAGCACAAAATGAACTCTAGGGCAGCTGCCAGAGCCTACCCTGCATTAGGGTTAAATCCAGCTGAGGGTCAATAAAGGCATTTGTTTTCGCTTCACCTGCACCACAAAGGCAATAGAAGGCAGAGACGAATCAGTTCTGCTGGCCGCGCTCCGATACATTCCCCATTCCGCAGCTGATAATTAGACTAGCTAAATCTTTTAATCTCGAAATTGGAAAACATGACTTCACGTGGCTCTGTAAATGTTAATGACCAATAAAACCAGCTGTAGCACCACATTTGGTTCAGTTTATTAATGTGCTATTTCAGATGAGCTGAAGTAAAAAGAGATCCCATTATCCAACTTGAGAAGGTCTCTTTTGTGTGCACCCATTTGTACAACTTCACTCTACCAGAAACCCATAGTCTCCATTTGTCCTTTTCCTTTTAGCGCTTAGTTTTGTTGTTGTTATTGTTTGTCTTTTGTTTGGCTTGGTTGGTTGGTTTTGATGTAGCATCACTTTGGCTTAGAAGCTATTAAGTAAAGATGAGCAGTCCCAAGGAACCAAAATACCTACAACTTATCTCAATCCCCACAGTCATTGCTTCCCAGAAGTACAGCAGCTGCCTTTGCTTATTGCTCAAAGGTTTACATTTTACAGTCATGAAGATTGATCCTGCACAAGTGTGCTTGACCCACAGGAAAAATTAATAACTGGTCCATTCACAGATATCCAGAGAGAGCCCATTTAAAAACCCAATCAACGGTTGCCTAAGCATATGCTTATGAAGCACTGACTGTCAGGCATGGGATAGAAGGCAATTTAATTAAGTAAGAATCATTCATTTCTTCTTTAATTCTGCAAATAGCTAAAGACCTACTGTGTGCCAAACACTGTTCCAGATGCTGGAAGTGCAGAGCAGAACAAGCCACACCATGCTGTGCCTCCATGAACTTATTTTGTGTTAGCAAGACAGACCATCGATAAACACATAAGTGCTTAATAGAACATTAGGTAGAAGTGGGTGCCATGAAAAAGATAATAAAGCCAGGTAGGTACAGAGAGAGTGGTGGGACTGCTGAATAAAATTATAGGGTCAGCCATATTCTTACAGAGGGAAAAAGGTGCAAGAGGCAAGGGACTAATCCATATGGCCCTATTGTTCTATGACAATAGGGCCATATGGATTAGTCCCTTGCAGGCTGCTGAAGAGTTTGAGAGAGCAGAGTTTTATGATCTGACTTATATTGTAAAAGGATCACCTGACTGCTGGGTGGAGAAAGGACTACAGAGATTCGGGAGAGGGAACAGGAATAGAGTAAGACCAATTGGGAAGCTGCTGCAATAATCTCTAGGCAAGAGACCTGATGTTGGCTTTGCTGAAGTTGGAAGTGACAGAGGGTCATTACTGGCTACATCTAGGAAACCTCCCATGGTCATAGCACCACTGGGATTTGCTGATGGATTTGAAATGGGGATAAAAATAAGAGATAAGGATGACCCACGGTTTAGCAATAATATAGGGTGTTTTAGTTTACGAGACACTTTCATATATTTTATCTCATTTAAGATTCACAGAGACCTTGCCTCTCAAGTGTGATGAGCAGATAAGAATCATCATCATTAATGTACTATTTTAGAAGAGCTCAAGTAAAAAAAGATTCCATTATCCAACTTGAGAAGGCCTCTCCTGTATGCACTCATTTATACAATGTCTTTACTCTACCAGAATCCCAAGATCAGAGTCTGCTGGAAATACAGACTCTCAGGCCCACTCCTGACCCCATGTACTCCATATGTATGTTCAGGTTTGGGAAATCTGAGTGGCAGAAATGATGATGATAATGATCAAGGTGATGATGATGATGATGATCATGATGATGATGATGATTTTGACAAAGCTGCCTCCTATAAGTTAAATGATGTGCTTAAGGTCACACAGTCAGGATTCTGGCATTCTGGTGGCAAACCCTGTGCTCTTGCCACCAGCTCATGTTTTAGAGATATAATCCTTTCCCTCAGGGGGTTTACAGCCTATCAGGGAACCAGAACCCACACCATGTAACAATTATTGTCTGAAGAATCATAGTTTCATTGAAGTTCACAACTTAAGGATCAAAGAACAAGTGTCAGTGAAAAGATTGAATTCATCTTGGTCTTAGAGTAGGATTTAGACAAGGAAAAGAGCAGAGAGCTGTGTGTGTGTGTGTGTGTGTGTGTGTGTGTGTGTGTGTGTGTGTGTGTGTTGGCATGAGGAGGGGGAAGCTGTCACAAAGAAAAAAGCCACATGAACAAAGCCCAGAGCTACTGCTGACACTGATAAATCACTCTCCCCATTACATTCTGCCTACAAGACATATTGATCCTGAACTAATCAAGTAGAAAGAGTCATTGGGGGGGAAATAACGGGATTAAAAAATAAAGCCCCCTCGTGCCTTACTGCCCAAGAGTGAGCTGTGCACAGCTGATGGAGAATTTGCCCAAAGGGCATGGTGGACATGCAGGACAGAGAAGGAGGGACAGGGATGTGAGAAGGGCAGCTCCCACTGGAGAGAACCTGAGCCTACCGCTACTTGCTTTTAACCTGAATCCACTGCGTCCTCCCCAGTGTAACATCTGGGCTCGGTGCGGGCCTGATTTAATAATGTGTTGGGAGCTGGCATTTGCAGCAATCCCTCAGTAGTAGTAAATAGTACCCAGGAAGATGTGTACCAGATCTAATTTGTCCCCTTTTTCTACTTAGAAAGGCACATTAATATTTAATAGAAGAAAAATAATTCATGCAGATTTGAAAGCAAAAATCCATGAAAAGGCACATTAACAAAAGCTGGGGGAGATTATTCTGTTTCAGGAATGCTCAGTTTTCCCTCTAAATGATCTGAAACTTGTGATTTATGTACATGGAGGCAACCTAGGCAAATTTTGCCCACCTGCCTCCTCCTGTAGTTTGGTTCCAGGATTATAAACATCCCTCAACTTCCCACCCAGGCCTGTGTCTCTGCCTCCTCCATCTGGTGCTGGAAATTCACCAGTGAAGGCAGGGCCTGATGCTCAAAGTGTTGGGTGGGAATTTGGGGAGGAGCTGAGTCTTTCTGTGTCATAAACATCTCTTAGAAAAGCTTTGGGTCTGGGTTTAAGGTTCCCATTTCTATTAACTACAGAACAGGTGTAGGAAAACTGGGTGGTTGGATCCCTTAAGAAAGGATCGTGTGTGATGGAACTGACTGGGTGGGAAACAATATGGCCCCATCCAAGGCAGGCCCTGGAAAAGAGCAAGGTGTGTCTCATACCATTCTGGTTCTCCTTTTGGTAGCTTTCTCCCTGGTGATCCTACACTGCCTATCCCTTCCTACTGCACTTCCCACCTGAAACTGATTCTGTGACACCCCAGAGAAAGACGATCTGTGTTTAGGCCTTTTCCCTATCTTCTCTATGCCCATCAAAACTTACCAATTTGACATCCTATCAGTTCAGGAGCCCACTCTTGGCATCCCACAGTGACAGTTGCCAACTAATCCACTCTGCCTATTCACCAACTCATGGGTGCCACATCCAAGAAAGCACCTTTGTGTTTTACCAAGAGCCTTTCAGAGACCAACCTTGCCTTCTAAGACTGGTTCTACAGGTGGGACTTCAGGCACAGTGGCATATTGGCAGAAGTAGCAGTCGGGTCTTTTATGGCCCTTGAGTTCTACCATGACCAGGGGTCTGATCCTGCTTCTTTAAAACATATGCTGCAATGAGTCTCCACTGAAAACCCCTACGCCCTCTCCTCTCATGTCACACTAGCTGCTCTGCCACATCAATATCACATCTTCCTGCATCCTAAAAATCACCTTCAAAAAGTGCCTCCCACTTCTACAGCTCGAGACTGTGCAAACTTGTTTGAATGACAACAGGACAATGGAGTTTTGAAAGCAGACAGGTGGGCCCTACCAGCTCCTTTAAGACAGAGAAAATCTGCTAGGCAGAGGGCAAAAACTCAACCCGCGGGGCACAGTTGGTGTAATGTGTAGTGTTTTCCCAGGCCGGTAGAAGTAATTCCCAAGCCACACCAGCAGGTTTTCATTTAGCCCAATTTTCCCTCATTTCCTCTAAAATCATTACTGCAATGATTTAATGTTCAGGGCTGAGAACAACACATCTTCTCCTTTCTGCCTCTCTTACCACGACCTGCCTCCCTGGGGTTGTAACAGAGACTTCAGCATGGCGGGCCAGAATCGTTTAATAAATGTAAAGCAACATGCTCTTGCAGGGCAAATGTGTGACGACATTTTTTCCCCGTAAATAATGTAATTTTTGTGAGGAAGGGATGTAGGACTTTTTATTTTCTATGAATAGGCCTATTATAAGCTGCACCTGACCAAGGATCACTTTAGAATTGTTCTTTCCTGAGCTTTCGACTTGGCAAATACTTCCTGATGCTAAATCACCATAAGCCACATTTTGTGTCACTGTGAATCTGCTCAAAATACGGTCTATCCACTTCCTTGGATTCTGCTTGGAAAGACCCCTCAGCAAAGATTTGACTCTTGAAGAGCTTTTTTGTTGTTGCTGCTGTTGTAAATCTACCGGGATCTGGAGGAAATGGCTTGGGGAGGTAGGGTGGGATTTAGCAAGAAAGGAAAAAGTCAGAATCCCAGAGAGTTTTTGCCACTAAAGTAAAGCTTATTTAGAATTTGCTTATTTTCTTAAAACCAACAGGAAAGGAAGAATTGCACTCACGCAGTGGGCTGTTCTCCAGCGAGAGGCCCAGTGGAATAATTTGCAGGGAGACTAGGTCAGCTCAGCCTGCCTCAGCCTCCAAGAAAAATACTCAGGAGAAAGCTACAACTTCTCCAGGGGGCAATATCAGCAGGTAACCACGGATGGAAACTGAGTATTAATTATCCCTTCCTGTGTTTTATATTTTCAGATTTTACAGACATTGGAAAGCCAGACATTGATAAAAATGACAGGAAATAATCTTAGTCAATTAAATTGCCACAATGTCAGGCCTAACATCTGTTCTATGAACCTTGCAGAAACGTGTGGCATTAATATTTAATAAAAAAAAATAGCCCTGGTTTGGACTCAAGAGTCATTTCACACTGTTCTCCCAGGACATTTACTTCAGATCTTACAACCTTATAGAATTTAAATACACATGTCTCTCCCCTGAGCCACCGTCCTCCTTAATATTCAGAGGCCAGCTCAGAAGAAGCTTTGCTTTCACTCTTACTGGACCACACGACATCTAGTCCTACTGCATTTCCCGCCAATTTCTGCTCAATGAAGGTAGCAGTTACAGGATGGATTTTGAACCACATTCATCTAAATAGAGGGGCATGTGTGAGGGGACAGTAAGCTCTATATCCCAGAGTTCAGCCCCACCAGCTGTTCCTTGTCCTTGTGGTCCAACTGTCTTCCTCCAGGAAATGCTGGGTTCATTGAGGGTGTCTCTCAAGCTATTGTTTTCTATAATATCGGGCCAATGGGAGGTGGCCCTCAAATGGTTCCAGTGTACTGGTCACTAATGTGATGTTGCTGTTCTTGGAAATCTCCATTGTCATTTCCTCTGAGTCCCTAAAGTACCTCAAGTGGGGGCCCTAAGAAAAATCCATTGGGAAGGCTCATGCCCCTCTCCTTCAACAGTGCTGTCGCCTTTTCCTTCTTTCTTTCTTACCTGGAATTTATTATATTACTGGGCAACCAGAGGGTCTGCCCTAGGCTACCCCATAGCAACCTCAGAGTGAGTGCAAGTATTTTTCCTTTCCTCCAACAGGCCTCCGTGAAAATTCTTTCTCCAGAAACCAGTTCCCCTCCCCCTCCTTTGTAATCCATTCTATCTCCCAGAATCTAAGCTATATGTTTAACTCAAGGTTAGGAAGGTGGAATAGGGATTGGCAGGTCTATCCTCTTGGGGGGAAAAAAAACACAAAGCTTCCTTTACACAAAGTTTGGGTAGAGAGGAGAGGCAAGGTGCATAACTGATTAGAGATCAGTGCCACTGAGAAGATGAAAATGATGTTACCTCAGGTTCAGATCTCATTGGAAGAGTTGGGGTGGGGCCTAAGTTTTATTCTTTTTTCCCTCCTAGGTGCTGACCAATTGAGCCAATTTACACAAGGTTCATGAATGAAAGGGGTATCAAGGCATCAGTTTTATTATTTATTATTATTTTATTATTTATTAATCCTATCCAAATACTCAATCATCCTCAAAGAACGAGCTCTCTGATAAAGCTGGATGGAGAGACACAGTGTGGGCTTGGGGTACAAGGTCGAGGTTCCTTCTCCATCTGCAAATCTTGTCCTTGAGAAATATGTGTAAGGAGAATGGAGTCTAGAGACCCCATCCTAACATACAGCCCAATAACAGGCAGAGATGCCAGGGCAAGGAGACAGTGGAATCTGATGATTACATGGAGATAGGAAGTACATGTGCCCACCATGCCACACTGAACAATTACCTTTAATGACCTCGTGGATGTCAGCTCTTTCAGCAACCCAATTAACTATCCCAATCATGGAATGAAACCAGTGGAGTAGTAACAATTCCATATTCCCTGCTTATATGAAATTTAAAAAGTCTCTTTTTGGTAAGTATGAGGAGGAAAAGAAGAGCTCTACTCTAATATGATTCAATGAAAGCCAGGCACCAGAATTCTTAAGGTTGTATAAGGTTTGGTTAGAAAGAGAAAGGCTATCCAAGTCTCACTATGACACCAGGTTCTGGAATAATACCGAGACAGAAGGAATTAATCTCTTTACACTCTAAGAACATTCTGGAGCCATAATAATTCACCTTCTCTGGAAGGGAAAGAGGAAGGGGACCCTGGGAGAAGCCACACCCTAGAATGGATCCTTCCTCCTACCAGTCCACCACAGCAAGGAAGCATCTGCAAAGACAAGATGGCTGGAATCCTTTCTCTTCATTAACAGAGTGGTAACTGCACTTGTGAGGTCATTGAAAATCTAAATCCAGCCACATCCCAGAAAATGAATAAACTTTTTCCTTTCGCACGAAAATCAAATAATAGATTCTGGGATAAGTGGTAAAATGTGTTCTTCTGAGTTCCTGTAGTGCATTAGATTATAACTGACTTATTATACTACACAGATTCATGAAAACTAGCCAAATGAATGCCAAGTACAGAAGATCATTTGCTTTAGTTCTTTGATTTTTGATAAATAACTTTAAGACTCATCATTGAAAAGTGGAATCTTTCTGCAGAGATAGCATGGAACTGTGTTAAAAACTCTTTAAGTATCACTGACATAACAGTTATTTAAAAGTCCTAAGTCCTCCACAGTTTCAATCTACTCCTTAGTATCCTCTGATGTTGACATTCTATCCATTCTTTTGTCTTAACCCATAAAACAAGGAATATCTTAATTTAATAGGACGTTGCTTTCTCCCTCATATTTCAACACAATGGCAGAAAATCCATCCCAGATTCTCCCAGGAAGCCAAACAGGTACGCAGCTGCCAACAAGGGCTTAGCATCTTAATGTTGGTCTGTCACCATTTTTGTGGTGTGAAAGTTTCCAAAGTTAGCATCAAAATCAGCTTTGTTATCAAACCCTGTTTTCCCTATTACCTTAGAGCATTTAATATCAATAATTCTTTACCTAAGTTTCAGGTGGATTTTTGTTTTGCCTGAAGTCCTAAATCTTTAGTTTCAGGTTTCTCAGCCATAGCTTCTCCCAACCAAAGAGTTAAGGATCCTTAGACACTCATAACAGCTAACATCATTGAGTGCTTCCAGTCTGACTCATGGGTTACATCCTTTACATCAGTCATCTCCTTTAATCCCCACAACTGTCTAATGACAAATATTCTCACTTTGCTGATTAAAAATTTAGGCAAGTAAGGGATAAGATGCCTGCCTAAGATCACACCAAACTAAAATAGAGGCAGGAATAGAACTCAGACCCCCTCCAGGCCTAACCTCTAGTCTAAAGCCATGCTCAGTCTTATATCCATCAACACCTGCAGGTGAGACTTGTTGCTATGCCCCAGGTAATCCTCAGCCCGGACTAAGGAGGCTTTCAAGTCTTAACATATCAGTGTTGATTTGCTCAGGAATTATACCCAGGTGCTCAGCAGAAGCTAGGAGAAACTTGAAAAGGACTCAGAATTCACTTCTTTTTCAAAGAAAGAAAAATCAAAGGAAAAAATGGTTGCAGAGAGCTCTATTTCTTCGCTCCTTGAAGGGAAACCATAAAACTGACTGTCACAAAATGTTTTTCTCAGGTGAAGCCTGGATTGCACAGGAAGGAAGCAGTTTCTCCAGTCATGCCAATTAAATGTGCACTTCCTGGAATTCCTTGCAAGAGGCCAGCAAGAAAGAGCTAAGTTTCTATGGACCCTACCGTCTACCACTAGAGTTAGTGCTGATTACTCACTCTCACATTTGTAGAGCATTTTCAAAATACTCTTTTCAAAACAGTTGCACATGTCATTTCTATAGCCCTCCTGCAAAATAGATGGCAGGAATTTTCAACCCATTTTACAGATGAAAGAATGCCAAGTTGATTTGCTCAAGGTCACTTCTTACAAAGGATTATGACCAGATGTAAGAAGTCTCAGAATGTGTTAAGTTAAAAGAAATTGTCTCCTTGACTTTTCTCATTTCCCCTTTCGTGGTATTAGGGATTAGGGGTAACTTCAGGTAAATGTTAAAAGAATTTGTTTGTATACAGATATTTTCCACTTCTCTTCCCTTTACTAGTATATTCTTATTAGTGTCTCTCTCCTCTGGGGTCTCTGGCCTTAAATCACCCTCAGCTCCCCACGCAAGAATCTGCCCAGGTCTGTTCAACTCTCACAGTACTCCACAATCCAAGTTCTACTGCTGCCTTCCCATCAATCAAAACAATAAGTTCTTCAGAGACAAGGGAGCCAACCTTAGCTTTTAGAGGAAAGGAATCTAGAATAATTAACTCACAATGAGGCATGGATATTTTTTAGACTCTTAACATTTTCAAAAGTTGAGGCATTTTTTAGAAAATGGAACTGGCTAGCCCTCAGGAATCTCTATTTGTTCAACTAATCAAACTTCACTGAGTTAAAATGAAGAAATTCAGGTAATAAGCTGATACTCTTGGATGGGGTGATTACCCTTAAACAGTATGATCTTTCTGGGAGTCTAGAGTAAGAAATGATCACCTGATTTCTTCCTTCCTTTCTTCCATTTCCAGACTCAGGTATGTTAAAAACTGTAAATGACAACTCTCACGAAATAGCACCGTGGCACTGGTGAAGGATAAGACCCACAGAGAATTCTAAGTTCAGAGTTTATGAGCCAGACTGTTCTTTAGCACTCCAGCCCACCCTGGGACAAGACATGCTAATGACAAAACGGGGAAATGTCAAGTTGATTACCACAGTGATAGCTAAATGCCCCTGAAAAAATAGAAAAAAATATATATATATATAGTATACACATTTCTGTACTTCAATAAGAAGAAACTAGATACCTAAAACATTTTCTAAATAATACCTTTAAAGTTAACTAATTCATTTTTTCTAAGCAGGCTTTCTATGTTTTTCAGTTTTATAATTCCATGTAATTTCCAGTTCAACTAGTCTACCAAAACTAAAGCAGCTGGCCAGGAGATCATTTTTAAGGTTAATAATCTGCAGATGGATATATTTTTTTCCCTCCAAGCCTCAGAAACACTTTAGGATGTTAGAGTGTGAAAACAAAATGAAGGAGAGCAGATTGACCCATATACTCAGGAGAAAATTAAGCAAACTAATTAACTAGGGGAGTAGTAATTATAGCTTTCATTTATTGAATGACACCATATGCCATGTGCTGAACATGTATATCTCATTTAATCATCACAATATTGTATAGCAAGCGTTATTATGTTCACATTACAACAAATAAACAGGGACTCAAGCAGGACAAGTAATTTGCCCAAGGTCATATGATTAACTCAAGATGAGAATCCAGGTTTGTCTGGTTATCAAAGTCCAAACTCGACTATTGTACCAACTAGAAGTCTGTAAACTATTGGTTCTCTAGACATTTTCTCAAGGGTCCAAAATAATCATCCATGAGAATTTTGAAAACGTTTTCTCTTTGACTAAGATTGCAGGTTGTGCCAACTCAGAAGAATCTTGTTCTGGCACTCGGGACAAACCCACTACAAGCAGTTGCACTGGATGGAACCTGACTTCCCAGGAACCACTTAGAAATGCTGATTAGCAATAAACACGGTAACAAATGCACAACAAATACTTCTTGTCCCAATTCAAGCAATAATTAGATTAACTATCCACTTACTGCAGATTTAACTCTTTGCAGTAAGTGGATAGTTACTAACAATGCAGCACTAACCCTTTCCTTCAATGAGTAAGACAATTAATAGAGTGAGTGGGAGATAACTCATTAAAATGGGCAGTTGAGTATTGCTTCATGCAGAGTTTGGGCTAGGAGAAAGGTCCAATTATCCTGAACTAGCCTCAAGTTTTTAAAGTAATTTTCTTTTTTTCCCTTATGCAACCAGGCTTTCTCTGCATTAAAAATCGCTAGTATCAAAATAGAGTAACAAATACAATGTAGTATTAAACTTGATACTGTATTTTTCAACTACTAAACATAATGCAGACAATTTTATTTTGACAATGTATCAATCACAAATTGTATTTAGCCTTTCTATATGATTTTAATTTTGTGTGTGTGTGTGTTGGAGTTACATAAAAGCTGTAATTTTTTCTTAATTTCATGTATATACTTACCTAAGACAATTATTAAATAAAATGGTCTAAGGACCTTTTATTCTTTGAGAAGGGTTCTCAGCATTCTCAAGTTGAGAAACACAAGTGTTGGTCACTTTCTTCGTCAGACATGTTCCTAAGGAGATACTAACCAAGGGGAGTATTGTTGTCAGGATAAACTAGGCTTTACTATAATGATGACTAAATCCTGAAATCTCTTATAAAACAACTATTTATTCCTCATTCGTGTCCCTGTTTGAGGCAGATGAGGCAGTTCTTGTTATTTCTGCTCCAACAGTGAGTCAGGCCACTCTGCCATCTCAGAGTCTTCTCAGCTGCTGCCCCTCTCCCCCTCCAGACCAGGAGAGCAAACATGAAGAATTCACACCTTTGCCAGTTTTCAAACAGTCACATGTAAAGTACAGCATAAAGACGACAGTCAATAATGTTATAATAGCTATGTATGGTGTTAGATGGGCACTAGACTTATCAGAGTGATCACTTTGGAAGTTATATGGGTGTCTAATAGCTATGTTGTACACCTGAAATTAATATAATAGTGTATGTTCACTATAATTGAAAAAAAGTTTAATTAAAAAAAAGAATTCACACCTTATAATTGTCTCAGAGAAGAAGTGACACCATCACTTGTGCTTGTATCCCACTGGATAGAAATAATCTTATAGTCTTACATTAGAGCAAGGAACGCTGAGGGGTACAGGGGCACATAGGGAATATTTGGAAATCACGAACTTTCTCTGTCACAATAAGAAATCAGAGAAGGAGAGAAAACAAGGCTGAAATTGTAACATGGATTCTTTATTAAATAGCATTTCACTTATAAAATTTGATTTATGCACCTTTCCAGAACATATCTGATATATTAAAATATACTAATTCATTAAATATTATTTCAGTGCCTATGATGTCCCCGTCACTAAGAATATAGGCATCAATCAAAAAGAAGTTGAAAGAACATCACTATTATCTAGTAACTCACACTAAGTAAAGATTTGTGGAAACAAAATGGTGTTAACTTTAATCTTCAAATGCGTTGCTCCCCTGCATTGTCCCAAGCTCCTGTTCCTTGGAAAGGACTTCTCTGAGGTAAAGAACTAAGAAAAAATTAAGCTAAAATGGATTAGATTCGCATGAAGTAAAGTCTACCCTTATGGCTGATTGATTAGGAATTTATGTAAGCCACGACTAGTGTGGCTCAGTACAATAGTTGAGCATTGACCGATGAACCAGCAGGTCATGGTTTCAATTCCCAGTCAGGGCACATGCCCGGGTTATGGGCTGGATCCCCAGTAGGGTGTGCAGGAGGCAGCCAATCAATGATTCTTTCTCATCATTGGTGTTTCTCTTTCTCTTTCTCTTTCTCTCTCTCTCTCTCGCTCTCTCTCTCTCTCTCTCTCTCTCTCTCTCTCTCTCTCTCTCTTTCTCTCTCTCTCTTTTTCCCTCCTTACCTCCCTCTCCCTTCCATTCTGAAATCACTAAATTTTTAATTTTTAAAAGCTTATGTAAAATGTCATGATTAGTCAAAATTCGCTGGAAATGCAGAAGAAACAAGATGTTCTTAACAAAAGACTGCTCAGGGAGAAGGAGCCATGGGGTCCAGACCTCCAAAACCATCATCATACATCAAGCCAGGTGGGTGGTCTCGGTCCCACAGGCATCAGGTGCCTTGTCTGTGCGATAGAGACAGTGCTGCCCTGCTTTCCCTCCTGACAGTGGGCAGTGGGCTGTAGTGTGGCAGGGAGATATCACCTGGAGACAATTCAGTTACTGGGAGACAGTTTTGAGCTGAGACTAATTATACGTTAGCTGGCTGCTAGCATGCTTTTCCCCTTCCTCAGAGTAAGACAACCTCCCTGTCTTACACGATCAGAATGGAGGCAAAATCAGAACGTAGAAAAGACAACCTCATCCTCCCCATCCTTCCTTTCTGTGTCATTTGAGCGGCCCCTCCTGCCTCCCTCAAGACATACAGTATTGCCCTTTCCTCTCTGAGTTTCCTTTTAGCAAATCCCCAGTCCAGGAAGGAGTTAATAAACCCATGTTCTTATCTAACAGTGTGACAGATACAAAATAAATACGTACTAAGCTCTTACAATGGGCCAGGTAATATGCTGGGTGCTGACTCATATGATGAGTAACATATAACCGGACACTGAAGAAGTTCACGGTGCTCTGAGGGTCAAAAGTAAAAATGCTTCTCCTCTAGGAAAAACCTATAGTAGAAGGGCGCACAGAGGAGGCTGTATAACTTAACCACAGGGACCAAGCTGCCCTTTAGGCATGATGGGTGAGTATGCATAGAGTAAGAAACTGCTCTTGGATAAATTTATATTCACACAGAGCAAATTCTTAGGATAAATGTCTAATTGTGCAATTTCAGGAATCTGAAAATTAAGATAAACTGGTATTTGAAGAGACAGAAATGGTCTGAAAATCCTAAATCAGGTGTTTCCTATAGAAGACCCTGTGAACCACCTTCATCAGAATTACCCGGGGAGCGTGTTATACTGCTAGGCCCAGTCCCACAGTTAACTAAATCCAAATGTCAAAGAGACAGAACGCTCTAAGCCAATGGTTGGCAAACCGCAGCTCTCGAGCCACATGCGGCTCGCGAGCTGCAGTTTGCCACTCTGTTGACTGATGAGTTTGCTGACTGCTGCTCTTAAGCAATTCTTGTGTTAACTAAAATTTGAGAACTAATGCCTAAAATCATACCTGTGAGCCACAACCCACTGTTCAGATAGACCAGATGCAATTAAACCTACCTGTTTGTTGGAATAACAGGATTTTTCGTTTTGCTTTGTTCTGTTTTAATATTGACTCCTAGATTCCATCCCTAGAGATGTTGATGTTATTGATCCAGTATGGGGATTTTTGCGAAAGCTCCCCAGCCAACTAATTCTAGTGTGAAACGACGATTATGTTCTCGGTCTATTAAGACAGTCCCTGGTCAGAATCACTTTCACCTCCTGTAGTAACTTCCTTGTTAGCATGAACCGGGGAATAGTCTTACGGCACGCATTGTCAACATGCATCGTCAACATGACTCATAACTGTGTGACTCCAATGCTGAGGCAATGAAATCAACTAAAATTCACTTGAAGAAAAGCAATTAGTAAATCCACAAGTTGTGGTTTTGGTTAGCTTTATCTTCACAGGATTCTTAATTTCAGCAGGAACTACAGCTGATATTTACTTTTAAAGAATACACAGGATGGCTGCTAAAACATACCCAAAGAACACTTGCATTTCTTTCTGTACCTCCCCCCCCCCCCCAATCAAGCTAAAAACGTACAGTAAAGGAATGAACTTACAAGGAGAAAAGAGAAATGGAGAAGACAACAGTGGAGAAGAGATACCAGCAGATTTGGGGAAATGTTGAGAGCATGGAGAAATCAGCTGAGAAATCAAGAGTAGCAAATGCCCACAGAGGGGATGCTAGAGAAGTGTCATCTAAGTGTATAGACATCTAGATACATGGCACTCTTTACATGCAGGAGAGAGACTGTGTCGAAGAGTAAAGGCAAATGTAGAATCAGTAAGAGAGGAGAGAGAAAAAGAGGAAAAAGTATTACAGAGAACCTAGCAACCGTGAGCCTTGCTAGCACATTGTGGGGAGTAAATTGATAGCTGGCTGCCAGACTGGAGGTAAAACTGCTAAGTTACTCCATTAAGAATTTGGGTTTTATATCCTAGGCCAGTGGCCGGCAAACCCATTAATCAACAGAGCCAAATATCAACAATAAAATGACTGAAATTTCTTTTGAGAGCCAAATTTTTTAAACTTCAACTTCTTCGAACACCACTTCTTCGAAATAGACTCACCCAGGCCATGGTATTTTGTGGAAGAGCCACACTCAAGGGGCCACAAAGATTTGCATGTGGCTCTCGAGCTGCAATTTGCCAACCACTGTCCTAAGGCGATTAGGTTATTTGAAATAATTTCAGCTGGTAGGGGCTCTCCAGAAAATTCTGAGCTTTCTCTGTGGAGTACATGTGACTGTCTCTGATGGGTGCCTTAACTGTGGCTCCATCAGTTTAGCGACACTAGATCCACCCCATGGTCCTCCTTGGAGTTTCTCAGAACTAAGCAAATTTCTTCAGAGGAACTAAGAAAAGAAAGGAAGAGGTGTGCCACTAGAAAAAAAGAAAAGTAAAAAATGTTCTTAATAGATTCAGTTAGACTCCCATATCCTCCCCATCATCCTTTGGTTTGGTGGCTGAGAATTGCTTGAATTGTGTGGCCAGACTCTCCACATGGACTTTGGAACTGAAATCAGGATTTTACTATTATATATGAGTTTTGATTTACAATAAAAGGTACTGGTAGGAGACGAAATGTGTGTGTGTGTGGCTATGTATGAAAGGGCAGAGGGTATGTGAGATACTCAAATCTTTATGTTAGTGGGAAGTCAATAGGTAATGTTTACATTTGACAAATAAAAAGTAGCATAATAAGGTATCATTTATAAATATGGTAATAAATACATACTAACAGTGACAGCTATAACAACTAAAGCACTTTCCTCCAGGAAACAGGACTTGATGACAGACCTGGAGGAGGGATCTGCTACTCTTTATGCTATGTCTTGCATGACCATTTGACTTTTCAAATCATGTGCATGCTTAACAAGAGAGACAGAAGCATATCTGAAAATCTTTACAGTGAGTACTTTGAGGTGAAGAGATCATTTTATTCAATTATGGTTGTATATTTTCAAGGTATGTCTTATTTTTGTAATTATAAGATAATTAATATATCGGGTATAGTAATAATTAATGTCGTTTTTTAACATTCGTTTAAAATCTTGCTTGGCGTTGACTTGTATTGACATAACCTTCAAACCCGTGGTATCTACAGAACGTGTGAAGTGCAATTAACAAGTTTTGCTTGAAAAAGTTTGTGTTTGGTTTGGTTTTTGTTGCAAAACTAGGGCTAAGAAGATGGCAGATGAAGAGCATATTCGGCACTGCATGCTTTACAAGTTCCAATTAGGAAGAAAAGCAAGTGAGGCTGCAAAAAACATCTGTAGTGCTCTTGGTCAAGATGCAGTTAGCGCCAGAAAATGCCAGCGTTGGTTTGAGAAATTTCGCGAGGGAAATTTTTCGTTAGATGACAAGAGTGGTCGAGGCCGTGTGTCCAATTTTGATCAAGAAGCTCTTCAAGCTCTTTTGGTGCAAAATCCTCAAATTACCCAACAAGAGCTTGCGACAACTTTAAATTGTTCACAAAAAACAATTTCCAATCAATTGCGTGCACTTGGCAAAGTCCAAAAGTTTGGAAAATGGGTTCCTCATGAGTTGACCGACAACAACCGTAATCAAAGAGTCACAATTTGCAGTTCGCTCCTCTCTCGTCAAAACCGTTTGCCGTTTTTAGAGCAAATTGTTACCGCAGATGAAAAATGGGTGCTGTATGTTAATTTGAAAAGGCGGCCTCAATGGTTGGACAAAAATGAGGCTCCGCAGCCCACGCGAAAACCTGACTTGCATGCGAAAAAAGTGATGTTGTGTGTTTGGTGGAATTTTAAAGGAATTCTTCATTATGAACTTTTACCATCTAACCAAACCATTACAAGTGCAGTGTATAGTGCCCAATTGGAAAGGTTAGCCCAAGCTTTAAGAGAAAAAGAACCCGCGCTGATTAATCGGAAGGGTGTAATTCTTCACCACGATAACGCACGACCGCATACTGCAAGAATCACTGCTGAAAAACTGCACCAGTTGGAATGGGAAGTTCTCCCTCAACCTGCATATTCTCCTGATATTGCCCCTTCCGATTACCATTTGTTTTGTTCTTTGCAAAACTTTCTTCTTGGAAAAAAATTTAATAATGAAGAATGCCTCAAAAATGCATTGACTGAATTTTTTGCATCAAAATCACAAGAATTTTACAACAGAGGGATTAAAATGCTTCCTGAGTGTTGGGCACAGGTAGTAGAAAACAACGGCAACTATATTGTTGATTAAATTTTGTTGTATTGTTTAAATAAATTAGATTTAAAAAAGTATTAGAAAACGACATTAATTATTACTAGACCTAGTAAGTTCATATTATTAAATATTTTAAATAAATAAAGATATAACAAGACCATATATGCCTGGTACATATATGGACACATATATACACATGTACACATGTATATATTCACAGATTTATCTTTCATATACAAATACTTTAGTTTTTCTCTCTCTCATGTGTTTGAATGTTCATTAAAACAAATTTAAATCTTGGGCATATTTGTCCAAAGAACTTCATTTTCTTTGCACACTTTCTCCTGACACTCAAAGATCCATGCAAAGGGGAAGAACTTCAGAAGCAGGCACCTCTCCTGGGGGAGATGCCCGTCCCTCACTCTGGCTGAACTCACAGCTGCAGTAGCAGTAGCCAAATGTAAATCCTATCCTCCCCTCCTCCCTTCTCACTAAGATGTAAACTGCAAAGTCTCCTTGATGTCTTTTACTGCCTCCAGCGGTCGGCAAACTTTTGGACCTCACATACCACCAGTGGTCTGTAGACCACCAGCTGGTGACCAGTTGAGTCCATAGGTCAGGGGGAACAACTGGAAGTCAAAACCTTTGAAACGAGCCTCTTTAAGAGTCCAATTCATAGGCTCTTAGAACAAGTTAGGTAGGTAGCTAGATAGCAGATGATGATGATGATAGATAGATAGGTAGGTAGATAGATAGATACATAGATACATAGATAGATACATAGATACATAGACAGATAGAGGTAGCGCTATAGATATGCCCCTTTGTCTGAGAACTGACCCCATATGTGATTCCCATTCTTCTGGGAGAAGAGAGGACACTCACGCCTTGGCCTCTCTTTCCCAAATATGTCTCTGGCTGTTCGTGAGAGAGATTGATCACTTGCTAAGGTGATGGGCATCCACCCCAGAGGTGGAGGAGGGGGACATGAATTGTTCGGAGTTGGTTTCAGCATTCATCATTTCCCAAGCAAGTCACCCACATCCTGGTTCTGGGGCATAAGAGGCACTGTGTGTTACCACCCATCATGGGGTGGGTTGTCTGGATCAGGACCAGCCTTACAAAGATGTCTTCCAGCAATGTTCAGAACAGTGCATGTGGGTGGCAGGGAGGCAGTTGCTGGTTTTGTGGACCCCTGAAAGCTTAAGATAGGTCACTCCAGTATGGTGGTTCAGAGGACCTGCTCTGGGCTGCCACTGAATGAGTCCCAGCATTCGCCTTCTGTACCTGAACCATCTCTGTTTTTTAAAAGTCCAATTTCCAAATTTGCAAAACTTGCCTAATGGAATTGTTTCAGGATTGAATGTGCAACTGTACCTGAAGTGCATCAAAGCTGCCTGACATGTCAAAACTATGCAACAGGTGTTTGCTATTCTTTATTATCTTTTATCTAACTCTATTGAGTTGCCTTAGCATGTGCACAAGTTCTGCATGCAGGTCTGAGAGGGAGGCAGCCCAGGTATCACCAACTCCATTTTACAGACAAGGAGACCAGAGTTCATGCAAGTAAGCGAGTTGCCTGGCTTTGCACACAGTGAAGACAGAACTTTGCCCCTGAGCTTCCCAATCTCCTGTCACACCCTTTCCTGAGCCCGAGGAAGCACCTGCACTCCAACTCCACACATCATGATGTTGTTATCAAAATCTCATGCTGGTCTTTAGTGAAATTAAAATCACTGAGGATCACTGCACTGACTAGGGGGTGGGCTGCTGATAAGACTGAATGCTGGATTATGGTCCAAAGGCAGGCAAACTGGAGCTGGGCCCAACTCTGACCAGGTAGCCTTGGGCAAGTGATTTCCCCTCTCTGGGCCTTGGGTTCCTAATCTGTAAATCAAGGGGGTTAGATTAGAAGTCCCAGCCAATCTGCTTGAAATGTATGGTTCTTTAACCTAATTTTTTTCTTTAAACAGCTTGGTCTTAGAAGGACAGATTGCCCAGAAAAGATACATCATCAAACTCAGACTGCCCTTGCAGCCTGGGAGTACTGAGCTATGCACCAAATAGGCTCACTGGTTATCCAAGGGAAGCACCAGAGGCCGTAATTCAGAAAGCCAAATCTCAACAGCCAGATGGCATCTCTCTCTAAGCCTGGAGAGTTTTCCCATTCACCCTCAGAGGATCTGAGAGAGACTTAGGAATCAATCCAGTCCTCTCATTTCACAGATCAGAGAACAGAGACCACAGGAAGTTCAATGCCTCACCCGAAGATGACACAGAGAATTAGCAACAGGGATGCGACTCGAACCCGGGGCTCCAGGCTCCTCGCCCATGCGCTTTGGGCCATGGTGTGCTTTCTTCTCCAGGTTTAGCAAATCCACATCAATGACTCAGATGTCTCTGTGCCAGGAGACAAGCCGTGTAGGGATCAAAGCATATCTGCGAAGCTAATGACAGTCTAATTCACTATTGGCAGAAACGTGGGAGATTTGGGGGAGAAAATTGCAACAGACTGTTACAGACCGCTCCGCAGCACATTGTTGAAAAGAAAAAACACCTCTTAGATCACAAAGCATCCCCGGGAGGGGGAACCAGCCATCCCAGCTCCCTTCACGTTCAGTTCCTTTGGACGGTTGGTGGGTCCAAACGCACATCTGCTTCCAGGCTGGAGGAACGATCGCCAGGGCTCCGCTGGACGCATAATAAATTTATTTTTTCAAAAGCAGAGTGAAGAGCTTAACTGGATAAACTACAAAAATCAAGTGAGCATGATGCAATCAAACCCTTCGTGTTCCAAAAACACAGCCATGGTCCCGGACATCTAGATAGCTATCTCTCCAGACTTCTCCCCGCCTTGCCAGCTGTCATCCGAGTTTAAACTCACTTCTTACAGAAAGAAAGCAGCAGTATTCTGACTTCGTTGACTGAACAAGTTTTTATTGACCACTTTCTGGATGCCAGGGACTACGCTAAATCATCTTAGGGGCTAATTCTATCAGCTAGGAGCTAGTTAACTCATTCTATTTTTGGGACTAATTATCTAGTCCACTCGAAAGAGCTACTGACCAAGTTTAATCAGAATCCAGGTGTAATGTCCAACCAACAGCCCAAGCCCCAAACCAAAGCAACCTTCTGCTTTCTGGTTACAACACTTTATTCTCAAGTATCCTTAAAGATCACGTGATATATTTTTAAAAAACATTATACTTTCCTGCTGAAACCGGTTTGGCTCAGTGGATAGAGCAGAATGAAAGGTCCCAGGTTCAATTCCAGTCAGGGGCATGTACCTTGGTTGCAGGCACATCCCCAGTAGGAGGTGTGCAGGAGGCGGCTGATCAATGTTTCTCTCTCATCTATGTTTCTGTTTCTTTCTCTTCCTCTCTATAAAAACTCAATAAAATATATATTTTTTTAAAAGAGAACATTTTTTTTTAATTATACTTTTCTGTATAAGTTACATTGACAATATAAATGTATATGGTATATAAGCACATACACATATATATTATATGAATCAATTAAAATTGCAATTTCAGGTACTTTACTCATTTAACTCCTATTATAAAAATTTTAAATATGCACAAAAGAACACAGAATTGTATAATGAAACTCCATGGACCATATTCAACAGTTATCTACATTTTTCCTGTGTTGTCTCTTCTATTCTTAATTTTTTAAATTTTAGATGATGATTTTCTAAATGATGCCCCTGATCTAGGATAGCTATACATTCCCATTGGCCTGGGACAGTCACAGAATTGTTCTATGTATCAACTAATGCCTACTAATAGGCATTAGTTGATACATAGAGCCTATTTCAATTTTAAAAGTGACTGGTTTGGATGATAAGTTCTGTGGTCACCTTACCTATAGGCAACATTGCTAATTTGAGGCACTTAAGGAAGTATTTGTAGCTTATACAATTGCTTTTTACAAATAGTATAAGCTTGGGAACTACAACTCACAGGCTTCTTTGCTAACTGCCACCCCTGGAAGAACTTGACATAGACTTGGAGGGCAGAAGAGCGAGAAAACCCTTATTCACCAGCTGCAGCAGGCACACGGGCATTGCAAGGTGCAGGTGGCAGATGGTTTTCAGATCCATATAGGTGGCAGCTCCCTGCAATTCCTAAACGTTCTGAATTCCTTGAAGGTGGCCATACCTCTGTTCCTGACTTCATTTTTATGTAGGCCACCAGTTCACTGCATGAGGCCTCTTCCTTCTTGAAATGCCTACAGTGGATTCCATTTTCCTGACGTAACACTGACTGAGGCGGTTGAAGAATGAACCCCGACCTCTCAAGTTCACACAGGCTCTGAGTGCTGCCTCCAGGAGCTCATTGTCAAAAAGACCCCCCCTGTTCTGACCATCATCCCCTCCACCACCCCAACCTCAGCCCCTACAGCCATATCAACAGCTGAGAGCTTGCCAGACACCACACTGGTTTTCATTTCCACATCTCCTCCTGCTCACCCATAATTTCTTCTTCCCCTTAACCCACTGCCCTCGGCTAACTCAACTTCTTGTACAAAAAGCTGGGTCCTTCCTTTTCTGTCCCTTCACCAAGCTGGTTGTGTGTCCCTCCTCTGTGCTCCTGCAGCAGTCCAGCATCTCACAGTGAATTTATGTTCTTAAGTGTATGCTTCCATACACTCACAAATGTATGTTTTAAATATGCATCTCCTCCTGTTCTATACCCCAGTGCCTAACAGAGTTTGATCCATATTAGGCACTCATAAAATACTTGGGAAATAAACAAATGAATGAGTAGTTCCTCACCAGCTTCAACAGCTTGAAGATAATGAATTCTGCATCTAGAAAGAACAAGTTCATCTCAGTGGGTCTAAAGAGCCCATGCTCTTCTGATCGGCATTTGCCCAATATGTAGTGTCCACTACCCCCATGTGGCTATTTTAAATTCAGTTTCTCAGTCACACTGGCCACATTTCAAGGGCTTAGAACGCATGCATGGCTAATGGCTACGGTATTGGAGAGCACAGATATAGGACATTTCCACCATTACAGAAAGTTCCATCAGACAGTGCTGGTCTCTATGGTGGAACAGAAGAACCATCTTAAGAGGCGGAGCTAGTAAAAGTCTTCTCATCGGGATGCACTTATCTTCTCATCAGGATGCACTTGGAGATGATACATCTTTACAGGCAGACTCAGAGACACAATGGCCAGCCAGAATGTTCAGAGATAAGCAGGCACCAGAGGTGGGGCTGTAGCAAGAGGCTGAGACTTCCAATGGGGGCTGACGTTTATTGGCAGTGAATGCATAGAAGCCACTGCCATAAGCACTTTGCACGTACCTTGTTTAAGAAAATAACTTCATGAGTACGTACAAACTCCCTATCCCTCACCTACAATTCCAAAATCTGAAAAACCCTAAAAACCACCAAGTTTTGGGGATAAATTTGCCACAAACTCACTAGGTAATAAAATCTGACCTGAACTTTAATGGCTGTAAGCCTATCCCTAATCTTTATTTAGTGCAAGTGCTCATCTGTTCTGCTTATAATGGATTCCTAATAGGTTATAAGATGTTAATAAAAATATTAATAGGTTATAGGGTACCATCAGATCTTACCCTTGCTGGGGAGAGGGAGGGGTAACTGTAGAATAGGTTATATGTACTAATTTACTTTTCTAAGATATGAAAGCATTTGAATTCTAAATGACAAGGGTTTCAGATAAGCAATTATGGACCTGTATTTTTGCTTTGGATTTTATAAAACTTGAAGTAGTACTTGCCCCAAATCACACAGACATCAATGGGAAGCAGAGGCTGAACTCATAATCTCTGCCCAAAGCCCAACTCCTAACCACCAGTTACTATTGCCTCCCTCAACTGTTGTTGAAATACACAGTGAGACGAAACCGGTTTGGCTCAGTGGATAGAGTGTCAGTCTGCAGACAGAAAGATCCCAGGTTCGATTCCGGTCAACGGCATGTATCTTGGTTGCGGGCACATCCCCAGTGGGGGGTGTGCAGGAGCAGCTGGTTGATGTATCTCTCTCATCGATGTTTCTAGCTCTCTATCCCCCTCTCCCTTCCTCTCGGTAAAAAAATCAATTAAAAATATATTTTTTTAAAGAAAGAAATACACAGCGAATTCATACGGTTAGCCTCTGCTGCACATATACAGCAGAGGCCACGCCACACAACTTGCAATGAGAGTAAAACTGCATGTTCCAGAGAGTTCCTCACCAGCCCCATGGCTGCTCTCCCACTTGCCTCCATTGGAATCACAGTGGCTTAATTTACATGAAGGAATATCTATTTAGTATCTGTAGTATTTCAAAGGAAAGTGGATCTTGATATCGAGTTCCCCCAATAAATTACAGTCATTAACATGTTCAGGGACCCAGCCATTTAATTCACAACACCTCGGGGTAGGGGGTCCTCCACAAGAGAGAAACAATGGAAACGTTTGCCATCAAGAAGCTCAGCTTTCATCACAGCGAGAGCTGGGACTCTCTCCTGCTAGGAGAGGCCCACACAGTTCCCTCCTCGCTGCCCCGCTGAGAGAGAGGAAGCCCTGGGGACCCACAGGCCTGGCCGCCAGCTTCCAGAGGGCCGCCTCTGGGGCCACATCAAACCGCTGGCACGGAGTCAGCTGCCACACCAGTGCCGTGGCTCCCGGGCTGGCTCCCGGGCAGAGCGACAGGAGAGGCATCCAGGCATCCTCGGGTTTCGTTAAGAAACCATCCCAGAGCAGAGGAAGAGCACCAGTCACTTTGGCAATACTTTACAGCCTGGCTAACTATCTGGAATTGTTTCCTTAGTTAGGGGAGCAGTTCTTCTGAGGGATCGTTGGTTAAGACTGAACACAGGAGACTGCGGTAAATTGTCATTTGTTAGGCGTCAGTGGATTCCCCTTCTCTTTGATGGGGAGTCAGAAGCTGTGACAGGGAGCTTATGACATGCTGTCTAAAACACTCACGCAGGCCAGTTTGTTTCCAAATTCTCAGCCAGGGAGGCTCTGAGACAAAACGGGGAGGAAAAAGCCATTGTTAGGAGGTTTAACACAGGGATCTGGGTTAGGCTGGTCAGGCTTTCTCACTGCTTCTATTTTAGGCTCCTAACGCTGACCAAAGGGTCGCCTAGGGCACCCTGACGCTGTCCCCTGAAAAGACATTCGAGCCGAAACCGGTTTGGCTCAGTGGATAGAGTATCGGGTTGCGGACTGAAAGGTCCCGGGTTCAATTCCGGTCAAGGGCATGTACCTTGTTTGTGGGCACATCCCCAGTAGGGGGTGTGCAAGAGGCAGCTGATGAATGATTCTCTCTCATGGATGTTTCTAACTCTCTATCCCTCTCCCTCTCTGTATAAAATCAATTATATATATATATATATATATATATATATATATATATATATATATATTTAAAGACATTCAAGAATTCTGTTTGTCCACACTTGTTTTAGAACAAAGATCTGCTCCTGTGGCCCGAACAAGGGGCAAAGCCGCCTGATCTCCGCTCAAGCAGAGATTAGCACCATACACCCAGGTAACGTGCTGCTGCCTCCCTCCATCTGGAATGTTCTTCTTTATGTTCTTTACTCCAAAAAGCACAGGGAAAACTCACAAATCATTCATGTGCATGCCCTTGAGTCCTTCGTGGAGGGAAATGACTTCAAAAGATTAGATCAGTGGATCATTCAGGAAGCCATTAGTTCCAGATGAACACAAATGCACCGTTCCCCACAGAAAGTCCAGGCGCGGCATGCAGCTATCGCCATGATTAACTCCAGGGAGAGGGGCTACATTCCTCACCTGGAGGGACAGTCCGCTAAGGGTCCCCAGAACCCAGTCCTGCATGATTCTGCGGGTCACCACTGCTGGTGACTGTACCGGGTCAGGCGAAAGGACAGCCTCAGGACAGAAACCCAACGTCGCTGGGGTAACTCAGGCCTCACTTGGGGGTGTTATTCCAGTCAAGGCAGATTTAACAAAAACGGAGACATACTTGCAGCCAATAAGAGGTCTCTCTTCTGTATACAGAAAGTCTGAGCCCCTGCTCCATGCTAAGATCACAAAAGAGAACTTAGGCCGAAACCGGTTTGGCTCAGTGGATAGAGCGTCGGCCTGCGGACCGAGGGGTCCCGGGTTCGATTCGGGTCAAGGGCATGTACCATGGTTGCAGGCACATCCCCAGTTGGGGGTGTGCAGGAGGCAGCTGATCGATATTTCTCTCTCATCGATGTTTCTAACTCTCTATCCCTCTCTCTTCCTCACTGTAAAAAAAAAATCAATAATATATATATATATATATATATATATATATATATATATGTGTGAGAGAGAACTTAGAAAAGACTTAGAAGGTATATCTCCTAAGTCTCTGGCCTAAAGAGCTCCTCACCATATTTTCTGGTAACACCACAGGCCAAGAGCTGAAAGCAAAGGTGTGGAAACGTGCAGCCCAGGATCCTCACTATTACAGCTTCAGATGGTGGCACATAGAATGTGCCGGAAGGTGGGAGTCAGAATCTGCTGAGGAATAATGGCAAATCTTTTAAGGCTCCTGGGTCTCAAGGTCCTCATCATACACAAGTTCTGTTTATTAAGAGCATGAACTCTGGAGCCAAAATTATCAGGCTCCGACCTTGACCTTTCCACTTACTTTGTGACCTTGGACTTGGAAAAGCACCTGGCTCAGAGTTACTGCTATATGCTGATTGCTATTGTTGTTATGGGTAAACTGAGAATTAAAACATTGGCCCTTCCTATAGTACAGGGTAGTAATAAGGGGCAAACAAGAGAAGAGTTTGTTTAAAAAAAAAAAAGAAAACATTTTAAAAGAGTAGAAAAAATACTAAATAAGCAAATTTCCTCTGATTTTTTTCAAAGAATGTTTCTAATGCTTTTTTTTTTTTTTACCATGTTAATATTTCCAAATTTGGATGCAACTTATAATTGATGCAACATAATTAATTTGGCATTTTTATTTCTGGTTATACATAAAATGATGTCATAATTAACATTTTTCATTCAATAAAATATGATAGTACATTTTCAAGAAATACAACTCAGTTGGTTATTATGCTGGATTCACACCTCCAGTCCTGTTGATGATAATGATTTTATTTATTCTCCAGATGCCTTCCTTTTTATTTCAAGCTAATTTTGTCTACAAGTACAGTACAGAAATCTCCACAGGGGTGGTGGATGTGTACAGGACTTAATAAAATGACCACAAAAATCTCATCTACAGAAAAATACATGAAAGAAAGCCAGGACATTTATGAAGAGTAGTCCTGAAATATAGCCAGGTATGAATTATGGGATAAAAACAGCATTTCAAGCCTACATGGGGGAAATGAACTTACAGATGAATAAATTGGCTGGAGACAAAAAAGACTTAAAGGAGGAGACAAGACGTAGAGTTGAAGACCTTCCTTACTCCTCACAACCAAATAAATTCCAACTGTACTTAAATGTGAAAATAAAGCCATAAATTATTTCAACATCAAAAACTTCTTACATACCCACTCTGGACAAAGTACTGTAGAGGGCAAAGCCAAGTCCCGCCTCTCATGACACCTTCCAATGGGTCTAGAATGAGAAGTGCTATGAAAACAAAGAAAGGCACAGGAGATATAGAATGACAGGCATTGTTATTTTACTTATAAGCTTTTCCTTTGGTACATAAGTGCACTAGAAGGAACTTGGAGTATAACAGACATATAAATAGTCTGTTATATTTATAGAGTATATAAATATCACAAAAATGCATAGGCACTACAAAGAAAGCATTAATAAATTTAATTTTATTTAGAATTTAAATTTCTGAATAGGAAAGCCTATAGATAAATGGCAACTCGGGGTGGGGGGCGGGGTCTGGATGCATCATTTAGGACAAAGGGCAGACTTTCTTATAAGTGTGCATTCATTTCATAATTTCCAAAATCCAATTTAGGAAAGGAGAAACTGCCGAAACCAGTTTGGCTCAGTGGATAGAGCGTCGGCCTGAGGACTGAGGGGGTCCCAGGTTCGATTCTGGTCAAGGGCATGTACCTTGGTTGTGACATAACCCCAGAAGGGGGCGTGCAGGAGGCAGCTGATCGATATGTCTCTCTCTCATCGATGTTTCTAACTCTCTATTCCTCTACCTTCCTCTCTGAAAAAAAAATTAATAAAATATATATTTTTAAAAAATAAAAAAGAAAGAAAGGAGAACCTGCATTCCAGCTCTGCTACCAGGCCGGGCCGTTTTGTGACCCTGGATAAGCCGCCAGGGCCCTGAGGCAGGAACTCTGCTTCTGTCACCTGAGAGAGCTGGACCAGCTCCTGCATGGGTCCCTCCAACCCCAGCACTGTGCAACCATCTGCAAGGAGAGCTCAGGGAAAAGGCGCGTAGGAAGAAACCGAAATTTCACAGATGACACGAGGTAGACTGAAAGTCAGCTTCCTTTGCTTGAATTCCTAAACAATTGCACTACAGAAATACCAAGTGAGACTTCTCATTTATAACCGGAACGTTTTTGAAAGAACCCTTCTGGGTGAAAAGTAACACAGAATCACATTATTAGCCAGTTCACAACCAGCAAATTGTAAAAGGTAGCCCTCCTGTTAGGGAGAGAACTGAAGGGTCATTCAGGGGCTACCTTCCCTGGAGTGAAAATTAAATTCCAGTAAATCTGGAAGGAGGGCGGCCTGTCCACTGAGTGAACCCAACACCTACCAAACCACAGAGGAAGTGAGAGCGGAGGGGGTTTCTATGTAGAGGCAGTGTTGGGGGGTGAGGTCCTGGTAGGATTGCTGTGCACAGCCCTGCCCGCCTTCCCACGGAGGAGCCTGCTTCATGGCCCCAGCGATTCGGGGGCCTGTGTGTGCGGATGTGGATGGGCCCCACCTGACTCCACATATTTCCACAATCGCCAGTGCTCTGCTTAACCCCATACTGGGCCCCTTTTCACTCCCAAGTTTATCTGCAAACCTCAGGCTGTGGAAAAACCTCTCTCCCCGCTGCAACCGGCCTCTCTAACCCATGATGCGCTTCCCACCGCCCTGGGGGCTCCCTAAGGCTGCGCCCCCAGCTCAGTGGCCCCCACGGTTCCAGAACAGTGGCACGGCAATAAAACCCAGCGGCCTGTGATTCAGGTTTCATCCAGCTTCGGAGGAAACCTTTTGCCTTGGACAGTTAGAAAAGGAAACAGAGCAAAGAAATAAAACAGCAGCTCATTAGACCTAAAGCAGAGCATGGAACCCAGCCACCCCTGGGCCCCCTGGAAGCTCTAGGAGAAGGAGCGCTTCTCTGGGTGTGGTCAGCGGCACGGAGGTGAAGGGCTAGCTGTCTGAGAAAGCAGGACCGCATGTAAGTCTTCTAAGGGTGTGAGCCCCTTGCCTGACCACGTGCCAACCCCGTGGACAGCCTGGCCCGCCTGAGGCTGCTTGACAATCCCAGCCGGCCTTCCCCTTCCTCCAAGAGCTTCTTCCTGGAAAGGAGGTAGGCTTTGGGGAAATTGCTTTCAAACAGATACACATTTAGGGTGTCTTCCTCACCAGGCGTCACATTCCGTGTTCTGGTGTACATTGTCCTATCCCAAGGGGTGCAAGGGAATCCAGATGTGCCCAGAAGAAGCGGGTCTGTGGAGACCTTCTGAGAGTTGGCAGAGATTCCTCTGAAATGAGTGAGGCTTCTGTTTTCCAAACTGGGGCTTGGAGCGAGAGGAGGCCCCCAGCTCAGGGCTCCTTCCATGGGGATCTTATTCAGATGCAGACCCTGTAGCCTGGCCAGGTGGCTCTGGTGGTTGGAGCATTATCCTAGGCCAGTGGTGGGCAAACTCATTAGTCAACAGAGCCAAATAGCAACAGTACAACGATTGACATTTCTTTTGAGAGCCAAATTTTTTAAACTTAAACTTCTTCTGATGCCACTTCTTCAAAATAGACTCGCCCAGGCCGTGGTATTTTGTGGAAGAGCCACACTCAGGGGGCCAAAGAGCTGCATGTGGCTCTCGACCCGCAGTTTGCCGACCACGGTCCTAGACCAAGGTTGCAGGTTTGATCCCCGGTCAGGTCCCATACAAGAATCCACCAAGGAATGCATAGGAGGTGGAACAACTAGATCTATGTCTTTCTCTCTCCCTTCCTCCCTCTCTCTAAAATCATTAATAAACTTTTTTTTTTTAATACAGACCCTGGTAATGCAGGTCTGAGTGGGTGGGATTCTGCATTTCTTACAAGTTTCTGGTTCACTCTGGGCAGCCAGGCCCCTGCTCGTGGAGGAGGAGATACCACCTCCAGTTGGTCACCCCAGCCCTGGCTCTGGTGGGCAAGGGGCGTGGCTTCTGGAGATGGCCGGCACTGTCAAAGGGTCCTCAGAGAGGAAACAGTCAACCCCTGCCTTTTCCCAGTTCAATCCCCAGAGGAGATTTTTCTTTTTTAATAAACCCAGTGGTTAACAACTAGCTTGTTAGTTGAGGGCCTGAGGGACGCAGAGGGAGGCTTATGCTCTCCTGCTCAGTTCATTAACTAGAGTAACAACCAATTTCAAGGTGATTATTGCTATTATAAGCTCTGATCAATTTTTTTAAACATGTTTCTAGGTTTTGAAGCTAACGCGGGCCTATTAGAGCAAGGAGAGCAGCTGTGTTGAGAATTAGTCATATTCCTAGATTAATATCTGATCTCCCCATCAAAGCGAACACAGGACACATTTAGTTAGGGTTCTAATTGTACCTCCAATAAACCTCCACCACAGTGAAATATGAGCGCCCATAATTTTTCGTTTCGGCTTCCTATACATAATCCATCTGACTGGATGGTCTCGAGCAAAAGGCAGTTAAAGCAATTTGTTTCACTTATATAAAGGAATAAATCAGTGCTTAATTACGTGAGGTTTATTATTAACAGTGCTGGCAATCTGACCATATGCCATGACTTCATCTTTGCACATCAAGGAAAAAATATGAGAATAGACCGATTGCTTTTATAATGCCTTTCCCCACTCCAGAGCGGCACCCCGGGAGGAAGGTGGCACACAATGTGACCCGATGCGTGAAGCAAGGGGACAGGGCGCTCGCTGCTCTAAGCGCCAGCAGCGGGCCTGGGGTGCATGCAGAATGGTCAGGGAACAGCTGCCATCCAGCAGGGGCCGGGACACTTCACACCATCCTAAGTACCACTTCCCATCACGAGAACAAGCCCATCAACTCTTTTCCTACAGGATCTCAGTGCCTTTTCTAAACCAGCATCCAATCGCCAGCATGTGACAGAGGACAGAGCCAGATTTGGTGTCCCAGATGTGGGCTCAACTCCCTGCTCTGGCGAGTTGAGTAAGTGATCTAACCCCTCTCGACTTCCAATTCCCTTAGCTGAACAATTGGGATATTGATGCCTTCCTCTAGGGCAGTGGTCGGCAAACTCATTGGTCAACAGAGCCAAATATCAAAAGTACAACGATCGATATTTCTTTGGAGAGCCAAATTTTTTAAACTTCTTCTAATGCCACTTCTTCAAAATAGACTCACCCAGGCCGTGGTATTTTGTGGAAGAGCCACACTCAAGGGGCCAAAGAGCCGCATGTGGCTCTCGAGCCGCAGTTTGCCGACCACGGATCTAGGGTCACAGGAGGATGAGACAGAATAGACAGGTAACACCTGGCCCATATTAAGTGCATGGTAATAGGTAGCTCTCACTGTGGGAATCCCTGTGCCGGCAGAAATTGCAGACCTGAGCTTAATCATGTCCCCATCCCGTTATCCTTGGTGAACTGATGACACCGGTGGCAGTATTTCAAGTTGTGCTTTTACTCTCTTGCCTTTGATGTCTATTTCCAGCATCCAGAGCCAATTTCCACTCCTCTTTAGATTGCTGTGTGTCCCAAAGCAAATGAGGGAACCTCTCTGAGATCCATTTATACAAGTCCTTTTTCTCGCCTGCGCCGCACAGAAGGCTGGGAGGCTCTGAATTTATAGAGAAAGGGCGTTAAAGCCTTTGGGGTCAGAACTGGGAGCGGGGAGGCTTGCTCAGGAAATGCCTCACACAGGCTTCTGGAACTCCTGCTGTGGCTGATGGATGGTTGCCCAGTCAGTGCTAATGGGTAGACTGACACTTCACAGCTCTTCCTTAGTTTGAGAATCCAGTTGCAGCTCTCTGGCTAAAATATGCCCTTGCAGGTCAGAGCGGCCAATAATAGCCCTGTGGCTATTATTAAAGGGGCTTTCCAGAAAGCCTCCTTGGGGGAGGGATGCACAGCAGGCACGTCCTCCTTTTGCCCTTGATTCCCTACGTAGGCATGGAATTGATGATGACTAGAACTCCAGCACTCATACTGGACCATGATGCAGCTCTGGGGACAGAGCCACAGGCAAGGATGGAGAAGCAGGAAAATGGAAAGAACTGGGACCCTAGGGTACCATGGAGTTGTCATATTAGCCTGGACTGCTTGTCTCTGGACTTTTAGTACATGAAAGACAAAAACCCTCATAACTTATATGAACTACTGTTATTTCTGACCTATGTGACTGATGGCCAAATGAAGTTCAATTTTGCATTTTTGCACACACTCCAACAGACTTCCACCCTGGAAGAACAGAGCTCCAGATTTGTGCTAAAAATGCCAGGGGCTGAGCTTGCTCCAACACCAAGTTATTAATAAACCAGGATGCTTCTCATAGATGGCTGCAAATGTGGATGTTCCTTCCAAAGAGAAGCATTTAACTTCCTAATACTCTGGACTTGTAAGCAATACCAAAGACACACCTTCCACAAGGTCGCTAGCTTAATTGGGTCCACGTTCTGAAGCTTATGAAGTCACCAGTGCTAAATAGCTCTGCTTTTCATCCCTCACCGTGGCAGCCTTAAACTTTTTACTAGACACTGCAGCAAAATAAAATGTTCTTGAAAACATTAAAGGTTGATGAACTGGTTTGGATTTTCTCCAAACCTCTAGACTTTCTCTCCTCCCCGCAGATCTAAAACAAAGTCCAGTCACTTTGAAATGAAGGTATTTGATTTGGGGCCACTGCACATTGATTTATCTCGCAGGAGGTGCTTGCATTCTTCAAACCGGAGCAAAGATCTTCCATCTCACTCTACCGCCCCTTTGGTGTGGTGCACTGGTTCTTGGCTGCCAAACTGAATATACTGTCCCATTTCTTGCTCCCATGAACAGGCCACTAAGACAGCCTGACTTGAGAAAATAACCATTCAGCACTGGAGAAATATGTAAGTCAAAGGAAATCCAAATCTAGCTAGTTCCCCTCCCCATACCATACATAAAGTAACTGAAGTAGAGAGAGAAAAAAAACAGACGGAATCCATCTGAACTTTAATGAGGCATTCAATCCCAGTCCACACATTTCCCTGTTGTCTCAACTTCACTTATCTTACAGTGCTGATAAAACATGGATAGATGGACACTTAACAGGTAGAAATTCATTGTTTGACAACCTTCAAGATGGTCTCCTGGGACCTGGTATTATTTAAAATATCTTCCTATCTAATAAAGAGGGAATATGCTACTTGACTGCCCCACCCTCCAAGATGGAGACACCAACCACCAATAAGGAGGGAATATGGTAATTGACTGTCACCCCCTCAAAGATGGCAGCCCCCACAGCCACAAGATGGTGTCAGCACCCAGTCTCCTCAGTTTTTCTGGGGTGGCAGGCACTCAGCAAGACTGGGCCAACCCCCAGTTGGGCTTGGCCACTCCATGCGCTTACCTCCAGAGTCCCCAATTCCCTCACAACCCCACCCACCCAGGGCCAGCAAGAGGTGCAGACAAACCTCAGATAGTGGCTGCCCAGCCACCCATGGCTGCCCGAGGCTCGGGTAACCAGGGCCTGCCGAGGCTTGCACTGCTGGCAGTGGCAGCAGCAGAGGTGTGATGGGGGCGTCACCTTCCCCTGATCACTGGGTGCCTCTCTCCCCTGACTATGAGAGGGGGCAGGCCGGGCTGAGGGGCCCCCGTCCAATGCATGAATTTTCATGCACCAGGCCTTTAGTCATTAAATAATAAAAAGCATAACTGTAATTTTTTTTATTTGGATAGATGCAAGAGCTGAGTGGAATTGTTCATGTCTGGAAAAAGTAGAGGTAAAATTTTAAATGCCTCTATTTGATTAGAGAAAATGGTTCATTTGAACACAGATTGACACATAACAGACAAAAGCACAAAAGAATCCAAACACAATAATTTTTCTGAGACAAAGGCCATTCTAAGTACCACTGCCAGAAAAACATGGTTGAAGAGAGAGGCAAAGGAGACCAGTAGCTGCTCTGAATTCTCCAATGACAAATGAACTGGGTTAAATGAACTCTAGCAGCTGGCTAGAAATCTTTTCCCCAACTAAGTTAACAGGTAAATTTTCTGTTTGACATCTAGAGCACACCCCAAAAGCTCAGGGCTCTGAATCTGGGGTCCAATGATCCAGGATTTCACTTCCTGACTCTAGAAAACCAAATGGTGATTAGTGGGGCCAGTAGACCACTAGTACAGAGATCCCAGCCCTGCCCTCCACAGTCTCTAGCGGGGATTTAACGAGGCATGAATTTGCACAGCAAAGTAGATTTCTTCTAAGCAGTTAATTAAACTCTTTTGAAAAAGTGATCATGAACAGAGCTGATACGTTCAACCCAAATTAGAGCATTCATTAATCAAAGCAATAGGCTTCAGTTCAAAAGTACAAAACAAAAAACTTACAATGCCCGCCTCCTCACATATATTCACATGCGCATGCACACACACTTTAGTTAATTACCCAACTCTAGTATTACATTTCCTCTTAAATAGGGTGAAAAGAGACTTGGAACCTGAAAATATGAATGTTGGAGAAGCCAGATCTTAGTCCAATTTGCCCTGGAAAGTGTGGAGAGAACCTGATGACCTCTGCTTCCCTAGGTGAATTCATTTCCAGGTCAAGTTAACATCTTGTTATCTAGTGGTTGTCGTTTTTTTGTTGTTTTTTGTTGTTGTTTTGTTTTGTGTGTTTTTGTTTTTTTGTTTTGTTTTGTTGTTGTTGTTGTGTGTGTGTGTATGTGTGTGTGTGTTTTATGAGTTCAGTAAATTAATAGCTCCTGCCTTTATTTGGGAATCTCAAAGTACAATTTTTCCTATATTCATCTCTATGCTCTTTACAACACACTAGATTTCCCCAAACTATAATAGTACACTCAGAAATGACAGCAATATTTCAGATGATTTATTTTGTAGCACTTGATCCTTGGCCCTCTCACACACACAAGCATATCAGGTCTTAGCAAACTATATAGAAAATGGGCAAAATAGGAAGTCCATTTTTTAACACTATTTTGCTCTGTATTTAAAAATACATATGAAATGTTTGAAAGTGATTAAAAGAAGAAGAAGAAGAAGAAGAAGAAGAAGAAGAAGAAGAAGAAGAAGAAGAAGAAGAAAGAGAAGAAGAAGAAGAAGAAGAAGAAGAAAGAGAAGAAGAAGAAATAATAATCTCCATGATTAGAGAAATAGACCCTACTAGCATTTTAGTGTCTCTTTTTCCAGTCATTTTAGAAAAGGTATCTCATAGGTGATTTTTAGGGGGGAAAATGTGTACATTTTATAGCCCACTTTTTCTCCAGGGAATACAGATTGAACATTTTTTCATGACATTAAATATTTTTTCTACAAAGTTATTTTGAATGACTGGAAAATATTCTATCAAATTTCTTACCATTCAGATGGAAGTAAAATATTACCTTAACCCATCCTCTATTTTTTGTTGCTGTTGTTAATATTCACCCAAAGATATTTTTTCATTGATTTTTTTTTTTAGAGAGACAGAGTGGAAGGGATCGGAAGAGACAGAGTAACATCGATGTGAAAGAGACACATTGATTGGCTGCCTCCGCATGCGTCCTCACCGGAATCCAGGATGGAGCCTGCAACCCAGGCAATTACTCTTGACTGGAATCAAAGCCAGGACCCTTCAGTCCTCAAGCTGATGCTTATCCACTGAGTCAAACCAGCTAGGGCAACCCACCTTCTATTAGTGAGTATTCAGATTATTTCTAACTTTTTATTATTAGGAACACTGTTTCCATGCTTGTCTTTAGAGGCAAGTCATTGTTCACAGTCAGTATAATTTTTCTGAGACAAATTACTAGATGTAGAATCGTTGCAACCAAGGGTGTAAACAAATTTAAATCATTGGCACATGTTGCCAAAGTGCCCTACAGATATATCTACCAATCTCCTTCCTTCTTTCAAACCTATTTTTCATTTATTTTTATAAAGTCTTTCTCTGCCTCATATCATCATTTATTATATTCATTAACTTTTCCTCCCATCACATTGGCTGGTTTGTGTTTTTTCTTTGTTTATAGCCTACATATTTAATCCATCTGAAATCATTTTGCCATCATGAGAGGAAAGTTCTTTCCGATCCACTCTCAATGGTTATTCACAAGTCCAGTTTACTCCACTGATTCACTCTGCAGTCACTACTTTACTTATACAGCATTATATTTGGGCTGTAATGTTAGCATAATAATTAAAAGTATGGGTTTTGGAGTCAGACAGGCCTGATTCAAATTCATTCCTCCTGCCCCTATGACCTCAGGCCCATCACCCAACCTACTGAAGCTTCCATTTTTCTCACCTGCAAAGCACTTAGCAAAGGACATTGCATGTATGAAGTGCTCAATAAATATCAAACATTAGCAACCTTTTCAATAAGATCATTTCATAATGACCCCCCAAATTCTACATCTGCAATTTGATTTGTTGACACCCCGACATTAAAAAATAGTCTGGACAATTTCCCCAATAGCCTGAAATTAGTGAGGCAACTTTCCTCACATCAACCATGCTGCACAGAACACAGGGACAGCTCGAGGGGAGCCAAAGTCACTGCATTTCTCCACTAAGCTCCTGGCCTCCCCTTCTCCTCCTGTCTGTCAGTATGAGCCACCACAGGCCGACAGCAGAGCAAGAGGGATCCACAACCACAGATCAACACCTCGGCTCTCCCTGTTGCAAAACACAGTCTCTGTTCCAGCCTCCTCCCTATCTGGAGAAGACCACTTGTTTTATTCTGTGGCTTAAAGTATTTATTTTTCTTTAGGGAAGAACTAGTGTCACTTAAACTTGGAGACCTGGATAGTTTAGACTTCAAACGAAAAGGGAAGTGAGGCAGAGAACTCTAGCAATATCGTAAGAGAGTTTTCAATGGTGTAATTAATTCAGTAAACTGTCCTGATCTCAAGTGATTTCTAAAGACAAAAATGTTAATAATAATAACCTGGCAAAAAACCCAAGCAGTTAAATCTGAGGCATAAATCTTGGTTATGAACCTCCCCACCTCTCTCTTAAATCATTACACTCCACTCTAATATTTCCTCTGCTCAGAGGTGAGAGGCAGCTTGATATATAGTGGAAAGAACCCAGTACTTGGAGTTAGACTTAGCTGGGTTTAAAGAATCCCACTTCCAAAGATCAGCAGCTGTGTGGACCTGGGCAAAATAATGGGTTTGCTCATCTGTAAAATGGAGACAAAGCTGCTGACCTCACAGAATTACAGAGAGGCTCAAATCCCCTAACATAGAAGATGCTCATGAATGGTAAGACTTGCTCCTATAATCATTGGCTCTTCTGTGTACATACTATCTGCTCCATATTGTGTTAGTTAAGGTCCTAGGGTTTGAAATCTAGAGGGATATATGTAGATCCAATCATCTGACTCTTCATTCTGCACAGGAGGAATTGAGAACTTCCACAGAGGTCAAAAGACATTTTCAAGATACACAGTCAGATAATCAGCAAAACCCATCACCTGTCTTCTAGCCTAGTTCCGTTCATTAATTTTGTGTCTACTATATGCCTATGATGGAGGACAGTATGAAATAGAGAATAAGACAGAATCTTTTCCCTTGATCAGCTCACATTCAATTTCCTCTCTGGGTATCCACTCTCCCCCATTACTTCATAAAATCTTCAACTAGAAAGACCGAGTCTGCCACCACCTTCTAGACACCCATAGGAGCCAAAGTTCCATGTGCATGCAATCGGTATCAACACATTTTGGAAAGAACTGAGACACACCTTTATTTTCATGTCAGATCTACTCTAGATGGATAAAACCATTTCCCCAAGTAACGCAGTTCTCACACTACAACTTGTCTTATTCCCTAGGGCATCGTTCTCTCCTTAGCCTCAATCCAGAGTATGAGAATCAGAATCCAAGCACCCTCTCATGCCACCATCTCTTCTCTGTCTCTCTAACAACCTAGAAAAATGCAGCAGAGAATGTGGGGCAGCCCACTCTCTGAATAATAGGCAAGAGCTGCTTGTGTGTATTCCCCATACTGGGTGCCAGTGGCATGAGGGCACTATAATTAAGCGCTTGACTTCATTATCTCTTCTTTCTGAGCCTTCACGGTTCCATCACTTCAATCCATCTAGCCTCAGATTTCCTATTTAGGCCTTTGCTTACAATGGTTCCATGTCTGCTGCACTATCAACTAATGGCTGCAAAGAATTCTCTAGAAGCCAGCCAGGTTTTTCTAGCCAAGTACCCTGGGGTCCAAGTAGCTTCTTCATTTTGGCAGATGGTGCCCATGACTTCCCGAGTCTTCCAGTCAGCCTCAAGGCGATTGCAGGCCACTTCCAAATTGCTTACTCCCCGTGTGCATATTCCTATCTCCTTCCTCTGGCTAGAGTTGAGAGAGCCAGGGAGTGAGGTCTCTCTGCCTCTGAAGAGGATCTACCTCTGCACATAGCCATAATTTTATGCCTCTCTCTGGGATATATATAGGGAGTTATTGAGCCAAGAGTTTATTATCGAGCTTAGCATGAATATACAGTGAGGAGAGTTGAACGCAAAACCAAATGTTCCAAGTGTTCCTAATTCCATGTGTTTTGAAGTGCCTGGAGCAGGAATTTTATGGACGAGGGAGAAAGACTCTTCCCTGGTGGTAAATAAGGCTACATCTCTTTAGCTTTGGACCGCGATCAGGCCCTGAGCAGTCAGCTAATCCCATTTTCTCTTTATTTTCCTAATTGCATTCGTACCAACCAGGCTGAGCCTTGTTTTCATAGTCGAGGAAGCCTCGCTAAAAAGCTGCTCTGTTCCGAGGCTCCCTCCAAAACATGTCTTGGCTTCCCGGGGTAATGAACTCTTTTATAATGAACGCCTCGCTTTAATGCACGCTCTCTCTTCGGTTTCCAGGAACTGCCTTATAATTATTCGGTGCGGGATTGCATGTCAGAGGTTTGCTTCGCCTTTAATATTTTATGAAGAAATTCATATTTTGACAGTAAAAATATTTAACCCAGAGGACCTGAAACCCAGACTATTATTTTGTAAAGTAGCCATCGAGCTGCACACTTGTGCGCCCCCGGCTTCCCCAGTGCATACTCACACTCTTTGATACTCTCTGAGCAGCCCCAACCACATGCTGTCCAGATGGAAACCTGGCTGTATCATTACATTATATTGAAATAACCCAATACCACCTGTTTCTGTTGGGGCTCCTGCCAACATTTCCCCATAAAACATTTATTTTGCTAATATTTTAGTTGGTCACCACAGAAGGACACTTGAAGTTAAAGATTTACCATGTGTTGCAGCCACTCAGAGCCAAGAGAGGCAAAAAAAATAAAAATAAAAAATAAAAAGGCCTTCGAAACCAGGCAGTGGAGTTGGAGAAGAGCTAATGTCTATCTATTGTTTGCAAAGGTGGAGGCCTCACTTAGCATGATGCAATCACGGGCCCGGGGATTTCAAAACAAGATTTTTTTTTTTAATATATATATTTTATTTATTTTTTTACAGAGAGGAAGGGAGAGGGATAGAGAGCTAGAAACATCGATGAGAGAGACACATCCATCAGCTGCCTCCTGCACACCCCCTACTGGGGATGTGCCTGCAACCAAGGTACATGCCCTTGACCAGAATCAAACCTGAGACCCTTCAATCCACAGGCCGACACTCTATTCACTGAGCCAAACCAGTTAGGGCAAAACAAGGATTTTTTTTGTTTGCAATCTTCATAGAATGAACTATTCTAGTGTCTTTGGTGCTCATCCTTTAATCATAAAAAATATTTTCAGCTTTGTAAGGAGACTTTCCTGCTTCTTGGCAAATCCCCGCCCCCCTGCAAAAATGTTGCATTTATGAGTATGTTCATAGAGATGGGAAATTAATTTATTTGACATATAGAAACACATGAAAATACTATTTTCATTCCATCAAGAACAGGAATGTTCCTGAATATGATGTTCAAAGTCATTAGATGCCTTTGGAAGCAGAAGCAAAGAACTTATCTTCAGGAACGAGCATCCAATTGGACCCCGTGGGAACCTTAACCAAGTTGTTCAATGTTTTGTTTCTCTTTATCTGTCCTCTGCCACTACATAATCACTTGTTATAAAACACAGAATTAACGCTTAACTAACTCAAACATTGGGAAGCCATTGGAATCATTTGCCAAGGGTGTCACTTGGAACTGCTTGCACCTAGTTGAACCTTTGGAAGAAAGGCCTTTATAATCTATATCCTACGCCACTGTAGCTGAATCCAGCTTCCCAGCTAGCTTTTGCTCACACCAGCATTGTTATCTTAATTTTCTCCTGCACTCTGAACCCCCTCTGAAGAAAAATTAATGGAGTTTTGACTACAGATGCTGAACTTCCCCCTATCTTTAGATCTCGCGGTGCCTGGAATCTCCATGAGATTTTCCCAGAATTCTGATGCACTGCAACGTGCTATTCCTTCCTATTATTGCAATTGGTGATTCAATTACAAAGGTTAACTGCATGGCCTTTGTCCTCCCTTCCCACCCACTCCCCATTTAATTAGGAGGCTGGCTCTCCCCCTGACCTCTTCTAGACTGACTAATCGCTAAAAGCCAGAGGAAAGGAAAAGGATGGTGTTAGCCTAGAGCCCCACTCATGTAATGTGTCCATTTTTCAGCTCACGGAGTTCTTTCACACCACAATGCCCATTTTGCATTGTAAAAGTAATTTATATTTTAGATATTTGTTTTAAAAGTCAACTTGTAACCTGTAATGGCTGTAGCTATAGATTAATAATCCCAAGTAAATCAATGTATCTCTCTTGACAGCCCCCATTCATGTTCACATATCCTCCCTGAAGACAGATTATCATATAATTAAGTGGTCCATTTTTCAGCATATATGGGCTGCACAAAAGGCAGTGCAACGATGAATTTGGTGTGTGCTTTGGTTCAAGGTAGGAAATACTGAGTAATCACTTTTTTTATGAAAGCACTTGATCTGTAAATTGATATTTCTCCCCAACAGATTATAATTTTGTTCAAAGAAGTGCTGAATGCAGCACAGAAAACCTAAAGGTGGCCCATCTGTTACTCGCTGTTATAGTTTATGTCCAACTGACATTATCAGCTGACTGCCATTGAGACGGCGGAAAGAATCACATTTGATTTTCTGCCAACACCAGCCTTGATTTTTTTCACCTTTCCCAAGATCATGAATCTAACTTCTTAAGAGCCACATAAATTTACAAATATCACTTGTGACTCTGCATTATTCCACTTTCAGAGAATTTCAACCTTCTGGATGGCATGAGCCAGGACGGGTGGTAACTCAGCCTTCAATATTAAGTCTGTTCCCAAATCAGAAAAGTTTCCCTTCAGGAGAGATGCCACATCTGGCCAATAAAAATTCAAGATACCCAGCTAAATTTGAATTTCAGAGATATAAGTATGACTGATACAGCAAACTGTTCACTGTCTATTTGAAAATCAGATTGAACTGGGCATCTAGGAGTCTATCTGACAACTCTATACCCAAGCATTCGGTCTCTGATTTTCCCTAGTTATCTCTTTTTTTCTCCTTCCTCCAAAGGAACGCATCCAATCTGGACAGCTATAGCAACAAGCTTACGCAGGTCGCTGATGGCTGAAGACTAAGAGGGCTGAGAAGTCAATATCCATCATCCTTTCCGTTGTTTATTTGTATTCGGTGCTGATTGGACTGTTTCCCTCTTCATGATTAAACAGCTCTCTTAATCGTTGCCTCAATTCCTGGAATCCTTTATCAAGAACAAGGACAAACTCTGTCAAGTCAGAACAAGGAAAAATGGGAAACTTATGCTAATATTTAAAAGCTTTTTGTTTACCCTGCCAGCATCTGTCAGAGTGTGTGCATGGGGTGGATTAATCATGAGAAATGCTCAAGGAAATGCAATGGTTTCTGAAGCCATCAAATCTGTTCTTTTTGAGCTCTGACAATGTGCCCTTTCTTCCCCCAAAGTGTCCTTCCTGTGCTTCAAGCTCAGGTCTAGACCCAGGGAGAAGGCTGGAGCTGCCTTGGTAGGCAGAGGGCCTTGAGGCCAGAGGCTGCAGAGAGAAGACACCCCATGACCAGGCAGTCAACCTGGAACAGCATCCTGGCTCCATAACAGCAAAATCTCTCCCTCCATCATTAGCCATCCCCCCCGCTTCCTTTCAAGACTGGGAAAGGAGATCTTCTCAGCTCTCCCCCTGTTGTCCCCTTCCCTCAGGACATAGAGGGCCACTTGAGACTGAATCTGAAATGATTGCTTCTCAGAGGAAAGCAAAGCTAAGGATCCACATTAAAATAGGAAACCAAGAGGGCAGACTGAAAGCATGAATCTTTTCTTTATAGCGCTATTGAATGGATGAGAATCAATAACAATTTTAAATGTTTCCATTTCACATTTAAAATGTTTTATATTTGTCTATTAGTTTAGAGTTAAAAGAGCGTGTTCACTTACCTCATTTTATACCACAGGGATTTATTGTTCAAAAGAAACTTAAGAGCACTTTGATCAATCTCTAAAAGGCATGAGAGGGTTTCCTTAGCCAAGTGGTTCTCAAAATGTGGTCCCCAACCAGCAGCAGCAGCATCACCCCGGGTTTTGTCAGACATGTACTTTCTCGGGCCCTTTGAGGGGAGATATAAGATAAAAAATTGTTCAGGTGATATGAGGACCTGCTAAATCAGAGCCTCTGTAGAAACAAGACTCCCAGAGGGTTCCAAGGCACCCTCTAGCTTGAGAACCACTTCCCAGCCTACTAGAGATCTCCAGGGTAGCCCAAGTACCTGTTCACCATCTGACCCAAACCATGGCACTTTCAATCACAGTTTGTAGAGTAAATACGCTATTATCTCTTTGTCAATGTTGATATTGGCACTTCAGATTTCTGTGCCAGACTTAAGAGCAAATCGTTAAGGTAAGCGTTTGCCATGTCAAGAAGATGGCCTCCATTTATCATTCTTTACATCCCCTCTCCATGAGACACGCTGCCTCTGTGCATTTCAGAGTATTCCCCCAACCCTTCAAGCCTCCCTTTTGAGACATCCCACACTCCCTCTCCATACCCTCTTCAACAAAATGCTGCCCTTTTTCATCTTAACCTCCAGCCTATATCACTTCCAGCCTTGATATTCACCCACCCCACTCTCTCTCTTCAACCTCCATCTTTTTTGCAGTCGCCAAAGCTCCTCTCTCATTCACAGCCTCATCCTATGCACCATCCCTCTATCCATCCCTCTATCCTCACCCAACACCCTCTATCCATCTCAAAAACTGTAACCTATCTCCTCATCTTCCCACTCCTACCCTGTGCTCACTTTCTCTCCCGAGTAAGCATCATCTCTTTTGCCACAAGTTAGCCAGAATCTCCATACTTGACTGCCCATCCCATTTCCACTGTCTTCCCAATGGCTCTTGTTCTCTAGTTCTCCTGACATAGGACAGGAATTACCAGCCCAGACCATTTCTCTCTCCCCTGCTCTGACATCACTAGTCTTTGTCTTTTATTTCTGCTGTAAGTGAAATATATTTTTCTCTGAAGTCACAGTCTTCTCAAACTTTCATATTCATCCCTTTTTATTACCTACCCACCAGGTTATATTTAAAATAAAGTTGAGTAAATATGATAGGTGATTTGAAGAGAGATATAGGATTATTGTTCAGGTGATGGAAGAAAAACCACGAATTGTGGAGGTGGTAACAGAACAAATGTGATGTAAAATGCTGATGCAACAGGATTGGAAAGGGCACTGGGGAAGCTGGAAGTGTTAAGTATTGTGAGGAAGTATCCAGGCATAGATGCAAGCCTGTTACTGCAGACCACAATGGGGATGCCCATGTGGGAAAAACAAAGATATTGAACCTTTCTTGGGTCAAAGACCATGTTAAGAATCTAATAAAATCCAAAGACAGTGTTTCTTAAAAACATAAAAAATAACAAACAAACATGTAAATAAGTAAAAGTTTGTGTTTATTTTAGGAACCGGGAACCACCCATGAAGGCCAGAAGTGCATGAGGTTAAGAGACACCAGCAAAGAAACATGGTAACTTTGGGAGGATATGTGTGAGTGCCAGTTAGAAAAAGATTAATGCCAGCAAAAGTGAGAGAACTTGGGCTTCATCCTAAGTAGTCAAATAAGACCTTCAGAGGGGAAGTGTGTTTTCAAATGCCCAGCTTTATTTACTTTAGCACAACGCATGTCCACTGTTGAGTACGATTCTGTAAAATCCATGTTTTTATTTCAGAAACTCTGGGCCAGTGATGTTGGCTTGAGGCCAGAAAGACCAAGCACTAACATATTTTGAATATGATGTCACAGATAGAGCACAGGAAACGATTATCACTGGGCAGATAAAAGGAAAACATCTTAAAAGAGAATATAAACTTCTTAACCTACTCTAGAGGCATCGTGGAGAACATTTCTCTGCACCAGAGAAAGAAAACTCAGTAATGTGAATAAGTTGTGGTTTGCATGTGTGGAAGGTTAGAGAAAAAGCCACACCTGGATTGCAAATGTATTGGTCCCATCTACCGAGTGCTAGTCCACCAATCCGGAACAGTTATGACTTGTGTTTTCAGTGTGATAGTATTAGTTCACATGTATTCAGACATTGTTATATGCCAAGCACTTCATATGCATTATCTCTTGTAATCCCCTCATTACCTCTGAGGGTGATACTCGTGCAAATGAGTTGAGGCCCAGACAGCTTGAGTGAAGAATGGCAGTACATCCTATACCAAGATTAAGTTGAACAGCCTGACCCCAGAGGTCCATTCTGATCAAGAAATGGTTTTCTCTCCTCTCTCTCTCTCTCTCTCTCTCTCTCTCTCTCTCTCTCTCTCTCTCTCTCTCTTTCTCTCTCTCTCTCTCTCTCTCTCTCTCTCTCAAAGATCAACATGGCTCAAACCAGACCCACAAACCATAATTGGATTATGCAGTTGGAATCTGAGAAACAGGAAAGTGCAAATGGTCGAAATAATGAGCACTCATTAAGCTCCTCCAAAAGAACAGCATGGCCTTTCAAGGCAGCTCCTACAAACATGTTTTGTTTGAAGGCAAGAGCTATGAAGTTAGGCAGGACATTAAGGATGTGATGATTGCTTTTAAAGATCTTGGTTGTTTTCCCCCAATAATCGCTCCCCCACTTGTTTTCCCAAAGAGAATATGGAGGTGCTCACTTATTAAAAAATAAACTTACTCCCAAGTCACCCCAGAGTGAGATCAAGTGGCCACTATGGGAATGACATGAAAATGGAGTCATTTCCCTGAAATTCCCAAGGGTGCTTTTTTGCTTTTAAGGGCAATGAAATCACCTTATAGTAGTAATTTATTATTTCCACCAGTTATTCAAATATTTTGTCTACATGTTGAAAAATTAGTCCTTATTCAAACAAGTTTTTGCTTTTAGAGCAAAAGCATTCTAAGTATTCAGTAAAACTAGGACTCTTGCAAAAAGATACACAAAAAGATAAATTAAAGGCACATGCTCTTCTTTCCCTTAGATAAGGAAACTTAAATTTTTTTAAAAATAAAAGCCTATACCTCTCTTCAACAGATATTGGGTTTTACACACTGGACTGGATGCCTAACCTCAAGGACAAAGGTTCATTTCATCTGAACACCACTTGCTTGCCCATTGCACTGATTTCCGTACTAAGTAGGTTCAATCACTTCTGAAAATGGTGGCTCAGGCTTGTCTTCTTTTATCCCTGGTATTCTTAGCCTCGGACAATAATGGTATGAAGACCTAAACTTTATTAAATGTAGATTGTGGCTGACATTATCAGAACAAATTATAGTTTATTGTTCAACAGTTGTCATGTTAGAGATGTTTTCTATGGCCACAGTTGTCATGTTTACCTGGATAATTGTCTGTTTCCCATCCAAGTCATAGATTTGCCATTAGACAAGAAGAAAAGGGAAATGGGAAGGGACAGTAAGGTGTATAAGAGGAGGCTTCCTGATTTCCTATAGAGAACAAAGTGAGACATGAGACCAATTATTGTTCCCAGAAGTGTAACTTTCTCCCTTCTAGAACTTTTGTGCCCTTGGTAAAAGCAGATTGATACAGGACTAAAATTAAGCAGCTTTTCTTCCTGGAAAACAGGGTCAATTATACTTTTTAAGAAAATACCTCTTACTAAACTAAATATTTCCATACTGTCCCCAGCAACCTGTCCTTCCATAGGGAAAATTGTGTAGAACAAGCATGTCAAACTCTTGGCCCACCGGCTGCATGCATCCCACAACAAATATTTTTGCAGTCCAGCCAATATAATGGTATGTAAGAAAATGTTTTAATAAAAGTTTTGTAACCAAATTTTTACAATATCCTGTTATACATAATTATTAATAACAAACTATACGTTTGCTAATGAATGATCACTATAATCGGGTTGCATTTTTTTCCCTTACATACCTTATGCGCAGGCGCACCATTTCTCTCCATGAAAAAACAATAGCGTATATTTTAGCAGCCAATGCCACATCATTAGTCTTGCACTGATTTGTTTGGTGTGGCAACAGGAAATATTTTGCTTTCAAAGAACAAGAAAAATAGTTTTACTTGTGTTACACTTATTAATTTGTGCAGCTACTCAGTGTCTGGTAAGTTAATGTTCAAGGAAAAATATTAATTTTATTAAAATGTTTTATTATTTTACATTAACAATTACTTATTTATTTCAGCCCTTTGTATTCAGCATGTCTCTATTGAAGTAAACCTATGTTTCTATGAAAGTTGAAGCTTTTGTTCTTTTGCGGCCCACATAAACTTAAGTCTTGTTTATTTGGCCCGTGTTAGCCTTTGAGTTTAATATGCCTGGTGTAGAAGGAAGAAGAGTTATAGTATGTAACTTCTTCAAAATTGAGGGAGGGTCAGAGAAAATGGGAAAATACTCAAAGAAATAAACTTGGTAAATAAAGACAATAACTCATCCTAACAGCTTCTGAAACCTCACTCAAACCATAACTGGTGCCTGGAAGCCAGAGTTTCCATGCAGACAGCATTAGCATTCAAGCACACCAGCATGTAGGGAGTTATTTTCCCCTGTCATCTGTTTATCAAAACTACCATCAGTCTCCAGCACACAGTAAGTGCCCAGTAATTAGCTTTTCGAATAAACAGGAAATCCCCTCATAGAGCATCTAGCATAGACATGAGTTCCCTTTTTAGTAATTATCAGGTTTCAGGCGTGTTAAAGTTATAAAAAAATCTGGCTTGGGTCAGCAGGTTTGGTAAGCCAATCTCATAAAAGAAGTTTGAGGAGAACCTTTGCACTGACCTTTTCTTCACATTTAAATGTCTCTGAGTTTGACAGGAGGTACCAAGAGATTTGGAAAAGGTCATCCCTCTTGCCTGAGTAGCTCAACTTCCACTTATCTACCTCAAGAAAGTAATAAGGGGTGTGAATAAAGATTTATGTGTGGAGATGTTCACCATAGTACTATTTAGACTTATCCATGGACACACATGTCCAGCCACAGGGTCAAGTTTAAATGAATTTGGGATCATGGTACAGCCATGCAATAGCATATCAGCGACCATTACACATGATGTTTTTAAAAGCTTTTTTAACGGCATATGAGACATTTCATGATATAATGATAAATGAAAAAAGGCAGAATACAACACAATTGATACAATATAATCCTTTCCTGTCTATAATAGAAAGAGAAAGAGCTTTAGAAAGACACACATAAAGAGTAAATCAGAAGTTAACATAATGTTTTACAATGCTTAACTACAATATTTCAACCAGGTTAGACAGTCTAATCCTGGGGGAAACAGCATATTCTAAATTCCAGCAGTTTCCATCGTATTGATGAAACACAGTCCCAGCCCACTTGCTACCACAGTATGTTCCCTATGTTTTCTTCAAAGCTTCAGTGCACTTACCCAAATACCAGTACTTATGACCTGTGTGATCACAGGACCTCATGATAAGGAGGACTTACTCAGGAGACGCAAGTGGCAAGGGGAGGTAGGGAGAGTCAGACCTCAGTCTGAGTTTGCCATTGACTTGCTGGACAAGTCACTTAAGCCCTTCAGGCCTCCCTTGTGTCATTTGCATTACACTAGGTGGCTTTTAAAGTCCAGCACTAAAGTCCATGAAATAATTGCCTCTTTTCCTGCCCTACCTACCCTTGCTGTTCTAAGGTCATCATTGAATGAATTGCATTTGAAATGTGAGAGACTTTGCCCTAGCCAGTTTGGCTCAGTGGACAGAGCATCTGCCGAGGACTAAAGGGTCCCAGGTTTCATTTCTGTCAAGGTCACATGTCTGTGTTGCAGTTTCAATTCCCTGTACTGGTCAGGGTGCATGCGGGAGGCAACCAATCAATGTGTCTCTCTCACATCTATGTTTCTCTCTCTGTTTCTCTGCCTCCATTTCACTCTCTAAGTTAATATCCTTGGGTGAGGATTAACAAAAAAATGTAAAAAATAAAATGTATGAGTCCTTACATTTACAGAGGGAAAGAATGACTATACAATGAACTCTAAAGGACAAGAGAAGCCAACCACAAACACTTTGACACTAAACAGTCATCTTCCACCTTTCCCCTGGCTTCTGAACCTAAACCAAGAGATCTGCCTAGAGTTCTGCTCTCCCCATAAAAGGTGATTTTTAGCAGACAGTATTCACTTCTACCACAAGGGAAACTAGATATGTCCTTGAGAACAGAGGCCCTCGGCTTTTCTGGGCCACAGCTACCATTGAGAACCTGCAGAAACTGTTGACTTATCCTCAGAAAAATATTCCTTCATATCAAATTTTTGCTGACCATTTCATCGAGAGTCACAGACAGCCTAACATCCTTAGTGGCCCTTGGATGCAAGATTAAAAAACTCTAGTAAGAAAAATACTGACTTATTTAACAGGATTCCAGACAATTTCAAAGTATGCTGACTTTTCAAAGTCTTGACAATTAGAAATAATCCATGCAACTAAGGAGGCCCTACCAGACCTTGTGACTTGGGAGAAAGGAAAGACAGAGGTATAGCATAGTAGGACAGCCTTGGAGTAAACAAATGTCACAACTGCAATGAGGAGGGTAGGATCCAGGAACTACCCCCTGCTCCAGAACCCATTTACAACTTATAAAGCTACAGCCATCACCATGGAACTTTACTTTTAAGGAGAATTATAACCACCATACATTAAGTAGTTATAATGGCCCATGCATTATCTCACTTCATCCTTGCCATGACTCTCTGTGGCACTACTGCATTTTCATGGTATTCCATAACTCTCCATTACAAATTAGGAAACTGAGGGTCAGAAAGATTAAGAAGCTTTGACTAAAACACGCAACCAGCAAATATCAGGAGCAAATTCCACACCAGCTCTGCCTGGCCCTATGGTCCCATCTAAACCTAACTATTACCAAGCAAGTCTCCTTGCTTAGCCTGGTCACTGGCTTGAGTTAGTTTCTTCGGAAACAAACACACACAAAATGTTATGTTAAAACAGATCAGCTTGAACCATAAAACCAAAGCCTTCTTTAAAAAATCTCTTAGCCATTCGAGTTGAGGGAGTTACCTTGGTTACAATACAATGTACTATTAGTTGATGTGGATCAGTTCCCCCACTACCTTCACCTCTGGTGTTATGTTCTCTCTCAGCCCAGAGCATCAGAATAATGGTAGAAATCAAAATGAGACCATGAGTGTAGTGGGGACAGAGAGCAAAGACCAGAATCCAAGAAGGAACCATTTCAGATTGGATAAAAGCTAGAGTAGATGGGAGACATACTCAAAGGTCAGAAGAGGTAAGCAACTCTCAAAGATGCCAGAATAGTAACATACAGATGAAGATAAAGCAACCACACTTTCCCTTCCAGCTGGCAGGTGTGGGCTGTCCCTATCCAACTTAGCATGTTTTTTTGTTTGTTTGCTTTTTGTTTTGTTTTTTTAATATATTTTATTGATTTTGTATAGAGAGGAAGGGAGAGAGATAGAGAGTTAGAAACATCGATAAGAGAGAGTCATCAATCAGCTGCTTCTTGCACACCCCCTACTGGGGATCTGCCCTCAACCAAGGTACATGCCCTTGACCGGAATCAAACCCGGGACCCTTCAGTCCCCAAGCCGACGCTCTATCCATTGAGCCAAACCGGTCTCGGCTAACTTAGCATGTTTTTAAAGGGGAAAGAAGGTCAAAATAAGAGGTCATCTTGAATTAGACAAGGAGAGAAAGGGGTACACCTAACATGACAAGATTACGTTTTCTGTGTCAGACATAATAGAAGCTCAAAATCAGAGGAAAGTGAATTACAGAAGATGACTTTTTTGCACTCCTATGTGACTAGGACATTCATATCTGCTACTTCTCGGTACCTTTCTGTGGCTCTCATACAAAATAAACACATTGTATTATTCTTACAGTTGCATTAAAGTGACTGTTCGGTCATGCTAGCAATTTGGAAATAGGAATACTGGAAATTATATGAAACAAGCTCAAAATGGAAGAAGGAATCACCTAAAACCATGTGCTCAATTTCCATTAGAAGCCCCTCCTTACCACCCTCTTCTCACTACTTGTTATTTCAGAATTCAGGAGAAGGTGAACGAGATGGAAGAAAAAAGAGGAGGATTTCCAGAGTAATTTACTTCCACCTATCAATATATTGGCCGGGGTTGGGGTGGGAAGGCAGTGGGCATAAAACTGTCAAAAGAAAAAACAGATTGCACCTCCCATGACCCACAAGAACTGGTTTCAATCCAGAAATGAAAATTCTCAGAATCCTTGACCAGAAACTCATCTAGTTTTTTCTCTTATCTTCAGGAAAGTCACTGGCTATCTGTGAGCCCAATGGAATCAGAAGTTCCCCAATGGAGGAGATTCTACAAATACTCTCAGCATGACCTACAGAGCCCTGCATTAGGTCTTCATAAAACTAATCAGCATTTGTAAACCTATATCTGTGTGGTCACTTGTTCATGCCAGTCTCCCCATTGGAAGATCAGTCCGATGAGGGCAGAGCTGAGTGTCACTCACCACTGTGCTCTCAGAAACTAGCACAGTATTTGCATATAGAATCTGTTTTAAATTTATTTGTTAAATGAAATAATAAACACTACATCTCAGGAACTGGAAATATTCTGTTATTAGATGCATGCACTGCACATGAAGTCAAATAGTGTTGTGTGAAAGTAGACTTAGTTAAACTTACAGTTAAATATGTATATTACAAATTCTAGAGTAACCACACAGAAATTTTTAAAGAAGTAAACTTGCTATGCAAAGAGATGAGATAAAAAATAAGTCATACAAATGCTTGATTAAAAACAGAGAAAGCAAAAAAAAACTAGGAGTGTGGATAAAACAAAAAGACAATGAATAGAAAACAGTTATGAATATGGTAGATATTATCTAACTATATCAATAACCACTTTAAATGTGAATGATCTAAATACACCCAATTAAAAGACAGAGATTGACAGAGATAAATAGACAAAACCCAACTATACATATGTTGTCTGTGAGAAACCCACTTTAAATATAAAGTGAGTTAAATACTGCATCCAGATTTCCTTCCTTTTCTTCTGCCCTACTCTCTTACACATACACCACACACATAAACACACACGCGCACACACACACACACACACACACACACACACACACACCTGGTAAAATAGAACTAAAAATTAGTTACTTCTTACTCTCAATACATTAAATCTTGTAAAATTATTTAACCAAGACTCTCACAAAAAAATTAAGAATGCAAGTTATCTCATACGTTTCTGTAAGCAATTCCGCAAAAGTGAAGGAAGCCCTTAAAAAACTTATTGAAGTCTTGTTCTAACATACACAGCCAGGATTTAACATGCAGTTGAAAATTAGTTACAGTTTCTTAGGACAATGATGAAAGAAAACATGCAAATATGACCCACATGTTAGCTTTAATATCTATCCCCCAGGATCCCATCAGGTTATCATTTCACACTTAACAAATGATAACCTCTCTTGCTGTGTTGCTTAAAGGAAACTGAAATTTCACTTACCTAAATGAAAATAAGACTGTTCCCAACTTACTGATGCCTAAATTGGGCATATTCTCTCTTCAAACTTATTACTCTTAATAATTTGCACATTTTTTCTGTAAGAGAAAAAGAAACAGATTCAACTTTCTGAACCAAATCATCCTCTAACCAAAACAATTTTGAACAACACATACAGAAAATACAAGGTGGGGAGGGTGGGGACATATAAGCATTTTTAATTTAAATAACAAATACCATATGGTTAATAATTTGTCAATTTTCTGTTAAACTAGCTAAGATCTGGTCTTCGCAGTTGTACTCTAATTATATGAAGCAATTTTAAAAGCTCTACAGGGGAGTAATAGCTCTGTTTACAGCAAAATTTGCAAATATACAATTGATGTGTCATAATTGTCCACCAAAGTTTTATTGCCTCTACAGGTTTTTTTACGGAATCAGTTGCCATCATATTCAAAATGAGAAATTTCACATGCTCTGTTTCCAGGCTTCTGAAAAGTAGGTCTTCAATAGGCAACAATGATCTGAGCTAATAGTATCTGCTCCTTTTAGACAAGGCATGAACTCTCCAGTTTGCCTCAGTCGCCACCATTCCATATTGTTCCCCTGACAATGAGGCCCAGTGCCAGTTCCCATTATCATCATACTTTTGCTTTTGTTTTTCTTGCAGTAAAAGCTATTTTTTGTATTTATGTTTCTATCAAAAGTGGAAAGATATACTAAGAAAGTATCAAGTGTCTTATATTATCTGTGCCTGCTTCAATTATGTACATTCACTGACTACTCCACATATCATTTGAATTTGCAACCTATGTCCTATATAAACTCTGTATATAAGTTAAAAGGTGTAGGCCAGCAGTAAACCAGGGTTCATAGTGCCTCTTTCAGGTAATAAGAGTAATCAAGAAGACGGCACTCCACATGGGGAGAATGAAAAGGGATTCAGGGTCGATAAACATTTTCTGAAAAATCAAGACCTTCCAGAACACACCCTGTATTTAGTTTCCTAAGTTTAGCATAATGAAATGCCACAGGCTAGGTGGCTTAAATAATAGAAATTGCTTTCCTCACACTTATGGAAGCTAGAAGTCCAAAATTAAGGTGCCAGCAGGGTTGGTTTGTCCTGAGGCCTCTCTCTTTAGCTTGTGGTTGACCACCCTCTTGCTGCCTCTTAGTTATTCTTCTGTGCATGCATCCCTGTGTCTCTCTTTGTATTTCCTAATCATCTCTTCTTATAAAAACACCAGACAGATTAGATTAAGGCCTATTGTAATACCATGTTTCCCCAAAAATAAGACATCCTCCAAAAATAAGACCTACTTACAGGTTTCCTTCTGAGTGAAATATAAGGCATCCTCCCGAAAATAAGCTCCCCCCCCCCCCAGGCTAAACATGAGAGATTTGGTCCACTGATTCTGAAAGAAATGGAGTCACAAGAAATTCACCAGGAAATTCAGGAATTGGATTGTTAGGATGATGTCCAGAAGATGATGACATGATTGTCATTGAATAAATGAGTAAATTCTTGATACTGTAGGATTCACAGTTTGTCTGGTTTGTGTTGACAACTACCGTACTACCATACCGTATATAGGTAATAAATTTCCTTTATTTTCATTTAACAATAAATGTGTGCCGTATTCTTCTTCATGGAAAAATAAGACATCCCCTGAAAATAAGACCTAGCGCATCTTTGGGAGCAAAAATTAATATAAGACACTGTCTTATTTTCGGGGAAACAGGGTAGTTTCATTTTACATTAATAACCTCTTTAAGATTCTGCTCCAAATATAGTCACATTCTAGGGTATGAGGGGTTAGGGCCCCAATATATAAATACAGGAATGATACAATCTAGTCCATAACACTCCCTAACTCTGTTTTTAAAGGTAGCATGATTATCTCTTCAAATATTTCTCTTCCTCTTCATCCTCTCTCTCTCTCTCTCTCTCTCTCTCTCTCTCTCTCTCTCTCTCTCTCTCTCTGTTTTTCCCCTCCCCTCTCTCTCTGTCTCTCCCTCTCCCCTCACCAAAATTCAATTTAAATTATACATATGTCAGAATGTTTGATATAGTCCCAGAATTCTTGGATAATCTATCCTGTTTTTGTTTTATTTTCAGTTTCTCATTCTTTTCCATCTGGATAATTACTCTAGACCTAGCTTTAAATTCACTAATTCTTTCCTCAGTTATGTCAAATCTACTGATGAGCCTAAAAATGCATTCATCATCTGTTATTGTGTTTTACATTTCTAGCATTTCCTTTTATTTTTTTTTTATAGTTTCCATTTCCCATTGAAATTATCCATCTGACCTTGCATGCTGACTGCCTTTTCTATTAGAAACTTCTTATTTTAAATCCCTGTCAAGTGATTCTAACATCTGTGTCACATTTGAGTCTGAATCTGATGACTGCTTTATCTCTTGGAGGTGTACTGTTTTTTCTAACCATTTTATATACTACTAGAGGCCCAGTGCACAAAATTCATGCACTGGAGGAAGAGTCCCCTCAGCCCAGCCTGAATCCCCTCACAGTCCAGGACTCCTTGGGGGATGTCTGCCTGCCAGCGTAGGCCCGATCCCTGGGAATCCAGGGACCCTCACAGTCCGGGACTCTTCGCTCCTTACCACCCACCTGTCCACTGCTCCTTACCACTCTGCCCCTTGCTTAATGCTGCTACGGAGGCAGAAGAGGCTCCTCCCACCACTTGCTGCACTCACCAGCCATGAGCCTGACTCCTGTGTTGAGCATCCACCCCCTCTCCCCCCATGATCAGTGGATATTATAGCGACCTGTCATTCTGGTCACTCCACCCTAATGATTGCTTAGGCTTTTGTTATATAGATACTAGAGGCCCAATGCATGAAATTCATGCGAGAGCGGGCCTTTCTTACCCCGGCTTCCGGCACCAGCTTCCCTCTGGCACCTGAGACCAGGCTTCCCTTGCAGCCCTAACTTCATCTGAAAGGTTGTCTGGAAGATGTCCTGTCTAATTAGCATATTATGCTTTTATTATTATAGATAGCTTTTGATAAATTGCTGAACAGAAACCAGAAGTATAATATAACTTTGATGTCAAAATCTGAAAGGACTACTCAAGAAAATAATATTATAGGCATCACTAAACAAAATATTGAAAAAAAAGTATAACTAAATGGGGTTTAATCTCCCAGTACAATTGGTTTAATATTTAAAAATAAGTTAATGTAATCTATCATATTAAGAGATTAAAGGAGAAAAATCATGTAATTATCTCAATATTTGTAAAAAAAAAAAAAAAGCATTTGAAAAAAGTTCAAAACCCTTTAACGATGTAAAATAAAAACAGTGAAATAGAAAGAGGAAAACTTTTTAACAAATTTTTTAAATAATTGTTTAAGAAACATATCTCTGTGTGTGTGTATGTGTGTGTGTGTGTTATATACATACCACACTTACGAGTGAAATGTTGAATTTATTCTTTTTGTGATTAAAAACAAAACAAAGATATCTACTATCATCAATTATATTCAATAATATATCCCAGGTCTTAGTAAAGAGATACAAAACATAAGTATTGGGGGAAATGAATAAAACTGTTGTTCAGATACATAAGTAGAAGTCAGTTTATACAGAGTGGAAATAAAATCAACATATAAAATGATTGCAGTTTTATATATCATTTATATATAATTACTTAGAAAATGAAAATTTTAAAATACTATTACAAAATATATTCTATTATCTAGAAATGAATTTACAAAAAAATAAATATATATATATATATGGAAAAATACAATATATGGATTCTAAAGATATTTTAATATAAATTAATAGAAAGATAAGCATATTTAAAGATTGGAACATTCAGTGTTAGAGAGATACCCATTCTTCCCAAATAGATCTATATAGAGTCAATAAAATAAATCCCAAGCTGTTTATTTACTCCATTGAATAAGTAGTGGATCCCAATAGTTTGGGGTAGGGAAAAGAAAGGAAAGGAGGAATAGATACAGGGTCGGGACAGAGGGATAGAGAGAATGTGTGTGCACTAAGGTGTGTTTTGAAACCTGAAAACTGATTCTAATATTTATATGGAAGTATTAGGTATTAGCTATTTTTTAGCAGACACACAAAAAGAAGAAAACTGGGGACATTTTCCTACTAATTATTAAATTAGAACTTACCTTAAAGCTACAATGATTAAGAACAATTATCTAGCTTCAGAGATGAAAAAAAAAATAGATTGATCAAACAAAATAGAGAACCCAGGAATTGAACCATCTCTGTCTGAACAACTGATATATGGTTGAGTTGGCAGCATTTAAGATCAATGGTAAAAGAATGAAATTATGAAGAAATGGGTAGGGGCACGCACTAGAACAATGATAGGGTATGTATTTATTTGAAAAATAAAATAAATTTATCTTTAATTATACTTATATAAAAAGAAGTTAATATTTTCTTGGTACATAGAGGATTTTTAAATAATACACAAAAAACAAATGCCATAATAAAAAAGATGGATAGATTTAACTATACTAAAATTAAGAATGTCTGTCCATCAAGACACCGTAATGATAGCAAAAAGATAAACCCCAACTAAGAGAAAACATTTACACTTCATATAACTAAATGAGGACTGCAGTCAACTACAGAATACTATGAATTGTGAAAGCAAGAATCTAGCTACCCACATTTTCTGAAATCCCTCCTTCCAGTTTCTTTGCTCCAGAAGTCCCTGATGCTTCCATTCCCAAGGTTGACTCTGTTCCTCCAGCATCATATATCCCAGGCCTCTCCCTGCCTTGTAAGGTTCAGGGCCTGCCACGTATTATAGTCTTGGCTCCTCCTCTGATGCTGAGAGAAAGATGAGGGGAGTGCAAGGGTCAGGGCAGTTAGTCCATCACTCTGGCCCAGCTTGAACTTGATTTCCTTTGTTCTTCTCAGGTACCTAAAACAATTTCAGATGCATCTTTCACTTGCTTGGGGATCCAATCTCCTGCCAATACTTGCTCATTAGATCTGGACAAGACATTCATGCCAAGCCCCCTGCTTAGCTAATGTCTGACAGTTTTACTTTATAATCCTAAGATAGTATTTGCCCCTTTTCAAGCTAAATTTCATTAGGAAATCCTCTCTTTAACTTGACATTGCAATAAGCCCAGTTATCCTCTCCCAACTTCTGGGGTCCCCTGTCTAAGCCAAGGGGTGGGGAAAAGAAAATTCTGCCATACACCTAACACTTGATAGCATGGCTTTTGGTTTATTTTAATATCATTCCCATAAGGCATCTTGAGGGCAAACACCTTCTTCACTTCTATACTCACGGTGTCCAAACAGCTTTTGCCACATAGTTGATGCTGAATAAATGAAAAAACAAAACAAAACACTCATAGTCTCCTTAAATTAGAAGGATAATACAAGATTATGATTTATTCCATGCACAGGTCTTTAAGGAAATTTATGGAAAGGTGGGTGTAGAGAGGTTTGGGGTATTCACCATTCCATCCCCTTTTGAATATTACTTGTTGTACTAAATAATATTAATGCAATGTTGAATCCATATTGAAGGCAAGGGCCTTTATTTTTATGATAGGATTTAATTTGTGGACTTGGCTGTCAAAAAGAGGAAGGTAAATGGGGCAGGAATGAGAAGTATTAGTTTAAAAAATGCTGTAATAGAAAGTAGATGGAAAAGAACTACAGGGTTGAGAAAGAGCTGATAACCTCCACTCTGCAAGTCAACCCTCTCTTACATCCCCCTGGACTTTGAAATCACTTAAGAACCAGTGGTTCCCACCCTTTCTGAGCTCACAGGCTGTCTCCTTGAGAACCTCTTTCCAAGTGCTTCTTATCCTCTGGCAGTCATACCAACGAAGTTCTACTGTGCTTCTGTTTCTGCACTGAGTACCCACCAGCCTTCATCCACAACATACAAATTAAAAGCACAACAGTGAGAAAACCACTAGAAGGATTACAATTCCACGGCCATTCCACAACCTTGCAGGTGCCCAGCAGGCATTCACCTTGGGCTTCCACAAGCCACCAGCCATCACCCGCAGTGACCCTCACAGCGATGGCCTTTGTTAACGGCCACTGCAGCCAAAATGTAGGGAACCCAAGTCACAGGAATGCCTTCTCTCTCCTCTCAGAATCTCCAGCTATCCGTGCAACCTCATCCCACCAATCTTCTCTCAGGGAAGATGAGAGAAAGCCACACACACACACACACACACACACACACACACACACACACCCTACACCTGCCCCATCTTTGTTTTTTAAATGACTCCAGGAGTGCCAGATGCACAGACTTTTCCTGAAGAGGGTGGCGCATTGAGAGCACCAAGGCTCCCTGATTATGCGAGGAGCATAAGAGCCCTTCTCTGTTTATCACCTCGAGGTAGACTATTAAATCTGGAAGCCTTCCACACAGTTTAGTAACAGAGATCCGTTATGCCCTCCCTCAGGTTCCATTGAACACCAGCAAACAAACATATGGTGCGTCTGTTCTAATGGAATTCCACACTGCACGCAGGCTCTGTGCGGAGCTCTGTGCCGGAGGGAAGCTAGCCCCTGGCAGCCTTTGATGGCAGCTTCTCCGAGAGGTTTCCTCTCGACAGACTACTCCTGATTTCCCCCTGTGGGCATGGGGGGTGCAGGGAATGTGTTCTGTTTTCCGGTAAAGCATTTGGAGAGGAATAGAGACCCCTTCCTCTGTCCCCATCTCTTACAGGGGCTTATTAGCGGACCTTGGGCAGGCAAGTCCCTTGGATTCCCCCAAACTTGAGTCTTCTTCTGCTTAAAATAGCCACAGACAACACCAATTCTCTTTCACAGGTGTTGCAATAATGAAACATCTCCACGGACATAATCATGTTTTGGAAAGCATCTCAGATTTGTATCATCATCATCACAATCCTCCTCCTGGGTTTCCTGCCTCCAGCCCACGTCTGTAAGCTTCCCTTGGTCCAGGAGCCAGCCACATTCTCCTTAGGAAGGTTAAAAATAAACAGTGATATCTGAAATTCTACCAACAAGGAAAACATATATTTAAATAAGTGATAAAACAACAAAACGAGAGTATTTCTGATATTGATTCTAAGAAGAAAAAAAAAAAGATTCTCTACAACTACCCACAGATGAACTCTATAGGCTCTGCCTTTGCAGAAGGTATACCTTGAAAAATAAAAACCTATCTTCTCCCTTTGTCCTCCCTCTCCCCACTACCAAAAAAAAAAAAAAGTGATTATGGAGTGAGAGCCATACTGATGATTTTGACTGATCAACTGGAGAAATTTAGATAAATTTGGCTTTTCATTAACTGCAGCTGTTGTTTCTTTCAGTGCCTTAATGCAATTTATCATTTGAACGTGCTGGCTGAGGAGCGTTGCTGGAGTTTTCCTTTTCCCAATCGTTAATCTTAACAGTATGAATCCAATTTCTATAGTTAGCCTGGAAAAAAGTCCATTTCCTCTCCTTTTAGGGTTGTTCTTATTGAAAAGTTATGCTTTCAGATCAGTTCTCTTTCTTGTTCTTCCCCCCCCCTCTTTCTCTCTCTCTCTCTCTCTCTCTCTCTCTCTCTCTCTCTCTCTCTCTCTCTCTCTTTCCCTCTCTCTCTCTCTCTCTCTCTCTCTCTCTCTCTCTCTCTCTCACACACACACACACACACACACACACTCACACACACATGGGTGCACACTACTATCAACTGACTATTATGCAAATCCAAGTACAGCTCCTATGTCCTAAAGTGACAAGTGCAAAAACCCAAACTCAAAGCCTCTCTAGGCAGCACTCAGATTCCCCACCTCATCCCAGCCCATCACTGACCCCCCACCCCTACCCCCTTACTCAGAACAATGTTGAATTCGGTTTCCAAATACACAGACGTGAGGCCTCCAACTCAATGAGATTTCCAGCTCCAGTGCACAACAAGAAAGTTTTGTGGTTCCACATGACTCGTCTGTGAATGAGAGCCATGAGGTGACAAATGGCCTCCAAACAATACTGGCTGATTTAAATTAAACTATTATTCATTTATACAGGATGGTGACTCGTGATTACCTGGGTAGAAAAAAATGCAGTAGGGGTAGATACCTTCAGACTTGTTTCCTGCTAATGTTTTAAGGGAAATATGATGCTAGCCTTTATGTGGTTTTTTTTTTTTTTTTTTTTTTTTTTTTTCATTATTCTTAGAACTTTAGTCACCATCTTAATGATTACATTGTTTCTTTGGAAGAAGAGGAGGAGAAGACAAATTGTATGTTCTCTTTTTATATCATGATGGATTAAATGTCAAGAATAATTAAATGCCACGGGGAGGTAGCCACCAATTGAGGCTGACATCTTTTTAAGACAACCCACCCAGGAAAGAAGAAAATAGAAGCATCTTAACATCTCTGTGTCTTTCCTGGCTTCATTTGTGTAGGCAGGGAACCCAACATCTGAAACTAAAATAGGGGGGAAAGAGTGGAACCTCTGAAAGCTAATAATTATTCTGTACTTGGAATGGGGGTATTCATTCCTGTACATTCTGGCAAGTGGAAGCAACAAGGAATGTGAGTCATTCCAAGAATTTAGAAACAAGATGAGGCCATTTTCAAAAGATCCCCGTTTTGATTTTTCAAGGGAGTAAAGATGGGCAGGGAAGCCAGAGAGATGTTTACCGGCTAATTTATCAATAATTGATTAAAAGGTTTTGCTTCTAGTTGTACTTAAGAACTAACCACAGACAAAATCACTAGCATATGGCTGAGCAAGAACTATCTGAGGTAGCTGGAACTGAGTGAGCAATATTCACTGAAACACTAAAATCTTATATGATAGTCAGGAAGAGTGTACTAGTTAGGACAGGAAGAGTGTACTAGTTAGGACTTCCTCAGTTACAAGTGGCAGATCCCCACTTGAAGTAGCTTAAAGCACAAAGAGTAATTCATTGAAAGGATGTTGGAATATTTCAGGGAATACAAGAATCAAGGCAATTCAGTCTCAAAGACCATTTAGAACAAAAGCTAGGATCATGAAGAGAAACCATTTTCTTTCTCTCTGTGCATTTTTTTCCCAGTGTATCTGCTTATTTCCTTTGTCATGTTACAGAACCATTCCTTTTTGCCAAAACATGTAGCAGAAAATGTCTGTCAATAGCTCCTGGGTTTTACATAGTACAGACTCTGGTACCAGAAGAGTCTAAATTGACCCTCGTGCCAAATTCCAATTTGAAATTGGTCAGGTTTGGGTTGGCAGTCCACTGCTGGACCAATCAACTGTGGCAAGGGGCTGCAGTCATATGGAATGAATATAAGTGCTCTCTGAGCAACCATGAGGAATGGAGGGAAAGGAAAACATTCTAGGAAATGATAGGTGAGCAGAAAAATCCAAGTCCCTACAAACAGTTTAACAATATGGACAAAATTTGTGAGAGCAGCCTTGGACAAACTGTGAGATCTGATTCCTTTTTATCTTCTATAATCTCTGTACTTCTTTCCTCCCACCGTCCACCAAACTTCTGTCTTCAAGTATCCAAAGCAACACAAACAGCAATCCATGGTGCTCACTGTAAGACCCTATCAAGGTGTACATCTTATTCAACTCCAGATATTTCTCTTCAACCTGGAGTCTTCAGGGTTCAATAGGAATCTTTGATACTTGTTACCCCAGGAACCTTGAAAACATTCTCAGCAGCCAGGCCTGGTGGGATGAATAAAAAGTAGAGTTCAGCATTCATGGAAGAAACAGGAACCAGAGAGTCTCTCTGCTCTCAAAATGCAGGGACAGCTCATATTCATAGAAGAACATCTTCAGAGAGTCCTCTCATATTCTGCCATTAAAATAAGTCAGGCCCTCTTTGTGCATCTCTGGGTTTCTTTAGGTTTTTCTATTTCTATTCCTGAAGCCACTGCCCACCTCTCTTATTTAATTTCCTGATTGGCTCTTCATCCCTTTTGATCAGAGGTCATCTTACAGATTGGCTGATGTGGAGCCAGGTGCCCAACCCCTGAAGTCTACACAGCTGTGCTTGGGAGACAGTGTCATGTGCTGTAGACTTGCTACCCTAGATGTGTTCTGCAGAGCAGCAGCAGCATTACCAGGGAACTTATTAGAAATGCAGATTGTCAGGTCTCTTGCAGCCTTACCAAATCAGAACTTACATTTTACAAGATCTTCCCCACATTTACTGGCTCTCTGAAGCTTGAGAACTGGTATAGAAGACAGCTCTTCCAGTTGGAAAATGCCCTGAGCTACATCACAAGCATGCAGCAGTGGACGGTGCTAATAACTTGTCAAGCCGTTAATCCCATAACAGCATTACTTACCGGTATTTCTTATCTTAGGGACATTTACATTTGCATAATTGGCTCTAGAAAATCACAATATGTGCAAAAAAAAGGAAGAAACTATTGGGTAGCATAATGGTTACTAGAGAAGGAAAAAGTGTTTGCTCATTGTGAGAGAAACTTCTATTGGGGGGGGTGTTATATTTTCCTTGGTTTTGCAATAGGTCCTTCATCATCTATTAAATCTTGCCTCATACGAGGCTACTTATTCTGTCTACTATCTGTCTCCTTGTAAAGACAGCACCGCCAAAGCAAGTGTCTCTACCTTCTGCTGTAATCGAATCCTTAGCTAGAAACATTATGGCTAAATCTCTACAGAAGGAACCTTCTAAGGTCTTCTGTCCAACCTCCTGACTTCACAGATGTAGAAGCTCAAAGCCAACAGGGAGAGGGCGTTGAGAGAAGGTCACAGAGTTGAATCAAGCTTCAGCTGATCCCAAGACCCTGCCTGACGCCTGGCTTCTCTATGACAGTTGTAGTCACTAAGCAGAGCTGCCTCAGCACAGTGACTGCTCCTGCGTGGGGGCTGTTGAGGTGGGCGGTGGAAGGCACAGTGAGGTACTTCTGAGAGAACAGGCTGCTGGTGAGAAGTGGAGACGAACACTTGCCAAATTTTGGATCAGGACCTAGAACCTAAGGGTCTGCCTCAAGCTCAGTCCCTGAGAATATGGATGCCAGAGGACCTTCCAGAACCTTCGGAAATAGCTCTGAAGGAGCTAGTGAGTACAAACATGAAAACAACTGCCCCCAGCTGCTCCTGGGGTCACTGTATTCTGACTGCAGCTGTGGAGAATTGTTGTTGAATTCCATTCCCCCATGTTTCTCTAAAAGCATTTCAAAGAGGTTCAGAGAAGCCGGGTGCACTTTGGTAAATTGAAAACTATTTGTGACTAACCATCCATCACCATCTCTCAACATTCACCATCAGAAAAAGGTGGGGGCCATGGGGCCAGAAGGCCAGACCCAAGTCAGGGGGGCTGCTCCTATTCCCAGTTGCCCCTGTCTTTCTGGGCAATCCTGGAATAATATATGTCCCTTTGTGTCCTTACCAAGGAGATTTAGAAGGGAAAAAAAAGATGAAGAAGAAGCAGAGACTTCTGTTTATCATATACCTGCTTCTGGAGAATTGTAAGCATCTGTGAAGTTAAAATAGTAAATCCTTCTCATGAAGATTCTTTCACAAATACTAATTATGGTGATGCTGCATTTACTTTAATACCCATCCACTGTAATTGCCTCCAAGCTGGAGACATTTGTTAAGAATCATTGTTATTCAACTCCTTTTTCTGATTATTCGGTCCTATAATGTAGAAATTTTACTGCAGTCCTTCCTAAGATTTGCAAAATGTATTTCTTGGGAGGGGGTGGGGTTCGGAGGAAGGAAGGAAGATTATGATATTTAGCAAAAGAATTCAAATTTCATTTTCCCATTAATATAGAGTTTAAAACCAGGCAAGACTAAACTGTAGTGTTTAGGAATGCCTGCTTCGGTGAAAAGCCAGGAAGTGACTACCATAGAGTTGAGGATAGTGGGTCATCATCTGGTGGCAATGACAGAAGAATGGGCAGGGCCAGGGGACCTTCAAGTATAGGTCATGTTCTATCTCTTCACCTGGGTGGTGGCCACATAAGGACTCACTTTGTGATCAGTGTTTGAACAATGCAATTTTGTTTTCTACACATTTTCATGTGTGTTTATTTCACAATTTAAAAAAGGGGGGTTGGGGGTAATGGCCACACTGAAGGGATGTGTCTCAGCCACTAGGCCTTTCACCTGTATGAAACCCTATTTGATTGTTTTCCCCCTTGAGTTCCCTTAGTGACAGGAACAGACAACTCTAAAAAGGGCACATGTAGGCAAGCCTTCCCTGACTCTCTCCTGACCTGTAGGTTGCCAGAGAATAACCAATTGGACTCCTTCTGATGTTCATTTGCACAAATTAGTCTCATAAAATGCTCCCCAAATATATATTTTAAGACCCTTCAAAGGAATATTTCAAAGGATGCAGCACTGTATAAAACACATACTTGGCATGACTGGAGTATAACTGAATTGAAGGCCTGGGGCCACCCATCCTAGTTCCTCCTTGGGCTCTACAGTGGCCCCAATGGCACTTTTGTGGGACCCCTGGGGCTCCTTAGAACACAGTGTTAAAATCCAGATCTAATAAATAGCTCTATGTTAGCTACAGATAATCTACTAGAGGCAAGGAAAGTGGTCAAAGGAACTGGGACATGGGACAAATAAGTCTTTTTTTTTTATTGATGTTTTTACAGAGAGAAAAGGAGAGGGAGAGAGAGTAGAAACATTGATGAGAGAGAAATATCAATCAGCTGCCTCCTGCACCCCCTTCCCTCCCCACTGAGGATGTGCCTGCAACCAAGGTACATGTCCTTGACCGGAATCAAACCAGGGACCCCTCAATCTGCAGGCTGATGCTCTGTCCACTGAGCCAAACTGGTTAGGGCCAGATGAGTCTTAATATGAGAATTAAGGTTAAGTGTCAGCTGGTAAGGGCCTCCTCAAGGGACTCAGGGCCACTGGAGACACTGGGTGGTGGCCACCACTGGGTGCTGGGCAGCAGGCTGAATTGAAGGCCTGGGGCCACCCATCCTAGTTCCTCCTTGGGCTCTACAGTGGCCCCAATGGCACTTTTGTGGGACCCCTGGGGCTCCAAATCCCAGGACTAGGTTGTGCAAATGAGTGTGAGAACATGTCCAGTCAGTTCAAATGAACACAGATCTCAGCGGTTTCTGAGGACTCTTGCTATTGGAGGGAGTGGCAGGACTACAGAAGGCCTGGAAGGGAAAGATTTTTGGGTCATGCAGAACTTTTTGTAGCTTTCAGATAACAAGTAAGGAGTGACTGTCCCACGTTCCAAGGAATTTGAAGAAATAAAATAGCTGTGATTTTTTTCAGTAGGACACGTCACACGAAGATGACCTGTGGCTACCAGACAAGGCTCCCCCTTCTTCCCCTCCCTTCTATTGAAATGAAACTGAGAGAAACAAGGAAAATTTACTGGGTGGTCCTCTATTTTTTCTCCAAGTAGAAGAGAAAGAGGGATGTTTCACACTGTCCTTCAAGCTAGAAGGCTTTTCAAACCGGAAAGCCTCATGCTGCAAATCCTTGCTTCAGGCTAGACTCAGTTTTGCTTTCTAGTTCTCACAGATGTATAGGCCCCAGGAAGCCCTCACAGCCACACAAAACTCCACTGCACTCCAAGGGCCACCATTACAAAAACTAACTCCAGCTTGTACCTTGTTATTTAAAAGGTTTTCTATGCTGAAAAATAACTATAATATTTTTTAAAAAATAAATGTTAAGTAGTAGTGGTATTAGTAGTTAAACTAGTGGTATTAGTAGTTAAACTGCAGAACTGCCCAGTCTGCCCCTATTAACACTGAGCATGTGGGTAGGAATTGTTGAGGTCCCCACAAAACATAGAATTGAGACCAGAGGATTTACTAAGTCTGTGACTAAATCACTTGGCATTTGAGGATCCATAAGGCATCACAGCTGGTAAGGACTACGGTGGCCTGTGTTTGAAGAGAAGCCAATTGAAAACCAAAGCTCCCCCACTAAAGATAGGATTCCCAGGGTTATTCTCAAAATTACCACCAGCACCATGATCCAAAGTCACCTGTCAACCACCTGACTATGGGTAGCACCCAAAGGGCATCCCAAGGGCACACACTCTGTAAAATAAGCACTGAATGTGTAAAGTCCTATACCGAATGTGTAAAGTGTCCCAACATCCAGCTGAGAGGTAGGTATCTGGAAAAAAATTCTTTAACTTCTTTTGAAGCCCATTTCTTACTCCTGACAACTTAGTTGAGATTCGTTTTCAGAGCTCAGCCTCCCCCTTTTTGTAGCTTTGAAATGGTGCTCACTTTCCCTCCACCTACACATTCAGGGATGGTGTTGACATCATTCCCCACCTTCTCCACCACCAACCAATTGTACCCGTGTGGACAGTGATGATGGGGTGCTTCAAGGGTTCCCTTAGTCCCAGGACCCCTTAGAACTCTTAAAAAGCACTGATGTTGCTGAAACCTGTTTAGCTCAGTGGATAGAACGTCGGCCTGCGGACTGAAAGGCCCCGGGTTCGATTCCAGCCAAGGGCATGTACCTGGGTTGCGCGCACATCCCCAGTGGGAGGTGTGCAGGAGGCAGCTGATCAATGATTCTCTCTCATTGATGTTTCTAACTCTCTATACCTCTCCTTTCCTCTCTGTAAAAATCAATAAAATATATTTTTAAAAAAGCACTGATGTCCCCAACTAACTTTTATTTATATGGGTTATACCTATTACTTTATCATATTAGAAATTTAAAATAAGAAATATTTTAAGTTCTTATTAGCTTGTTTAAAGTAACAATAAATTCGTTATATTTAAGTACAAATAGCATTTTATAAAAAATAACTGTATTTACCAGAATGAAATAAAATAGTGAATACAGTGGTGCTGTTTTAGATTTTTAAAAGTCTCTTTGTCTAGCTTAAAGGAAGACAGCTGGATCCCTTATCTGCTTCTGCATTCATTCTATTGAGATCTGTTGTTTTGTGTGAACTATATGGGAAAAAAAATCAAGCCTCACAAAGAAATGTATGAGGAGAGAAAAATTGGTATTTTAATATTCTCCCCTGATATTACATCAAAACTCAACAGTACTGATTTAATATTACACTAAAATTCAGCAAGTGCTGAATTGTATAGGAATCTGAACCCATTATCTATAACTTTTCAGATTCTGTTACACTAAAATCCATTAGTGTACCTTGTACTTGAAAGGAACATTTACCTATGCATCGTTTTATAACATCATGCATTGATCCTTTGGACAATGTCGGTTTATTGAACAAATCTTCCAAATGTGCAATAGGTAACTCCACTATACATTCCTGAGAAACTAAGAGTGAAAGGGGGAGATATCTTAGTATTATTATAAAAGTTTTGACTTTGAGGACCCAGAGAATTGCTGGGTTAGCCCCTCACATAAAGGAATATCTGTGAATGTGTAATTTAGACAATTGTCTCCTCTCCCAGGTGAATGACTTATCCTATTTAGGTGTTCATTCCTACCCCATCAACATCTTGGAAAGTTTTCAATATAAACAATGGTATACCGGTGAATGTTTAACAACCAGCTTTCCAGAGAAGCGGGGGGTGGGAAATCCTGGTTTTTAGCATTTGCCAATTCCTGTGGAGTGAAAACTTTTACTCTGGCTGACTTCAAGTTACCAATAGGACCTCACTGAACAAGATGCTTGGACAAGATGTGCACAGTTGGTTCTCACAAGCTGATGCAAGCCAGCTCCAGCACACCGCTAAGAAGGAGACACAGACTCACCTCCCGTTGGGAGCAGTATCAAATAATTTGCAGTCATTTTGTTTTGGCTCCCACATTCTACTCTCTGGCCATAAATTATTTACACTCCTACAACACACAAGAGCCAATCTCATCCCATTACAGTATTAGACGTATGTTCAAGGTCTGGTATCTGGTCACCTACACCAGACCCAGGTTTCAATGAAGCTCCTTAAGTGTCATTTTAAAGATCTGTGAACTAATTATCACAAATTATTACAAATTATTTGCCTCTATCATACCCAACAGACTACATTACATACCCTACCTGCAATGGTGAAACACAGCTAGAATCACCAAACAGTAACTCCTGTTCAGAAAGTATGGGAATGCAAGGCAAACAGCAATCACTGCTCCACATCAGTTCTGAAATCACCAGCGTCTTAATCAGGGCCCTAGACTATTCCTGGCTTCACCCCTTGGGCTCTTGTTCTACCATCTGAGTCATCTTTTTTCCATTATAAATAGCCTGTTGCTTGCACCTGAGAAATATTCCTTTAGCCTGCTTCCTGCCTAAAGTAGTTTGAGGTTCAAAAGTCTCTCCTTGATGTGTACTGTCTCTGTCTGTTTTAGTCTAAAAAGGAACAGAGACAATAAAATCAGGTTAAGGCAGGTGGTGTGGAATAGTGTGATAAGAGAAAAGAATCTGGGAGGTCAGAAGGTAGCCTGAGAAACATGTGAGAATAAGAAGAAAAGCTGTGCTCTAGGAATAATCTATGGACTGATGATTAGGTCTGAGATTCCTATGTAGAAGAAGGCTGTTCCTCCACTCCCAGGGAGAGCTGGGAGGGAGGCCTCCATGACCTGAAACTTGAGACGAGGTCTAGTTTTATTATTTGTCTTTTAGCCTGAAGATCATAAAGATGTGTATCTTCTTACTTAGTCATTTTCTAGTTTATTTCTTTTTTAACCTAAGAAATAAATACTCATTAATTTCAAATAATCCAAAAATAAGTCTTCTTGCCATTACAGTCTCCTAGACCATTCCCCAAGGCAATGCTATTAACCATCTCTCAATGTATACTGCCTAAAATAGTCTATGCATAAACACTAGATAGGTGATGATGATAGATAGATAGATGATAGGTAGATAGAGATTTAATTTATGTTTTTACATAAATGGGGGTATGCTGTGCATACTGCTCTGCCCCACTGCTATTTTATTCTTAATTATGTATTTTGGAGATTGTTTCCTAAGAACATGTCAACTTATCTATCATACTCCCCCCCCCCCTAGTTTATTTTGTGACTTATTCCCCACCTTGTGGAACTTCACTTCTTTCTATAATACACTTGCACAGCATTCTGCTCTTTTCCCTTCTAAAGCTCATCACAGTCCATAATAACCAGCAGTTATATATTGCTCATGCTTACTACATGCAGTGCATCATTTTAATACTTTCTCAGTGTTAACTCATTGAATCCCTGCAAAGCCTTATGAGGTAGGTGCTAGTGGGAAATGAAACTTCCCAAGAACAAATAGCTAAGAGTAACAGCACTGGATTCAAACCCAGACACTTCAGAGTCTATGCTCTTTATCACTTTACTATACTTCCCCCCAAGTGCTGCCTTGATAGAATAAGGGATCGATGTCTGTTCTTCTCACTAGACCTCAAGGTAAGGACCATGTTGGCATTGCTTGCTGTCAATCCCCTCAATGAACGTTTGTGAATCGAATGCCAACAATGACATTATGCTCTGGATACTCTCAACTATGGGCTCACTTAATGCAGCAACTGTAGGAAATCACTGTTATGATAATCTCAACTTTACAAGGGAGGAAACTGAGGTGGTAGCTTGTAAATGAGAGAGCCAGGTCTGACTCTAACGTGTACACTTAACCTCAATGTCAGACCAGCTACTCTCTCCACACCCACCAGTCTTCTCCCCTCCTAAAAAACTCCAAAGAACCCTGAGTATCCAGAATTGGTTCTTAAGGAAAGGCTATATATCCTATTGTTCCAGAAAATATTTAGAAGGTGCCTGGGTGGTGATTGTTGTTGTTGTTGTTGTTGTTGTTATCATCATCATCATCATCATTATTTTTAGAAGTGTCTCCCCACACCCAGACCTACATCAGCACCAGTGCAGTTAAATTTCAACATATGATAAGGCACTAAATATCATCTCAATTGTCCTCCAAGGAATTTACAGGAGCCATTCCTGGAGAGAATACAAATTTGCCACTTAGCTACTTAATACTTGATGTCTTGAAATTGGGGAAGAAGGGGAAATCTTAGAAAGACTTTCTTTGGGGTGAAGCTAACTAGCCCACATTGACTGTAAATCCAATAGACTGGTTTCCCCATCTAACATAATTTATCTTGAAAGCCCGCAGGTGGCCTGTATTAGGAGCAGTGCTGGCTTGTCCTCACAGCTCACGGCTCCGTGGTCTCACACTGCCCTCTGCAGCCTGACTGTGGTCCTCAGCTCCCCTAGTCAGCCCCAAGTGTCACAACATGGGACATCCTGCACACACCTCCAGTCCTTCAAGGAGAATCACCACCTACCTTTGGTCTGGAGAGAGGCAAAACGTAAAATAACATATTATATGACTTGCTGCCTGACCAAGTGCATTTATAACCGTGATTCATCTCACTGGCACTGGCGGGTTTGGAAAGCACACCTTGGGGGTTCCATTCATAAAAATCTTTTCTAATAACAGGACTAAATTAGGTCTATGACATTTACCCCAAATGGGGTGATTTGCTCGCTCCAGCCCATCTTCATTTCACAGTACAGCGTGGAGGCCCCTGAAGAGAAGAAGGCAGATGTGATCTAAGACAAAAATATATTAGATGAAAAAAGAAATATTCGGGGGGGGGGGGGTGGAGACAGCTCTGTGGACTCCACCTATTATTCAAGAAGAAAAATCCTTAATAGACAGATATTCTGAAAGGAGATGCAGAACCTAAAACCCAAAAGCAATACATTTTGTCCTAAAACCCAATATAAATACATTCAAGAGAATTAGGAAACCAATTACATCTTTTCTTTTTCTTGGATATACCAGTGTGTGTGTGTGTGTGTGTGTGTGTGTGTATGTGTTCATTCTTATGTGTTCTCCTAGAAAACTCTTCCTAAGTTGGTTGGAAAAGAGCTATCACTATGTTTCAATATCTTGGTCTCTGAGAAAGATAGCATAAATCCCCTTTGCAAATTTGCCACCAGCCTACCTGATATTCTTAGAAATCTGCTTCCACATAAACCTACATACGCCCTGCCCTCTCTGTAAGAGAGTGTTTCTAGAAAAGCCGCTGGAGACCACAGGCAAACAACCGATTCCACAATACTCTGTCAGCTCCAGGGCCCAAAGCTCAAGCTCATTGTTTTCAGACTACCTGATGGGAGATGAGAGAGATCTTCATCTGAAGAAATAGAAGACAGGGCCAAAACCGGTTTGGCTCAGTGGCAGAGCGTCGGTCTGTGGACTGAAAGGTCCCAGGTTCAATTCCGGTCAAGGGCATGTACCTTGGTTGCGGGCACATCCCCGGTGGGGGGTGTGCAAGAGACAGCTGGTTGATGTTTCTCTCTCATCGACGTTTCTAGCTCTCTATCTCTTTCCCTTCTTCTCTGTAAAATATCAATAAAATATATTTTTTTAAGAAAAAGAAATAGAAGACAGAAGATAATGCCCCAGTTGGAACATTAGAGATGGGGTCAAAAAGGACTATGGAGTTCTAGGAACTAGTAAAAAGTCAGCAATCCATTGCCTCCTGTGTCAAGTCCAGTCTCCTCAATGTTTCAAGATTCTCCAATTTCTGTTCAAAGCCAACCTTTCATGTCACCAACCTCCCACTCTCCAGCCCAGAGCTCCCCACTATAGTTACCCTGCTCCTCCCCACTCCCCTCCTCTCTTTAGCTCCCACTGGCCCATCCCTCCAGCCCTCTCTGTCCTTTAAGATATAAGTAAACCCCGTTAGTGATGAGCTATGTCAGTTTACCCTCTGCCACTTCCGTAAGAGTCGCACTGCTTAGGGAGGCCTTCACGGGCTGTTGCCTCATCTCCATGGTAGGCTGCACGCTGCTTGAGGCTGGACATCGTGTGCTTTGTTTGCTGACCGATTGGTCCTCTGGCTCCCATGGGCTGGGCGGGCCTGCCTCATGACCGCATCAGAGCAAGGGTCCCCGGAGCAGCAGTGGTCTGCTCTAAGCAGCGATCATCATGTCTAGCCCAGTTCCAGGCATTTTCTGGGCACTCGGCACACTTTAATTAAATGAATGAACAAAACACTGGCAGGATAAAAAATGGAGAGTGACTGCCCGAGGTCACATATGCTAGGAAACATGTCAATCCACTGATAAACTCCATCCAGTCGGCAAACAAGAAAATGCTGAGGGGCCAATTTAAAATGATTTGATAGCTCTGCCCATTGCTCCTAATTGTACAATCACAGTCATAACAGGCTCGTGAATTGTTAGTAATTTAAACACACACACACACACACACACACACACACACACACTTTGTTGGCAGGGACAGATCTGTCTGGAGTTTCTGAAATGTCAGTGCCTCGCCAGCTTACCAGAAAGAATCCCCAAAGCTCTAAAAGGAGAGGCATTTCAGACTAGGAGAAAGGACATTTTTCAGGGTCACTTAGATCCTTTAGCAGAAGATACCACCCAATGGGTGAAGGCGGCACAATTCACAATTTACCCCAATTAGCAAAGCTTGTGTCTTCTGTGTCTCACTATGAAAAGCTTCCTCTCCTTGTAAGGAGGATAGCTCACTCTTCCCCTCCGATCCCCCTTTTCACACCATGATTTGAAAACAAGCACATAAATAGAAGCAAAAAAGGAAAAATATAAAATGAGGAACAGCCCGAGGTGTCCAACCAGGTTTTCCAAACAGCCTTCAGAGGCTGTCAGTTCAGGCATAAGATTCTAACCTGCGTTACCTCTGCAGCTTTCACCCTCTGTCTTTGGGAGTGGGGGAGTGGGGGGGGTATGTAGGGGGAGGTTAATAAGACATAAATGAGAAGGAACAAAGCCTTGAAGGTTTTCCTGGGGTTTTGTATATCCAAATAAAAGGGGCAAAAAAGTGTGTGACTAGCCTTTTTTCCCCCTGAAAAATGTTGCTCTCTGCCTTCAGAATGAACCACGTCCACTCAGCCAGGGTCCCCGTAGGAACTGTTATGTCCCTCTGTCCTTCAGATCTGAGTCTGTGGTCACCCAAAGCCTTGAATCAAAGCCATTGTGTCAGATCATCCAAACTATCCAGCACTTTGGGGCAGCTGTGATAAGCTGGTTTTTACAATGCCTGTAATTTACAGAGCGAAAAAAAAAAATGTTTTTCTCAAAGATTCCATTTCTTCAGAATCATAAATGGAATTTTGCCATGTTTCAACCTGACAGCCCCGCGTGTCAGCACAAGAGAACAGCTAAAACTTTAGTCAATGTCCAAATTCATTATGTTGTTATTGAGCCACGGGGATTTGCCTATCACCAAGGGATTCCTATTTCTAGCTCTATTTGTCAGGGAGTGTATCAGAAACTGAGTTAGCATATACAAAAAAACAAAAATAGCAAAGGCGGAGGAGGGAGAGGAGGAAGGAGAGGAAGAAAGAGGGAGGTTGATTTATTATAAGAATTATTTGAGGTGTCTCTCCAAATTCAAAGCCAAGAATAATAGTCATACCTAAACCAAGAACTAGGAAATAGCATTAAGAGCCCAGGAAGCAATTTTATATGCCTCCCAACTCTGTTTTTTCTCTATGGGTGTGCTACATTCTCTCTCTCTCTCTCTCTCTCTCTCTCTCTCTCTCTCTCTCTCTCTCTCTCTCTCTCCCTTTCTCCCCCTCTTACCCCCTATTCCCTTCCCTCTCCCTCTCCTCCCCTCCTGTCTACTGTCCTCTCTCTCTCCTTCTCTCTCCTCTCTCCCTCTCTCTCTCTCTCTCTCTCTCTCTCTCTCTCTCTCTCTCTCTCTTCCCCAATCTCCACCCCTATCCCTACCCCATTCACTCTGTGTCCCCATGACAGTCTGCATCAAGTGTTCACACAGCGTCCCATAAGACATGGGTTGGGGACGGGGAGGCAGTCACCTGGTCCAGCACGGTGATAACCCATAGATTGAAATCTGGCTATTGGATTTGGCAGACTTCTCCAAAGATATATACGCCACCAACACCTTCAAGCTATTGAAGGGTGAGGAAATGTACATAAATTACAAATTCATCTAAAACTAAATATGGCTTACCCACAGCTAGATGATGACAATTAAGAGTGTATGTATTATTATAGATTAAAACATTCTACTCTACAATAATGAAAACAAGTTGTATTTAACACATTCATCCAGGGATCTCTAAGGGGTAACACCCCAGAATCAGCTCTGTAAAGAGGTGGAAGAGGTAAGACTTATGTGGGGAGAGCTGTCCTGGGCAAATAAAGGAGAACGTGCTGTAAAGAGGAGGTAGCAGTGACAGCCTGGAAAATACACTGCTTTGTTTGAAAATCCTTCTGGGAAACAATAAAATGTCATATATTAAAAAGCCTTCAGTATTTACAGCTTTGGGATTTATCCCAATTAACATTTTCTCCAAAAAGGAAGAATTTATGGTATGAAGATATTCCTTGTAATATTATATATAATAGTAAAAAAAAAAATCATGAGTATTCTAAGTATGCAAGACTAAAGAAGCAGATATGTAAATTATGGTATATCCACCTGGAAGACTGTGCATCCACCGAAAGCGGTAATTATAAAGATTAGGTGCGACTTGGAAAAAATGCACATGAAACAAGGCTAACCCAGAAGAAAGCGAGTTACAAATTATCTAAATACTATGATGAAACCCATATTCAAAGATGTTTTTAGGGAGCCAAACAAATAAGGAATCCTGATCATTAAAGACACTTGCATGGGGATGTCTCTATTTTGGAGAGTTGGAACGATGCTATCACAGTGATTGTGAGATGTTTTGTTCATTTGCACACAGGGAGCCCTGCTGATTCCTTGTCTTTGGCCTCCATTCCTCACTAAGAATGTGTCTTTTGCTCAGAAACATAACTCCCGCTCACAAGCTGCAATCCTGCTTCCCAGGAAAAGCCACCAGCACCCAGACTTCCAGTCAGCAGGTCCTCCTCTCTGCCACTGCCTGCCTCTGTGTCCACTGTGTCCACTGTGCCTGAAGGCGGCTGGGACCGGTCAGCAGCAGAAACGGATTCCTGGAAGCTCCAAACCAACCAAGAAAAAAGCCAGACACCCCCAGTGGCAGATGGTTTAGTCTTACCGTTCTTATTTATTTTCTCGGCACACCAGGAGAGGTTAGCTTATATACTAGGAGGGTGACCAATACCTTTCTGCTTTAGAAAAACGTCTGATTGGCAGTGTGGCACTCTCACGGAGCAAAATGTCACATCTTTTGTCCCGGCATTCCAGCGGAAGCTCCATCAGGAGAGTTTTATCAGAGCAAATCACACAAAGGCCTCCTTCTGTCTTAAAAACGCAGGCCTGGGCTATACAAGTAAGATGAACCAGCCATTGTTTCTGCAAGGCACAAAAACTCCTTCCCCCAGCCCTCACCCCCACCCCCACCCCAGCCCATTTATGGGGTTTCATTAAGGCCCACGGGTGCCTCTGACTTATTTATTTAGGAAACACTGTTATTGTCTTAATGTAAACAGAACTCAAGATCAGTTGACAGTTGGAATGGTCTACCAGAAAGGTTTTCAAAGGGGGCTTCTTTGGAAAGGGGTCCCTCCATTCAGCTCCTGGTTCCTGTATCAGACTGCCAGCACTGTTCACAAAATAAACAAATGTTTGTTTTACAACATGGCAAAGGGGACTCCCATTCAACGCGGGCCAGATATGAAAACAAACTTTCACATATAAGGGCTTTTGATACACATGACTTACTTGGATGACAAGGAGCTTTGGCTGGGGAGTGCTTGAAGCTTATTAATATTGCACAAAAGACTTTTGTTTATCATTTCGCCGGACTGCCTGGGAATCACAAGACTCAAGCCGCCACCCGGCTGGTGTCCTAGCATTTCAGCAGCCGTAACGTATGGAGATTGCGAAAGCACTGCTGGTGTGGAGCCAAAAACAAACTCTCCACAGACCCAGGTGAAAGAGCTCAGAGCTGCTGGCCTCTGAGAACCAGACTTGGAATTTAGAAAGAGCGAAGGGGCAAGAGCTCCCCCTGCAGGTAAGAAAACAATGGATGCCTTGAACCTTCCTGTTTTCAAGGGGGCAAACTACTTACAGAACCCATGGCCTGCCTAATCTAGGGACATTTCCCCTCCTGTTCACAAAGGCTGGGTCTCCAGCAGCTTTGAGGTACTTCCTCTTTTAAGATGACCAGCTCTACTTCTGGAACATCTCATGAGATTAAAACACTTTGAACAGAAATATGAATGTGGGAGGATGAAAAGCTCATGACCAAAAATCAGTTCGTTGGGCACTGGTTTGTTTAGCTGGGAAGGGAACAATCAGAAACAATCTCTGTCCCCTAGGCTGGTTCTGTCCAGTACAGTAGCCATCAGCCACTTGAAGTTATGACCACTTACTATGTGGCTAGTCCAGTTGAGATATGCTCTAAAGGAATGTAATATATCGGGTTAATTTTTCACAATGATCATATGCTGAAATGATAATACTTGGGATGTAACGGGTTAAATAAGATATATTAAAGTTAATTTCACCTATGTCTTTTAGTGATTTTAATGTGGCTAGTAAAAATTTTTAATTACATGCACATCACATTATTTTTCTATTGAACAATGGTATATGATAGAATAATTTAAGGCTTATTTTAAAAAATAAATGTTTGACCCTATAATACTAGTGACTTGTGCCAAGTGAATTGATTTTTTTTTCTTAAGTATATTTATTTAATTCATAGAACTGAATCTACTGAAAAGAAAGGAAAGTTGGGAAAATACTATTACAGACTGCCCTGCAATTTTCAGTTTATTTAATTTGAAGTCTCAGCAAAATGGAAGTAAGTCTTTGGTTTGAATTAAGTTCATATATGTTTTAAAAATATTTCAAAGGTAACCTGTTTTTCCTACACAAACTCCCTTCTCCTGGCCATACCTTGTGTATATTTAACAAGTCACTTTAAGAGAGAAACAAATGTCTTTCACCATAACAGTCTTGCAAAATTGTTGTCAACTTCTTGGACAGCACATATTTGCTTAATCCCTTCCATAACTGCCGACCTCACCCACCCAATCAACCAACCCCTGTAAGCAATATTTGAGGTATGTGAGGTGTATGGGATGATGTAAGGAATATGCAACCCTAAATGGTCACAGCAAACAGCAAATTCACAAAAATGTTTATATGAACTACTCAAAAGTCACTTACAGTGAGCAACGTTATCCTAGTTCCTGAATTAGATTTAAGTGGTACCAACAGCCACCTTTGATAAACACACCATGATCACCAAACCCACCAGTAAAAGATGGCCAGAATAGGTCAAGCTTCCCAGGTCTGCTGTCTTGGATTTGACCTTTTTTTAGGGGTTGGGAGTCCCAGGGATGTGCCAAGATACCTTTAAAAGAATAACCACCTCTGTGATGAGACAGCAATTTAGAGATTTCAAAATCTTGCCTTTTTTTAATATATTTTATTGATTTTTTACAGAGAGGAGGCGAGAGGGATAGAGAGCTAGAAACATCGATGAGAGAGGAACATTGACCAGCTGCCTCTTGCACACCCCCTACCGGGGACGTACCCGCAACCAATGTACATGCCCTTGACCAGAATGGAACCTGGGACCTTTCAGTCCGCAGACTGACGCTCTACCACTAAGCCAAACCGGTTTTGGCAAGATTTCAAAATCTTTCTGAAATCTTTCTCTAAAATTTAGCCTTAAAACTGTGTCAAAGATGGGTGCAGCATTACAGGGCCCACAGGGAATGGACAAGAGAACACTTATAAAACAGGGACACATAATGGGGGGAGGGGCAGGAGTGAGGTGAAAGGGGCCAATAGGGAGAAATGGGGGGACATCTGAAATACATTCAACAATAAAGATAAATCAAAATTTAAAATAAAATTAAACAGAGATACAGTGAGCTGAGGAGGTGCCCTCATACCCTCTGAGCCTCTTCCAGAGCAGCGTGTAATTCAGCCAAAGGGGGATGAGATTAGCAAAGCAAATTGCAGCTACCGTCTTTGAGATTACAGATGAAATTGCCAGGGAGAAGAAGCTCATACAGGCAAGGATTTTGGTTACAAATCAGAATAAATATGGGCTCTTGCTGAACAGCTACACAGAAAAATTTGGAGTGGTATCTACAATAAGACCCTCATTGTTCTGCCTATAGACAGAACTGGTGGCTCTGGGGAAGAGTGGCTATCATGAACTGTGGGTCTGAGCTATGGTACTGGGAGAGCACTGGAGTGGGGCAGGATATTCACTGAAGATATTTACTGGTATGATTTTCCATCTGACCTTATTATTCTGGCAAGGTTGCCAGCACCTTATAATTCCAGCATTGTATTCACAAGCAATTCCTCTGCTCGTTAGCAGAAGCTGAGTCCAACTTTGCTCTTGTAGGGGCTTGTGAATCAGCATGGACCAACAGACAGTGTTTCCAGGAGCTAGCTGCAAAGAAACAAGGACACTATCCACTGGGAGGAAGGCATTTGTGTCAGTTAGGAACTACATTTGATTGCTGGTAGCACGGTCTAGAAATAACAGTGATTGAATCCATTTGTTTTCTTCTCCTGTGAAGAAAGTCCAGAGTGAGGCCAGTCCAGGATTGCATGGCAGGGCCACGGTGTCAGGTTCCTTCTGTCTTTATGTGCTATCACCTCTAGCACGTAACTTCCATCGTTAAGTTTGCCACGTGGTCTACAGTGGCTGTTGGAGAGGCGCCAGTGGTCACCTCCATACTCAGGCATGGAGCAGAAAAAAAGGAGAAAAACTAAAGTCAACTATTGTTTCCCTCTCAAAGAGCTTTCCTGGAAGTCCCACCCAACAACGACTTCTTAACCTCATTGCTAACTTCTAACTACAAGGCAGACTGAGCACATGGTCACTCAAATAAAATTCAATGTCTGCTATAAAGAAGACTAAAATGAATATCAGGTAGGAAACTACCCTATCCTTTGGTTGCATCAGAAGCAGGCAAAGACATCTCCAAAGGAGAGTAGGTCCAGTTTTGGGATGTTTATTTCAGCCTTAACAACCAAATTAACAATAAGCATTCTAACCAATGGGACATAGTATACTATCTACCCTGTTTCCCCGAAAATAAGACAGTGTCTTATATTAATTTTTTCTCCCAAAGTTGCGCTAGGTCTTATTTTCAGGGGATGTCTTATCTTTCCATGCGCTAGGTCTTATTTTCCGAGGAAGTCTTATTTTCGGGGAAACACGGGTAGACTTCTGCCTTCTGTTGGATCCTGGAATTGTTCCTAAGATATTTTTGCATCCTGTGCCAGATCTCCATAACATTTCTTGATATGAAGGACAGTGTTCCTGGGCTGTAACACTGTCGACCTTTACAACAGTCAACATTACCATACATCCATATACTTTGATAGTCAAAAAATTAAGCCCCATCATTGGGTTAAGATTGCACTGTCCACTCCATTGAACACAGTGCTTTCTCTAAGGAGAAAACAAGCTACTATACAAGTTGCCACCTACAAATACAAAAAGTGACATGGACAACTGTAACATCTAACCAGATGATATAAACCCTGATCTGACCCAGTGGCCTGGACATGTTGAGTCAAAGTGGTTGTTTGGTTTGTAGGGTACTGAAGAGTAAGAAAATGCAAATACAAAAGAGGTATCTCATGAAAACTCCTGGATGATAATAATGAGGATAATGATTATGAGAATGACAATAAGAATGATAAACGAACTCTCCCTGCTGTGGGTACAGTCCCACTGAGTGGGATCCCTTCCATTTCTATTGATTCCTTCCATGGCTAATACATTTCTCAGTTTATAGGCAAATCTATGATCTCATTTGTGCCTCAAAATTCAGAAGTAGGAAGGATAGATATTATTATCTATGTTTTTAAATTGATGGGTAAGAAGCTCAAAAATACTAAGTGACTTACTCAAGTTGTTGCAGTCAGTGAGGAGGAAGATAGCCAGCACTGAAATCCCATTCTAGCTCCTAGGCTGGGACTCTCTGTTATACTTCTCTGGCAGAACATTTATAAGCTTTAGAATTCTTTACTTCATTAAACCCTAAAGTTATTTTTTTTGAAGACTTTAAAGTCTTTAAAGGCAAGGATTATGTCTACTCATCATGAACTTTGTACTTACTAGTCTGAACACTCAATTAATGTTTATTAAAGATAATGATGTACTAAATAGCATCCAATGAGTTTGGCAACATCTACTATTGGCATAGGAAGAGTCTGGGGGAAAAATGGGAAGATTCTGACCTTTTCTATCAAGGATACAAGGACACTGGTTCTACATTTAGTTTCTGGATCTTGGGGGAAGGGGAGATAATCAAAATTTGACTTCATTGTGTTAGAGTTGCTTTATGTTAATAATGAGATGGAAACTATTAAATCTCTGAAGTACCTTTTACTACTCCAACTCCATGAATTGCTCTGTCCCCCAGTTTGCTCCTCAATAAAATGAAGAGGTGACACTATCCTATATAATAAAAGCCTAATATGCTAAGTGTCCAGTTATCTGGTTATCATTCAACCAATAAAAGTGTAACATGCTAATGATACACTAAGGCTGCTCAACTATGATGTTCACTGACCACCAGGGGGGCAGATGCTTTGACCAGTAGGTTAGCTTGCTACTGGGGTCCAGCCAATCAGGAGTGGGCAAGACGGGGCCAGGCACTCCTTGGAACGCTCTCATGGTCCCTCCCTCACCACTGCCCTGATCGACCCCAATCCAGACTGGGTAAGAAGGCCCTAATCGGCCCCAATCACTGACCAGGCGGAAGGAACCCACCCATGCACAAATTTGTGCACCAGGCCTCTAGTAATAAATAGAGCAGGGAGGTATTACAGGTCAAATCTCATTTGGTCCCTTTGGAAGTGTTATAAGTCTCATTTAGAACAGTTGTTCTTCCTCCTGTCAGTAAGTTGCACCTCAGCAAATCCTCATTCTCTCCATGTAAACACAATCACCAAAAATAAAGACAACTACACCCCAGTGAAAAACTCTGCAAAGATATGCTCCAGAAGTTTCCCTCTCAGGCCCTTATTTCCACCTAAACACTCAGTTCCTAAACTTCCACCATCACTGTCACTGCAATAAAATTTTTGAAAGTTGGGGGTCTTCTAAATCCAGTCTCCTATATATTTTTACCCCAGATCTGAGCCAACTAATTCTATAGGTTAAATCCAATCTTTATATTTCTCTACCAATGGGGGAGAATCAAAAATTATGAATTCCCATGGCCCCAGTTTAAAAATAGAGTCATGTCTTTAAAAGATTCTGACCTCAGATTCCTCATCCCAACTCCCAGTCCATCCTGTTGAATCATCCACCATTTACAATGTCAGAAAATTTTGACTTAAATCTTTCCTGCCTCAATAATCATCCCAACCCACCAAAGGCCTCACAAATCATTCCATCCTTGGAGTCATGTTCTGGCTGGTGGCCTGTGAAAATCTCCTTTTGGGGAAAAAATAAGAGTGGGAGCAGTCAGCCTGATGTGTTTCACAATCTAGTCTACCACCCCTGAAATAAATCACCAATATCCATAATTCCCTTCTCTCCAGTTTAGATAGCTATGCGTTGTAGTTGAAGATGACAGATAATGATGACATCAATGACAATGATAATGGTATGAACAATAACAGCACTTTTTGAACATTGCCTACACTGTCTTGAGGACTAGAGATGCCTTTTCTTATTTAAGCTTAACAACCTTCTCCAGTAGTCTTACTAACCCTACTAGTCTCATTTTACAGGTGTGAAGGTTGAGATCTAGAAAGGTTTACTAACTTGTTCGTTGCTCCAAAATCTGAGTTCAAACCCAGATATATATGGCTCCAAGTCCTGCACACATTAAACTATTCTGTTTTTGGAAATTGGAAGTAATGATGAATCTGACAATCTTGTCCAGAGCCAGAGGAGTGTAGAAGACCCCCAGTCGTGAGAGCTGCAGAAAGAGGATCATATCAGAAGTCCCCCCTTCTGATATAAAAAAAAAAAAAAGATAAGCAGGACAATGCCATTTAGGCAATTATTCTTAAACCAGATTAAACAATGACAAATCCATTAAATTGGAGACAGTGTTCTGTAAATTTTTATAACCAACTTTAAGAATGCCATATTTGGAAAAGTTTTCATAAGTTAGGGGTACCAAAATAGTAACAATAACAATGAAAAGCATCAATTTCCCTTCTTTCTTTTACCACCTGTGGACCTCATGGGGTAAGGGCAGATGGCAAATTTGGGGGGAAGCTGGCCTGTTTTGAATGCTTATTTACAAGGCTACATTCATGCCATCCACCAAACACCATCTGCTGGGCTATTTCTTCCATGAAACTAGAGCATTTTGTTCCATAGCAAATAAAAGTGCAACCAGAATTCTATCAGCATGCTGTGTTTGGGAAAGCACCAACACTTCTCAAAACCAGCTTTAATCCTTCTCCAAGCCCAATGCAAAGGGGGCTCCCCTAAGAACAGTAACCCAGTCAACACATTCATTCATTCATTCGCAAACTCCCTTTGAAAGAAAGCTGCCCTGCGTGGTCCAGCCAAATGTGGAAAGTTAATTTTACAACGTGAACTGTTTTCACCCTGGGCCAAGAGACAAGTTTAGGCACCATATGACCCTGGTGTGATTTAGGAGTATCTTGGGACTCCAAAACATGAGGGTATTTCGGCAAGGAGCCCCCACCTTCCTTATCTCCCCCTCCTCCTCATCTCCTAAAGCTCCCAAAGAATGTCTTTCATGTTTGCTGCACTCACTTCTCAACATGCTCCTGGTGCCTGTCCTTGAATTCTCAGCTCATTGCCCCTGAATCAAGGGAAGTCAAGTTGAATCTTTCAAAAATGGGAGCATGCAGTAAGAACATCGGCAATGGGGCAAGGAACTCCACCCCATCTACTTTTGTTTTAAGCTCCAATTATTCTTAAACCAGGTTAAACCGTTTATTGTTCCTAAGAGGCAGAAGGCACTCTCGTTTCAAGGAAAGAGCCTTAGATTAGGCATCAGGAGATCTCAATTTATTTCCAGGATTGTCACTGACAGGCTCCATAGATTTCGATAAATCATCTAACTTCTCTGTCCTCCAGTTTACTCCTCAATAAAATGAAGAGGTGACACTATAATAAATACCTCACAATAGGACTGGAGTCTGTATTACTATAAATTAGGAGGCAAAAACTCCCTAAAGTGAAGGAGATGAGGCAGGAGGGTGGCCAAGGAACCAGAAACCTCCCAAGAAGTTCTACGGCAGATATAGAGCAGCCCCAGGAAACCAGAATGAGCCTTGGATACTCATCGTCCACGCTGCCTGCTTCATAGTTTTGTGGCCATTCCACTAGTGTGGGAGCGAGCTCAGGAAAGAAGTGCAACAGTTAAAAACATATTCTTGGAAGTCACTCTGGACCTGGATTCTTCCCTTTACTCCCTCCATGTCTTTGGGCTGTTATTTACTTCTTTAGCCTCATCCTTTGTGTCTGTAAAATGGGATAATAATAGCCACCTTCTGTTGGTATGCTCATGCAAGATCGCAAAAGCCAATTATTAGATATTCTAGAATTTTACCAGCTGGCTAACATCACATTGATAGTTTGAAATAGATCGTCGTAGGGCCATTTATCACACAATTCACCAAATGCCACAAATCTGGGCATCTCAACCCCCACCCCTCACCCCCAAAGCTGGTTGTTAAACACTTAACACCACCATCTCCCACTGGAAGGCCTAAATGAAGTGTTTAGCACAACGCTCAGTACATGACAGGAAATGGGAGTTCTTGTTTGGGTGGCTCGCGACATCCTTCTCTCTCTCTTTTCCCACTCCTCTCTGGCCCCAGATCTTACACTTTGTGCCCAGATGAGGGAGCCTCTTCAGTAGAAAGCTCTTCTCTATCACTCGTCCTTATTGAGTGTGGCCTCTCTCATTCAACAGACCTGATTTGAGTACCTACTGTGAGTCCAAATGGGTGCCAGGCACTGTAGATGCAACCATGACTGAACAAAACCTGTCCCTGGCCTTGAGGTGTTCACAGGACATTTTTGGTGGACAGAATGCAACTGAATCTATGAGGGGAGCCTTTTGCCAACAATGTGGAAATCACAGGACGGCAAAGCCACTCCGAACATCTCAAACTATCCTGCCGCTTGGATCACAAGGCTTTTGAGGCCTTCAGGGTTAACTTCCGCCACAAAGTGCAACTACCTTCTCTAAAACGACATAATGATTAGGACCACGGGGCACTCAGTTAGCTTTCCTGCTCTCGCTGCTCTGACAGCATTACCCTACGACTGGCAGCGTCCTTCCTCACTGGCTGGGAGGGTTGCCTGCATGCCGCCTGGAAACCAGAAATGTGTAACATCAAGCCTGGCCCCTCGCCAAATTTCTACAGGGCATTAGTAACAAACTGGTGAAGCTCATTAAAAAAAAAAGAGAGAGAAACCTATAACCATTAAAAGTCCATTAAGCAGCCTGTCATTTTGTAGAGCTAAATAGCCCACAGTAATCAAAAGCATATGAACCCCAGCTGGGATATCCAGTGAATTGTTTCGATTTAGGGGAGAATTCATCAAGAAAGATTGTTCTTGGGATTGGGTTGATTTTTTCTCCTTCAGTTCCTGGCCCCACGTTCCATTATAATTAAAGTGATTGATGCACCTCCCAGACAGAGGTGAGCAGTGACCACCAGAGCCAAAACATCTGCTCCTTCCAAGCAGACAGCTAATATGGAACTTTAGTCGAAAGGCACGTAACCCGAGGTTACCCCTCCACTGTCAATTAGGTATGGCACAGTCAACTCTTTGCTTTCCGGCTGGATTACCTTGGGGTTATCTGTGAAATTTCTCTTTCCAACTATAGAAGGGCTTTTACCCACACCCAGATTTTGGTCAAGAACCAACTAAGTCTGAGGGCCAAGAAGGGGCAATTCCTAAAATGAGAGATCAAAGATCCGTTCATCAAAATGAAATGTCTTCTTGTCCGTGGGTAGACACTTTGAATTTCAGAAATTCGAGTTCAGTTCTTCAAGTTTACCACCATCTCTCTGCCTCCTTTCTCCTTTTCCCTAGCCCTGGTCATTCCATTGCCCGTTAGAGCCTCCATAGGTGAGTGACCATATGCTGAGAAAAGAAGTAAAACTCAAGACGGCAGTTTATGGCCACACATCAGCAGTTCTGGATCAGGTGTAAGAATAGTGAGGAAGGACAAAAAATTAATGATTCAAGACAGGTTTAGGAGGTAATCATAGGAGTTATTTCTCCATGTTTACTTACTCCATCATGACCCTGGATGAAAGCAAACTGTTGATATAGAATGAAAAAAAAACAAAGATGCTCAGATTCAATATAAAATCTCCTGAGAGCAATCATGTTTCTTTCATATATCATTCTAACTGACCTTTAAAAAAAAAAATTCCCCCTCAAAAGCCAAGAGTTTGATTTAAAAAAGAAAAAGTCATGCTCCATATAGTAAACTCCTCCCCTCACCGCTATCTTTTCCAAATTCCTCTACTAATTTTGGTATAGCACTTAATGAGCTATTAAATTTCTGTACGTGTGATTGTGTCCATCTTCCATCGTTGACTGAAAGGTTCTCAAGGGCAGGGACATTTTCTTTCACCCTGTATCTCCGATAGCAACTCTTTAGTAGAATCCATGCAACTCAGAGTATCTCACTAAATATTGACGAAGTGACCTTTCAAGGTTGCCAGACTCAGCATCCCGGTCTCTCAGAAATAGCTTCCCAATACACCAGGCATTTAATGAGCCCCCATGCTGTCCACACAAGTTCATGTGCCTTGGGAATAAAAACAGATCAATGTCCCATTTATGCACTGAATTGCTTAAACCTACATCAGAGATTATACATAGATATACTGTGTATCTGAAGATAAATGCCCCCCTAGCCTCTTCTTACCTTCTGCATCCAAATTTTTCCCAAACTTCAAGGGCTGGCTGTCCTCCCACTTCCACTAGAAAACCTTCCCAGAATACCCAGTCCAATCCATTGAGAAAGAGAAACCTTAAACTTTAAGTAAATAACAATCCACTTATACCTCTTAAAACTGCCTTCAGTTGCCTTAATTAAAGCAATTGTTTAATTCAAAGGGCTCTCCACCTACCCGATAAACTCTTTAAGGGCTAGAGATTATCCTACCTTGTATTTCTCAAAATCCAAGCAGAAGGCCTGATGCACAATGAATAGCATGAAATGCAAGCAGGAGACTCAGTGAATGACAGTGAACATGGGTGGACAGGGTAAGGTCAAGTTAAATAGGGTGAGAATGAGGATAGGAGAGTTGCCTCTTGGATGAAAAGTGAGACAAATTCTTGGCCCATCTCATTGAAAGCATGTCCTTATCCCATCACTCTACTTCAGGGGACATCTTAAACTTGCAAATCTGGGGAGATGTGACCTATTGCTGGACAGAAGAAGTCTCTGACCCTTGTGTTCTTTCTTCCTTGGATGTCTAATAGTGAAGGAAAAATAAATGTATAAAAGGCCATAAATCCTTTTGCAAAAATAAAGGCCCCTTTTTAATGTCCGATAGCTAGGACTTAAGTTAAATTGCAGACCCTTCCTGAAAAATGTGTTAGACCCTTTCCATTTATTTGACCTCCACCCCTTCCAGAATCAGGAAACTTGCCAGGGATATCTCTGCTGTGACTTTCTTTTCGTTGTGCTATCCCTGTATTAAGGGCATTAAAACAATCAAACGCTTTCAAATCAACTTGAAAACTGTTGAATAGTTGTAACCTAGACCATCTGATGAGCATAACCTACAATCTTTACTATGGTATCTGGCCCTTTATATAAAAAGTTTCATCCCTTCCCTCTACTGGCCTCCACCTTCACCGCAGGCTGCTGCCCAGAAGTGATTATCCCCTGGTCTGCATCCCCATAATACCCAGCTGCGTCTCTACTGGATGTTCCTATTCAACTGCAAGCACCAGGAAAGGAAAAGCATGTTTCTTATTTCCTTTTAGCTCCTCAGTGTTCAGCACATTGCCTCACCGAAGTAAGTGTTCCATTCATGTGAGCTGAAGAGACAGACTGAACTTTTGAGGCCTCCTATATATGCATTACTTAGAAGAACACAGGCAAGGAGACAAAGGAATTGTCAGAGTTACAGTGCTAGAATTAGAACATGGACATTTTAGTCCAATTTCAGCAAACCCTTTAATGTAACTTAGAGTTGATAGAACTATGATTATTTCTGGCCACTCAGTGACATGGAGTCATATATATATATATATTCACTCGTAACTTTAATAGCTGTTTTTGCAATAAAATTAGAACAATACATCCATTACCTTTAACAATATCAAAGTGTTGGGCCCCACTCACAATTTAAACAGTGCATTTGTATTTCATATTCTGTGGGAAAACAGAAAATAACCATACACAAGAAGGTGAATGGTGCCTTGTAGCTTACTGATTCATTGACACTTCATAGCAACTGAGAATTAAAAAAAAAAAAAAAAAAATTTCACTGTGCCTTTAAATGCCATTTTGCAGATTGTTCTCATCATCCCTACAAGCTACTTCGTTGGTTTTTAAAATTCTAGCATTTATAAAGTACACAGAACCTTATAAAAACCCATTTTATGAATCACTTCCATGTGTAGAAGGACCGAGCTCACTCTTACCTTTCCTCCCCAAGCACCAAACTCTACCGCCAGGCAAGGTACCTGTGTCGCTGCTCCTAGGCTTTGATTAATCAAGACAAGTGCTCTGGCCACTCTGGTCTGAAGAACACCCAGGAGGGAAAATTGCCACTTCCTTCATGTCAGTCAAACATCAAAGAGGCTTGTACTAAAGATCTAGGGAGCTGAGACAGATGTACCTGGTTCATAAGCCCATCGAGTCACTGCCCACCCTTCCCCATTGGAGACATCCCAAGGAAATGAGCATTACAAGGAGCGGCTGACACACACTTCCTTCCACCAGCCCTCCTAGCCGTAAAAAATGAGAATCAAGCTCATGAGAGCAGTTCTGCCCAAAGTGTGGTTCATGGGCTGACACCGGTAACACTGTTACCATCATAAAGAAGCATAGAAAGTGAGCAGAAGCATTTGAGAAATTGTTTAGCAATTTGACATTGCCCAGACATCCAAAAATATTTTATATTTTATAAGTTATCAATTTGCAACAGATTGGGATTTTTTTTATCTTATTGATTTTTTTACAGAGAGGAAGGGAGAGGGATAGAGAGTTAGAAACATCGATGAGAGAGAAACATGGATCAGCTGCCTCCTGCACACCCCGCATTGGGGATGTGCCCGCAACCAAGGTACATGCCCTTGACCAGAATCAAACCTTGGACCCTTTAGTCCAACGCTCTATCCACTGAGCCAAACCGGTTTCGGACAGATTGGGATTTTTTAATGGTTTTTTGCCTCCAATAGTTTGAGAAGCACTGCACTAGAGAGAACAGTGTATAATCCAGGACAGCTTCCATCCACGCAAGATGTTAAAGATGGTTCCCACCGGCCAGAACTTGGACTTCTGTTTCCTACCTTCCCTCTGTCTTCAGGAAGCTGACAGTGAACTGGTGCTAATAGGACCAAAGCCCTAAACCCTCTCTCCCAACCCCGTTCCCCCAAAGGTACGCTGAGAGAGAAAAGTATGTCTTTTCAACTGACTAATAATCTGACAAAAAGCAACACACACACACACACACACACACACACACACACACACACACACACAAAGGGCGACTTTGAGAAGAAAATTTCTCAGAAAGATCTAACCGCATTACCCGTTGAACTAACTGTGGGACAATCACACACTCTTCAAATTGAGACATCTGTTCACTTCTAACACTAAAACAATCATCTTTGTCACATCCCCTTAGTGAACAAAATGCTGCCTCAAACCCTGGGATATTTTTAAACTATTTGCATTCCTTTTCCAGAGTAAGAGGTTTCACATTTCAAGAGTGGATTTTCCTCGAAGACTTGTCACCTAATTCATTCCGGGACCAAACTATGCCAGGATATGTTCATCCTTCGATGTGGGGAAAGGGGGAATGAATTAAAAAATTCATTCATCCATGGACTACATAAGAAATGATCCTAGAAAAGAGGCGCCATCAGCAGAGAGGTATCTAACTGATTAATAAGAGCCACGATCACAAGAAAAATGAAAAGCCTGCCAGGAATTTGCATAAACCCCAACACAAACAGGAGAGAGATGAGGATGGATTGTTTAAACCAGAAAGCAGAAGTTAGCACCTGTTAATGACCAGTTTGTTGGCTCACAAGCTGTTAACACTCAGACAAACTGGTCGTTAAATGTGGTCATTACTTATTTCAATGCAAAATTTATTAGAGCCCCCATTTGAAGATTTAATGGAAGGGCAATGTGTACCCTGCACACCTGGTATACCCCTGAGGAGGCTCAGGGCAGGCTTCTAGCTGCTATGTCCAGATTTTTAAAAAAGTAATAATAATAGCCATTCTGTCACATCAATTACCGATTTCCTTCAGCAATCAGAATGGTAGATGAGTTCTGATTCACAGCTTGCTGCCTAATAAGGACCACTTGAGTCTGCATTACTTTGTAGGCCCATTATGGTTAAGTGGATCTGATCTGCGTTCTTTACAAGCCCACTACAGGACTCATTATTATTAGATAGGGCTTCGATTAAACTCAGAACATTTTTTTTCATCTTTCCAGCCTTTTTCGGGGCATAAAAAGAAGAGGAGAGAGGGCTGAGAATTTGCAGTGACACAAGCAGGGAAATCAGTCGGTGATGGTGAGTGGTGAAGTTTTGAGTAGCATTTTTAGCCTCAGGTTGTCCCTAAAGTGGTACTAAAAGGGAGGCCACCTGGAACCTCCAGGGCCAGAAATTCTCAAAGAAAATGCTTCTTCACTACAACACCTAAATCTACCATTACTTGTGAATTATGCAAATAATATCTGGGGTGGGAGAAATTCAATCTCAGGAGCCTTGGCCACCCCAGTGAACAACTGGGATGTTTTTTGCTGGGAAAAGACTTGGTCAGAAGAGCACTATGTGCCTCTAGGAAGGCGAGAGAAAGTACGTGAGTGACAACATTGGCCTCTTTTCCTCACACTCCTGCATCATCATGGGACTGGGGTTGCCGGATCTAGCAAATAAAAATACAGGGCACCCAGTTAAAATGTTATTCCAGATAAACAAGGCATCATTTTTTTTTATTTTTTTTTAGCGTAAGTAAGTTCTGTATGACATTTGAGATGTACTTATGCTAAAATAGTATTCATTATTTATTTGAAATTCAAATTTAGCTAAGTATTTTATATTTTACCTGACAATCCTCCATTAGACATTTGGCCATTGCAGAAAATGAAACACTCTGGGATTAGAAGCCCCCAAACTGGTAGATCACATGAATTGCCTGGGAGAGAGTAAAGATTATCAGGTTCTACCTTCTGAAGATTGTATGAAGAAATCTGTTTTGTTGAAGGCTGAGGAGGAAGAAGAGGAGGAAGAGGAGGAGAAAAACTTGTAAGCTTACTTGGGGGAAAGAGGAGCCAGTGTTCAATAATATATCTACATGACTCCTAAAATTAAGGAGGAAGTGGAGAGTTAATTGGTGGACTAAGGGCAGACAAAGGTTGGTCTCACGAGGGTCCTCAAAGTCTTATTCATTCATGAGATAGTTCCCGAGTTCCCATAATGAGCAGGGTTATGCCCTTGGGGAACCAAAATCCAGTAGAGGGAGGAAGACAGACATTTATGGAGGGTCTTCTGTGTGCCAGCGACCACATAGCTGCTCCGTATCCGTTATCTCATTTCATCCTCACAGCAGCCTGTCTCTGCAAGTGCCACCACCCCACTCCTCCCGATGAGGACACTGAGATTATGGAAGCTTAATGTGCCCAAGATGATGACATTAGCAAGTGCCAGAGGACGCATTCATGCCCAGCATGGTCTGGTGCCAAGCATTTGCTCCTTGTACAACAAGCTCATATCCAATAAGCACTAAGTAAGTGGAACAAATTAAGTACAAGAGACAAGTGTCTTGATATTGGATTCAAGTATCAATCAGTCTGGCACTTTCTAGCCCTGGAACCTTGAGTAAGTTACTTAACCGCGCTATGTTTTCAAACTTGCTACTACTTTACAACTGTCATCACTGTCACTCAGAGATGCTCAATCAAGACAATCTTCCAGCTGGGATGTAAAAATATGTTCATAATATTAAAGTACAGCGGAGGTCACAACAATGAGAGATCGACGAGAAGAAGCTTCTTCCCAAACCTGGGCTCCAGAAGCCAGGTTCCTTTTATGCTAGAGCTCGTGGCACTTTCCTTCACTGCAGAAGATGTCCCCACATGCTGGACATCCAGTGATGGCCCCCAAAGCCTCTCCTATGTATGAGTTGTGAAGAAGAGTGAAAGTTTGTAGGAGATAGACACATTAGCACTTGGGGTTTTATGAGGCTGATCGTATCAGATTTAAGGCTTTTGGGCTTTATATAATATAAGCACTTCTTAAAGTCAAACTAGCCCTCATGTTTTATATTTCCAGGCAAGCAATTATTTTCTTCCTCTGTAAGATGGTATTTCAGGGGTTAGAAGTAAATGAGATAATGTATTGTAAATGCTTATTGCAATGCCTGGCACAGAGTTAGAGCTCAATAAATATTAGCTGCTATTATTATTATAAATTCTCTCCTACCAAAGTGTGAGCCCCTTAAGGGCAAAAACTATTGATATACTGTTCTTTGACCAAAATTCACAAGAGTGGCCTTATAAAGAGTAAGTACCAGGTGAGTGGGTGAGTGGATGGAAGGAAGGGAAGGAGGGAGGAAGGAAGAGGGGAAAGGAGGGAGGAAAGGAGGAAGAGAGAAAAGGAGGGAGGGAGGGAGGGAGGGAGGAAGAAGGGGAGAAGGAAAGATGTATAGATGGAAGGATAGATTAATTTAATAATGGTTCTTCTATCAATAATGACTGGGGCTGAAACCGGTTTGGCTCAGTGGATAGAGCGTCGCCTGCAGACTGAAGGGTCCCAGGTTTGATTCCAGTCAAGGGCATGTACCTTGGTTCCAGGCACATCCCCAGTGGGGGGGTGTGCAGGAGGCAGCTGATCGATGTTTCTCTCTCATCAATGTTTCTAACTCTCTATCCCTCTCTCTTCCTCTCTGTAAAAAATCAATAAAATATTTTTTTTAATAATAATGATAACTGGGAAACCCTTCATGGAGAGGATGAGAATGTAGCTGAACTATTAAAGATAAATCATATGACAATTTCATGGCATAAAACTTGCATATTACTTTCATTCTTCTTTTTCTTATCTCTACAGATTAATTATAAAACACCAGCCTTTCAGGAAAGGTACCAATAAAAAAGGTACAGCTGACCAGCATAATGCCATGAGTCCAGTAGATGCTCAAAAGACATACTAATTCTTTCAAAAATATTACTAATTTATCTTTTTCTCATTGAAAAAAATTTTAATGTGACTTACAACATTAAATCCATAGCATTCTTTAAGATAAAGTCATACCAAACCAAGTGGCCAGGAAGACCAGAGAAGAGCTGGAGTTTTTATCCTGTCCTCGGACTGCCTGGCTTTCAGAGGTCAGTGTGATTGCTGCCATGACTTCAGTTAAAATAGAATAATTGGGCCAGTAAAATTTGAAAAGCATATTTTAATTTGCTCCAGTCCATGCAAGCTCAAAGAAGAGAGAGAGCGAGAAATAGAATATAATAGGAATAGAAAAGAAGGATGTGAGGAAGAGAAAGGCCAGACTATAAATCAAGGACCAGCAGGCAAAGGACATGAAAAAGAGCCCAGCAGAATTAAAATAATCTGGAACTAAGAGGAAAAACCAAGAGTTCAGAAAAAGTAAAGAGGATTCCATTAATACTCATTTCAGAAGGCAGTAGAGAGTGGACAACCCTTGCAAAGGAAAGAGCAGGAGGGAGTGAAAATGAAGTGAACAGCTGCACATTCCTCTCTCAAAGCCTGGCAGTAGCCACAGATGCAAGCTCTTGACCTTGCCCCTGGAAAGAGCTCCTAAAGGCACAGTACAAGGCTGACCAGCCCTCAGAGGTGGGAGCTGTGCCCAGAGAACTTCAAAGGTGAGCCGGCCCACCTGAGTTGAGGAAATCATCAACATGCTGAGCCATTTTGTGTATACAAATAAGTGGCAGCCTACACCAAATGATTTTGAGGGTTCCATCCCTGCCCACCTCCCCCCCCCCCAAAAAAAAATGCTCTAATCTGCTGACTGACACAAGCAATTCTGCAATTACAGATTTGTTTATTTCATGGTTTCTTATTCTCAGTTAAAATGAGAATCCCTCTAACAAATAAAGATGAAATATTGCCAGCCACCCATTCTCATTGAGAATTAGTCCAACAAAACATCTGAAGGTACAAATGCCAACCCCAGCAGGTCTTGCCTGCTCCCAAAATTGTGCCAACTTGTGCTTACTAAGAAAGAAAAATAAATAATAATAAATATAGCCCCAAAATGGCTCTATGATGAATATTTGGTGACTGTTTTGATTTAAAAGAACAAATGAGATTGAGGTAGACATGAGCTCTCCTTTAATACAAAAAATAAATAAAATCTCTCTGAATTCATCTCCCAAAAGTGATTATGTATCAAGAGTGACAAGCTATTGATCATTATTAGCACTGGATAATGAGTAATGGGCACCTGGGGACTCGTAATATTCTCTTCACTTTTGTATATGTTTTTAAATCTCCACTCTAACAAATGGAATAATCATTTATAAAGACTATGTTTTCACTGAATTAATTTTACTGAACTAAAATGAATAATTGAAGAAAAAACAGTTCAATCTCTCAGATACTTTGTCCACTCCCACCTCACACAAAAGCATGGATTCTTGGAAATTATTGGAAACCCAGTTGCTCTACTTGTGGGGAGAACCCTACTTTTCATTGCAAAGTCTCAATGGCAGTGGACACTGTCTGAACAGTTATCCCTACTCAGCTGGGGTCCCTGCCTCATCGCTAAGTCTTCCATAGGCTTTGCCTTTGCCATCTTAGACCTGCGCTTTTAGCCTCTTTTTACTGGTGCTGTCCTGCAGTCTCTCAGCCACTAGCCTTGGCCACTGGCTACTCTCTCAAGATGTTGGAGACCTTTCTTCTGCCTCACAGATGGACTGATACTCCTCAACTGCCTCCCTTACTCTCCTGCTGAAGGATGCTCCTGTCTTCTCCCTCCTCATCCTGTGTCCAGCCTGTGTAATTAATGCTCTCCACTGGCTCCATCTCTGTCACATGATAGCTGGCATTAGTCAGCCCTGTGGAGTCTTTGCCTTGTTAGAAGAAATGGACTGCAACTCCGATGTCTCATGTGGAGAGAGACACACAGAGAGAAAAGTTTATGCTAATTTCTAAAAGACATGACTCACAGCCAAACCACATCAAAGCAGATTCCCAAATTGGCACTCATTATTCCTTGGGGCATCTAAGGCAAACATATTCACAAAGTTCACACTCAGCAACAACAAACAAAACCTTTCGTGGGGAAACTGTTATTTCTGTATTTTATTTGGAGTCTTCCACAAAGGATGACTGATTTAGGTTAAACGTGGAAGTCACATTGGAGAATGAAGACCAAGCACAAAACCTCAACATGTGATCAAGAAGGCTGACTAGCCCTCAATGAGCAGGTATAGTCATAGAGGCGCAGGTCCAAAGAGTCAGGGTCAGCCTGACCTGCTTAACATTTCTGTGACCTTAACACTTGTGTTTGCTTCAGTGAGTTAGGAAGCAAGAGGAATTGCAGATTTGGTGAAAGAATCTAATTCTTTACTCTATGGCCACCTCAAAGCAGCTGGCAGGATAGATTTGCTAGAGATAGTCTGTAGGGGAGCATCTCTAATGCCAAATCTCTCTTAAAGAGAAGAAATAAAACCGATCTTCTTTAATGTTTACTATCTCTATAAATTCTATTTTTAAATCTTTCACTTAACATTATATCTATGAGATTAAGTCATGTCATGTGGTTGCATCTATAGTAGTTCATTTTAAATTGCTATATTTTATTGTAATTGTGGGAATATTACCTATTCTATTGATGTACATTTTGGCTATTATAGATAAAACTATCATGAATATTCTTGTATGCATATTCATACCCATTCCTGCATATGGCGAGGAGGGAGTCCAAGGTCACATGAATGCAGGTAAGTTCAGCTGTGGTAGTCATTACCTTTAACCACCTAACAACATGGTAGACTCTCAACAAAACTATCCTGCATAATCCCTCCTCTACTAAACCTGAACACCTTCACTTGCACTCATGTATTCCTCTTCTTCCCAAGATTCTTACCTTGACTTCCTCCTTCCCTCTCTACACTGTGTCCTCTAGTGACCTCACTTATCCTTACCCACTTAACTGGCCTTCATATTTATTTAGCCACATCCTGACTTCACTTCAAACCAGCAGTCATGTTCTTCCATCTTCCAACGCAACGTGTACACTTGGATGTTCTTCAAAGGTTGAAACGTGTTGAATCAAAGTCGTCTTCCTCTCCTCCCACCCTCATCACTTCTCCTTCCTGGTTTTAATGCCCTTCACCTGGCATTCTAGGCCATAACCTTGGCAGCCCAACCCTTAGGAGGAATTTGAATTCTACCAGTGGCATGGCTACAACAGACCTCAAAGAGGAATGGAGTTCCCCTTCAAAAGAGTTCCAACTGTTAGTTTACTTGAAATGGCTACCAAACTGAGACACAGAGAAAATCATTTTCGTATTTCCTATCTCCCACATCATAAGGACATGTCACTTAATAGGTCACTTTCAGGAACCAGCCCCATTGTCTTCAAATCCCACTTTAAAAGGAGCGCTTCCTCTTTTAAGAAGTGATGTTGGAAAGGGAAAAGGCTGTTTGGATAACAGTTAAACTCATGGGTTTGGGTCAAATAGACCACCACCTTTCACCTGTGTGACTTTGGGTAACTTACTTCCCATTCTGGGCCTCAGTTTCCTCATCTATAAAATAAGGATAAGCATTGCCACCTTACCCATTCGCTAGGAAAATGAAATGAGATCAAGAGACGCAGTACAGCATCTGAACCATCCATACTCATTAAGCGTGGTTGGTGCAGCTGCTGTTGCCAATTCTCTAAGTGGGAAAACTAGATAAATTGAAACGCGTTCAGTGTCCCAAAGAGGTTGCCACTGGACAAGCAGCAATTTCAAAGTTCTAATTTCTTTTACTTTGCTCTCTGAATAGCTCAGAAGGGATGGATAGGCTGTGAAAAATGTTCTCAGGCTGGTCAATTTGAGGTATTTCATTTCACGGATCTGTCTGGAAGCTGCCAGCTCATTTCATTGATCAATGGCCATCCCGGTGTCGGAGTTGAAGTTATTACCATCCAAAACCGAAGCTGAATGAGATCCGTAGGAGCAGGACGTCGCGAAAGGCACTTGGCTCTGCCGGAGACATGGATGTGCTCCACAATCAGGCTTCCATCCAGCGCGGGAGCAATTTGCATTTGAACCCAGACTCCTTTCTCTCACGATGGCATTTTCTCCGCTGGCTCCTGGATACCTTTTTGCAGCTGGCTCAGATGATACCTTCTGCAAAGCTTTCAGTGCCTGACTGTGAAGCTGTCTAACCTGTCTCCCTCCACACCCCTTATTTCTTAAAGTATAAGCAGATCCAAACAGACTCTGTGTCAATCAGCTTATCAATCAAACACCCATCAAGTACCTGTCATGGACACTGCCAGGAACCTCACCACAGGAAAACATAAAGAAAACACATTATTTTACCTCATAGCTTAAGTAACCAATAATACAGGTTAGCGCAGTGGTCAGCAAACTGTGGCTCTTGAGCCACATGCCGCTCTTTGGCCCCTTGAGTTTTTAGGAAAGGCCAGCTTACGAGTACCTTAATTAAGTTAATAACAATGTGCCTGTCTATATAGTTTAAGTTTAAAAAATTTGGCTCTCAAAAGAAATTTCAATCATTGTACTGTTGATATTTGGCTCTGTTGACTAATGAGTTTGCCGACCACTGGATTAGCACATGCTAACAGGGTGGCTCAGATAGTTAAGTGTCAAAATAGTAATAGGAAAGAGAAATAACCTCTGGGTTCGTGGATCCTCCAAATAATGGTAACCAATCCCACCCCACGCATCCCTCTGACACACCAGGGCAGAACCCTGCACAAACTGGGTGCCTAATAAATGCTTATAGTAGATGCAAATGCACATTTTGTTTTGTTTTGCTTTTCCAGGAAACAGAGTTTATCCAAAGTCCAGTACCGACTGGCCAAACCGCCTTCGACATTGTGAGCAGAAGAAAGTGTGTGGAAAAGACACTTTAATTCCATTCTCTCAGCATTACAAGGGGTTGGGCGGGCAGACAAATGTGCCAGGTTCCATATTATAACCCTGAGCCTGAATTGCTGGGCCAACATATACATCTGTGTCACCATAAAGAAAGCGGCGTTTGCTGCCCCTCATGTCTTACAACAGGAATAAAAAATTGTAAATGTTGACACCCTTGTCCCACCATGACATGGAAACTCAAGGGTGTAGGCCCGGAGGGAGGGGCCGGCCATCCCAATGCCTGAACTAACACAGGCATTTTTAACATGTTCTTCAGCTGCTTCCCCTCCCCCTCCCCCACAGAAAATCTTTTTCTCCTTGTAAGCAGAAGTTTGTATGCTGATTCCTCACAAACTAAAGTGATTTACCATATAACCCAGCAGAAATATAAGTTTGGGGGGCCAGGTTGTGGGACGGGGTTAGGTTCCCAACCTTATTATCTACAAGCCATAAATCCTGAGCAAGTTATTTAACCTTTGAGTTTCCATGCTTTCATCTTAACTGCAAGAATGACATTTCTTTTGCAAAATTGTTGCCTGGATTCGAAATAGTATAAGTAAAGCATGCAACGGTATCTAAAAATTGCTAAATAAATCACTGTATAGCTAATACCATTACTCCGTTGAACAAAAGTAGTCCAATTCACTACTCTCCAGCTCCCTCCATAACAGATGAAGCTCCCAGCTAAGCCACACAGGACCCTAAGCTCAGGAGACACCGACAATAATTAACAAAGCTCAAAATTCTCGTGGCTCTCTTTCATCTGGCCTTCTTATGAGAAAAAAAATAAAAATAAAACACAATTCTAGGCAGTAAAAAACTGGAAGAAACTCAACAAACTCAAACTTCCCCTGGGCACTCCATGAATCCCTGTTCTCTTAGAATCTTCCCAAAGTTTGCACCTCCACTGGGCCTAGAGTTACACTCACTCACCTCTGACCTACGGTTATCCATATGGTTATCCTATGTAAGTGATTCCATGCAGAACAGACATTATCTTTCAGAGATTATATTTCCCTGGTCACCAAGACCATTTGCACAAAACTCAGGAGGATAGGGAGAGTCAAACCACTCCCATTCACTTGCAAAAACTCATCCTTTGTTCTATCATTTCTCAATTCCAACAGCTCTTGTGGGGTTCCACGGGAAGAGATAGGAAGAGTAAGCGTGTTATGCAGCAAGTCACAGGGACACTGCTGGCAGGGCTAAAAACGTGAAGGCACACACATCATCCAAGAAGTGTTTTCTTTCCCTTTGCGCACTGGACCAGCTCTCCGGGTTGCTGTTTCCGGGCCAGGCATATGCCAGGTCCAAGGAGAGACGGAGCTCCACGTGTTGGAAATGGCACTTGGACAGAGTTCTGGGAGGCTCAGGGAAAGCAAGGCCAGCGCAACGCGGCCAAGATTCTGATGAACCGTAAAGGGGAGGAAATAACACTTTCCTCTGATTCATGCAAAAACAATTTACTCTCAAGCCTTCTAATCATTCGTGGTCTGAAAATGTAGTGCCACTGGCCTCCCAAGCCACGCTGCTCCCATGGCCTCCCTGGCTGCCCTGTGCCGGGCTGACAGAGCAATCAGATCAAAAGCGAACTGAAGGTAGTGGCACTCTCCCCTAACTGTTGACAGATGGAGAATGGAAGCTACGTGAATGCTCTCTCTTGTGTCAGCACTATAAAAACGTCGGACTGACCCATGAAAGATGGAGAAGGAAGCTCTGGCAGCCATTAGGAGCCATGCCTGACTCCAAGCAATAACTCATTCATGGTTTTATGAAAATGATTTTATTGCGGTGAATTGCTTTTTTTCCCCCGCTGCAAAAATTACTGCTTATCAGCGTCACAGAAATCAGGCTAAAAACTCCCCACCTTTTCTCTCTTCTAATGCGATCCCTCCCTCTGGCCAGGAACTTAATAAAATGGAACATTTCATTATTCCGGTTTGCATACCTCTTTTGAAGCTGAAACTGTCATCTCAAGTGAGCGCTCTGAAGTGGCCGGTGTTAGGGTAATTTGATTGCCTCTTGTGTTTGCTCAGACACATCTAAATGCCCAAGGAGCCACTCTGTGTCCAGGCCTCTAGCGGGACCGGATTTGGGAGCTGCGATGTGAAGGGAATCGTTCAAAAGCAGTGCTTTCCGATTCCTTCAAAGTACAGTTTAGACACGGCTTTTTCATGAGCTATTAACTGCCTGTCAGATGCCTTAAGAGGGGAAAACAAAACCAGGTGTACTGAAAATTCATAAATTCACAAAATGCTCAGTCCTCTTTGCCTCTTTAGGCCCACATCAGCCAGGGTAATAGGAATACCAGGTTGAGGTGATTGCCTCCCGCAGTGGAGGCCTCCAAGTAAACCTTCTATTGCGTTCGGAACACAGAGCCCCCAAGGATGGATGCACCCAGTTGCAACCCTCAGTTAGTTCCCTGGATGCAGGGTGAAGTCTTAGTAGATGAGCAGACTCTCAGCCCCCCACCCCCACCCCTCCAACCCCCCCACCCCCTGCCTGGACTCACTGAATCACAATCTGCTTTTGTCCCAGATAACCTCTGGGTCATTTGTAAGCATCACAATGTTCAAGAAGCACTAATTTATACCTCGGAAGTAATATTTATTGGCCTATCCTGGCTGAGCAGTGTATTCAGCTAGTAACCAGTTACTGTTGCTGTAGTCCCAACCATCAGTAAGGTATGGTCCCTGCCTTCGAAGAGTTCAACATCTGGGAGGATACTATGCAGGAATGGCTGGTGTCTATGGGGCACTAGAACAGCTTCAGAAAGGGCCCCCACAAACCTAAAGACTTAAAGCGCTAAGTATCAGACCTGTGCCATATTGTCCCCTTTTAGGGTAACCAGACCCTCTGCCTGCATCCTCTTCAGGTCTCCGCAATCCTGCCTACTCAATCCCAGCAGCCCGAGCAAGCCCAGTGCTGACTCCAGCTCTTCTGCTTTCCGAGAGCCTTGACCATTGCGCGTCCCAATAGTCCAGCCTTCTGCAAGCTTCTCTAGACACTCCTGCCACACAAATACTGATAGTTAACAAAATGAGACCCTTTTGACATAGCATGGGTCCCTTTTATGCTTTGTGGCAGAGACATTGAGCTCTCACTAGCTATGTGTTCCTCCACATTTTTCAACTCAGTTGAAATAAATATAGGAGAGATACTGTGACTACTATAATTATGGCCAACATGTTGCAAGCGGAAGTGATATATGTCAATTCTGGGATGAAGCATATAAGAGTTGGTATGCAGAGTTCTTTCCCATGCTTTAGTAACCAAAAGGAAGACATGTGTTCCAGATGGCCTAGCAACATATGGAAGCAACCTACATCTCTTGGAAAGGGGCTTCCAGAGAGCTAAAAGACCCACTGGTGAAATGTGCATAAAAAATAAAAAGGCTTTACATAGTGCATTTACATGGTAAATCACTGAGATGTTGGGATTGTTTGTTACACAGCCTAACCTAATCTATCCTAACTTATACATCTTTATATTATTCTGTTTTTCTACATGAGTTTCACAGTAGGTGAAAAATGTGGCAAGAAGTGATTAAAGAATGTTCCCTCATGTCTTCTTAAGTAAATGTATCATTGGGTTTTTCTTCATGATAGGAAATAGAATGGGATTTGCCTTCATTATATAATGATTTGTATTATTATTGATTTTTTTATTTAATTACCTGCCAGGTGCATTCTCAAAGTTAAGAATGTTATTGGCTATTAAATGTGGTAAACAAATGAGTCCCTGCTAGGGTCAAGAGTCAGATCTGAAGTAGCAATTGAAAGCAGTGGCCACATGTTGGGAAATAGTAATTTTCTAGACTGGGTTACAGGCTGCCTGCCCCAGTGAAGATAATACTCCGTTCATTCCTTTTCTCATCAGCTATATAGACATTGAACTAGAGTGGCAGGCTTCTCCTTTCCTAGGGATAACAACTCACCCTAGGTTTGCTCTTTTTCCAATTAAATTAATCTAATATTGATAAGAGTAGCAAGTCAAAAAGCTATTTAATGTTGCAGGAATATGCACAAGATCATGTTGCAAATTCAAATAACATGTAAATAATATTTAAACTGTCTGTTCCAAAATTTAACTATCTCCCTGCCAAAAAATTTTTCTGTAGAAATGAGCTGTTCATTTTTTGCTTGTAGCTAACATTTAAAATGAGTAAAAGAAGTCACACCCACAGCGCCACTCTAATAAAATCACTGGATATTAGCAACCTGGCTTAAAGTGCCAAGAATCAGGGGAAATTATGATTTAGGATTAAAATTATGCTCTGAATTTCGCTAGTTGTGTATGGTTATGGGACCTACTAAGCACTATGAGCTTGGTAGGAAGATATTTCAGCTAATGGACAATTTGAGTTATAATACCTGGACAAGGTTACATAGTCTGTGCAGAGAGAACTTCTGCTTCATCCATTGGTGACTTTTCAGGAGTCAAGCTCTGAGGAGATGTTTTTGGTATTTGCCTGTCTGTTTTCCTACTTTGAAAAAAGTCTATTATCAGATTATTTTAAAATATTAATAATAAGGCCATAGAAGTAAGAAGAAAAGGAAAAATATTTAATTATAGAAAATATGAGTGAAGACAAATCTTTTTAAAATCTTTTTTGATTTATTTTAGAAAGAGAGAGGAAGAGAGAGAAGGAAAGAGAGAGCAACATCAATGAGAGAGAACCATCCATCGTCTGCCTCCAGCATGCCCATACTAGGGACTGAGCTTGCAACCCAGGCTTGTGCCCTAACCGTGAATCAAACCAATGATCTCTCAGTGCATGGGACTGCCATCAACCAACTGAACCACACAAGCCAGGACAAGACAAATCTTATGTAAGTAGAAACAAAAGAAAAAGAGAAGAAAAAAAAGACAAAATGAAAATAGGTTCAAAGAAAGAAAAACACAGTAAGACTGAGGGAGAAGAGATATATATTCTTGCAAATATGCTGTCCTGTGGGCATGGGTTGTGTTTTTTATTTTGTACATTCCCACTTCCTAAAACCTAGCTCAGTGCTGAAGACCCAGCTGACCCTTCACTGACAGACATCATAAATTGAACTAATGATCTTGGGTCTATACTTGGTTCATAGTACCGTAACTGGTTTAGCTGAGGCAAGAAAATTTTGGGTTGAATCATGAGTTTAACAATGTTGAATCTGAACAAAGAATCCTGGTGCTAAATGGAACTCATAACACAGAGCTTAGCACTTCTCTGGAGTTCTTTGCAGTTATACAGAACTGCATGATACAAAAAGGACAAAGAAAAAGAAGGAGAGCGCCCTCCTTGGTCTTCCTGACAGCGGGATATAGCCCTACCAGGGGAAATAAACTAAACATAAATGGAAAATAAAACTATTATGTAGCTCTCAGCAGGGAAAGTTTAGAATTAGGATTTGGTTCTGGCCAGGTGACTCAGTTGGTTGGAACATCATCCCATGCACCAAAAGGTTGTGGGTTCAATTCCTGCTCAATTCCTAGGTTGGTGTCTGATCCCAATCAGGGCATGTAAGGGAGGCAATTGATGGATGTTTATCTCACATCAATATTTCTCTTTCTCTCCCTCCCTCTCTCTCTCAAAATAAAAATAACTTTTTAATTTTTAAAAGAGTCAAGGTTTGCCTTCTCAGCTGTTACTTCATGTAACCCAGGATGATGAATGGTGTCTTACGCTCCCCTGTAAAATCTGCTTACAATGGGCTTGGATCGGAATTACACATCCTGTGAAAGTCCATATGGGTACCCAGAAGCTAACTGTCTCAAGGTCACCCCTAGGTAAATGCTCCTTTTCAGTCTACCTCAACCCAGATGTGAGACTCAATTCCTGTCCCTGGATGGATGCATAAGTACTCGACACATAGAGCCATACTCACTAGTGAAGTCTGGGTAGCACACTATTTACTAAAAAGAATTCATGCGGATGGATGGTGTTAGAAAAAGTGAGCACAAACAACTTAATGATAAATCCAGTCTACAGGATCAATTCTGCCCTGGAAGCTCCATCAAGCTCTCTATCCTGTTGTTCCTCTGCTCTTTTTTCTTGCCCCCAAGACAACAAATTCTCCCATTTTCTTTTTTTCTTTTTTTTTATCTTCACCTAAGGATATTTTTTTCCATTGATCTTTAGAGAGAGAGGGTGGAAGGGATAGAAAAGGGGGAGAGAGAGAGAAGAGTGGAAGGGATGGAGAAGGGGAAGAGTGAGGGGCCTCAATGTAAAAGAGACAGATCTGCCCTTGACTAGAAATGGAGCCTGCGACCCTTCTGATGGGCTGATACTCTAGCTACTGAGCAAAACTGGCCAGGGCCTCCCATTTTCTTAAGCATTCCCAATTTTTTCTGCCCTCTCCTTCCAGAAACTATTCCCTAAGATCTATCTTTCCACCACCAATTGATTTCTCACATTATTTCATGAAGCAAAATCAGTTCTTTCCTAAAGAGATGCATTTAGATGCCAGTTATTTTTATTCTAATCCATATAAAAAGATCACTGGACATATAAAGAGCACTAGACAGGCCACTTTGACTAAAATATCTCCCTCATTACAGCTTTAGGTTCCTTAAACACTGTGTATTCTAACCAGTTGTAATCTTAAGTAGTCCAATATTCATTAAGTCTCCTATCTGTGAGGATGTTTATATCTATGTTTATGTCAATATCTATATCTGTATCTACATCTACAATGATGTATATATCATAAACGTGCCTGCCAACAGATTTTAAACCAGCAGGAAAACAGTGCCTGGAGGTTCAGGAAAAAGAAGAAAGAGAAGAAGGGAGGGGGAGGGGGAAGAGAAGAAGGAGGAGCCACCGCCACCAAAGAGCAAAGAGTTATTTTCCTCTTTCAGAGTCTCACAAGGGCCAGTCCTGATTGCAGTCCCTACTGAATCCAGCAGGAAGTCCGTTCACCCAGTCAACCCATCCTTGGCAGCCATCCTTGAATCGAACCGTCCCTCCCCTACAAACCAGGTGGATCAGGCAGCCCCAGGACAGACAGAAAGCCCCGCCAGCCGCACAGTCTTCCCTTGTCCTGTCTGGGGACTCAGGCAAACAACCAATTGCTCCAGGAGAGGAAACAATTAGGGAGAGGAGCCCCCCTCCCTCTGGGGCTCGGGCTGCCCAGCCAGCATGATTAGCATAATTACAATATGTTTCTCCAGCACCAGAATGAAAACTTGTGTGAGAGGGAAAAGTGTTAAGACACAGGAGCCAGCCAAACAACAGTGGGGCTTTGTGGTTAGTGCAACAGTTCCTCTTCTAGAACTTTCCTGGGGTACACCCAGGAAATGCCAGGCTCCAGAACTAAAGGCAGCAGCAGGAACATTGCATCCCTTCCTGATAGCAGGGGGCTGAGTGTCTCCCCCTTTCCCAAAGCAAGGAATCGCTTTTTTGACTAGCCTTTCTGAACTGCCCTAAAGAGAGTCCCAAGCTTTCTGGGCTTCCATTTCCACATCACCAAAGAAGAGAAAATGATCGTGCCTATTATGAGAAGTAATCAGATAACAGCTAGGAAACTTTTGAACAGCAAGAATGCTAAATAAATATTGGCAATTACAGTCTAGAAAGTATTCACCTGGATCTGAAGCCCCAAAAATCATCAAATATCTAAAGGCAAGTTCCTGCCCTCTCAGTCCCAGGGTTTGTAATGTTCAACACCTCCATCCCACAATCCTCCCCGTACTCTATCACCGTAGCTACACATTACCACAGTCATAGTAGGCTGCTTCAGATTCTCTATGTCATGTTTCCTGACCTTTTTTCTGTCATAGCATCCATAGAAAATGATATTAGTAATAACCTCTGGGATAAATGGTTGCTCATGGCAATCCAGGTCCCACCCTGCCACCCCCAAAGGCTGATGTAATCAATAATCCCACATCTACCCAGCACGTCTATGAGGCACTAGTGTGTCCCCCAGATTGCTGGGAAACTCTGCTCTGAATCAGCAGTTTGGTATATGGTTGGTTACATAGTTGGCTGGTTGTTGTTTTGTTTTTTAACAGACGTAGCTCCCTGTGATCTGGAGCTAGTGGTCGTCCCAAGCAATTCCTTTCATCCTTGGTTATATATGAGAATTCCTGGGGGGACGTGTAATAAACACCAACACCCAAGCATCACTCCCCCAAATTCTGATTTAATTGGTGGGGTAGGGGCCTGGCATTAGGTGAGCCTAACATGCAGCCGCGGTTGAAAACCATTGCCCTAATGTAGCCATTCCCAAGCCTTGAAATGCAATGGAAAAAAAAAAATCACATGGGGAACCAGTAACGGTGCATGTTCTGATTCAGCCAGTCTGAGAGGTGAGCCTGAGATCTTGCATTTCTAGTCATCCCCCAAGAGAAGCTGATGCGGTGGCCTGCACACCACACTTCGAGTAGCACAGGTCTGAAAAGGTGGCTCTCAGATCTGAGCGTGCCTCCTAATCACGTGGAAAACCTTGCTAAAACAGACTGCTCAGCGCTTCTGCTTCAGTCCAGGGTGGGACCTGATCGTTCGCATGTCTAGACCATATTTTTTAAACCATTGCTATAAAGTAAGCATGTCAAACTCAAAGGCTAACAGGGGCCAAATAAATAAGACATGTGGCCCTTGGGCTGCGAGTTTGACATGCTTGCTCTAATGTATTGGTGAGGAAGATCTTAGACTTCAGGAAGAAATGAGCCCCAACTAGCTGACCAGAGAAATTCTGGTGATGCAGACTTTAGAATTCCCTAGAAGGAAAGTCAGAATGAAGCCCACCCCAAAATGATGAGCACAGGCAACCTTCTGAGGCGGAACAACTTGAGAGCCTCTGATAACTGCCTGGAAAGGCCTGGGTGCAGCCCTCCAAGGGAAGGCAGCTTCCGCTCTCACTGTGCTGAAAAGACCCCCAGTAACTCTGCAGGCACTTGGTTTCTAGTCCTACAATGACCTCTCTGGGGATGCAGGTCAGTGGCTCTCAACAAATTCTCCATCCTTTCCCTGAGAGGTGAAGGAGGCTCAGCCCAGAGCCTCCCACTCCATCCTACCACCTAGGAGTCAAAACCACAAAGGTCCACCTCCTTCCGACAGGAAAGAAAAGAATGGAGCCAGGGTAGGTTAAGAGGAGAGAGGCTGGGAAAACAATGCACCCAATATGCTTTGGAGATGATGCTCAGTGGCTCTCAGTTTGCCAACACTCATCTAATGGGCTGCCGCTAATTGACCAGAACAACGGCCCCCCCAGCCAGTTTTCATGATTGGATCTGGACAGCTCCCAGGTAACAAGCTCCAACCAGGAGGGCTCGATCGCTATCAGCCAGCGTGAAGGAGGTTTTCAGCGAGGAAATGCTGCCAGGCTGGCAGCAGCGCGTGTGTAATCCATGTGAGCAATTTCCAGCTCCCGGATGCCCCAGAAGTAAAGTCTGTTAGCACTGCAACCCAAAAGCCAGGACAGACCGGGAGCACTGGGGCTTCATCACATGATAATCATCTGATAGGACGTCCTGCCCGGCCTCAGGCAAGCTCACCAGGATTAGTGCTGCTCTGTGTTTGCTGGCAGCCAGATGATGTGAGGGCAGTCAGATGATCCTCGGAATGGAGTGCCATTCATCTGTGGGCACCAGGCTATCATTCAGCCCTCACATTTCCCTTCAGTGGACCTTTGAGTCTGTAATCAAAAGCAAAAATCCCCATCAATTAGCAGGAAGAGGGACATGACCTGATATGTTGGGTAAACCTAGGATAACTTCAGTCACTAGGACATTGTTCAAGTACTTGCTTCATTACTTACCTAGTTTTAATTTGTGGCAAACAGCCTAACCATTCTGAACCTTGGTCTTTTCATCAGTGAAATGGTGGAAAAACACCTACTGATGAATTTTAAAAATAGATATATAAATCGCCTGAAACACCATGGGTACTATCCATAATTGTCATTATTATTGTGAGCATATCTTTCAGCTATTTTTAGTAATACTATCACTACTCTTGGTTTCAACCTTTCTCTCCAACTCCCACCAAGTCTCTATAATGTTCTTGAGTAGAGCAGCCAAAAAGGCTATTCTGTTGGACAAGACCTGGAGACACAAATAATAAGTTCCAAAGAGAAACATAGATTTCAGCATAGGAATCTAGAATTCAGTGACTCAAAGAGTAAACTTCTCAGTTCACTTCTGTCACCAACAGTTATTGAGTCCCTCTCTGCTTAGAGTTTAAACCAGCATCTGTGAGAGTTCTCAGAAGTAAAGAACTCTGCCTTTTCAGCCCCAAAACTAGGAACAACAGTAAAAGTGGAAGCTCACCTGACTGAGTGAGAGTAGGATTCTGTGTCTTCCAGTCCCTCTGACCTTCTTCAGCAGAAGAGTCTTGGGTTGAAAACAACTTTTCACCTTAATAAATTTAGTCAATTCTGAAAGGACTCATAGAGCCCATCAACTAGCAAAGCCTATTGAACGAGCCAGTATAAATGAGGTATAAAAATCAGCTCCCAAAAACCCAGGGAACAAGATCCACAGATGTGGCTGAGCTAGAGAAAATTACATGGCTGAACATGCGGGCCACACACAGATGTGGTTCAAGTTCTACAGGTGGGAGGTTTGACTGGCAGCACATGCCCATAGGACATGACAAAATGGAGTTTGGGAATCATTCTCAGATGATTTGTGCTGGGTGGCATGGTGTGGCATGAAGAGCGTGTTAAGAGAGAGAGAGAGAGAGAAACCAAGTGGATAGACCAATAGGAGGTAAATGCAAAGGGAAAACACCCCCATGGGTAAGTCACTGCTCACATGAACATTTTAGGTTAATGTTCTTAATCGTTGGAACCCCCTTGGCGGTGATGGAATGCAGTGGACAACATGGATGTGAGAGGCTCAGTACACAAAGAAAAGATAAAAATTGGCATTCAATAGATATCTAGGGCATCTAGCCCTAAACACTTTTTTTCCAAAGAGCGATCTCCAGCTCCCAGATGCCTCAGAAGTAGAGTCTGTTAGCACTGCAGGCCAAAAGCCAGGACAGACTGGGAGCACTGGGGCTTTATCATATGATAATCACCCTGCCCAGCCTCAGGATAACTAGTGAGGTCCAGCTGAACTTTGCTCATGTGTTTCCCATATTAGATGGACATGTCTATCTTAGAAAGACAAGCTGTTTTAGTTGTCAGAGTTAGCAAATAAAAGCATGAGTGATTTTTAGTCATTGTTTATCTGAAATTCAAATTTAACTGGGTATTCTGTATTTTATCTGGCAACCTGAGAAATCCACCTCTAGACTTTAAGAGTTAATTTCATTCTATCAAAGAGTCAGAGGTAAATCCCACCCTTCTTCTACAGTCTTTACCAATATCGAACATCAGCCTCCTATTAATGCTCCTTCTTGGTTTACTAGATGCAAACCAGATGCAAAATAGAAGGGAAGAAAAATCCTTTGTCCAAGAGCAAAAAGAGATATAAATATCTAACAATGAACTTAAATAGGCAAGATCTATGTGAAGAAAACTTGAAAGCTCTATTGAATAACAAAAAGACACAGTTAAATGCATAAAATAAACCTTTTTAAAAAATATATAGGGTTTTTTTATTGATTTCAGAGATGGAGAGATAGAAACATCAATGATGAGACAGAATCACTGATGGGCTGCCTCCTGCATGCCTCCTACTAGAGATGGAGCCCACAAACTGGGCATGTGCCCTTGACCAGAATCGAACCCAGGACCCTTCAGTCTGCAGGCTGATGCTCTATCCACTGAGCCAAAATGGCTAGGGCTAAACCTTGTTCTTAAGCAAGAAGGAACTAAACACCTCAGGCCCTATAAATGGAGAAATCCGTTTTCTTGGCAATTCATCAGCTTGCCCTGGGATACAGTTATTAGAAACATATTTTCATAGGTAGAATGATATTTATAGATTATTACCCTATTCTAATATCACAGCCAACATAAGTCCCTGTACTGCTAAAGCATGAGACTCAGCAAATAGAAAGCAATAGGGAAAGGGCAATGCCATAAGCCAGTGTTTCCCAAACTTTTGACATATGTGTACCCCTTCTATAATTTTCGTAATGCTGAGTACTCCTCGTACTCATGAGAACGTAGAATTAGGCGCAGCTAAGCACGGTGCAGTGCATATCCCCACCAAACTCCGGTGCAACGTTTACTCCCACCAAACTCTTCCCGTACCCCTGGGGGTACGCGTACCACACTTTGGGAAACACTACCATAAGCCAATTATGCATTTCTTTCTCGAGTCTAGCTGAAAGAACCTTTATGGCTGGCAGCAAGGCTGCTTAACCTGGGCAGAAAAAGAGGCTACACTCCAGCCAAGTCAGGGATTTATGGCCATTTGGGGATCTCTTGTGCCATTTGAACACATTTTCACTTGAAGCAAGTTTCTTTTTTAAATATCTTGTTACTTATTTATCTACTGTTCTTGCTTCCCAGGAAAGCAAATCCATGCTCTGGTTTACCCCACTCTAGAGCATCAGAGAAAGCTACTTTCTCTCATTTGCCTTGCATGTCAACTTAGAGTTTGGGGCATGCTCACTGTAAATGAAACCATCAATAACCAGCTCCTCTGTGAGCCCACAGGTTCTGAGTCCAGTACCTGTGCTCCTTGTCCAGCTGCATGCACATACACCCATGTACACACACACACACACACACACACACACACACTCACACACACACACACCATATGCATCCAAGCTTCAGGATCTTTCTATCATCTGCGGAGGGCTCTCTGCAGCAATGAATAGCTTACAAAAGACAAAGAGGAGTGGCATGTCCTTTCGTAAATGATCCCTTACCACTCTCATCTTTACTGCAATCACTCTCTCAGCCAACTGCTAGCACAGACCCCCTTCCCTCCTACTTGACCTTGATATCATTTAATAGTGTCAACTCCTCCTCCTTGAAATAAATCTTCCCCTGGCATCCGCTGCAGTCTCCTGATTCTTTCCCACATATCTCTCGTTCTCTTCCTCTGCGTGCCCCTTACGTTAGTTCTTCCAGGATATACATAAATCAATAGCTTCCCTAGATTCAAATCAAATGCAAAGTAGGATGGAAGGAAAGTTTCCTTTGTCTAATAACAACAAATATAAACATCTGACAATGAACTTAAGAAATATGCAAGAGCCACATGAAGAAAACTTGAAAACTCTATTGGATAACAAAAAAATGTTGAGAACATAAAATAAATGTTGTTTTTAAGCAAGAAAACTCGTCATTGTAAGAATGTCAGTTCTGATGTTTCTAGTAACTTAATTCAATTCCAATTGCAAAAAATTCCCAGAGCGTTTTTTATTTGATAAAATCATATTAAAGTTCATCTAGAAATAAACATGTGAGAAAATTCTAAATAGGAAGGGTAATTGAGGATAACTACCCTGACCAGATATTAAAATGTATTATAGAGCTAGTTGTTGAAACAATATAATATTAATGCTTGGATATGCAGGCACATGATTGGAACAGAATAAAGAATCCAGAAACAAACATAAATGTATATGGGAATTTATGGTAATAAAGAGGACATACCAGATTACACGAAATTTTTAAAAAAAGAACAAAGTATATGAATAGACAGTTTGAACAAAGTCATAAATAACCAATAAATTTACAAAAAGATAATCAACCCTTCTCTTATTAAATAAATGCAGATTATAACACTGAGATGCCACTTTTTATCTCCAAAAATAAACTATTTAAAACCTTGAAAATAAACAGCATATAAAAGGCAAACAAGGAGAAAGCACATTCATACTTTTTGTAGTTGGGCATATAAATTAATACAACAATTTTAGAGGGCAACTTGGTAATGCCTATCAAAATTTTCAATGTACTTAACCGCAGACCGAGCAATTCTATGTCTAAGAATATGTCTAATTAATAAATAGCGCTTACACCATTACACAAATGTATATATACATGAGAGCCCCACTGAACATATTGTAACACAATGAACTACCTAAATGTCTACCAGAAATTAGGACAATTATGGTGTCATATCATGGAGTACCGTTTCACTGACAATAAGAATGAGTAGTTCTAAATACACAGACATGGAAAGATGCCAAATATATTGTAATGTGTTACACAAATTACAGAGAATTTTGCACTCTATGGCCCCATTTGTGTATAATATTAAATGTCGGAGCATATATGCTTATAGAGAGAGAACGAAATGTTGATTTTATATATATATATATATATATATATATATATATATATATATATATATAACTATCCCAGGAAGCTCTGGGAAATGGGACTCAGGCTGCTAAAAGGGAAACTTTTGCTTTATGTCTTCTATACAGTTTTAATTTGTACCTTTTCAGTATAAGCATGCAGTATTCTTTTGATTAAAATAAAAATAGCATCATTCTACTTAAATAAATATTCTCTGAGGTTCTGACTCTGGACGCCTCAAGAACAACTCAACCCAACAGCAGTAATATCAAGTTGATGACAGAAATGTAGAATTTGCCGAAACCCGTTTGGCTCAGTGGATAGAGCATCGGTCTGCAGACTGAAAGGTCCCAGGTTCGATTCCGGTCAAGGGCATGTACATTGGTTGCAGGCACACCCCCAGTAGGGGGTGTGCAGGAGGCAGCTGATCGATGTCTCTCTCAAAACTAGATGTTTCTAGCTCTCTATCACTATCCCTTCCTCTCTGTAAAAAACCGATAAAATATATTTAAAAAAAAGAAAAAAAAGAAAGAAATGTAGAATTTTACCATTCTTGAACTTAAAGGGACTTAGATGCCATCTAGCTCAATCTTTCACTTTATATGTAAGGAAAATGATGTCCCACAGCAAATTCAAGACAGAACAGGTACTAGAATATATTCCCAAAATCTCTGTCTTTATTTCAGGTCCTTATTTCAGGTCCTTAATGGTACTTATCCCCCAAATCTCTCAGAGTAGAATATGGGTAGCTACACTGACAGGACAGGACAGGGCTCTCTATGTCAGCCACTAGCTCCTGCCAGCCCCATCTCTCTTTCCAACTTTCCCCGCGTTGCAATAGTAGCTTTGATGTATAGACATTTCTTTTCACAGCACATTCCAGACTGCTTAATACCTCCTTGTCTGTCCTCCTGTAGGTCCTTCCATCTCAAGCATTCTCTACTTTGATGGCATCTTAAAATCATCTGGAGAGACTTAAAATTTCCTGAAACTAGGTCACACCTAGGCCTGTGCCGCATAGCACAGCCAAGGGTTCAGTGAGCCTGAGCGGGGGCGATAGACAAAGAGAAAAGGCTGGGTCTAGGTGGATCTTCTGTGCCTGGCTGAGGCCACAGAGCAGACCCAGACTGCCAGCTGATGGTTTATTTTACAGTCAGGGACAAACAAGGTAATCTACAATGTTGTTGTAAATTTCACTTGTTTTGACAGCACTTGCTGCCTCTCCCACAGCCAACTAGCTACCAGGAAAGATCTAGGGAGCAGTTACAAGATCAAGCTTAATTATGCTGAGAGGACTGTGCCCTCCAAGCTGGGACTTGTTTGCGACTTTTCCAGCAGGTCAGTCCCAGGCTTAACCATATAACCGCTTCCTTCCCCTTGAAACATTGGGGAAACCACACTATAAAGTACATGATCTTCTAACCACTATGCTACACATCTGAAACTAAAACGGGATAATATCGAACGTAAACTGTAATTGCAAAGTGTAAAAAATACATAAGAAAAAAGATAGGTGGCAGGCACAGGAGTTTTTGGAAAGGATACAGCTACTCCCAAGAGTAACTTTCTCCACCCCCTCTTTACCAGGTAATGCTTATTAGTCCCAAGGACTCTCTCTAGGATTGGACCCTAACCCCATTAACCTTGTACATTGTTTTGTGTCATTGGCCTTTCCACATGGAATTGAGAATAATAGTCCATGTCTGTACACTCCTGGGGGACAATAGTAACACCCTACTCTTCTTTGAACTGCTGGTGTTGATCACAGGTGACACATAGTAAATGCCCAGTAACATTTGCGGAACTGAATGCCCTTCATGCAGTCCCCTACGACAGTTCATCTTCACATGGTCTCTGATATCAGCCCTCTCCTTTCTAAGCCCACTGTTACTTCACCATCTCTACCTGGACTATCACCATATAACCTTCCAATTAGGCTTTCTTTTTCCATTATCTCTCCTCTCCATTCAGTCTTTCCCACCATATTTCTATGTGCTACAGATCATATCAATTCTGCTAAAACTAATACAGTTTCAAGTCCAAGTCCATGACCAAATCCTCAAAATCTGGCCAAAATCTTTTCCTTTCAAAAAAAAAAATATTTTTATTTATTTCAGAGAGGAAGGGAGATGGGGAGAGAGATGGAAACATCAGTGATCCCACACTGGGGTTTGAGTCCAAAACCCAGGCATATTCTGGGAATTGAATTGTGACCTTCTGGTTCATAGGTTGATGCTCAACCATGGAGCCAGGTTGGCCAGGCCAGAATCTTTTCCTTTTAACCTTATTATCTAAACCTTGGAAATTAGAGGAGAATATTACTGCATGCCTTTTCAAAGTCATCATACCTAGACTATTGTGTGTGGGGGGGAGCGGGGAGGGGGGAGCCTACTTTTGGGCTATTAGATTCTCTAGAGAGATGCAAATTTTGTTTGTCTTACTATTTAACATTGAACCTGGCCCAGATTCTATAAAGTTGGGTGAACATGTATAAAATTGGCAAGCTACAAATAATTTTCTGTCCAGTATGACTGCAAATGAATTATGTCTGGTAGGGAAAAAACAGCTCCACCGGTTATGGCCTCATTGTTCTCCAGAACATTCACCAGATTCATATCTAACTGTGCAGCCTTCTTTTAGCATTTCTTCTTTTGTTAATTAGATATGTTTTCGTCTTTCTATGAACCAGCTTCTCACTCTGTTGGTACTCCAATTAATAAGTTAAGTGAAAGTCTTTGACATGGGCTCATCGTGTATTTGTGCAAAATTTTATTTTTAAACTTTTTTTTAAAAAATTATACTTTGGCACCTCATACCAGAAGTCCAACCATACTTCATACTTGCCAGCACAGTTTTATGCTTGTCATTTACATAAATTAAAAATTCTCCTCTTGACCCAACATCTTTCAAAATCTAACCTTTCAAGGCTCTTTTCACAGTGCTCCTCTCTGTGAAGGCTTCCTGATCTCCCCATCTAATTTATTCTGTTCTGCCACGTTCGCTGCAGTTGGCTTGCCTCTGTCTCTGTTGTGGCAGCTCCTGCTTTGCATTCTACCTACTTAGTTCCACATCTTCCTCCTGCCACTGCATCCAGCTCAATGACTGACCAATAAGTGTTCCCTGACTATTTGTTTAATTGGGAATAATCAGTCTTAAGCAGCCCACTCTTTCAACACTAGGCCTCAGCCAAAATCTCAGCAGTCCAATAGATGATAGCTGGGGTATTTCCAAACTTTTTTTAAAAACCGCAGAAGATGATTGAAATTGAACAGGCATTTATTGAGCACCTTCTAGGTGCCAAAAACAAAGATGAATAAGACATGGAACGAGGTTATCCTCTCGGGAGTCACTGAACTTGCTTTCCAAGCCTTCTGTGCTCTGTTGAAAAAGAAACATTAAATCCTAAATCAGTTACTGAGAGCGGCACAGGCTGAGTTTACCAAGTGTTTTCCTTGGCCTGCAGTGTCTTCCTGAGGTGGAGGCACTAGTGGCCACAAGGGTTCTCAGCCAACTGTGGCCCCCAACCTCCTGGGGTGGTTTGGCTCATGGTGGAAGGTAGCAGTTGCCCAGGAGGGGCCTTGTTGGGGCCCTGGGGACAGGATATGGGCTAAGCCCAGCCTCAGCCTGGGGGTTCCTTCTGTGGAATTCTGAGTAGCCGTCTCTTCCCAGAGATCTCCTTACACCACAAGCTCACAAGCCTGACTCCGAGCTTGCCTCAACTGCACCGAGGTACAACACTAGAGTTGACATACTATCCAACTACATCAAAGGGATGAGTTGGAGACCTCCCAATGTCCCACCAACGTTGCAAAACTTCTCCACTTGCTGCTCCGGGCTTCAAAGAGATATTATGTTTTAATGAGCTGCTGTATAATTAATCAGCCTTTACCCCTCCCAGCCAACATTACTGACGGAAATAAGCAAACACCCAGAATTTGCCATTTCCCTTCCCGATGCCAACAGTGAGGAAATGTTCCCATGTAAATCAAGGCTGGGTGTGGATGGGTTCTGGGCTCCAACAAGTCTGCTCTCCAACCTCATAACTCAGACTCGCTGTGGAGACTTGGCTCCTCCAGTGGGTGTCAGAGGTCACGAACCCTGCCCTCATCCATCTGCATCCACTGTGCAGAGGGTGTGGCTCTTGGTACGGTCCACCTAGACACACTGAGGACATTTAATCCAGCCCAATTCCCAGGACCCAACCACATAACCAAGGTGGGCCACAGGAAGCCAGTGGCTTCTAGTCTCAGCTCTGCCCATGACTGTGCTGGCCTTGAGCAAACTATTTACCTCTCCGGGACTTGGGTTCTTCATAACATTATGAGTCAAACAGCCTAGGTTATAACCTGAACCTGACTCCATCATTTATTGGTGATGTGACATGAGCAAGTGCCTCTTGGAGTCTCAGGTGCCTTAACTGATGACAGTACCTACCTCGCAGTGTTATTGTGAGCATTAAATGATATAATATAAATACTTCATAGCAATAATCTAATATTAGTCACTAATTTTATCATTATTATTACTGTAATCATTTTTATAGCACATCAGTGTGCTAAATGCCTTAAAGATATTATCTTGTTTAATCCTGGCAATAAAACTATAAGGTCGTAACTTTTTATATCTCCATTTTACAGGTGAGGAAACTGAGACTTGGAGAGAAGAAGTAACTTAGTCCAGATTATAATAATTAGTAATAGTAGGCTTGGGTTATTAAAAATCTACACAACTGCAGAGCCATCCTAAGGATGTGGGATGGCTTGTCTAAAGTTTTAGCTAAGACTGGTGCACCAATTTACCAGTAAATGTAATTAGAAAAGAAACACGGACACTAAGAAATAAGGCCACATGTGTTTCCAAGCCCTGTTCCTGACTCACTGTGCAGCTCAGACTGGCCAGAGGAAAGACGCTCTTCACTCCCTAAGGAGGAAGGGACCCCGCCCCCTCTCCCCCACTACACAAACTCCCCCCCATCCCCCCGCCCAGGTAATAAGCAGGAGACTCTGGAGGCAAAATGTGGGCAGAGGTCTTTTACATCTGAGACAGTATTGGAACCTGAATGTCTCTTACCCTCCAAACTTTTGGGGTCCCCTTTTCTCTTAAAACCAAATAAGCACAATAATACCAGTTCATCGGCCAAAAAATCAGAATATCTCTTGTTCTCTCTTTATTTGAAATACCTTCCACCTATAGGGGCATTCTTTTAAGTAGGATCTGCTCAGTGGTGTTGGCTCATGAACTTTGGTTCTCAGTCCATAACAAGAGAAGTACAGATGTTAAAGTTTTATAGCAACTTGACAGAGTAATTTTATGTCTGCTGAATCTAACAGTAGAAGAAAAATGGGGCTTGTGCTTTGTGTGTCTTTTTCACTTCATGTTTTTAATAATACATTTCATTATGTTTTACGGAAGTACTGGTCCACAGTGGATCGGAATTGTAAAAGCTGGTCATTCACCATGGGACATTTGAGAAGTTCCAATCTAGACTGACCAAGGAGGTCTGCCTCAGGGAGACAAAATACCCCATGACTGTATATTCCCAAGAAAAAGGCGTTTTTCTACTCTGAGGAATTCTGCTCCTCTCCTAGGGCATCTGGATTAACTCATAAAACATTGTTTTCATCCTTGTCATACACAAAAAGAAAAATCAAAATATGACTTGCCAGTCATTGCAGTTGATGGGGCAAGAGAAGGATGTAATGAAAACAAAAATGCCCATTTTGCCCCCCGCCCCTTAGACTTCATAAGTCACATTTCCATGCATGATTTCATTTGATCTTCATGACATCATACTCAAGTAGCATTGGTAAGCTCCCTACTTCATGGATGAGGAAACCAGGCTTTAAGAAGTAAAGGGTCTTGCCCCGTCTGTGTGTCTCACAATAATCTATGAATCAAGAGTTCACAGTTTGATTCCAGGTCAGGGCTTAGACATGCCCTGAGTTGCGGGCTCAATCCCCAGTGTGGGGAGTGCAGGAGCCAGCTGATCAATTATTCTCTCACATCATTGATGTTTCTCTCTTTCTCTCTCCTTCTCCTTTCCTCTCTGAAATCAATTTAAAAAAAAAAAATTTTTAAAGAGAGAAGTAAAGTGTCTTGCCTGCGATGTTTCACCTAAAATATGAGACAAGGACTCAATCCCAGGTGCTTTGATTCCAGACTCCATGCCCTACTGGAGTATCAAAATATAATAAAAATCATTGGACCACCTCATTTAGATGACAGTCTATGGGGCTTGAATAGCCCAAATCCATTTTGTCCTTACCAGCCCTCTTGAACTAAACTGGCTTCCAGATCTCTAGCTAGTTAATAGGTTCTTATTCACTTTTCATGTAGCTGGTTCTTATTCTCTTTTCATGTTGCTATATCCAAACATACTCATGTGCCTCTCACGTTTGCTCCAACCCAGTTTTGCTTTCCAGTCTTACCTACCTGTCTGCTACCTCCTTAACTCGGAAGAAAACCGGTCCTGTGTTGCCAGGGACCAATTTTAAGAACAAAAAGCAAAGCTCCTAAGGGAGCCTCGAGCTTTCCCTATGATGTCCCTGCCTTGACCCCAGCCATCCAATATGTGCTGTGTTCTAAACAAGGCAAACACTCTGGGTTGACATTAAATGCCTTCATGGAGTATAGACACATACTGACAAAAGAGAAGGCCAAAGCAAATGTGAGGCATGAATTGAAAAACAATTAGGGTTATAATCTGATTAAACGATTGCCCAAAAGAGAACCAGAGGGGTTTTTTGAACTCTATTTCTGTGGTTTCAATTTCTTCCATTTTTATAGCACATAAATAATTAAAATTATACCCACAATACATTTGGCTTCATTCGGCAGGCATATTGAAGACTATTACATTTAGTAATTTGCATATACCAGAAACGTAATACATTAGATTATCCAGAAAGCAAAGAGCAGCAGGCCAACATGGACTAATCTCTTATGTAACGTCTGCAATAGCCGATTGCAGGCCCATAAAGAGAGCTCGGATTTTCCTAGGAACCATTTTCTTGCAAATGAAACATTTAATTATGGAGCTGAGTCCATAAATAGACCATTACACGGGGAGGGGAGGATGGAAGCAGCTATATTGCTGGATTAGCAGGGGAATATCTTACAAGGAATTCATCAATGCCATAGATAATTAATTACAGCTCACCTTCTCCCCACATAGCCTTGCCTTTATCAGCCTCGCGTTGGGGAAACAGCAGATGGCTGACCAAATACAGAATGCAATTTTCTGTCAACTCATTACTTACAGAATCATGGATTAGGGATGAGACCCCTGGAAGGTGACCTAGGCCATTCCCCTGTGTCCATAACAATCCACACCAAAATTGCCTTGATCGCACGAGTACCTATCTCCCTTATTCAGAAAGTGTCTTCAGAGGAAGGAATGTACAGTTCTGTGTACAGAAGTCTTTCATTCCAGGGACTTTGAGCCCTTCCATTAGAAAAAAATGTTCCCTGAAGACTAAATTTCTCAGGGCCCTTTCCTTAATATTTGGACCAGTGTCCCAAGTGGTGCTGAAGATCTCAGGCCTGCTTGGCCTTTGGGTTCTGCTGGGATGCTATGCTGTGGGACCCTTACTCTCTCCTTGCTGGATATCAGCAAACAGTATCATAGGATTCTCCTTCCCAGGGGACTCTTATAAAGACTCAAAAGACAACTGAAAAGTTTCATGGCTATTTTAAGGTTGCTGACTGAAGAGGAAAGTACCGGAAAGGTCACCACACGTATTTTTGTCTGTATCTATCAGGGTTGCTCAGTCACACCGTAGTCAGTTGTACAGGGAAAATGAAGTTTCTCTATTCCCCTAAAAGGCTCTGCTCTTCCTCCCAGCATCCTCCCCTTCCCTCCCCACCCTCCCGTGCCTAGCTGGATAGCTGCGAAAACTTAGACTTCAGAAATAATAGAATTTTCGTTTCATCCCTTAGGAAATGTCCCCTTAGACACGCAGTCTTTTCAAAATCAAATTCCCTATTGGGGCTCGTTTAGTTGTCCATTTTGGATGAGTCAGTGTATTGAACAAGTTTCGGTCCCTCGGATTTCATCTCCCCTTCTTTTCCCTGAGATGTCAGGATATTTGAAGGCATCATTTTTTCCGCTTGCCAGCAGCAGGGGAGGTTCTCTGAGTAACCTCTGATTTCAGCTGCATATCACCCAGAACAGATCTGCTCCCTGGAGCAGTGGCAATGGAGGGGATAATGACTGGTGGTGTGCTTCTTTTTAGGGCGTTGGGGAGGGTAAATGGACACTGTCATTTGAGACCAGCATGCTGACACTCACCCCTCAGTATATGGGCCCTGCCCACTGCAGCCTCTTCACTCTGTCCACAGGCCTCCAGCTCCTTAATAGACCCTCTCAATCCCCTCTCCCCCACCATTTCCTACCAGATAAGTAGACCCAGCTGGGCTCCTTACAAGCCACAGTCAGACCATGGTAACCAGGAAGCCACTGGTTTTGCCATCTATCCTTCTGTTGCCTAGCATCTTCTTCATCATCCCTCCCAAACCATGATGGAGTCTTCTATTCCCTCTCTCTCTCTCTCTCTCTCTCTCTCTCTCTCTCTCTCTCTCTCTCTTTCTCTCTCTCTCTCTCTCTCTCCCCCCCCCTTCTGCTCCCTCCCTATTTATATATCTCTCCCTTTCTCTCTTTCACACACACACCTCAAGAAAACACTTCACTAGCCCACTAGCCCACTGTTCTTCACCTCCATGCTTACCTGCGCACAGTGGATAGGGACCCAAGGGGATGAGAGAAACACTCTTAAGTCTTATTTCCTTCTCTGTTCAATCCCATTCTCCTTCCCACATCAGCCAGAGCAGAAGGGCAGCTTTTCCCTTTTACTCCAGCATGTTTTCCCCTAATCCAAGGTTGCAACCATGGCAGAAGGGGTATTCTCATTATTTATGGGAGCTCATCAATGACCTACAAACACATTGGCTCTTAAACTGCAGTTCCACTTGGAACTGAGGACAAAAATAACTGATTTGCCGTCTCAGAATGTGCTGTCATGACATTTGGATGTCTCTTGTAAATCCTATGTCTTTCAACCAACTACCTTCATATCAGACACATACACCCGTCATGCACACACAACACACACATGCATGTCTGCACACCCCTTGTTACCGCAGATCAGAGGAAATGGCAGCACCAAGATGCAGACAAGTAACTGACCAAGGAGCAGGAATGATTCATAATTCCTTTTCCAGAAAATCTAACACCACCATAGAGGCAAAAAGATCCTGGAGATCGTTAGTTCATTCCATTATTATTTATTTTATAACTTGGAAGACTTACAATATTTTACTATACATGTAAAAAAGTGTGTCAAATGCTTTCACACAATGTTACCATTCAACTCCAGAACACACACAGAATTTTTTTTTATAACTAGACCTCAAATTGATATGTTTTCCAATTCCATTCTTTTATTCACTGTATTTATGAAGTCCCCAGTTAAGCCTATGTACATCCCCTACTGTATTGCACAAGATACACAGTAGGCTTTTTAAAAAATTCAACCCTCAAGATAATGCTATAGTGAAGGGAGAAAGCAACATCAGCTAGAAACTCCTACAGTTTCTTACAATATGAGATCAAACCTCTTAATCGTAAGGGGTTTTATGAGGAACTTTTTTTTTTCCTCAGCTATTTATTTACTAGCTCAGTTCTCATCATTATGTGTGGAATATACAGCATTGTGGAAAGATTTATGAGGCAGATTTTAATCTCAGCTGCAGGGCATGCATCAGTGCTTATCTCTAAATGGAGGTGTGTTTTATGTGGTCGTTGTTTCATGTGATCACAGAGCCAGCCAGCCAAACGACTGCATACCTGAAGCCCCGGAGAAAGAGCAACCTTGGAGGCAGAGCAGGAGCTGGAACGGAGGGCAAAGTGCCTGAGAGAAAGGTGTTTGTTATGGACTCTTAAGCCATGGCACATAAATTCAATTCATCTCAAACACAGTGAGTGGAAATGAGGAATTTGGGCCTGAGATGTGAAAATCTCACTGGTGTAGCAGATTCCTCCCAACCTGGGTGCTTCCCTGAGGTGTGAGCTCAGGGAAAAGCACGTAAACACAGAAGCCAGATTCTTTCCTGGAAACCTGATCCCTCCACTCCCTTCCTCTGCATTCCAGGCTGAGAGGAGTTTCATGAGTGAAACTGAAGGGACACACAAGATGTGGTTTAAAGTTGCCATCAGCGGTGTCTCGGTGACCTCTCCCTGGCCTCGGAAGCCCAGCCAAGCTGGCTTTCTCATCAGGGCCGTGGGGAGGAGCTGTGCTGGGGCTCTGCTGGCGGCAGCTCCTATTACAGTCCAAGGAAGGCCCCACTTAATGTCCCCGGGGCCTTTGACACTTAATCGTCAGTCACTGTCTTCCACTGACCTAATGGGCCAGAATATGTCTTTCAGATTGAAACAAAATTTTTGAACTTGAGAGCCCATCTATTTTCTTCCAGAGAAGGCCCATTTGAAGTGACCTTCAACTGTGTTCATTCATTCATTCATTCATTCTTCATTCATATCTGTTAATGGCCCATTCTACTAGATAGAGTATATGCCACTTATTTAAAAACACAAACAAAACAGAACTCTCTTAAGTTTGCGTCTATTTTTGCCAAAATGATCTTCAAAGGAGATGAAAGATGATATACGGAAACAACTGCCCAAACACAGCCTTAGAGAACACTGGGCCAGGTCACCCCACTCCTTTCCCACCTGGGCTTGGAGGTGAGGAGCATGACTAAGTGGAAAAGCACCTCAGCCATCACAGACCACTTCCCCTGATGACCTGTGGTCATGAATCAGGAAGCAGATCACAGCCTGAAGGATGATCTGGGAAGTCAGAGGGGAGGGTTAGGGCCAGGTGTCCAGTTCTGGTCCTGCCTGCCCCTTTCTTTAATCCTTTCTGTAATGTGTATGTGTGTGTGTATATATATATATATAAATGATTAGTGTCTCCCAGAAATTTCTATCCACCCAGAATCTCATAATGTGACCTAATTTGGAAATAGGGTCTTTGCAGCTGCAATTGGGTTTCAATATGAAATCACCTTGGATTTAGAGTAGGCCTTAAGTCCAATGACTAATGTTCTTATAAGAAGAAGAGAGGACACAGACACACAGAGAAGAAGGCCACGTGAAGATGGAGGTAGAGATTGGAATATGTCTGCAAGAAATGACAAGCATGGCTGGCAATCACCAGAAGCTAGGAAAAAGGCAAGGCGGTTTCCTTCTTTGAGATCTCAGTAGGCACCAACCCTGCCAACACCTTAATCTCAGACTTTTTGACTCCACAACTGTGAAAAAATATATTTATGTTGTTTTAAGCCACTTAGTTTGCAGTCATTTATTGCCACAGACCTAGGAAATTAATCCTATTTGTGAGTTGTCAATATTCCTAAGCACTAGATCTGTCTTTCTCCTATCACTGTCTTCCTCTGAACACTTCCTGCCACCTTAGCTCCAAACTTCCTATTTTGGGACTAGAGGTAGGTTGAGGACAGGAGACAGGCAACCATCCCCATTTTCCTACCCAGTGACATGAAAGTGATACTGCCCATCATCTACACCTCCTCCCAAATCCATGCTCCATGACATCATGTTAGTACTTGAAATTCAGACATGGGGAGGGGGATTTACACCACAGAAATGGGCAAACACTACAAATCAGGGCTTTTCCCCCCAGAGAGCCAACTGTTAAACACTTACCAGCACACCACTGTCCCAATCTGTGTATCAGCTACTTTCCCAACTCTCTTCATAGATCCAGTATTCCTGCCAGAGAATGAGGGGTCAGAAAAATGACACTGGTGTTGTTATAAGAAAAGCTGCAACCTCCTCCTGACTAAGAAGGCACTCGTTCCTAGCTCCGTTTTCCCTCTGAGCTCTGATCATTACTCTGTGTATTATTGTATATGAGGTCAACCCCCCATGGGCATTTGATTATTTATAACTTCAGAAAGTTTCTCTTGCACAGTCATTTGCCAGGCTTTCATCTACAGCAGGCCACATTTGATAGAAATATGGAAAATGGCCTGAACCTTAAATGACAAACAGATGAGGAGGTCTGATGAAAATCACACATGTTTGAACACCATGTGTTTTCACATGAAATATATATGGGATTTTTAATTGATGTTGACTCTAGCTCATGGTAACAGTTTTAGCTATCTTAATTAGTTGGTTACAAGAAACAGTAAAGGAAGGAATGTGATCAAGGTGACCCTAGAGAAAACTTGGCTTTGAGGGACCTCTCTCTACGCCCCCCCCCCCCGTCTACCCCTCCCCAACCCAGTCTCCATGATCTCATTGAAAAGGAAACATTTTTCTGTCCAACCTATCCCTCCAAGCACAATGCAATATTAGCAGTCCTGCCTGACTTTGCTATCTTCCCATGATGTAGGATTTTAAAGGGACATCATGGCATTCATATTTTGGGTGATCATTAATGTTGTTCTCCAGTATTCCTAGTTGTCCACCTTTAGGGCACATGGTAAGATTATACGTCCTAGTCCCTGTGGTTGGATGGGCCCATGGGACTAGTTCTGGTTAATGAGTTAGGAGAGGCTGTGGCACATGTCCTTGTCTGGGCCAGAGCATTTAATTTTCAGTATAAGTCCTTGCAGAGCTTTTTTTCCCTCAGGCAGAGTGGCCCACGACATTTGAGATTGTAGCTGCCCATCAGTCTGGGTCCTAGAGGACTACTGAGTCCCTGGATGCCTGGAATGGACCTGTAAGCACACAAGATGTACGGCTGTGTTGTTTAGATGCACCACGGAGATTTGAAGGCTATTGGTTTCCACAGGAAAACTCAGCCTATCCTAATTTTTAGTTTATCCCTCCTTGCAAGAACACCAGGACTCAGCCCCAATCAGGGCCTATGAAATGAATTCTTAGGGTCATAGACACAGAAACTTAAAAAATAATAGAAGGTGAACCCGGCCAATGTAGCTCAGGGGTTTAGCATCAACCTATGAACCAGGAGGTCATGGTTTGATTCCCAGTCAGGGCACATACCTGGGTTATAAGTTTGATCCCCAGTAGGGGGCATGCAGAAGACAACCTATTGATGATTCTCTCTCATCATTGATGTTTTTATATCTCCCTCTCTGAAACCAATTTTATATATATATTTTCTTTTTTTAATTATAGAAGGTGAAACCTGAGAATGTCTCAAAAGCTATGAAATGAAGGCCAACTCTTTCATTTACCCCTGAGAATCTGAAGCCCCAAGGGAGACTTTCTTGCTTTATATTATCCAGCTTTTTAGTGATGCTTCTGCATATACCACCTCTTCCACTAAGGAACTAAGTTCCCTTGATCTGATCACAGTTTCTCCAGATTTCAGTATCCTTATAGGATAATCCCACTTAGAGGTTTCATGTTGGAGTGAAACTGGTGGACTCAGCTCTGTGACTACCAGATGTGAGCCTCCCCCTGGGCCCTTGAAGCTCTGCTGGCTTCATGTCCAACATCTGCTGAGAGTGATGACATCTAAATGAGATCTACTTAAAATGCTTAGCACAGGGCTCAGACATACGCAGCCCAGTAAACATTCACCATTATTATTATTTTCCCAAGATTCCTTCTGGGTGCCACTCCCAGGGAGGAGAGCTGGAACTACTAAGAAAGTCCCCTGATAAAAGGATGTTTTACCTTTCCTAGGAACTACAAGGTCCTAAGCAGATTCACTACACCGTTCTATTTGGATAACTCCAATCTTTGCAATGCACGCAGGATAGTTGGCTGTTTTGCCCAGATTATTCAGACAATTACCTCAGCTCTCCTTTTGCTTTAGCTGTGAAGCCCAGGGCAACGGCATCTGATTTATTAGACTTCATCTTCCCAAGAGACCGTACATTCTACTTTAGAATCAAAAAACGAGGGGAACACTCCTCAGAAAGCTGGCAAAGGCCCAGGAAAGAATGAAATTGTTCCTCTGAACCCTGTTTGATCCTAAAATGCCAACTCAAGGATTGTTACTCAGGTTAACAGTGCGTGGCTGTGAGTGCTGTTTGAATATCTGCAGGAAGAGTCTAAATTACACAACACAGTATGCACTTGCAAGGCAATTTTCTTGTTTACTTTCTCTCCAGTCCCCGGTGAACTAATGACCACCCCAAGCATCTTCTGGCTTAATTAAAGAGCCAACAGTGGGCTCCAACCATAGGAATTTAACTACAAGTTACCATTTCCAGATCACCGAAAAACACAAATCCATTTCCCCTCAAAAGGATTTCCACAATCTAGAGATCTTTTTCAAACAGCAAAAGATTTTTCATCCCAATTAGAAATAAGACTTGAATTATAAGACACCCTGAGAAAAGTGACACATAAATGGTTCCAGGGTTGGGGGGGAGGGGGCAGATTCTTTGCTGAATTGAGACTGGCAGAAAGAGAGAGTGTTATGTAACTTGCTATGTACCTCGGTGTAAAAATGAAGAAAAGGGCCCATAGAAAGGAATAGCCTGGGGGCAGTATGGTAGATCATTTTTGCCCATTTTACCATATCCTCTGTCTTTAGCTTTAGGGACAAGCCCCAGGGCTTCCCTGGGCCAAAAGTTGAATTCAGGACCCAGCTAACCAATTTCACCTGGCATTCTGGGACTTGTCACTAACATGAGGACAGAAGTAACCATGGGACCACAGGCCAAAGGAGATGATTGTAAAGCAGGACCAGCAGCCAGAAGATGAAGCCTGTGTCCAGCAAGGCATTTGCTTTCCCCAGCTTTTGTTCATGGCTTTCTGTTCTCTTTTGAGACAGTACTGCTTGATTTTTAAAGGACATGCATATATTTCTATAATAATTTTTAATTTAATTTTAAAAGAAAAGTGGGCCTGAGGGAAAGAAGAGTTTTGACATTTTTTTCCTTGAAGTTCATTTGCAAGCTGCAGTCTGAGCAACAATTAGCTCAGTCTTCTCTCTGTCTAGTTGCTTTTTTTGGAGAAAAGGTGGCACTTTCCAACCAGATTCGCTTCATGGCACAGATAGAAAATGATATTTGTATAGCATACTGATCACTCATGGCCAAGGGCAACTTGGTCCAAAGGCTGGTCCAGGCTTCCCCAGGACTTTCCCAGGTACCTCAAGGGCCAAGGGCACAAGAGCTAGACACAGTTATCATTTGAGTATGGCACGCCAGTAAGGAAGCTCTGCCTCAAACCATCTGTGGTAATGAACCCATTTTGTTTTCCTTCATTTCTAATCCATTAGAGACAAAGACACATGGTACTTCAAGTGACTGGTACAGCTCACATCACATGCCACTCACCACCCACAAGTTCAATATCACCCAGACCGGTCCACACCCTATTCTATGAAGCAGCCCACTGATCATACGCTTAGAGCCACAGCAATGTCAAGTAGATTAAAATGTTTCTAAACACTTCTCCATTTCTGTATTTTTCTTTTCATGGATGAGTAAGAAAGATCTAACAGTTTCATGACCAAGGAAAGCTGAGAACCAAAAAGTCATTTAGATCTAGAACAACTACTGTTTGTCTTGGTTGTTTTTTAAAATATTTTATTCCCATCAGCTTCATGTGTCAATAACCTCACCCACATCCTTTGTAAAACATTCTTCTGCTTCAGAGAACTAATTCAGATGGCTGTTTTCAGATGAAAATTGCCGAGAGCTGGAGATAAGTTATGTCCCCAAGTCTCACAGTTGTTTTTTTAGCAAGTCCCTGCATCCAGTTTGATGTTCTTATTCACGACTCCAGTCTGACCTAAGACAGGAATGTGCATCCTAGTTGCTAAGTGTGTTTCATCAATCTCTAACATGACTTTTGGTAACACTAATGTCCTAATTGCCAGTTATCATCTAAAATGAGAGTACAGCTGTGAAATTTACATTTGGTGTGCAGAGGAGTGCTTTGGTCCATTTCAGCCGCTGTAAGAAAATACCACACAGGCCGGTGACATGGCTCAGTGGTTGAACATCAACCTATAAACCAGGAGGTCAGAGTTTGATTACCAGTCAGGGCACATGCCCAGGTTGCGTGCTCGATCCCCAGTGTGGGGCGTGTAAGAGGCAGCCAATCAATAATTCTCTCTCATCACTGATGTTTCCATTTCTCCCTCTCCCTTCCTCCCTGAAATCAATAAAATATTAAATAAATAAATAAATAAACAAACAAACAAACAAACACAGATCAGGTGGCTTAGAAGCAGTAGAAATTTATTTCTCTCAATTCTGGAGAGTAGGAAATCCAAGATCAAGGTGCTGGCAGATTTGGTATCTGGTGAGAGCCTATTTCCTGGTTCATAGATGTGTCCTCGTGTGGAAGAAGGGGAGAGGGAACTCTTGTGACTTTTATATGGGCAATAATTATATTCATAATTGCCTCCCAAAGGCCTCAGCTCCAAATCCCACACATTGGGGGTTAGGGTTTAAGATATGAGTTTTGGGGGGATGCTAACATTCAATCTACTGCCAGGTCTGTACACTTCGGTGCTGAAGCCTGGCTCACAGGGGCAGAACTTCCCTGGCACAGTAGACATGCACTCTCCACAACAGGCTCAAGGTCATGTCCATCAGAGCCACTATCCAGGCTGCCAGATCCCACCTGGTTACAAAGGCTCTAACTAAACAAGCCCGAGCACATTCGCAGGAGGGTCTACCGTCCCGAAACCACATCACATGAGAAAAAAAATGGAAACAGCAGGAGATGTTCAGGCTGGATAAGAGAAAATGCAAGGAGACACCAAGCTATTACTAAATATTTGAAGGGTTGGCACATAGCAGATGAATTAGACTCAGTCCCAGGGGCCCCGGAAATTCACAGGAGGAACGTATGTGTGGGAATGTCATCTTCGTGTGCAGAAGAACTTTCTAGCAACTCCAGCCGCCTAAGGATGGAATGATTATTTTGAATGGTAGTGAGTTCCCTCCCTCCAGAGATATTCAGGCAGGAATATTTGGAAAGGTGTCGAGCATTCCCAGATAAAGCAAAGGATGCCCAGTTAAATTCGAGTTCCAAGCAAACCAGAAATACTTTCTTAGTCTAATCACATCTCAAGTGTTACATAAAACATACTTAGCCTGCAAAAGTAGGAAGTATTTTTTATCTGTTAACTCCCTCAGTATTGGGGGAACCGTCTGGGCTATGATGTTAGCACTCTTTTTTAAGATTATAGGAAGGTATGAGACAGCCAGGCTATTGTTGGTCTAAATGAAAAACATAATTTTTCTAAAGAAAAACTGCCCTCCTGAGTCTCTTAGAGCTAATACTAACTACCCAGCTGCTCCAGCCGGGGCTGTCATTACAGAGCTCAATAAAATGGATCCTCTTGGGCCCTGGGGGATTGAGAGCTGCAGGGCTTCCTCACGGAACAATGAGAACTTGTCGGTTTTGTTTAGTAAACATAATATGTGACACCGGGGCACTCCCCCTGGCTTGTTTATATCTGGCTGCACAGCCAGCCAAAGGCAAGGCCTGTGGCTCCTTGGTCAGCAAAGACCATGGGCGTTCCCTGGAGAGAAGTCATACGATCCAATCAGAAAAGAATTCAGGCAAAACTTCCACCCAGACCCACACCCCCTGCCCGTCTGCCTTGTGGGAGAAGAACCTTCATCATCTGGTCTCCCCCAGGAGCCCCCACCCTGGGCTCTGTGCCCTCAACTCAAAAATGGAGCCTGTCTCTTGGCGGGAGCAGGCCCTCTGGAGCTGGCCCACCACATTGCCACGTGACAGAATCCTAAACTGAAGCAGAAGGTGTCAGGAAGTAATTCTGGGTTTCCTGCCTTTCATCAGGTTAAGCCAGATGCTCGGCCCTCACCAGCTCAGCCCACCGAGGAAGGCAGACCCTCACTCTCAGCCAAAGCCTGAAGGCTGTAAAAGTTCCCAAAGCCTGTGGTCTCCAAAGGGAAACAGAAAGTGAAGCCTGAAAAGGCCTTGCTGGCTCCATGGCTCCCCCGACACCTGCTTAAGGCTCGTCCACTGCACCTGATGGTCATTCTTCATCACATCTGGTGCCGGGTGAGCTGACTCCGCCCAACTACGGACTGTGTCAGTCCAGCTCTGAACTGCTCCACAGCATCCCGAAGAACAAAATAGGTAGAAGTGGAGGATGCACCCAACTTGGAGGGGGGTAAAAACTGGAGAGGGAGAGGGGGAGACCCAATTCAACCTGCAAATGGCCAAATCCGTTCATTAATTGGAAGAATGGGAAGCAGAGGAGGCTGGCTTGTAAGGGATAGGTATCCATAATCTCATTCACCTGCTCTGAAGCAGATTGGTGCTGAGCAGCCAGGGTCTTAGCCCATCAGCCTCATCACTCAGACCAAGCTGAAGAGCAAAGCTGAAAATGGGCCCAATTTGTCCATCTATTCAAGCAGCCAGTGTGGTAGGGCTGCAATGGTTTCTGGTAACCGTTCTGCAGATAATAGCTTTTGTCAGCAACCCCGAGAGGCCAGGAAGCCAAAATTTCAATTTTGTTCCATCAATTGCCAGAAAATGGACAATGAATCCAAAAGAAGTTTGAAGTATATGCTTCTTTGTTTTGGGGGACCTGCCCTGAGCAGGTGACCCACACACTCAACAGCAATCTACATAGGCTGGCTTTCCCAAAGGACACCTCAAAGAAGCATTTCCTTTAAGGCCATGACAATACCTGTGGTGACAGTACCCATGTTTTACCCAGCTTCAGCCAGGTTCTTCCAGGTAGCTCGCCAGAGAGTCCTAATATCCAATGGAGAGAGGCCCCGAAGGCTCAGGTGGGCTAGGAAGTTCTTCTTCCCATCCTGATTTGATATCCCCTCTCATCCCCCTCACCCCACCCCTATCAGAACCGTTTAAAGATTTTACCTTCTACTTCCCCCTGCTAAGTCATCTTAGCCGTTGTGAAAATACAAAAAAAAAAAAGAAGAAGAAGAAGAAGCCATCATCCCTGCCTCTGTCATTACAAAAAAGAAGCCAGTGTCCCCTGCCTCTGCTTATCACAATTTGAGCCATAATCCAAATAAGTGATTTTAAAATGAAGATCAAAGGCAAAAGGAGTAAGTGACTGAATGAGAGAATAGAAAGGACAAGGGGGAAGGAAATGGGAAGGCGAGAGGGAACTGGAGAGAAAGGAAAGTGGAAAGTGTAGGAGAAAGTGGGGAGGAAGAAGAAAAGATGAGGAGGAGGATTGGCAAATGGAAGAGGGAGAATTATTACACTGTTATCCCTCACCCCACCCTTCCTGAGAATCAAGCTCTATGTACAAGGCAGAGACACTGCCAACTCTGAGCTGTCCAGGGACTGCAGGTCTCCAGCCTCCAAGTCTCCAGCAAGAAGCCAGGGGACAGGATGTGAAGGATCACCTTCTAGGGTAGCCACAGGGGAGAGGGGCCATGGAGGGCTCAGGGCAGGGTGCCAGAGGTAGGTCACCACCTTTACCCAAACACCCTGGGGCAGGCTGGGTCTCTAGTAGGAGGGACAGATTCATCCCGGAGGTTTCCTCCTTCCAGAGTCCTACATTATTTGGGGTGGGGTCTGTTCTTGTTCTCACTGATTTCCTGCATTTGGGAGCTCCCTGTAGCTTTTGCCTCATCTGAACACTGTAAAGGCCCCCAAATCAGGCCAGCACAGAGCAATCCAGTCCATCTGGGGAGAAGAGCATGTCAGTAGGGTTCCCAGAAGCCTCAACCCCATCTCTACGCCCAATTGCTTACCCTTAGCAAATGCCACCCTGCCTGAAATTCTACCATTATCATTATCAGTTACTGATGACCTATTGCGAATTGGCTTATCTGATTGCCGGAAGGGGAAAAAGTATTTGAGGCCCTCCCCACCCTCAAGGTCCTAGAGTCTTGGGTTATACTTGTGTGTATAAATGTCCCTGTACACACACACTTATACATATCAGACATTTACACAACCTTTCTAATTACCCTGTGCCAATTCATTTACATACGGTGTATGGCTGCTTTCACGCTACAAAGTCAGAGTAGTTGCAACAGAGACCATATCATCCATAAGTGTTGGAATATTTATTATTCAGTTCTTTCCTGAAAAGCATGCTGATCTCTGCCTTAAATCCATCCAAGTTACATCTCTCCCCTCCCCAAACTTCCTTGAAAAAAAAAATTGTATGCACTCCTGCACCATCTACTAGACCAGCATTTTTCAAATGTTGCCTGGTGTGCCGTAGGTGCAGACAAGACAAGAATTTTATAATTTTTCACTATTTTGTTTACTTAATATTTCATAATAAAGTAATTATAAAATACTTTCTTTGTGTTTATTTGATTCCTATTCAAGAGAATTACTTTATATATAGTCAATATAGGCAGAGTTAAATTTTTTAACATTTTCTAATGGTGGTGTGCCTCGTGATTTTTTTCATGAAACAAGTGTGCCTTTGCCCAAAAAAGGTTGAAAAACACTGTACTAGACTCTCTTCCTATCTAGCCCAAGAATTCTTAGTTGAATCAAATGGATTATATACAGCCAACTTACAGGTGTAACTCCTCTCCCCTTTGCCCACAAAGCCCTTTGAAATTGCCCCTGTCTACACTAAACTCCTTTCTCTGAAATTCACCTGTTGTACTACTATCTAGTGTGACAATTTATTACATATATAGTCTTTATGGTTTAGTTATGTTAGTGCCATAAATTCCCTGAAGTAGGTTCAGTGTGTTACTCAATTTAACGCATGTAGTTTGAGCTGCTAATATGTGCAAAGCATTGCACAGAATTTGAAGCTTAAAACAGAATCTCTGCTTCCATGTGTTTATAATCTGGTGAGGGAGAAATAAATTAATTTTTATAATGTATGATAGATGATGAAAGATGATAGATAGATAGATAGATAGATAGATGATAGATTAGATGATGATGATGATGAAGATAGATAGATAGATAGATAGATAGATAGATAGATAGATGATAGAAGTGTTCAAAAGAGAGAAAGAATTCCTCTAGTTGGGCACAGAGAGTGAGAGACAAGTGAAGAAACAGGGGTCAACAGAGGGCAGTGAAGACAAGAGAAATGGTGAACCCCAAGGAGAGAAGGTACCCCTTAGTCATCGATCCCTTCCCATCTAGGGAATATCCTATAGGTTAGAAACTTAAAGGGTGCAAGTTTCCTTTCCACAGAAGAGATGTTTCCTTTCCTTACCCAATGTATTATGTAGCATCAAAGCTACAGCCAGAGCTGACAAGACCATGGAGTGGGACTTTGACTACAATAAAAAGAGATGCTAATATTGAGAATTGTTCGAAGATGGAACAGACTGCCTTGAGAGAACAGGGGTAACCTATTGAAATTAGGTTTCAATAAAAAGAGAGGTTTATGCATACACTAGATGCTCATCTAAGAGAATACAGACAATGTCTGGACTAGACCCTGTGCTGGAAAGTATAATTGACAAACCAGCAGCATCTACGTCACCCGGGAATTAGACGCTGTGCAGATTCTCATCCCTCACACCAGAATTACTAAATTAAAATCTCCTAGACTCTGGTTGTTAGAATTAACTAGGTCTCTGGATGATTAGTAGATATGTTAAACTTTGAGAAGCATGAACTGGACAGCCTTCAAATTTCCTTCCAACCCTCAGAACCTTGCCTCAAAAATTGGGATGTGAGAGCCCTTGAGAGACTAGACATTAGTAATGTGATTGTGAATAACATCTTAGCTATTTCTTTAAAAGAGATTCTCAAAGCTAGCCATGAGCTTTGCCAGATATTCAGTGTCAGGGGGGCAGGAGATTCAGGAAATATATAAGTAAGACTTTCTATATGGGGTGCCATTTTAGACATCTGAATGTTCATATGTGCTCAATTCCAACATGCCCACATGCTCAGTCACAGCCAGGAGAAGCCCTGAAGCCTATTTTGATCCAACTCCAAGAGAAAGCTGAGTTCCTAGGAGCCTCTGCAGCCCCAACAACCAACATCTCAGGGCCTACTGCATGTCCAATACTATTCAAGTGTGATTCTCCACCCTCAATACCAACAAAAAAAAGGAAGGCAAAGGACTTGTGCAGACCCTTCCCAGTGTCCCCACCCCCGCCCACATTGTATTCTGCACACACGCTGAGGCATTAGCATCGGCTGATTTGGAAGGAATATTGGAAATGAAGTGATAGCAGAGTAAATGTCAATGCATTCAGTGTGACACCGTGAGCACCAGATCTTAAACAGCTTCATCATTGTGGCATTTACTGTATCCTGAAATAATATTAATCCCACTGTTGTCCTTCTTGATGGAATCATCCATGAATATGGTTTATGGGCCTGGCCAAAGTGATAATAGGTTAAAAGAACAGCCTATCCAGTGTTCCACTAAATTAAGGTCGCTTCATGGAATTTAATGAAACAAGTGCTGCATGGGGTTTTCAAAGGACGTTCTTGTAATTCATGTCTATTTAGGGCTCCTGATAACCAGAAACCTAATTTCTTAGAGTAAAATAGCTTTCTAAAAAAAAAAATGGTCATATAAAAGAATAAAAAAGGAAAAACTTTAAAGGCCAATAATCACACCTCAACTGTAATGTTTTTGTTATTTCAAATTCAAAGTTTAAACAAAAAACAATGAGAGGGAGACAATGAGACATTTTGAATAAACCCGAATATAAAAAGTAATCATATTCATATGTCACTCTGCAGTTGAATGCTGAAATAAGAATCCTGTCCTGCCCACTCCCGTTAGCCACCTAGGTGAAGAAATAATAATAGAGAAGACCACACAGCCTGCTAGAATTGACAAGGAGTGCAAGAATAGTTCAGACTCTAAGAATGTTAGAGGGGACATAAGGACAAATGTCTGTGCACACCTACTTCCATTTCACTTGCCAAGGCTAAACAGGGCTCAAGGGTTTGATCCTTCTCTAAGGCATAGCCCCAGATTCATGCCCCTCCAAATATAGGAACATTCCATTGGAATGAATGTCCCTGGAAATATAGGGACATTCCATTTCTCCTGCTGAAGACTGAGCCAAAAGTATTAAACAATAACAGGTATTTATTTCACATCCAATATGTGTGGTAGGACATTCCAACTATGGTTTAGGGTAGAGGTAAAATCCCAAAGGGATCATCGAGTTCCTTCTGGACTGTGCCTTTTTCATATTTCCTAACACCAATGACTTCATAGTTTTTGTTAAGGGGCAGTCAACAAACTCAGACACCAACAGAGGTCAGACAGGTAACGTGTAAATAGGTGATGTGGGCGAGGTGAGATAGACAATGGAAACAGATTATGAGGATGCTTCATGGATATGGAGAAGCCAACCTTGAAATCCTTGCTTCTGTGCAAGAACTAACCTTAGAATGGCTATCGTATCTGATTTTTCAAAAGATTTCAGTATGTTTAAATTTTTGTGTAAAATAGTCTAGCTGTCAAGCAGCACAATTTAATTATTTTTGTAAATATTACCGGACATCGTGTCTGTGGCCCTAAAGCACCTTCCATGTTAGGAGTCTGCCACTGTGTGGGGGCAACAGCCAGCAGTGCCATGTAGGTGTTGAGGCACAGCATTGGAAAAGGGACAGCTGTGTTAGATATAAACCCCAAAGTATGTATAATAACAATGCAAGAAGCAGTCAATCGATTTTATCACATTAACTAAAGAGAAGTCACTCCTTTTCTATCTCATCCACTTTCTACTCCGCACTGGATCGATTCATAGTCAGTTTTCAGTCAATCTTGCTTTCTAGACAAATCTTTGAAAATACCTGAGGGCTGACTTCAGGCAGATGGGGAGGGTCTGTAGACACCTGCCACCTTCTGAGAGGTGTTTGAGTGGACCCACATCTAAAAATAAATCCTTCTTCCTTCCTCTGAATGGCCAAGTCTAGTCTGAGCTGCCCTTTTTCACTAAAATTTGTGAGGATGTTTCTCTCAGTCATTTTCAGTTAAATCTCTTGAGACTAAATGGGGGTTAATTACCCAGGAAGTTGGCTGTCCTTTAAAGACCCGGTGCACTCTGACCCAAAAGTCGCATATGCAGTATATTTGGTACAAGCTCCCAGGGCAGCCTACCCGATCCTCAGCTCAGGCATGGCAGGACGACCTTGTTTTTCTGCTCCAAAAAAAATGCAAAAGGTGCCGTTTTCCCACAGATAAGTGCCCAGGAGCCCTCTGGGAAGCTGACCCGTAACTGTATGCCAGGTAGAGGATTGTATAACAACAGAAAGCTCTAACCCCCAGTGATGGCCAAACCTTGCAGCAACCTTACAAACCCCCCAGAGGTTAGATGAAACTGGACAATATCTCCAACTGTCTGGATTTTCCAGGAGAAAGAAAGTACAGTGTGAAAATGTAAACCAAGAGCTTGCCCTTCAGCCTCCACCGTGTCTTTTCCCTGACACAGTAGGTCTCTGCAGTATCCCTCCCTCTCCCTCTCCTATAACCCCAAAGCAAGTAGGGTCTGTGCCACATCTTGCTCCATCACTTACTAGTAACTCTGTCTCTATGTCTGAGCTCCACTGTGACCTTTTTAAAAATAGGGTATATTTGTGATATGGCTTTATATTCAGCATAGACCTAACACTGAGCCTTTGGTATAAGAGGGGCTCGTTTAATATTTATGGTAGGGAAGAAAGGAGTTTTCCAGCATATGAAAGTCAAACTCAGCCACAGAGGAGCATGGGACATAGCCAAAAGCAGCAAAATTGGCACACCACCCATCAGTTAGCAAGCAGATTACACAACATGATTTCCAGGCTGACATCCCAGCTGCTGGTCACAATAACCTGCAGGGAAATGCTGATAGGATTTCTACACATTCTGTGCTTCTGCCTTAGTACATTCTTGGAGTATTCACTAGAGTCCAATCATCCTAACAATAAAAAAAAACTATCAAGAAAGGAATATATTCCCTGAAATATGTTCAAACAACTGCTGCTAGATAATATATGTATCAATGATTATCCACTGGTCTCTAGTGAATCCAGAAGAAAGTCATTAATGGTGTCACATTTTTGGCTTCCCAAAATCAAAACAATGGAGTCTGACTTGGCAAATGTGATAATATTTTTTCAGGGCAATACAGCTGAACCTCTGAGGACCCAACTCTATAGAAATCAACATGGCCTCCACAGATTGGTGCAGATTGGCTCGGGTCTGCCCTCTGCTCTGCTGCCACACTAGCTCAACCTCTCCTCCCCTTGCTCCTGTCACTATGCTAACCTCTCCTTGAGCTCAACATCTCTCTCTTCTCAATCCCTGCTTCTTATCTTTACTCCAACCAGACTGGACTATGCACAGTTCCTTACAAAAGCCCTGCCTAGCCCTGCATGGTGTAACTCGGTTGAGTGCTGTCCCATGTACCAAAGGGTCAATGACTTGATTTCCTGTCTGGGCACATACCCAGGCTGTGTGGATTCAATCCCTGGTCAGGATATGATGTTTCTCTCTCTTTCTCTCTCTTTCTCTCTCTCTCCCATCCTCTCTCTCTTTAAAAATTCATAGTAATAATTTTAAAAGGCCCTGCCTATCTCTGGGTTAATGAGTGTGCTAGTCTAGGATTTCATAATGTTTTTTCCTCTTCTTTCTTGATAGTACTGCCCTCCTGTCCTCATTCCCATCCCTCAAAATCTAACACAAAAGTCATATCCTCTGGGAAGTCTGATCATTCCAAAATCTCCCCCAAACTATGTCCTGCTCTCTCACCAAAATTTATTTAATTATAACACTTACCTCATTAAACTTGATTCCAGGCATTGGCATCATTTTATCCCCTTTACTCAGCTTTATAGATGATCATAAGGGTGTTGCTAATCTTCAGAGATTAGAGCCATCTCATCCATTTAAAGTCAGCTCCTTATTAATGCCTAATCTATGCCGGACATTGTTATTCACTTCTTGGAGAAAACAAAGACACTTAAAGTTCATTCCAGTCACTTAGAATTAACTATGAAGACAGCATTCATACAGGAGAGTGCAATGCCAGTTTAAAAAGCAGCTACCACTACACAGAAAGTTGGGGATGCCTTCTTCTGAATTTGGGAACAAGGTGGAAAGTGACCCTCTCCAGAACTGAAGCCAAGAGGGACAGGCCTGCCATCTGCAGAAATAATCCACTTCGATCTGTCTTATGTGGCTGTTATGTTTGTCTTTGAACCATAACCCCTTTCCAGCTACTCCTCAACACACACACACACACGCACACACACACACACACACACACTTTTTTCCACCTCCCTCCACTTCTCTCTGCCTGTCTTCTCATTTCTTTTCCTCTCTGAGCCTCTCTTCACCCTTTCCCTTCTGTGGTGCTTTTCTGTAGAAACGAGGCCGCTAATGTGACACCCTGGGGTCCTGCAGAAAGCTTGCATTGAGGGGTTGGGAGGCATCAAGATTGAGTTCTTTAAATAACACTTAATGAACAATAAACACAATCCAGCTCAGCCACACTGGTACTTAGCTACTAAGTACCCAGTCAATGGCCCATCTGTCATATTGTTAAGACCTTTAGAAGTTGTTTAACAAAATGTTAAATGAGATGACATTCAGCAGGCAGCAAAATGCTTGACTGCCTAATGCAACCCAAAAGAGCTGGCCTGGTGGCAGTGTTTGATATAATGCTTTGTATTCCCCTCCCAAGCACCCCAGAGCAAGAGGTCTCCCTGCCTGTCACTTTCTATCTCTGTAAAGTGAGCCTGGGGTGGGGAGGACAGGATTACCATTGGCAAGGAGACCCGGCCAGCTGATGAGGTGCTTTTCTGAGGAAGCATGACTGCGAGGGGGCACCTGGAAGTAAAGCTAGTTGAGAGAGAAAATATAATTCATCTGCAGTTTCGTTCTCTCCTTTTCCTTGTCGCCAATGGACCCTACGTTTCTCTCTGTTGGCCTGGAGGGGAGAAGGCAGAGGTGGTAATGAGACTCGACTTTTTCTAAGAGCTGAAATATGAAGCCAATTACTGAGGGGAAGGTTTCCAGCAAATTGGCTCCTGATAGCTCACATTTATCTGCTTCGGATTTGCATAGTTGGGAGGAGAGGCTCTCTGCTGTGGTCCAGGTAACAAAGGCAGGATCTGTTCAGCTGGAGGTGACCAACTTGTTCAGCTTCCCTTCAACCCTTGCATGCAGAGTTCAACAAGTAAAGATAATAACAAACAAATCACACAAAGTACAGTTTTATAGCTAAAGGAAATGTAAAAAGAAGACTCTTCCCCCTTTAGCTGATGGTGTGAGTGCTAAAAGAGGTTCCTGAGTGGGATTACACAAAGAGGAGACTGTCCTTAAATATGGTAATTATGAGATTCTTCCCTGAAGAATAAGCTTCCAAAGTCTTCTCATTGTCTTCCTCTTTCTTAGCTTAGAATTCCCTGGTCTTTACCCTGTAGCCAAAAATTTATAGGAAGGGACTAAACATCCAGCATATTTGGCCAGCTCTCAGAACTCCACAGGAAATAGAAATTGTAGTCTCACCTTGCAAGTTAAAAAATAAATAAAATCTAGTCTTACAGAAGTGAATCCCCACCTGTAAAATCATCTCACACAATGCAACAATAAAAAAGACAAAAAACCCAATTGAAAATCGGTAAAGGACTTGAACATTTCTCCAAAGAAGATACATAAATGGCCAATAAGCACATGATATGATGAAATGAGGCTTGACCGCATTCGCCATTAGGGAAATGCAAATCAAAGCCACAGTGAAATATCACTTCCTATCCACTGGATGGCTATAATCAAAAAGACAGATAATAACAAGTGTTGGTGAGGGTGCAGAGAAATTGGAATCCTCCCGTTGCTGATGGGAATATAAAATGACACCGTGGGGGAGAAACAAACTTTCCTCTACCCTCAAGGTTCTTCTGACTGGTCTAATAATCAGAGAGTCATGAGGCATATTAGCAAGGGAAAATAACTAAATGAAATACATACATATGTATGGGAACCCCACATACATGGGAGAGTCAGAGGTCCCATACACATAAGAGGTTCAGAGGCAGAAAGGGAGCCTAAATATGTAAGACATCCTGAGCTTGGGATGAGGTAAAGTGCTTTGGGAACTTCGAAGGACCATTGCAGGATGATAAGAAGAACAGATGCTTGGTAAGTAGAAGTTTGTCCCTCCCAGTAGTTAAGTCAAAAGATGTTATTTCTAATTGTTGGCAAGGCCCCTAATTCAAGTTCTTCTAGGTAGTTAAAGGGATGGGCAGAAGTGTCTCTGGAGCCTAAAGCTAAAATTGCCCTTAGGTCAAAACAATCCACCTACCACAAAAGCACATCTTGGGGTGACTTGATCTGAACTCCCACAATACAATCACTTTGGACAATAGTTCCTCAAAATATTAAACATGAGTTACAGTTGACCCAGCAATTCCACTCCTATATATATACTCAAAAGAAATAACAACCTAATCATGGAAACAAAGACTTGCACACAAATGTTTGTAGTAGCATTGTTCACAATGGACAGAAAGGGGAAACAGCCTAGATGTACATCAACTGATAAAAAATAAACAATATGTGGTATATCCACACCATGGATTCAGCCATAAAAATGAATGAAATATTGATACATGCTACAACAAGAATGTACCTTGAAAACATCATGCTAGGTGAAAAAAGCCAGGGACAAAAGTTCATATACTAAATTATTTCATTTATATGAAATGTCTAGAACAGACAAATATATATGAACAGAAAGTATATTAGTGGAGGCTCAGGAGTGGGGATGTGGATGAAGAAGGGTGGTTATAAGGAGTGACTGCTAATGGGTATGAGATTACTTTTAGGAATGATAATAATGTTTTTAAAGTAGTTGTGAATATATTAAAAACTAATTGAGTTATAAACGGTGTATTTTATATGTGGATTATATTGCAATAAAGCTGTTTAAAACGAAAAAAAAATAGTCCTGCTGGCATTGCTCAGTGGTTGAGCATCAACCTATGAACCAGGAGGTCATGGTTTGATTCCTGATCAGGGCGCATGCTTCAATTATGGGCTTGATCCCCAGTGTGGAGCGTGCAGGAGGCAACCCATCAATGATTCCCTCTCATTATTATTGTTTCTATCTCTCTCTCCCTCTCTCCCTTCCTCGCTGAAATCAATCCAAAAAATATATTTTTAAGGGGAAAATAACCAAAACTTTTTTAAATCACTGCATTATTTTGCTAGGGTTCCCCTAACTAAATTCCATAAATTCTAATTGCCATAGGAACAGAGGAGAGCCCTGCTCATCAGGCCACACTCTGCTGGGGAGTCTAATATATCCCCAACTCAGGACTTCATCCTGTGATAGCCACCAAACTCCACCCCACCTGGCCCTGCCCCAAGCTGAGCTGGGCTCCATAGCCTGGGTCAGTTCAGTCCCAGTTCCAGCAAGAGCATAATATCCTGTTGTTGATCTCAATGAGAAAAATCCATTTGAAATGGTATCCCTAGGCACAGGTACCAAATTGACTCTTTATTAACTACTTTCTGATACCTGAATTTCTGCTCCTCTCCCCACCACTCCTCCTGCCAGTCGGGCAGCTGCCTGAAGCAGAGCCAGATGGGAGACATTCAATAAAGTTGCTAGCTCTTCCCCCATAATCCTGAGATTTACAGTGTTAATTTAAAGCTCTCAGACATCTGTGACACCACACCACGTTGGCCAATTTTTCCTCAAGGAGCTGTATGGGTTTTCTAAAGAATTCACTGTTAGATCAATATTAGCTTTAAAGGAAATGTTGTACCCTGAAGTCACAGCAACCACATTGCTAAACTACGTTCTAATCCTGTGTGATGGGGGAAATGCTTACAGGTAAGCACCAGATCTAGACAGGTTAGGACACATGCTCAGGTTGTTCCCACTTTCAAAGGAGAGCAGGAATTAGGAGACTTTGGATTTATTTATAAATTAATGTCAAAATATACCTTTCCCACACAATTTTAGGCCCAGAGAAATTTGTGTGGGGAGAAGGGAGAGAATCTTACTGTAATAATGGAAAGAACTTGGACCAGCAATCTCTCTCTACAATAATAGCATGAATAGACCTTTCTGGAGCAATAAAAATACTCTATGTCTGTGTTGTCCAATATGGTAGCCACTAGCCACACGTGGTCACTGAGCATTGGAAATGTGGCTAATGAGACTGAGAACCTGCAGCTTTAATGTTAACTGATTTAAACTTAAATGACCACATGTGGCTAATGGCTACCATATTGGGCAACGTAGCTCTACACCCCATTCCAAGGTGTGACCTTGAGCAAGTCATTAAACCTCTCTGAATTTTCATTTCCACTTTGGAGAGCTTGGAAGTGAGAATAAGGAATGCTTGTGGTTCCATGGAGTTGCTTCAATCTATAATTTATGAGTAAATACAACAGTCATCCTTCTAGTTGGGGGTGTACTTAGGAATCTCTCTCTCTCTTTCTCTCTCTCTCTCTCTCTCTCTCTCTCTCTCTCTCTCTCTCTCTCTCTCTCTCTCTCTCTCTTTTCCAACCATGTTAGTGACTCAGCATGGACAGGGCTTCTTCTAGAATATTAGCCTGGCCACTAGCACCTCTACTACCTTTTTACCAACCACGCACACAACATTAAACTTCTCTTGTCCTATTTGGCAACAATAAACCCAGTCCTGTTACAATAAAAGCCATTTTACCCGCACACTGACCAGAATTCTTCAGTATGGAGTCACAGGGAAGAGTGTAGGGAGAGTCTGACAGCACCACCATGCCCACATGACTGCAACAGAGTGGCCCCACTCTGTAACCCTTAGTTGATTTCAGAGCTGTTTGCTACTGTTTTCCCAGACTTCGTGATCCCCAGGCTGTGGTCCATTTGAGGGGATTAAGCATGGAGCTCTTTGAAATCCCACTTCTCTATGTTCCCTAGGTGGACCAAATGGTTTACCTAACCCCGGGTATGGGAGAAGAGACTTTTCTGATTTCCAGCTCTGATAGCATCTCAACCCGTGACCTCAGCTTGGCACTGATAGCTTCAGATTTAAAAATAAAAAATAAAAAAAGTTTCTTGCCGAAACCGGTTTGGCTCAATGGTGGAGCGTCGGTCTGCGGACTGAAAGGTCCCAGGTTCAATTCCAGTCAGGGGCATGTGCATTGGTTGCGGGCACATTACCAATAGGGGGTGTGCAAGAGGCAGCTGGTTAATGTTTCTCTCTCATCAACGTTTCTGGCTCTCTATCTCTCTCCCTTCCTCTCTGTAAGAAAAATCAATAAAATATATTTTTTTTAAAAAAGTTTCTTAATAGAAAATGAGCTGACAGGAAGGTCTTACTTTTGGTAAATGTTAAGAATTTTCTATTCATCTAGTCATTCCTGTTACAGATAATACCCCTCTAGAAAAGAGAATCCCTTATATCACTTCCATGCTTTCCAAAAGGAATAAAGTAAACCCCAATTATACCAACTTGAAGTGTTGGGAAGAGCACAGTATCATGGGGGAGAGAAACTGGTAACCAACATGTGGGAAAATAATGTTATCAGGATAATTTTCTATCATCAAAAAGCAGTAGGAGGGTTTGCAGGTAGCAATAGGAAGATGTGAGGGTGTATGAGCCTGTATAGGATGGATAGCGCAAGGCAAGAGGGAGGCAGAGGAAGGTGTAGCAGAGAAGCTAAGCCCAAGAGGGCCCCTAAGATGATGACAAGGATGAAAGCTAAAGTCCCCAGAGAGGAGCCAAAATGCACATGTACCAAAAACCTACATAATTTCCATCAGCTCCCCACATTTCTAAGCCACTGTCCCAAATTTATTGCCCTGAGCCCAAATCCCTATGTCTTTTCACATCCCCATAATTTATCTTTCATTGGTAAACATTGGGGCCTAAAAGCTTCTTTGGGTCTTCATTTTGCCTCTAAAAAATTCCATGTACACATAAAAAACATTAAATAAATTTGTACATTTTCTCTTGTTTCTCTATCCTATTTCAGTTCAATTCTTAGGCCAGCCACAGAACCTAAGAGGGTAGGAGGAAGTTTTTCTTTCCCTAGTACCAACAGTGTTAAAAACTATTATCACATTATCACTTTAGTGCCTCAAAATAAAGTTGGGCTCAGAAGTATGCATCAGGCAATAGGTGTTACCAAAGAATTCTGTTGACTCAGAAAAACAACAAAATCCAAACTTCCCCAACAGCAGAAGAAATGTGACTATAAAGTTGCAGGGCACTGCGTGGTAAGTAGAAAATCTCATTGCAACATGACCATCAGGCTCACCTCAGTGCATACAATCAAGTCGGCAATAAAATTGGCTTAAGAATATGAACTGGTGATGGTCCATGATTATGTATATATTATGCCCACAGTTAAATGGGCTTTTTTCTGTCAAAAGGGGACTAGATATAGAGCTCCACCATATTTTATCTAGAATTATGATTCAGAATCAGCTTGAATCCAAATTAGTAACCATGTAATTTCTTAATCTTCTTATTCTCCTAAAGAATTCTTGTCTTAAAATTCATCATGAAGGTAGCAAAGAAGATGAGCCACTGGATATTTCTGCAAACCTTTGGCTTCACATAGATCTCTACAGCTTTAGCTAATTTCTCACAAGATCAATGGTCTTTAACATGGCTAATAGGACTTAACAGTTACACAGAGTGCTACCTCAGTCTGGTAATTTACATTGTCTCAGAAAAAAAAAAAGCATATTCCAGCCACAAACCTACAATATTGCTTTAAATTGAAATAATAAATTCCATGATAAGTAGTAGTTAAAAGGAAAGAATAAGACCCACTAAATTCTAATATTGTGCTAACTTCCCAAGTATGCGAGTTCTCTTTCTGGAATGGTGGATGTAGGGCAGTAGAAGTATCTGGAATTAAACAGCAATTTCACAAGATGAGGTCATCATTTAAAAATCAGAATTTGGCCCGGCTGGTGTGGCTCAGTGGTTGAGCATCAACCCATGAACCAGGAGGTCATGCTTTGATTCTGTGGTCAGGGCACATGCCCAGGTTTCAGGCTTGATCCCGGTAGGGAGAGAGAAAAAGGCAACCAATTGATGATTCTCTCTCGTCCTTGATGTTTCTATCTCTCTCTCTCCTTCTCTTTTCCTCTCTGAAATCAATAAAAATGTAGTTTTTGATTAATAAAAATCAGAATTTGATTCTCAAAAGTCATGTAATTAATTTTTCAAATGATTTTCACATACAACTCTCACCAAATTACAAATACCTTTTTATACAGTAGAACATAACACTGGTATTCCACCAGAAGATATGGGTGGCAAGACGAGGGCTGAACAGACTAGAGACATAGTCCAGAGCTTCTGTCACCATAGGTCAGCAGTAGGGTCAGAGAAAGGTTTACACAGTCAGACATGAGTCTTGGTTTATCATCCAGGAGACTGTTTCTCTCTTATCAATGTTTCTAGCTCTCTATCCCTCTCCCTTCCTCTCTGTAAAAAATCAATAAAATATATTAAAAAAAAAAAAAAAAAAAAAAGAGGTCACAAGAATACTTACAGGGAGAAAACCTAAGGCTAGTTATGAAGCTGAATCAGAAACCAGAAAGTGAGACAGATGTCGGAGACAGGAACACATTCTGTCTAGATCTTTCATGAGCAAAGGGTTCTGTGATCAAAAATGTTTGGGCATATGCTGGGTAAAATAGGTTTTTTGTTTTCTCATTTAACCATAACATTTTTGCTCTTTTAATATATTGGTATCCACCATGAATCTCTCATCATTGTAAATTATGATGTTACCAAATTCATTGACCAGGAACTATCTGTTCACTAAAGCACCCATTGGGCCATGTGGTCTATAGAACAGCTTTTGAAAATTCCAAATCTGGTCAAAATGTCTGATTCTAAAGATAAGAACATTGAGTCCCAAGAAGTTAAGAGATTTGGCTGGCGTGGCATGGCCACGTAGACACAGAGCCGGGACTAGAACCATCTGGAGTGCCTGGTATGGTTCCTCACAGTGCACAGTGCAGCCTCTCTTTTTCTCTCCTCTTTGCTGAAACCGGCCTCCTCCAGTTACTGATAAACTCAGGAAAGTAGCATGGCACTTTCTATATTTAGCAGCAGCCAAACAAACCGCAAGGCACCTCTGCCAAAGCTTCCCGTGAGGAGACCCATGACTGTTAGTCTACTTCCAGCCCTTCCCTCCACCCAAATTCAGTAAACAACCACGATTTCAATTATAACAGGGACATTCTTTCAATTCCAGAAAAGCTACAGAGAAGCTCTTCGGTGATTAATGGCTGATTAACTTCTCCTGTCAAACATCTGTGAGCTCCATTAATTAGACCCAATGCTAAGCAGTGATCAGATAAGCCCTACAAACACCAAGCCTGAGAGAATTTTTCCTTGGTGGGACTCACTACCCCCGAGCTATGCCTGGGGTTCCAAGCTGGTCCTCCTGAAAGAGGGCACAGCCAGGAGCAGGAGGAGCATTGGACTCTGAGTCCTAAGATCCATATTCTAGATCCTTCTCAATCTGGGCTCCGTGAATGCTGTCAGAAAGGCTGTTTACCAGTTTCAGTAACTTTCTAGGTTAAAAGATTGGGGGGATAGAAACAGGAGGGGTGGAACTGACCCACTAAAGTCTAGCTCAAAAGCCATCAATGGTTCCCTATTATTCAGTTCAAACTCCCTGGCCTAGTATTTAGGATCTTCTACAATCTATCCCTACCTTTCCTTTTATTTGTCATTCCCCTACACCCGTGGTCGGCAAACTGCGGCTCTCGAGCCACATGCGGCTCTTTGGTCCCTTGAATGTGGCTCTTTCACAAAATACCACAGCCTGGGCAAGTCTATTTTGAAGAAGTGGTTTTAGAAGAAGTTTAAGTTTAAAAAATTTTGGCTCTCAAAAGAAATTTCAATCGTTGCACTGTTGATATTTGGCTCTGTTGACTAATGAGTTTGCCGACCACTGCCCTACACAGAACCATTTCTTACCCCCACTGGCTCACTTATTGCTCCCATAATGCCTCTTCCTCTTCTGCTTTCACCTGGGTCTCCCCAACCCCAATCAAATCTCAAGTCAATTCTATCTTCTCCATGAAACCTCATTGACTGCACCTCCAAACATCTATCTCTAAATTCAGAAAATTCCTATACTTCTTCTAATCTGTATTTTGCACAGAATACTTATTAGGAACCACTTTGAAATGCAGTTAATTATGCACATGTCTTATTTTAGAGACCAGACTATAAGCTTCTGGAGACCAAGGTTACCGTCTTCAACATTTTGTACTTGACATCAAAATTATCCAGTTGCCCTCACCTCTTCATAGTCTTTAGATAAGATCCCAAATCTGAACTTGACATATGAGCTCCTTCCTGAATGGGTCCCTTCCTACTTCTTCTGTCAATATTCACTTCCTCTTGCCTATAACCCTGTCTCCAGTCATACTATATCATTGAGATTTCTTCAGAGGGCCAAGCTTCTACTTCTGTCAATATTCTCCCCTCTTTCTGGAATGAATTTTACCCCCTTATCTCCCTGAAAGCTTCGAGATGTAACACTTTACAGAAGAGCCTTCATTCCTCATCTAGGTTAGGTCCCCCTGAATCTGTGCTCACATAGTCCCTGTAACCTTGTCGTGGTACTTGCAACACCTCCACGTTACTTCTCCACATCCCCTACAACTTGAACTTCCTTAAGAGTTCCTTGAAGAGAGGAACTACATTTCACTCATTGTGGTATCTCCAGGAAAGCACAATGCCTGCACATAGTGGTAGGCAGCCTCTGAGGTGGTCACAATGATCATGGTCTCCAGATGTTCATTCCCATGTGTAATCTACTCACATATTAGTGACTAATGCACATGTATGGAAGACTGTAAGAAGAGGCAGAACAACGCATGGCAAGCAATGTAAACATCCCCATGAAATATTTCTTTCCTTACCAGTTTCCCTTGGATTTGCTTCAAATAAAAAAGAGGGAGGAAGAATTACGCTGAAGATATAGATGCAAAAAAATTGACCATGAATGGTAATGAGTATATTATAGTTTTCCATTTTTTAATATGTTTCAAATTTTTGTGATAAAATGTTAAACAAATATTGTTCCCCACCCATCCACCTTAGCTGTGAGGGCTTTGAGGTTTCTCTTGTGCTTCTCCTCTTTCCTTTTCTCAAATTCTCTCCCCTCAGCATCCTGAAACTTGAACTTCCTCTTCTCTGAGGCATCCAGTTCTTCCCTCCTCCTCCCCTTCTTCCAAACTGGACTACAAAACTAATCACTGAATTCAGCAAAACAAAGCATTCCCCAAGTAACAGGACCCTCCCTCTTTCGAAGGCAGTTTAGGGACCGTCTTTTGTTACGTGAGCATACTCTGGGGCCTTAATCCCCCGCCAAAGTGGTTTATCAAAGTAATTCTCCCAACAGCCTATAGGGCTTTCCTGAAGAATACTTTTGAATAAAATTTTCTCCATCTTGTTACACTTATTATTCTAAATTCTTTTGCACTTTGTTCAAAAGAAACCAGTCATTGAAACTTGATTTTGAGAACCAAAGCTTGTATTCAACAACTTCTGAAAAGAGTGGTTAATTCTATTTGAGTTTCTCTCCATAGCTCCATTCAAAACAGGTTGTGTGTATCTAAGAATAAATGGAGTCACCACACAAGAGGTTTATTATCAGAGCTAAGCCTCGGAAAGCAACTCTCACTACTTAATGCTGAAAGGACTGGAGAAAAAGAAGGAGGGATACAGGCTGCAGTGAATGAGGAAGGCGGTTAAAGAGGAAGAAGGGAATGGACAAACAGGGGGGAGAGGGGGGAGTGGGGAACATTTGAAAAGCCTCTGTTATCTATCACATCATACAGCTCTCTTTGCTGTGCCAGCTCAAAAGAAGAAAAAATTATCCATACAAATCAGAGAGCCAACTTTCATTTCTTTTCCCGTGTCTTCATTTAGCCTGTGTTTTGGTTTCTACTAGCTTTTTTTTTTTGGGGGGGGGGGGGAAGGTGAGGGGGAGGGTGGTGGTGTATTATTTTCACTGCCTCTTTTGGTTAAAAAAGATAAACTTAGTTCCAAGAACCGTGAAGACCTGCACAGTGACCTGACTCTCTATTCTGCTTACACAGGGTTGGCATTTGATGTTTAAATCAGCTTGAGTCTGGTTGTTGTTGTTGTTGTTGTTGTTAGTTTTTGTGAAACTCGCCAGTTTTTTTGCAGCTGCACCTGCTGAGCAAAAAAAAAAAAAAAAAAAAAAAGCCTGAGAAAACAGAGGCTGGTCCCTCTGAAGGAGAGCCCGGGCCAGATTATGTCAACAATTGCCCTGCCCTGAAAGGAGCTGGCCTGACGGGTCCGTGTTGTCAAATGACAATTGTAACTCCTTGCATTTCAAGAGTCACGCACAAATGGTTCCTTCCATCTGAAGCCCTCTGGGTAATAGTAGCCTTTTGAGGTTATGATATCTCCGGATGGAATTCAATCAGAGAAATTCGCTTTCTGTTGAGCCCTTGGCACAGAGCCAGGCGAGCCTAACAATACAATATGCCTCCAAAGAAAGCTGGACTTATCCTGTCTTTTCTCCTTCTCTTTTCTCTCTGCTTCTAACCTTGTTCACACGTTACCTCTTCCCACTCCCTCTCTCTCCTTCTATCAGGGGACGGCAGAGCTTTTAAAAATAAAACCCAGTACTTAAAAAGGAGCAGCTTGTATAGAATGACACAAGCTCCCACCTGCACAGTCTTGAGAATTCACCCTTTCCTCGCTGACCTCTGCTACCTCTACCAGAAAAGTGGCATGGAGCCACTGCAAAGGGGAGACCAGGGGCTATCACAGCCACATTTTCCATTACTTCTGCAAATAAAGAGTTTGACTTTTTTTTTCTTTCTAATTTTTTCCTTTTAAACCGAAGGCAGGGGACATAGACAATGCCTGCCCAAACACCATGGCCTACCAATGGTTGGCTTTTTCTCTTCTCTCTCCCTCTGCTTGGTTTAGTCTTGATTTTGCCAAGATTTTCCTCTCTAAATAATTATTATTTCTTGGCCTGGAAAAGGTTGTAATTCTCTTTGTCTTTTGCATTTGATCATCCAAGTGGATTAATGTGGGTGTTTAAATGGGTGGAAGAAGTCGTTTTCTTTGTCAAATTCTCTTAATCATCCTTTTGATTTCACACTCCCCTTCTCCCCACCCACACACATGCCTCCTGCTCCTACAGAAATGCATGTGTGTGTCTTCTCACACACCGTTCCCTTTTTGGAGCACATTCATTTGAGAGCCTGCGATACGTCGATCTGTAAAAGGGCACACCACTCAAATGCACGGCTTTGTATCCATCAACGCTGAGTGTGTGCAAGCGGAGTTCGGGGGCAGTTTCAACTTTTCTTCTGATGTGTCTATACCTGCAGCTTTAAAAAAATTTTTTTTTTTCCCCCTGAAAATCTCTCCAGGTGTAATGTCACCAGCTCAAGGGGCTGGCTTTGGGATTTGCTTGTTCTTCCCTCATGTAAAGCATAAAGGAGGCAGCAGTTAAATTGCATTTAAACCAACACAAGGGAAGGCCAACCACCCCAAGTCCAAAGTGCACGATCTCCTACCTCTTGTGAAGACAGAGCAATGCCCTCTTCTGCCCTCAGGTGCGGCGCCTTTGACTGGACCCACCATCCTGGCCTCTCGCTCCCTGACGCCTCCTTCGTTTGCATCAGTTCTTATAGAGCCATGCTATGTTGAAATCAGTATTAGGATTTAGATATGTAAAAGCTATCATGTATGGGTAAATGGGAAAGCACTCTACAAAAAACACTTCAAAGGGCTTGAGCCTTCTTGGTCCACCCTGTCAGTAGGAAGTGTCTGGGAGAGAAGGCTGCCCTGGAGGCAAGAAGCCTGGCCGAGAAACTCAAAGACAGTTCACCAACTGGCATGAAGATAGTTAAGAGAACTAAGGATCTGGTTGGAGGAGTCACTGTGTATCAGCATAGAAATCAATGCACACGGTTACTTCAATGTGGCGATATGGTCACCCAGCCATCAGGATGACTGATCATATTGATATATCTGTTACCTGTGTAGGCAAACATGAACAATAGATTTTACCTCCAGCACTGATTCTCAGGGATTGGTAATGGCTATCTCGAAAGCTGCTCTAAAAAAGATCCTGAAGCCACATCCAAGCTCAGCAGACAAAATGCTAAGATCGATTAGTTGTGTCTGCCATGGGTGAGAGTGGTAGCATAGATGCTGCCTATTCACTATTCCTGGCAAGGGGATTGCAAAGACTAGAAGACTTCACAGCAATGTTTCAAATTCTGCCAAGTAGAAAAGCCCTAGACATTTCCAAAACAGCAAGTGTCTCTACCATTTAAAACGTGCTTCTCTCGACAGCTACCACTGATTGAGTAGCTCCAGTGTGCCGGGCACTATACTATGGTCAGTACTTACATTATTTCATTCAATCTTTATAATAACACTGCAAGGTGAGTGTTATCTCCATTTTTCAGCCTGACAAAATATAGGTTCAAGAGGTTAAATAACTTGCCCTAGACAGTAAGTGGTGGAGCCCAGACTTGGATGGAGATCTGCAGTGAAGTCCAAAGCCAAGGTCCTGCCATAAATCCTGTTGCCTCCTTGGGATTAGAAGACATGCAGGAAGAGTCAGGGAGCGGGAATCCTTGGCAGTTTGCTGCCAAGCCTTACAGCAAAGTCTTCAAACTGCCCATCATTCTTTTTGGCTCCTGACAGCTTCAGCTAATTGTCTGCCATTAGGCAGTTGAGATTTTTAATTACAGTTACATGCAGCAGAGCTGAAATTTCAGCTAATTATAGTTGAAATTGAGAACTGCAAGTAAGTTTCAAAGGTCATCCAGTATTTTTCTTTGGGTATATGTCTTTTTTCATGTTAAATAAGTTAAGCATTTATATGGCTAAAAAAAATCAATTATTGTTTGAAATGACTTACATTGAAAACCTATGAGCCTTCGGTGTCACCCAGTCTTGCCTCCCAGAGGCAAACACTTTTAATTAATCATTTTGCTTTTATTTCTCCTGGTGATTACTTTGAATCTCTATATAATAGATGTATTGCTCTATTTCTTGATAACTTATCTTTAGACTTTATACACTGATAGATGAAAATGTAACTCGCCTATGCTACTTTTACCTTCCTTCCCTTCCCCATCTCATTTAGTTACATTCTATTTTTAGTTTTACAACTCAACATTTTCAACTTTAAGCAGCATATTAAAGCCTCATTTCTTGTTCCATTCACTATTCACAACCATTTCCTTCTTCCTCTCTTCCAGTCTCTAGCCTCTATCAGCTACACCTGCAATGTGTACATTAGCAAGATAAATAATATTTAGAGTCTCTTTGAAATCAGAGTTAACTCCTCCATGAATTATACAAGTGAATTCTAAAACCTGAACATTGGAAAATAAGTCTATTCAAATGGATTCTCCTGCTTCACATTCCATCAGTGGGTCAAATCATGCCACAGATGAGTTTGCTTTATATTTGAATCATGCCTTTTTTTGGATAGTGTTGCTATTGTTGTTTTCCTGAAGTTTTTGTTTTTCTTATTATTATTTTTCATAACATTATAATAATCTCACAACTTTCAAAGTTCTCAATATATAGCTTACTCTATAACTTCTCCTGCTCCCCACATTGCCAAGATCTCTTGCACAGCATTCCCTATCTTTCCTTTCCAGTTGAGACTAATTTCTCCCCAAGTCCTGAGACCCAGCTGCCAGGCAAGAATTTCTTTTTGCAGTTTTTCTACATTAGAGCCTTTGTCTACCATACTTTCCTCTTTCTTAGTTAACTCCCTGATTTTTTTTTTTCTGAAACATATCTACACTAATAAAAAATAAATATGCAAATTGACCATACCTCTGTGATACCACAAGCCAATCAGGAGTGAGTATGCAAATTAACTAACCAAGGTGGTGGGTTAATTTGCATACACAGGTGTGGAGTAGCTGGGTGGGGTAGGATCCCTGCTATGAGGGAAGGGCCAGGGGCAGAGGGAGCTACAAGGGCAGCAATCTAGCAGGAACAAAGACTGAAGGCTCCAGCTGAAGCAAAGGCCTAGGTCTCAGGTGCTGAAGGAAAACTGATGTAGCCAGTAGCCAGTAGCCAGGGGAAGGAAGGCTTATTCTTGCACAAATCTTTGTGCAGCAGTCCGCTAGTTCTCTAATAACTTCCTAAGGCAGAGTACATGGTCATAATCTTTCCAAGGTTTTTTTGGGGGGGGAAATCTTTATTTTGACCTCAAACTTGATTAATAAATTAGGTAGATATAGAATTTTAGAACAAAAATCACATTCACTCAGAATTTTGAAAGGATTACTGCACTGTTTATGTTAAGAAGTTTAGTACTAGGCTGATTGCTATGATATAATACCTGTGTAAACCCCCCCACCTCCACTCCCAACGCCACCAAAAAAAAAAAAAAAATCCATGTGTGGAAATCCTAATGGCAGTGTGATGGTATTAAGAGGTGGGGCCTTTGACAGGTGCTTAGGTCATGAATGTGGCGTCCTCATGAATGGAATTAATTGCCTTTTTTAAAGAGGCCCCAGAGAGCTTGCTAGCCCCTTTCTACAACATGAGGATACAATGAGAAGGGTCCAGTTATGAGCCAGGAGGAGGGACTCACAAAAATGGAACCAGGCTGGCACCTTGATCTTGGACTTCTTCCAGTCTCCTGCAACTGTGAGAAATACATGTTTGTTGGTTATATCCTATCCAGTCTTTACTACTTTGTTATAGCAGCCCAGACAGACTAACCACACTAATTCTTGTTCTTTTCTAAGTTGCCTGCTTTTCCTCTCAAGAAACTTTTAATGGCATCTCTTTATCTTCAATGAAGCCAAATTTTATGAGTTGTTTGTCATGGTGTGGATCTTTTTTTATCTCTTCTATTCAATACTCAGTAGGCCTTTTTAATCTGAAAACTTAGATCTCCCTCCAATTCTGGGTACTTTTCTTACTTATTTAATAATTTCTGTTCCTCTTGTTTTTATGTCAATTCAGGAACACCTGCTAGAGCCAAGTCAGTATTCAGAGGATGCAGTCATGGATTGAGCCTCTTACCTCTTCAGATTTAAAAGGAAGCAGTGGAACAGCTGAGCAGGAGCTCTGTGAATCAAGGTTTTGCTTATCAACTGTCAGGTTTTGCTTCAAGTGAGCAGGTGGGCTAGAATATTCAAAGAAGAGTACTTGGGAAAGGTAGGACCTGTGGAGAGTTCTGGGGCTGAAAAGGTATGCTGGCACCACATCCTACAGGACCTTTTAAGCTTACCAGACCTTATGTTAACAAGTCTGGGCTTTATCCTAAACATAAAGGAGCAATTAGATGGCTTAAGACAAGGAAGTAAAAGAAACTCATGTGTGTCTTTAAAAAGTCACTGGGACTTCAGAAGCACAGATGTGATCATCAGCAAGTGGGCAAGGACATTTCCTCTCCTGTGATCCTTACCACGCCCTGTGGAGGTAGGACAGACAGGCATTACTGTTGTTCTGAATTCACAGGTGAGGAAACTGAGGCTCAGAGAAATCATATCATTTGTTTGAGGTTACATCAGTAGTAATGTCAGAGCCAATGAAGGAATCTGCCTTTCTTAACTCCTTTTGGTAAATGAAATGTTGTAAAAATAAAAATAAAAAGTCATTTACCCCAAAGTGATCAGTCAGTGCCACAGCCTCACCTGGAGAACCATGCGACCCTCCAGGCCCATTCCCTGGATACTAATGAGCCCCTACCACTAACTCTCCAACTCTTTAGAGCCTTTTATCCCAGTCACACCAGGTAATCTAGATCAGCGTTTTTCAACCGCTGTTCCGCGGCACACTAGTGTGCCGCGAGATGTTGCCTGGTGTGCCGTAGGTGCAGACAAGACAAGAATTTTATAATTTTTCACTATTTTGTTTACTTAATATTTCATAATAAAGTAATTATAAAATACTTTCTTTGTGTTTATTTGATTCCTATTCAAGAGAATTACTTTATATATAGTCAATATAGGCACAGAGTTAAATTTTTTAACATTTTCTAATGGTGGTGTGCCTCGTGATTTTTTTCATGAAACAAGTGTGCCTTTGCCCAAAAAAGGTTGAAAAACACTGATCTAGATTCTTATGGATAAAATACAGAAGGAAGACAATGGTGTGAATTCATCATCTACTATGTACCCTTCCTTTTTTTTCCCAAAATCCCTTTATGAATATTATACTGAGTTCAACAGTCACCCCCCCCCCCAAAAAAAAAAATGTCCACCTAGAACTTCTGAATGTGATTTTCTTCAGAAATGGGGTCTTTGAAATTTAATTAGTTAAGATGGGATCATACTGGAGCTGGGTGAGTCCTAAATCCAATGACTGGTATTTTTATAAGAAGGACATGTGAACCCACAAAGACACAAGGGTAAAGGCCATATAGTGATGGAGAAAGCAGAGATTAGAGGGGTGTATCTGCAAGCCAGAATCCCTTGACCCCACCAGGACATTCTTACACATCGGGTTCCTAGGCCTCCAGAGCACTGCTCCACATGGTGGAAGCCACAATTTCTAACACAGGACATACTGTGTTGGTACTTGACTATCTTCACCTCAGACATCCTTGATTGGCAAATACTCAGCTCTCAATAACTATTTGTTGCCTATCAGACTAACCTCAAGAGGCACATATTGGCCTGTTTTAAGAAGCCATATGCTGTCACGGGAAGCTTTGGGGCAGGTGATCTATAAGGTCAAATATTTGAGTGTACAAATTCTTTGCTTCTATCTCTCAGCTAAGCCTGCATGCAGCCAACTTTAAGAAAGGACTTTCCTAGTCAATGAAATATTCCCTGTTTCCTGGGCTTCAGCTTTAGAGCAAAGCAAAACTCTTCTTTGTCCTGGCTCCTTGTCCATGCCAAGTCAAATGAACAAAAGTCCAAAGGTGATTCATACTTGGCCTTGCTATAGAGACATCAGGCACGTATACACATCCTCCTCTCCCACACACGCACACCCTAGCCACGTGCCTGTTACCATGGACTTAATGACTCAGACCTGGCCCAACTGGTATCCTAATGGGTAAAAGAGGGTGGAAGGAAAGCAAGAGTAAACCTATTCACAGTTAACCACAAAGCTGGTAGATTTTCAAAATTAAGCTCTCAGGACCATACTACATTTAACTACTCAAAATGGACTCTTCAAGGTATCTGTCAAAGATGGCCCAAAATAAAGCACAGATTGTAAAATTACCCCTTGCAATCTAAAGTGAGGAAGCGAGAACTTACTGAACTGAGAAGGAGGGCTGAAATCCACCTTATTGTCAATTTCTAACCATGTGACCTTCAGCAACTCACAGCCTCAATTGGCAAGGAATTAAGTCGTCCAAGGGGCAACTCCATAGTTCCTCATGCAATGGTCAAACCCTTCCACCACCTTTCCTCAGTTCTCTGGACTCCTCACGGCTCTCATACATGCCAGCATTTGCATACTCTGCCTTTGCACAGGCTGTTCCCTCTGTAATGTCCTTCCCAGCCCAACACCTCCCTGAGTGTTCAAACCCAACCTCCCTCAAAGACTAAATCCACAGGATTCTACAAAGCTGGAATCCTTCTGGATCCTTTCAGTTTGAAATAATTTTATTCTTCAGCTCCTATAACACTCTACCTGTGAGGAAATTTGACTCCATCTCATATTTTAGTTATTTGGGGTATATTTGTTAACATCTCCCTCCTGAGCTTCCAGACGGTATGTTCTGTCCCTGATTCATCTTTGAATCCCCTGTCACTCCTAGAACATGCTCTAAAAGCCTATGAAAGTTGTCCAAGAACACAGAACCTTTTAGATATAGTTCTTGTCACTGTAGTTCTTTCCTTTTCATTTGGATCCAGAATCCCAGAAAACTAATACAACAGATTCATGCAAATAACTCCATGTCATGTGACAAAGAAAATTTTGCATGCATATTACAAATTGTGGGGTGCATTAATGACCATGTTTTGAAAGAGACAATGGGAAGGGAACCCCACCTGTTATTGCTCGGACGAGCCTGATTCTGGGGAGCAGACATGATGTGTGTGACTGCTATCATCAAAGGACCAAGCAGGTGTACTGGGGCTGAGGTCTGCATTCTATGAATACTCCTCAGAAGGATATTTGTGAGGTGCTTTGGAAGCTGACTGTGTCAGGAAGAAGGAAATGTTTACTAAACAGCTGTTTAAAACAAAGAATATTCTCCCTCCCACTATGACTCTTATTCATGCAGCCTGAGCTCAGGTGGAAGGATTTGAACATTTCTTGAAGAATAATGATTCTGTTTGCCTTTGGAGTCATGACCTGTTTCTTCTAATGAAGACAAACCTTATACTTCACTATGACATGAAGAAGTGAGGCAAGTGAGAAGGTTTTGAAAAATGAAACACTTTTGTAAATTACCTAATCCTATTTGTTTGGTTTCCCAGGTGTTACCAGCCGCTCCTCCTGGAAGCCTAACATGGCAAACACCATCTATTTGTCCTCTGATGGCAGACTGGAATGATTTTTAAGGCCATCTCTGTGATTAAACGCTCAAGAAGCAGCCATAAATTTTCCAGCAGAGCCATCTATTTACAAATGTCATAAGTAATCATAAACATTATACGTATCCATAAATAAGGACCATAGAGCTCACCCTTTCCGGCAATCAGACAAAGGCAGATGGGAAGCTGGGTGGCCCGTTCTGCTGACCCTGGTCTGCCCGGTGAATGAGCCCTCCCACTCCCGCTGGAGGAGTCTGGGCAGCTCACAAAAAATCGACTCAGTGTGCAATCCCATCCTAATGCTCACACATTAAATGCTGGTAATCAAACACCATTAAGCACCCCCACGGGGCCTCTATTGATTTGCATCTTGGGATTTCTAGTATTGAAGAGCTCTGCTCTGACATCAGACAGTGGAATCAGATGACCTCCTGGCTTCACCACTCACCAGCAAGCTACTTAAAGAAAGTTACTAAAATTCTCACAACCTAGGCTTCCTAAGTGTAAATAGGAATAACAGTGCCTCTGCCTTGGATTCGCATATAAATCACCTAGCTCAGCAATTGACAGATAAAAAACAATCGAAAAACAAAACAAAACAAAATGCTCACTGCTATTATTCCTCAAATGTGTTTCTTGCTCTGAATGGACCTTGACCTGCTGTGCTGTTTTATGTGGCTTAGAGAACAAGAGAGAACAGAGAAGGACACACACACACACACACACACACACACACACACACACACACTGGAGACTATGTGAACATGTAGTTCCCAGTAACATTTGAAACTATTATGCTACAGAATGTAGGCAGCATCCACCAAAGCAGCAGAACCTGAATCAAAAGTTTGAGTGCAGTTGTTTACTTGGGGGTATTATCTCAGGAGGAACATCTGAGGAGGCAAAAGGAAAAAATAGGGAAGAGAAAAAAACCAACATAAGGCTGCATTACTGAGTTGACCACCGTTATATGAGACTGGGTGCTGGATCCCCTGGGACCATATAGGATGCCCATGTTGTACACCAAGGAACAAGAAAGTATTGCTCCCTCAGCTCCTAAATCGATAAACTCTCCCTTACCCAACTCTGTGTCCTATGCTCTCCTTGATGAAGTACGTCAGAATTCAGTCCCATGTGCTGAGACCAGTTTGGCTCAATGGATAGAGCGTCGGCTTGGGGACTGAGGGGACCCAGGTTCGATTCCAGTCAAGGGCATGTACCTTGGTTGCAGGCATATCCCCAGTAGGGGGTGTGCAAGAGGCAACTGATCGATGACTCTCTCTCATCGATGTTTCTGGCTCTCTATCTCTCTCCCTTCCTCTCTGTACTAAATCAATAAAATATATTTTTTTTTTAAAGAATTCAGTCTCATGAACACTGTCCCAGCTCCTGTTGGTATGTGCTGGCTAGATTCTGAAGATCCTCTAGGGTACAGTGCCTTGCCTTCCTCATCAGGCCCAGCTTGTCTCCAGCATGGTTATATTGTGACTTAAGCCAAGTGCACAACACAAGGGAGGTCCTGGAGAGCAGTTGTTTTGGGTGGGAGAGCCCTATATACAGCCTTCAAACAAAGGAAAGTACCAGTCCCTGATGGGGTCTAGTGGGCCACTTCTCTGGTATCAAAAGTTTTAGAGGATTCTTGGGATTCAAAATTTGGGGGCACAATCTAGATGTTCCCATCCTATGTGGCAAGATTCTTGGTCTAGCCCCGTGGTCAGCAAACTGCGGCTCGCGAGCAACATGCGGCTCTTTGGCCCCTTAAGTGTGGCTCTTCCACAAAATACCACAGCCTGAGTGAGTCTATTTTGAAGAAGTGGTGTTGGAAGAAGTTTAAGTTTAAAAAGGTTGGCTCTCAAAAGAAATTTCAATCATTGTACTGCTGATATTTGGTTGTGTTGACTAATGAGTTTGCCGACCACTGGTCTAGCCAATCTATATTGGTTGGGAATTAAAACTGAAGTGCGTGTGTGTGGAGTGCAATTATTCTTATAGTGAGGTCCTAGACCTGGTCCTTAGTTTTCTGTAGCAGTTGGGGTGAACAACTTATCCCAGTTGGCCCTGAGCTTTCCAAGTTTTAAACTCAGTGTCTCACATATTGGATACACCTTCAGCCCCTAGCAAACTAGGATAGATGGTCACCTAGAGCTGCCTCCCTCCACCATCCCTGAAGGAGACAAAAGTCTATTTATATGCTACCAAGAAGGCCCTCTGGATTTCATACTTAGCTTTTAATTTATGAATAATTGCTTGATTTTTATCTTTTTTCCAGAGCAGCAATTATGTTTAGCAATAGCTACACAATTTGACCTTCTTAATTCTCATTAGCTGATTGATCACATGTGCTAAATGCATTCTTTTCCACCAGGATGGTGAAAGTTTTAACTCTAGCATCTCTATGTGGTTATTTGCGCCAGGGATTATCTGTGCTCTAGCTTCCACCAGGGATGGGCTCTTCATTGGCAACTGGGGAGCAAGTAATCCAGCTCTAAAATTTCACACCAGCATCTGATTTCTTGACCATTTGTCAGAAGCCAATTTTTTGGCTTCTGATTTGATTGGTCATTGGATATGATACGTGTTGCCCCTAGAAGGATGGTAACTTTGGGTGAGATTTCCTTTGGCCAAGACAAACCCAATAGGGGCCTGTGGCTGAGGGTTTTCTGTTCATGTGCTCACAAATTGAAAAATGAAGCTCTTCATTTCTGAAGAAGGTTATGGCAAACACAGCATCTACCATGGAGGGACAGGCTTTAGTCATTAGATAGAAAGGACTGGATTCTATTTCTTTAGAAGAGAATAAAATGATTCCCATGGCTACTACAGGGGAAGGGTGCCTTGGGAAATGTGGAAAAAGTTATATCACTCTCTCATTTGTTTTTGTTTTGTTTTTTTTGAATCATAGAAATGACATGCTTGTTTCATGAAAAAAACTGTGTTGTTGTATGTCCATCCATGATTTTCTATGACTGTTCTCAACAGCTCGCCTAGTAGAGTTAGCCATTCAATGCTGACTTGTAATAACAATAGCCAAAAGCATTAGTATAATTAGCATCCATAGCCCCTTGCTGAAACTCCTCTCAGCAACATCAACACACTAACTTTAACAATTTGAGACCTATACATAAAAATCAGAAGCCAGATAATTGCTATGTGGCACTTTGTCTATTAGGTGGATGGTCCTCTCTGTGATTTACGTCATGCTGGACAGGGCCAAAAGAATCATCTGAAAGCTTGGATGGGTGTCAAGATTGCATTAACCTTATAAGAACACAATTCTAAAAGAAAACACCTATCAGCTGTGGTAAGTAATGACCATCCAAAACACAGCCAGATTCAAGCCCATCTTTTTAAGGCCTCTGCTATGGGTGTACAGCCACTGATCAAAGTAAGCAACAGCTATTAAAGCTCTAATGGAGATTTCAAAATACCATAACATTTTAATTGGCCTTTCCTATCTCCTACCTCTGCCTCCCTCCAAAGTTAGAATAACTTTCTCTTATCAAAAAAAGCTATATATATATAAATAATATCTCTAGAGGAAGTTTTCAAAAGTTTCCTATGTTCTTTAACCTTGAAATTTGATTTTTTTTTAGTTATAAGACATTCCCTTCTGCCATACTGCCAATGAAAATAGATTCAGATTATTCTGCTCTGCTCTGTATTTTAAGTGTTCAGTAAATATGAAATGTTTTCTTCTCTTCCTCCTACCCCTTCAGTCACTTGGCAAGCAGTCACATTAATATTCTACTAACCCCAGCAAAGTAAATAGCCACTACTTTCACTGATGGCTCTCCTAAATCAAATGATTTATCATGGCTACACAAAAGAGCTGTGTTTTAACTCGGGAACCACAAAAGAATGGATCCATGCCAAAATACAAATTCTTTTCCAGAAAAAGCTCTGGTAAAGAAAGGTCTTCCCCAAGAACAAATCCATTCATAAGTCCTGAATAGAGTGAGCATTAAGTATACATTGAAGTATAGTCTTGTTTATCAAACTGAGTGTACGATGGTGATTTTTTCCCATAATTAAACAGTTAATCAACTTCTCTTCCATCTTTCTTTATCATGTTGGATGCTTAAATGTGAGATTTAGGATTTAATTAATGCACATCTGAAGCTGTACTATTTTATAGCATTAAAAGATATTCTAATCATCACTATAATTACTATACATGCAACGTAGATTAACCTAATGCAACTTGTACTTGAATTTTGGAAGATAAAAGTGGAAGAAACGAACATTCTTAGGCACCTTTTCATATTCACAAACAGGCCATAGAATCATTCATCTTTCGGGTCTGTAAATACTAATACCCACAGTAAATAGGCAGGAAGGAAGGGCAGTGATGCAATCGGAATGCTAAGCATCCTAAAACTAAAGAGGCCCCCAAGAAGGGGGCAACTTCTATTCAGAAATACAGCACTGTTTTCTGACCCAGTACTCCCAGATCTCCTGATATTCTCAGAGACATTGGAAATGTGGGTTTCGTGTAAAATGTAATTTTGTTAAAATTCAAAAATTCTGGGACTCAAACAGAATTCTTCTGAATGTCAGATTTAACTCATCCACCACCAATGTGTGACCTCTCCTTAGAAACAGATGAGATTCTGGTTCGGTAGAAGGTAGCTTAGTCAACACCCAAAATCCCTTCCAACTCTGCAAAACAAATCACCCCAAATCTAGTGGTATAAAACAACAAAGATTTTATTGCTCTCGGGATTTTGTGGCCAGAAATTTGGAGGGGACACAACTGGGACATTCTGCCTGAGTGCCACAGCATCTGGGCTTTAGTTAGGAAGATTCAAAGGTCTGGGGTAATTGAATGTTGGAGGGTGGAACCATCTAGAGCTTCTTCAAATGCATGATAGCACCTGGTCCTGGATGTCTCAGAGTTAGGGCTTAGCTGGAACTGTCCTCTGTAGCTGCAATGCTTACACACATGCCCACTCCATGCGTTTTGGTCTGCCACTTACCACAGTGGCATCTGGATAGTAGGCTTCTTGATAGTTGTTTTGGGTTCTAAGAGCAAATGGTCCAGCAAACAAGGCAGAGGTTCATGGCTTTCTGTGACCCAGCTTCGAAAGTCATATACTGGTTGAAGCAGTCACAAGTCCTGTTAGATTTAAAGGGAAAGGACATAGACCCTACCTCTCAATATGAAAAGGGAAAGAATTTGCAGCCATTTCTTTTAAAACCACCAGAGGTGGGGAAAGCTTGCTCTTGGATGCCAGAAAGATGGGAATTCAAATCCTAGCTCTGCCTTCTACAGAGTGACATTGAACAAATCCTTTAGCATTGTTGATTTCCACTTTCCTCATCAGATTAGAAATGTGCCTGAAAGCCATAACACAACACTAGTGCTCGGTGAATGGTAACTAATATTTCATTTTATCATATTTTAGAGAAAGATGATTGTGACTTTCTTAACTGGAGTCCGTCCCCCTATAGTTTTACAGAACTTATTCCAGGGTCACTGACTGCTCCGCCAGGCCCTTTATTTACTGACAACACACCCTGAGTAGTTGACACAGGGAAGGGAACCTGCAAACAAATCATGACCCACCCAAGTATGGCAAGAAATGTTCATACCAGTCTCATGATGAAGCTCGCTTTGACTTGCTCAAAATAGGGAGGAAAGAAACACCCATTGAAAACAGCTGCCTGCTCTGGAGTCTTTAAAAAAAAAAACAACAACAAAAAAAAAACACACCAGCCTTTAGGTTTTAGAAGGAGAGAGAGCGGGGCAGCAAGAAATACTGGGTGGGAAATGATCCTACCGTGCTTGTCTGCCTAAATGGAAGGAGTCTCTGAGCATCTGTACATGTGACAGACAGTATAATCGCCCTGTGCAATTGGACAGTGCTAATGGAGCCAGTGAAGCTCGCAGTATATAATATTTATTTGAAAGAGAAAATGATTTCATTTTCATTTTGTGTAGCACACACGATGAGCCCTTCAATTACGTGTTTAATTCATTCGGGTGATTTGTGCACCGCCAGGAGATCTTAATCCCAGAGATTCTTAGTAAGAATGTTGTCGGGCTAATACAGTTCTCACGGGCTTCTAGGATGGGTTCCACTTACGCCATTTCCCAGTCTGAGCCATAGAGGCGCACGGACGGCGGAAGGCCCAGCAGGCAAGAGTAAAGCGTCCCTCTGCTGCGTCAGTGCCTCAGAGATTGCTTCTTGGACCTTCCAAGGCAAACACCACCATAAAGCAGTAAACCCAAAGCAGTATTTGCACCATAATAAAGTTACTACTCACTCGTAAACAGTACCGATGCATTTTTAAGAATAGTTTATTGAGCTCTGGTCAATGTTGCTAAGTGGTGAGACCATCGGCCTGTGCACCGAAAGGTCAAGGCCACATATCTGGGCTGCAGGTTCAAACCCGGCCCCAGTCCAGTCATGTGTGGGAGACAATTGATGTGTCTCTCGCACATCGTTTCTCTCTCCCCGCCCCTCCCCCCTGCCCCTTCCACGTTCTCTAAAAATCAATGGGGAAGGGATATGCTCAGGTAAGGATTAACAACAAAACAGTTTATTGATTTTTAGATGGAGAGGGAGAGAAAGAGAGAAGCATCAATGTGAAAGCAATATCTCAATCGACTGCTTCCTGCATGCCCACCACTGGAGACTGAGCCCACAACCCCAGGCATGTGCCCTGGACCAGGAATCAAACTGGCAGCCTCCTGGTGCATGGGGCAACACCCAGTCACACCCGCCAAGAAGAACAATTTAAAAACAAAATTTTTTAAGAAAACTATATATGATTCAGCCATTAACAGAAGAAACACAAATGGCAAATAACATGAAAAAGCATATTCAACTTCATTAGGAATCCCAGAAATTAATATTAAAGCAATACACTGATATTTTTACCTCTCAGACTGGCAAAAGTTTTAAAAAGAAACCTTTTTTATTTATGGAAAGAATGTGGCAAAATGGATAAGTATACATACTGAGGTGGGGATACAACTCAATACAGCAGTTCCCTCTTTGGAAAAAAAAAAAAAAATACTCACCTGAGGATATTTATTCGGTTGGTTTTTAGAGAGAGTGAAAGGGAGGGAGGGAGGGGGAGAGAGAGAGAAACATCAATGTGATTGGCTGCTTCCCACACCTGCAGCATCTAGGAAACCTGCAACTCAAGTATGTGCCCTGGACTGGGAATCGAACCTGAGACCCTTCAGTCTGCAGGCCAACACTGTTAACACTGAACTAGCCAGGGCACAGCAGTTCCGGCCTATCTTCTAACATTCTAAGACCCCAACAGATGCCTAAAACCACTGACAGCACTGAACCCTACATTTACTGTGTTGTCTGCAATACATATTTATGATAAAGTTTACTTTGTAATTTAGGCACAGTAAGAGGTTAACAACAAAAAATAATAATAAAACAGAACCATGATAACAATATGCTATAATAAAAGTTGTGAATGTGGTCCCTTTCTCTCAGCAAAATTGGTCTGAATTTCTTTTTTCTTCTTCCAATTCATGAATAGGAAATTAATTCTTACCATAGATCTTTGCAGCCTCAGCATTTTCTGTCCTTATTAAATCGAGAACTTTTACCTTCTTGCTTAAGGGAAGCACTTGACTTACTGGCTTCTCTATGGCATTTCCGAATTGCCAGCTCACTACTCTTGTGCTTTGGGGCCATTATTAAGTAAAACAAGGGTTACTTGAACGCAAGCACTGTGATGCCGCAACATTTACCTGATAGCTGAAACTCCACTAAGTGACTAGGAGCAGGTAGCAACAGCATGAGATCTCAGCACACTACTCTGGCGGCACACAATTTGAACTTCTGAATTGTTTATTTCTGGAATTTTCCTTTTAATCTTTTCAGGCTGCAGTTGACCACCAGTAGCTGAAACCACAGAAAGCAAAACTGCAAATGTAGAGGGACTGGTGGATAAACTTTTTGGTGGCCACCTTACAGGTATCTAGTCAAATGTGCAAACCCTGGGCTCCTCCACTTCTGAGAATAGATCCCACCAAATGCTTCTACAGATGGCCCAAGCCAGGCCGTGTGTATGGGAATGCTCACTGGTTCTTGGTCATTTGGACTCAGGCTCGTGTCCATCACTAGAATGGTTATCCCATGGTGCTGCAATGTGGTCACTGAGATGATAGAGGTGGAGCCACATGTGTCCAGAGGGAAGATTTCCTCTTAAAAACTTGGCCCTGGCTAGTTTGGCTCAATGGATAGAGCGTCAGCCTGTGGACTGAGAGGTCCCAGGTTCAATTCCGGTCAAGGGCATATACCTCGGTTGCAGGCCTATCCCCAGTAGGGGGTGTGCAGGAGGCAGCTGATTGATGTTTCTCTCTCATCGATGTGTCGAGCTCTCTATCCCTCTCCCTTCCTTCCTTTCTGTAAAAAATCAATAAAATATATTTTAAAAAATAAAAATAAATAAAAGAAACAATTTGTGAAGAGAAAAAAACAAATCACAGAATAATATGGGCTCAGTCCTGGCTTCTCCATCTGTAAAACGCATGGCTCTCAGAGTGCCTTTCCAGGCTTTGGCCCTTAGGAGGCCTGTTCCAGGCCCCCTCTTCTCTCCACCTCCTAAAGGCGCTGCAACAGGAAAAGTGTGAATGCCCGCTCCTTCACCAGCACAGATCACTGAGATTTGACTCTGTGTCCATGTGGGGCCCGGGGCTGGTGAGGAATTAAGGAATCACTCGCCTGCTGTCAGAATTCACACAGAAAATCACTTCATTTCCCCCACGGCACTACTCCTTTGGAAGAAAGATCAATAGTGTGTGGGGGGGGGGGCCTCTTTGTGGGGTCTGGTGTGGTTTCCCATCAGCAGACACAGTGACCCAGGAATGTGAACCAGGCATTCCCTCTGGGAGCAGCTATCCCCACTCATCTGCCCTTGGCACTGAAACAATTCCTATTACTCCACCAACTGCCCAGGGATCTGTTTTGTTTTGTTGTCATATTTATTTAGTTTCCCCACCTGATTTACCACATATAAATGATAGCTCACATGCAAGCATGTATATAACACTTACATACAACTTTAAAATTACAAATACAACAAACGCCCATCTATACCCTTGTTGTGTCTCCACACCCAGACAGCATTGCTCTCCCTACCATCCAGGGTTAACTATCATCCTGATTATTTGCCATTAATAGCTTTCCTTTTCTTCTTTATACTTTTACCAAATATGTAGAATTATACATTTCTTTTAAAGAAATTATTTTTTCCATAAAGTTCTTATGAGGACTAAATAAGATGATGCATAAAATGCTTAGCACAATGAACTGACACATAAAATATTCAAAACTGTCATATATTGTCATTATTCTTTAACTTCCATTAATATAATGCAAAAGAATTTTTGTTCATTCAACAATTCAATTCATTCATTTCTTAATCACCTTCTAGGGTCATCTCATCTCTGCCATATTAGATGCTATAAAGCCATACAGTTTGGTGGTATTTTTTTTTTAATCTTTTTAACTTTGTGTTTTGAAATAATTACAGACTCATGGGCAGTTGTAAAAATAGTACAGGGAAGGTCTGTGTACCCATCACTCGGCTTCTCCCAACAGCTTGCGTATCCATAGGACTTGATCAACACCAGGAAATCCACACTGGCACCATGCAATTAACCAGACAACAGACCTTCCTCGGATTTCATCAATTTTTGCATAAACTCTCTTTTTTGGTACATAATCCTGTGACATTTTGTCCCATGGGTAGACTTGTGTAACCACCACCATTATCCAGATATATAGAACTCTGTCACCGAACTCTGTGCTCAATAGTCACAGGCTTCCTCCCTTCCCCAATCCCTGGCAACCACTAATCTGCTCCTCACCTCTATCATGTTGTCCTTTTGAGACTATTATGGAAATAGAATCATGCAATATGTAACCCATTGCGGTCAGCTCTGCCCTTCTAGACTTATGAGAAACCGGTCTCCATGCTGACCTTGGAGTTCTTAACTGGGGAGAATTTCTTGACTAGTTTTTACTGAGGGGAATTAATTCCATGTTCAGATCATGCAATGCTTCATCCTGAGGAAACCCAAGGATCTAGTGAACCTCTGAATATAAAGGATCCAAGCACTGGACTTCATCAGGACATTAGAAGGTGTGTGCATGGGGCATCCTGCGTGGAAGGAAGGGCGGAGGACCAGGTGGTAACCCTGGAACCAGACCCTCTCAGCTATCTGGGGGTCCAGATGTGAGCTCTGCATTTAATGGCAAAAACTTCTGTTGCTACTGATGCTGGAAATTACAGGCTTGGAAGAGGTTTCTCTATAAATGTTAGAAATGAGTTTCAACTACTTTTGTCAACCCCTCACTCCCACAACTGACAGACCAAAAAAAAAAAATGAGATTGTTTGCAAATTGCACAGCAGGCCAGGAAAACAATCTGAAAACCCTTTCAATCAGATGTTTTGGAAGGCGCTTGTCTACAAACAACCCTTGCCAAGTTTCCAGGCTGCGAAGATTCGTCACAAAGCAGGAAATGGAAGGAGAAACATGTTTTATTTTGTGATACAATGAAGTCCTTTGTCCAACAAATCGATGTGATAATATCACTGTGCTGGATACACTATTCCCCTTCTCCGAAGTGGCTGAGGCTGCTTTTGAAATTTTTGCACCTTCCGTCTGGTTGAGAGCACTGAAAGAATGGTGCTAAAACCCTCTTTTCAGACACTTCAGGGGCATTCTTTTGTTTGCATTGACTTCCCCTTTCCCACCCTGTCCCTGGCACCAAACCCAGCCCCACAAATCAGCGCAGCCTGGCAAGAGGGATGAAGTCATCCGGGGCTGTGCCAAGTTCCTCCCCAGGCTCTGCACAGCCAGGCCTTGCGAACCCTCCTCTCCACGTAGAGAGGGCATCTCAACAGCTCTCGGGGGCAGAACGATGTGCACACGTCGAATGGCGTTTTTGGATAGTTCCAGTAGAGGCCCTCCCCACTGTCCTCTTATCTAGACAGGAGCACAGAGAGCTAAACGCTCTGCGAATGACCCTCCTTGCCCTTTAGTTACTGTGAGAAGCCCCATCTTATTCTGAGACGGCTTCCTGGAAGGGCATTCCGAATGAAGAGGCATTTCTGTACATCAACGACACCAGAAAATTACTTTCTATGACCAACCATTGACTGGGTTAGAGAGATCACGCGTGTCAGTGGGAAAGCTTTCAAAAAACTCACAGAAGCCTGTGAAAATGTAAGGGCATGATCCCTTCATTTGCCACCTTCATTTCGTTCTACACTGACTGTCAAAACCCCAGCCCTGAAAGAACCAAATCACCTGCCATCCCCAACCATCCGCATCCTGGAAGCAGTATATCCTGACAAAAATCACGACCCTTCGCAGTTGAGGATCACATAGGTCACGACCCATCCCCCCTAAACCAGCCAGTCCTAGTGAGTCTTCCTCATTACCTCTGGATGACTCTCTTCCCTCTGCCTTCACCCAGGTCTGCACAGCATCAGCACCCACACAGACCACTGGAATAGCCCAGGGTGAGTTTTAAAACACAAATATCATGTCATTCCTTAGTCAGTTCCCAAACCTCTCCCATGGCATATACTTGTTGTTAGAATAAAATCAGAAATTCTTATTACAGACCACAGAGCATTGTATGACCCGGCCCTATTCATGTATCTACTCAGATCCTGTGTCCCCGTCTCTGTGTGCAGTCCTGTACACCAGCCACTGTGACTTTTTCTGTTCCTCCAAGTTGCATGTTCCCTTTAACCCTCCGAGCCTTCCCACAAGCTGTCTACAATGCTCCTTTCAACCCTGGTTTAGCTCATTCCAGCTCATCCTTAGCTCTCAGCCTGAACATCTTGTTCTCAGAGATGCTTTCCCTAACCTTCTGTTCCCCACACACCTCACATAAGGTCAAGCTACATTGATATATGATCTCCTGATACACTGTACTATTCTTAAAAACACACCACAAATATACTAGCTGTGTTCTTAGTTGTTTAAAGTCGGGTTTCCCAAATAGAAATTAAGTTCTATGAGGAACAACTGAATGTTTTGTTCACTATTGTATCCCCAATACCTAGCACACAGTAGGTGTTCAGTATTAAAATGAATAAATCAGTGAATGGATGAAAATATGAGTTTGGCCTTGAAAGGTAAGCTGAATTCAGATGAGCAAAAAGGATGAAATTTTCATTAGCTACATACAAACTGTGAAAGTAGACAACCAATCAAACAATATTCAATGACTGTATAAGCGTTTTGCTGATGACTTCAAATGTACTAACGGGAAAATTCTCATATTACTCCTTGGATAAGTTTCTCCCTTTTGTTTTCTCTGTTCTCATTTGCTGTGACTTTCATTAGTTGGATGTTGGACAATCTGAATATTTCTCTGCTTTTCTTGCTTTTGCTTTTCTATTTCCTATTCCCTTGTCTTTTTATTCTATCTTATGGGAGATTTCCTCAACATTACCTTTCTAATAAAGTTTCTACTCTCACATTTCTACTTTTGAAAGCACTTTCTTGTTTTCTAGATGTTCCTCTCATTTTGTGGTTGCATAAAAAAAATGTTGGATGGCCATTCTGGAATAACCTTACTATGGCAGTGTCATTATCTCATTCATTTTTGTGTATACAATACCTAGCACCATGCCTGAACAAATGTCAGTTAAATAATTGAATCCCTTATATAAAGATGAGTTGAAAGAATGCTGAAGTAAAAAGCAGATTGGGGTTGGAGGCACAGGCTGAGCTATTTCCTAGATGTCATAATCTTAAACAAGTCATTTTTTCCTCTGAGTCCCAATTTCTTTATCAATGAAATGGAAATACTGCACTCTGTTGTAAATATCATGCAAGGGTCTCGTCAACACGTAAGGCAAAAACCCCACAGAGAAAAATCACTCAAGAAAAACTTTAAAACATTCATTTTGCATATTACACATGATCCTATGTATATAGCTTTGAACAATTATTCTTTGCACAGTAACATTTGAAAATCATGAGCTACATCTAAAGAAATAAATGCAAAGTCTAGATGTGGATGTAGGAGTCTTCATGAGCATTATAGTGTTCTGTTTTCAGATACTGTCAAGTCTCTAGGACAGGTTTTCTCTTCTATTGGCATTTTTGACCAGATAATTCTTTTTTGCAGGGTATTATCCTGTGCACTGTGGAATGGTTAGCAGCATCCTCAGCCTCTACTCACCAGACACCCATAGAAATCTCCCTCTTAGTCCCCCTGCCCCACCTCCCACAGGCATAAAAGCCAGAAATGTCTCCAGATATTGCCAAATGTCCCCTGAGAGAGTACAAAGTCATCCCAATTGAAAATTGAGAACCTCTGCTCTAGGGTAAACAGAAACTAGGTTTTTGAACATTTTTCCTGTTCACCTGCAGTATTTACTTCATTCTCCTTTAATAGTATGTCTCTGGCCAGGACCGGTTTGGCTCAATGGATAGAGCGTCGGCTTGGGGACTGAAGAGCCCTGGGTTCGATTCTGGTCAAGGGCATGTACCTTGGTTGCGGGCATACCCCCAGTAGGAGGTGTGCAAGAGGCAGCTGATCGATGACTCTCTCTCATTGATGTTTCTAACTTTCTATCTCTCTCCCTTCCTCTCTGTACAAAAATCAATAAAATATATATATTTTTAAAAATAGTATGTCTCTGAAACCTTATTAGCTGTTAATATATCATTTTTTTAGTCTGAGGATTAAATGATATAATGTATGCAAAAACAACTAGTACAGGGCAAGGAACTTGGATAAATATTTGCTGGCTTTAGCCCAGCCAGCATGGCTCAGTGGTTGAGCATCAACCTATAAACTAGGAGGTCATGGTTCAATTCCAGGTCAGTGCACATGCCTGGATTGGGGACACTATTCCCCAAGTGGGGCATATAGGAGGCAACCCATCAATGATTTTCTCTCATCATTGATGTTTCTCTCTTGCTCCCTCTCCCTTCATCTCTGAAATCAATAAAAGTATATTTTAAAAATATATATTTTCTGTCTTTGAATCTGTACTTGGCTTGGTCAGACCCATGAACACATTGTTTTTTGAAAAGCATTAGAAAAGAATGTGTCCACCTACTTCCTGTCTTTCCAAGCCCCCTTTCCTGGGCCATGGAGTTCACCGTCTGAGGGGGTTGGCTTTAGAGCTGGCATATAAATTAAATGCACTAATCATGTGACTGCCCGCCATGTGAAAGTGCCTTGTAAACATACTGTTTGCAGCTTTCAAGCTTTTGTTCAGAGTACATTCACTTCCTTAGCCAGTGAGGAGTCATTCCAAGATCCTCAGATTTCACAGTTCTGTCTTTGATTTTGTTCAATAATTAATCACTTTTAGAGATCCTGATCCTATATATATTTCATTGTTATTTCACTCTTGTCATTTTATATGTTTCGTATGTCTAGACTACAAGCTCTTAGATGACAGCGGGGAGCCACAGCTCATGTCTCTTTAACCCCAGCAGCACCTGCATGGGTGCCTTGCATTTTAGTGCATTTAAAAGTGTCTACAAATTCTTTGACACTATCAAAACTGGAGTCAAATTCCATTGCCCTTGGATGCAGGCCAGCTGAGTGACTCGTATCTAACAAATAAAATGCAATGGAGATGATACAGCCTATCTTCCAAGACTGAGTCTTAAATGGTGATATAGCTTCTGCCTTGAACTATTTTATTTTACTTTATTGTGGTAAAAGCACTTTACCCTCTGAGAGAAATAAGAATACAATATAGTACTTTTCATTATAGGCTTAGTTCTTTCTTGGACTGTATTTCTTGGGAGGCCTGAGCTGACAGGTAAGAAGTCTGGCTATCCTGCCGAAACTGGTTTGGCTAAGTGGATAGAGCGTCGGCTTGCGGACTGAAGGGTCCTGGATTTGATTCCGGTCAAGGGCATGTACCTTGATTGCAGGCATATCCCCAGTAGGGGGTGTGCAAGAGGCAACTGATCGATGATTCTCTCTCATCGATGTTTCTAACTCTCTATCCCTCTATCTTCCTCTCTGTAAAAAGATCAATAAAATATATTTAAAGAAGAAGAAGAAGAAGAAGAAGAAGAAGAAGAAGAAGAAGAAGAAGAAGAAGAAGAAGAAGAAGAAGAAGAAGAAGAAGTCTGGCTATCCTAAAGAAACCACAGGACCATATAGAAATAGAAAGATGCCCAAAGAACCCCGATTGTGCTAGCCCCAGAGCTTTAGTCTCTCCAGGATTAACCCCCAGATATGCATGTGAATGAGCCTTCCCGACATTTCAACCCCAGCCTCCAAGCCACTCCGGCTGATTTCCCCACTGTTTCCACTGAGTCCTGCCTGAATTGCACATGCATAAGCAAAGTCCACGTTACTATTTCAAGCCACTAAGCTTTGGATTGTTTGGTAGGCAGCATTAGATAACTGGAAGAGGTGTGGATAACTGCACCATCATACTTTCCTGGTTCCCTCTCTGAGCTTTAGAAAGAAGTAGTGAAAAAAAAAATCCAGAAACTCTCTGAATTGACATAATATGAACCCCCACATTCCAGCTTCCAGGAATTTATATTTTACTTTCCAACCCACACTTTTTTTTTTCTAGATGACTTCAACTAATGGTTTCAATGGTATTAATGATGAAATGTGGCTTTTTGTTAGACACAAGTGGAACATTTGTCCTTGACTCTTTACCAATTGAACTGCAGAGATGATCTCATTAAAGTCTTCCAAGAAATTCAGCGCAGCAACCAGATTCATTTTAGCTCAGAATTATAGGTACCCAATGCAGAAACCATTGCCAGCTTAGAGTCCCACTAGGAGGGAAATAGCTTCATTTGGAGGGGGCGGAGGGGGAGCGGGCAATCTTTCCCATCAGCCCTGATGCTCTCAGTGGATCCCTTCGCCCTCTTCTGGCTGCATTTCTTTTCTAGCTTCTTGTTTAAAAATTAAACTCCTCTCGCCTTCGCAGCAATTTACCAGGAACTGAACTAAGACAACTTAAAAAAAGTAAACCAGTGTCAGATGTTAAATGCGTCTGAAATCTGGGAGAATCAGAACATTGCATTTTAATCAGCTGGCAGGTGGTCCATGATCATGATGAATGACTTACTCTGGTTGACACATTTTCAAATGTTAATGTCCTCTCAAGGAAAAGGCTGTGTTCTGATGATTGAGATAATGGCCTTGAAGGTGAGCATTCAGCTTATGATGGTTTCGAACCTTGGCACTGTGCGTGGAGAGGTGTTAGGTTATGCACTCAACAGAGAAATAATGATGACCACCGAATGAAAAGGCTTTCAGAGGAGCTGAAGTGGGCCTGAGTGATGAGGGAACGAGACTCCTTCCGCAGGATGAAGCAATCCTCAATCAACTGCAACACAATGTGGGAGACACAAGGTCAAGTTTCCTGGAAACTGCAGAATTCACACCCACCGTGGCCCCAGTTTGTGAAAGCATTTTGTTTTTCTAATCTGAAAGGAGGGAGAGTCGGAGATTTTTTTTATTATTATTTATTTATTTATTTATTTATTTTGTAATAAAACTCAACTTTCTTTCAGGCTAATGCTGTATCCGGAAACTTGATAATAAAAGGGTGAGTCCCTAGCTTTTTCAAATTCCCAGAGGAGAGCAGGGCAGATGACCTCCTGGTGACCAAGCACACTTCCAGCTCCAGGCCAACTGGTCGAATTTGCTTGAAAACAAATACAGAGCAACTGTCAGCCACGGGAGAGATGTGGAAATAGTGTCCGGAATGGAATTGCTGGTCTCTTATGGCACTGCTCCTTTAACTTGAAGCTATGGCTAGTAAAGCTCCTCATCCTCTTTGCTTTGGGAGTCCTAATTAAACCCACCCCAGGCTACCTTCCCAGGAAAATATAAAAAGTGCTTCACCACCCAGATGCCACCACACCGGGAGTACACAACTTGGCTGGGGTTTTAATGAGGGAGCCAGTGCTCAGGGTCTCCTCGCTTGGTCTAAGATCAATATAATGTGAACCAGACAGGTGCAAAATTTCGGCTGAGTGGCACTAAGGAAAGTAAGGGGAGTGGTTACCCCCTCTTCCCAATCTCATCTTGTGCCTGAGCAAAGGCAGACCTCCAGCGAGCACTACGAATTTGTGTTCTATGCTGCATAATGAATTATCACAAGCTTGGTGGCTTAACAGCCACTTATTACCTGACGGTTCCCATGGTCAGGACCTTGGGCATCTCTCGGCTGAGTCTCACGAGAGTCTCACAAGGCAGCATGTTCATCTGGAGCTCAAAGTTCTCTTGCAAACTCACTGTTGGCAGAATTCAGATCCTCCCAGCTGTGGAACGGAGGCCCTCTGCTCCTAGAGACCTGCTATTCCTGGCACGTGGCCCTCTGACCAGAACCACAGGGCAGTTAACTTATTCCAGGATGTATTAGAGTGCTCAGGCTGCCATAACAGAATAGCATGGACTGGGTGGCTTAACCAACCAGAAGTTTACTTTCTCACAGCCCTGGAGACTGAAAGTCTGAGAACAGGATGCCAGTATGGTTGGGTTCTGGTGAGAGCTCAGTTTTTGTGGGTTTGTTTTATTTTTGCTATTTGTTTGGGGATTTTCTTTTTCGTGTTTTATATATATACTAGAGACCCAATGCACATAATTCATGCAAGGGCCTCGGCCCTCAAAGCCCCTTGTAGCCTTGGCCAGCCCTGGCAGACTCACCTGGCCCTGGGAGACTCGACTTTATCTGGAAGGTCATCTGTAAGGACGTCCAGAAAGTCGTTTGGCTGTTCGGTCTAATTAGCATATTAGCTCTTTATTATATAGGATTTATTTCAGAGAGAAAGAGAGAGAAGAAAGAGAAAAACATCAATGATGAGAGAGAGTCATTGATTGGCTTCCTCCTGCACCCCCTACTCAGGATCAAGCCTGCAACCCCAGCATGTGCCCTGACCTGGAATTGAAATGTGAACTCCTGGTTTAAAGGTCAACATTTAACCACTGAGCCATACCAGTTGGGCAAGAGGTCTGTTGTAAGTCCTTTCTTCCCAAATCTCTCCTGGGATCCTAGCCTCTTCTTTAATACCTCCACTGATGGGGACCTCAGTACCAAAGGCATGGCAACTCCATTCTGAGCAGCCTTAACTGCTGAGATGCTCTGCCTCCTCCTAATTTCGCATGTGGTTTCCAGGGACACCTGACATAGGGGTAACTCCTTTCAGAGGCCATTGTGTCTCCTACCTGAAGATGATTATGTTTCTCAAGTAATTTCTCCTCCCAGTTGCCCAGTGTTGGTGAGGAGTCTCACTCTAAATGCTCGTTGTCATTCAGAGTGAGACTTCTCCCTCAAGTGGGAGTGTCCTGCGTATTACAGGATACTTAGCATCCCTGGCCCACTGGGAACTAAATCCCGGTAGCCCCCATACCTGAGGACCACCTTGTGACAGCCTATTCACTGTGACACAAAAGTTCCCTCCCCAGCCCCATATTTCTAAAAACCTTTGGGGAAGGGAAGGACACTGTCCCTGACTGAGAACCACTGTGCATCTAAGCCAAGGCCCGCCCAGTGCCCTCGGTCATCTGCTATAGTGGGCAGGGCACTGGTAGCCCATGCAATCCTAAAGCAGCCCTTGATAGGAGGTGTGTGTCACTAGCCTCATGAACACAGGATGACAGAGGGACTAAAAGAATTAAGAAACTAGAAACACCAATCAGAAAGAATATATGCACCCCTATGTTCATAGCAGCACAATTCACCATAGCTAAGATTTGGAAACAGCCTAAGTGCCCATCAGCAGATAAGTGGATTAAAAACCTGTGGTACATCTACACAATGGAATACTATGCTGCTGTAAAAAAGAAAGAGTTCTTACCATTTGTGACAGCATGGATGGACCTGGAAAGCATTATGCTAAGTGAAATAAGCCAAAGAAAGATAAATCATATGATCTCACTCATTTATGGAATGGAATGAACAACATAAACTGATGAACTAAAACAGATCCAGGGACAGAGAAACAGAGGATAGATCAGACTGTCAAACCTCAGAGGGAAGGTAGGGGAGGGTGGGGATAAAGGTGAGAGATCAACCAAAGGACTTGTATGCATGCATATAAGCCTAACTGATGGACACAGAAAGCAGTGGGATAAGGGCATGACTGGGGGGATGGGGATTAATGAGGGGATAAGGACACATATATAATACCTTAATCAATAAAGAAATTTTAAAAATTAATGACAAGAATTTAGCATTGAATAGAAGGAAACGTTTCCCTTTGCCATCTTGCACCACTCCCATATTACCAGCCTAAAACATCACCCTCCCGCCTCCTACGGTGATTAGAAAGCATGTGTTGCCAATTAAGTAATTTTGCTGAATTATAAATCCAAATTGCATTGTTTTCCACCCAAATAGCTGTTTCTCAATTATTCTGCCAACAGAAGTGCCTTGTAGTTCTTTAAAAATCTTTTACCTTTGGCCATTGTTTTCTTAGCTATTAACAGACTACAGTCAGATCTTTTGATTTTGATTAAAATTGCTCAAGTCAGAATAATTGTTAAGACAGAAAATAACTGAAATCCAAATTGCCCTTGAAATTGCTTTGAAATCAGAGCACAACACTGGCAGGAGATTATGATGTCATCAAATGTTAGACCACCGTACAGGCTCTCCAATATCTTGTGCACTCGTTCCCAGAATCCCCTTGGTTGCACACATGATAGCTGTTGGGTTTGGGGCAGCAGTGAGCACTATGCAGGATGGTGGAACAAGCACGGGCTTCTTGCTTTGAATCTTGAGTCTGCTGCTTAGCAGCTGTGTGACCACAGGCAAGGTCGTTCACCTTTCTGTGCTTCAGGTTCCCCCTCTATGAAGGGGAGATGATATGTGCCTTCTGTGGTTGTTGTGAAGGCTGGACGAGCTAGGGCAATGTAGCAGGTACTGTCTACATCCCCCCCACCCCCTTGGGCATTCCCACAATTTCTATGTACCTGCCCCCAGCTACTGTGTTAGGACTGGTTTGATTTTGTTGTTGTCGGTCTTCCTCTTTTGCTAAATGCCTGGTACTCTCAGCAGAGAACTATATGAAGGCTACTGAAGATGCGTTGTGATGAGGCATAAAAAGGCAGAAATACCTGGGGGTATGTCTCCCAACATAAATTGAGATTATCACCATCACTGGCTGGGGTGGCCCTTAGCTAGAGATAGGAGCATGAAAGCTGGAGTAGCCAAGAGGAGCACAAACATCAGGATGTAGTTTTACACTCCTGAGCACCTCCTGCAGTCAGACTGATGCTAGGAACTTCCCCAAAATTATACCCTTGCTCTGTTGCTTCCTCTCTGCTTCTTCCAATTCCTGGGAGAAATCCCACACAAGTCCCCTGCATACAAATCCTCTTCTCCAGATCTGGAAATTGAACCTGAGACAAGTACTTGCTATAATTCACATCTAGGAGGCATTTAATATGCATTGTTTTTATTATGTTTGCCTTAGTAGCCACTGTGAATTCAATAACACTTTCAAATGAACCTGCATCATATGTCAACCACTTCTACATACATTTAAAAAATAATTGCAATCGTGCAATTCATTATGTACCGTATTTTCCGGCGTATAAGACGACTTTTGAAACTAAAAAAAGCCTACTCAGATTGGCAAGAGTCAGAGAGGCGGTCTATTAAAAAAAGAACTGATGTTGCCTTGGAAGTGGGGGGGTAGTCTTATACAGCGAATATAGGCCTAAACCTATGTTTTAACTGTAAAATTAGGGGGTCATCTTATACGCCGGAAAATACGGTATTCCTCTACAACCTGTAGGGAATCCGGACTCACTGTGATCTTCCCAAATCCTCCGTGGTCCAGAGAAACATGGCCTAACAGGATTCCCTGATGTCACAGAATATTCAACCAAGAACAAGATAGCCTTCAAGAATGGCCCCAGGCCCAGGCCCAGGGAGTGGCGAGCAGAATTAGAAGTAGAACCCAGGTTTCCTGCCTGGTTGGGTGTAATTTTCAACATACCCTTTATACGCTCACCAGCCAGTTTTCGGAAAGAGCTATACCGAGGGACTTCAGAAGCCTTCTCAGAGCACTCACTGCTGGCGACAATCCATCAAGGGGGACTGAGGACCCATGTGGCTGTTTAACAAAAATCAAAGTATATATAGACGTTCCTTGTCTTCTAGAACCTTCCAGAAGCACACGGAGCAGTGTGAACAAAATGCATGAGAAACGTAAGAATATACCCAGAAAGCAACAGGAAGCACTGAAATTACCTGGAAGTGTGAAATAAAATGAGAGATGGGAGGAAGTTTAGCAGACCTGTCATGTGGCGTCTTGCAGTATTTTTTAAGCAATAGAATCTTTTATTCAAATGAAGTCATATACCAGTGGTCGGCAGACTCATGAGTCCACAGAGCCAAATATCAACAGTACAACGATTGAAATTTCTTTTGAGAGCCAAATTTTTTAAAACTTATATAGGTAGGTATATTGGTATTAACTTAATTAGAATACTCCTAACCTGGCCTTTGCTTAAAAACTCAATGGGCCAAAGAGCTGCATGTGGCTCACGAGCCGACATTTGCCGACCACTATCACACACCAAAGTTCAGATTATAGACAATGCAAGCTCAGGGGTGCTCAAACTGAAGGGGAGTGGAAACCAGGGATGCTGTGGTGTCCTCCCCTCTTCATCCCCACTGATCCAGTCTGACACCGCATTCAGTTACAAGGGGAAAACTCAGGTCACCCTCCCCTTCCCTGGCAGTCACCACCAGCTCCCTCACAAAGGTTCTTATTTCCTGGACATCAGCCCTCCCTCACTGGGCCCCATCTCCTCCCACTGTCTGTCCACACACCCCTTCCCTCCCCTGAGCTTGACACACACAGTGCTCTGACTGCAGGGTCCTTCTGTCTGCACCTCCCCTTCCCTGGCAGTCACCACCAGCTCCCTCACAAAGGTTCTTATTTCCTGGACATCAGCCCTCCCTCACTGGGCCCCATCTCCTCCCACTGTCTGTCCACACACCCCTTCCCTCCCCTGAGCTTGACACACACAGTGCTCTGACTGCAGGGTCCTTCTGTCTGCACCTCCCACATTCACACCAGCTCTGCCCAGTCCAGTCAGCTTGCTACCCAACCTTCAAGGTCCGAGGCCCAACAGAAACACAACCTTCTCCAGGCAGCCTCCTTAGATCTTAGGGTCGAAGTGCTCCTGCCCTGTCTTCCCAGCCACAGCCCTCTGCCAAGGCTTCCCTGGCCGCTGCTTCTCTCTGCCCTGAGCTGGGGATACCTGGGTGTGCTGAGCCAGCATGGCCAACGGTGAACCTGAGTGGGAGTGGTGAAGGATTGAGAAAAGGCAGACAAGAGAATGAAAGCTGGGTGTTGGTGGGACACTGTCCTCTCTGATGGAGAGCTAGCGACAGTACCACAGCCTAAAGCCGTGTATTTATAGCCAGATGCCATGAGGCAAAGTAAGGATGTGGTCAAGATGTTTACAGCATTCTCGTGGATTTTGATCCTACTCAATTACATGCACCTGAACTCTATCAAGCCCACATCACTCGGCATGTGGGGCCACGTGTTCAGACCATAGGTTCAAGCTTCAACTATAGCTGTTGGCTATAATTGTGGTGGGGGGGCTCTGCCCTCCAAGCTGGGACTTGCACGTGGCCACAAGGGGACTGTGCCCTCTCGTTGGTCCAAGGCTTGAACCTGTCCTAACACGGTAGCCGCTCTCCTCACCTGGGAACACCTCACCGGCCCATGCTGGCTGGTTTGATTGCCTTTGTTTTGCCCACACACACTCACACCTCAGGGCAGCACCTTGCCCACAGCAGATGCTCCTCAAAAGGCTCTGGAAGTGTCTGCCCATCGCACACTCCAGCACTGTGGCATCCTCACCAGAGGGGACGGAATACCTGGGTCCAGGTGGGAAGCATTTGGAAAGACTTCGTGAACGGTCCGCACACTTCCTTTCTGAGATTTGCCATTGTCTGTAGGAAAACTCAGGACATGGGCCCACTTAAACCATGCAGGCCTAGAGCCCTGGGACACTCTGGGAAAGCCACATCTAGGGGGACGGAGGGCTTTATCAGGAGAGGATACAGGGGGACTTAGGAACATGCTTTTAAAGTTCAACTTCACTGAGAACAAAACCATCTCATTTAGAATTTTTCCTCCAGTATTTTCTCCTCTGAGGATGAGCAAGTCAGAGTAAATCCTTGGAGAATAGTCCCTGGGAGGGCCTGGTTCCCAGGACCAGCCTGACTGATGGAGGGGAGGCTTGGAAAGGGGCACACAATTAGCACAAGTAGCCCAGGGCCAGGATGGTGATGTTCTAGACCACATGTGTCAAACACAAGGCCCGCGGGCCAAATCCAGCCCGCCAGGCCTTGCAATGTGGCCCGCACCGCGCTGTCATCACTGCACTCCGCTGTCAGTTTATGACATTGTCAGTTTATGACTGTTCAGTAAACCATTCGGCCCGCGATTTAGGCTGGATTTTAGATTTTGGCCCCTTCTCTGATTGAGTTTGACACCCCTATTCTAGACCCACAAACACAAACAGGGCCTGGAAGCCAGAAGCTACCCCCTTGCTGCCAAGTGCTCCCTGTGGATCCCTCCCCGCACACCACCCCCTTTCGCTGCAGATGTCTGTGCCTTTTCTGTCTAGCTCAGCTCTTCAAAACCCACCCAGCAATGCGAAAAATGCAGGTCTGCTGGCATGCTCTACACTAGGGGTGTCGAACTCAATCAGAGAAGGGGCCAAAATCTAAAATCCAGCCTAAATCGCGGGCCGAATGGTTTACTGAACAGTCATAAACTGACAATGTCATAAACTGACAGCGGAGTGCAGTGATGACAGCGCGGTGTGGGCCACATTGCAAGGCCTGGCGGGCTGGATTTGGCCCGCGGGCCTTGTGTTTGACACATGTGCTCTACACGGAGGGGAGCAGGGCCCTCCCGCTAGACAGAAGGATTAAGGCTATCTCATTCTCTCCCCGTGGCTCAGTCACTGGCTTTGTTTCCAGCCCAGAAAGGAAGGAGAAGGGCAACGAGGCCACAGGAAGTGGCCTCCGGCCAGGGGTCAGTCTCTGAGGGCCCCAGGCTATCCCCTTTGACACACCACCTCCCAGCCCATCAAAGCCTGCTTTCAGGAGGGATCCCAAGAGCCATATTTATGCCCAAAGGTCTACGGTTTCCCAAGATATATCGAAAAAGGAAAAGGATGTTTGGCCAAAATGGGTTTGGGAAATCCAAACTTAAAAGACATTTTCTTAAGGACTTCTCAGAGCCTTTTGAATCTGATGAGTACTGGAAAATTCCAGCACTGTAATACAGTGTATTGTCTTTCCCGGCATGACTTGATCATGGAACCCTTTACCCCAGGGGCATGTCCTAGAAACAAGGGGATTTAATTCAGTCTGTTCCCTCTCTACCTCCAGGCATTATCAAAGTCCATGGACCCAATTTCAAGCATCCACAAGGTCAAAACTGTGTTCATAATAATAGTAAGCCATTACTAGCTTGCTTTCCTGTATTGACATTCACACTAATGACTCAATAACATGGAGGGGGAGGGTCAATCTGCTGTGGCCTCAGCCTCTGTCAAGGCAGTGGCCTCCAGCTGTGCTCATTTACCCTAATCGCTTTGCCTCTGTGGTTTGAGCATAGGCCCATGTACTGATGGGTCCCAGGTTCTATTCTGGGCAAGGGCATATACCTTGGTTTCAGGCTCCATCCCCAGCCCTGGGTGGGGTGCGTGCAGGAGGCAACCCATTGAAGTGTCTCTCTCACATAGATATTTCTCTATCTCTCTCTCCCCTTCCCTTCCACTCTCTCTAAAAATCAATGGGAAAAAAATATATCATCAGGTGAGAATTAACAACAGCAACAAAAATTGTGCTAGTGGTCATTGTACCCTTTACTATCATACACTTTCAAAAAAGAAAAGTCAGTTTGACTTAATGTCCTTGATGAAGCTGAAAAAGCATTAACTTGATTAAATCACAACTTTTGCATAGGAATGTTTTAAACACACTGTATAAGTGAGAACTATGTGAAAGCAGGTCCACCGGGCACTGAGGGCCGTGGCTGTCGCTGGGACATGCTCCTGGGCAGTTGTTGGAGTTGTAGCCAGACTGGCCCTTTTCTCAATGGGGCGCCATTTTACTTGACTGGCAGACAGACCCTGGTTATACAGATTTGGGTGGTTGGCAGGCCTTTTCTTGAAAATGAATGAAATGAGCGGATCTTGACAAGGAAAACAACCGACAGTGTTTGATGTCAATTATAAAATTTGAGCTTTCAAGCAAGACTTAGAATTTGGGGAAACTTGTGGATGCACCGCCATGGGTTTGACAGCTTAAAGACTCTTAATGAGCGCAATGCTGATATTAACAAATGTGGTATTTTGATATGATACAAAATGAAATATGTCAACATTTAGGAGAGCTGAATAACTCAGTGAACTAATATTTTCCAAATAATTAACGCATGACGTTACAAACTCTTCCACGGGGATAAGATCCATCCAATGTACAATTTAGACATTTAAACTCCAGAGGAGTTTAATGTAACAGAGTATGAAATTTTCATTGCTATGGTTTCAGATTCTACATGCTAGACCTCCTAGAAATTACCACTTGTCAAGATTTGTTGTAGTGCCAAAGAAGAATATCCATAAATATCTGAGATGACTATTGAAATTCTCCTCCCTTTTCTAACTGCATACCTCTATGGGGCTGCATTTTTCTTCACCTACTTCAAACAAAGCGACATACCTCCACCGATTACATGCCGAAGCAGGGGAAAGTCCAGCTGCTCCTAATAAGCGAGACATCAAAGACATTTGCAAAAGAGCAAAGCAATGCCACTCTGAGTCTCGCCAATATTTTTGTTGTTGTTTGGGAAAGCATAGAAAAAAATATATATATTTTTTTTGCAATTAAAGAATGCAATCTGTTTTCTTGTAGTGGCTTTATTATTGATGTTTTTAATAAATTAATAGATATTTTAAACGTTTTTAATTTTTATAGCAGGGATTGGCAAACTTTTCTATAAAGGTACAAATAATAAATATTTTGGGCTTCATGAGTCATATGGTCTCTCCCAACTAGATCTGCCATTGTAGCATTCAAGTAGCCACAGACAGTACCTAAAAAGTGGGCTCAGCTGTGTTCCAAACAACTTTATTTACGAAACCAAGTGGTGGGCTAGGTTTGGCCCATGGGCCATTGTTCGCCCACTTCTACCTCGTACAATAAATACCGATGTAACCAAATGAAACAATAGCTCTTCGAAGTCCGCATTAATTTATGCTGGTAACTGTAAATGGGACCTGCAGCCAAAGAAGACTGAAAACCCCTGTTCTCCCTGCAGGATGAACACTTCATCGTCTTCTCAGGGAACATCACACCTCGGGAAAGGCCAGGGGAGCTAGTCGGGGTGGGGACCCTTCCCCCACTCCCACTGGTGCAACAGGTCCCATAGCCGACTGGTGGTTTGGGGAGGTGAGCACAGCAGCATGCCACTTGGACACCCCCAGTCACCTGCAGAATCCACTTCATCTGGAAAAAGACTCAGGGTTTGGCAGCCACGGCTACTGCCACAGCCACAAGCACAACCAGATGGATGAACAAATGAACTCAACAAAATCCCCCTCTTCATAAAGACAGAAGTCACCCTTAAAATGACCTCCCACTGGCCCAGGAAACCGCAGGAGGCTACCTGCACTGGGTTCACGGGGACGTGAGGGTGAGGGGTCTGGTCCTCACAGACAAAACAACACACTCAGGCCTGGGCAGCATACCGGAGATTCAAGCAGCCACAGACGGTTCCTAAAGAATCGGGCTCTGCTGTGTTCAAAAAAAAAAAAAAAAAAAAAATTATTTATAAAATATAGTGGTGGGCTAGGTGGGCTCCGGAGCATGTCAGGTACAGAAGGCTCATGGGGCTGGGCAGGGGGCTGGCTCCTCAGCCCTGGGCTCTCCTCCTGTATCCCGTGGAGCAGAACTGAGTCACACCTGCAAATCCTCTGACAAATGATGTGCTATTAACTTCCCAGAGTGCCAGCTCACTTCCTGGGTTCTGAGCCAACCTGACATAATTGAGTCCTTTCAACAGCCCCTGGAGAAAGTTGGTATAATGTCGAAAATATTTCAAGAAATAAACACTTCTTAATTTGTTAATAAGTTCTGTGTCAATCAGCTTTAATAGGGTGAAAGCCCATCATTAAAGACTCAAGGCAAACTCAGAGCGGCTGCCGCCACCCTGCAGCCCGCTGGGCCTTTTCCCTTGACTGTTTCTTGGTGTATGTTTTGTGTGGTTTTTTTTTTTTTCTCTCTTCTAGCAATGCTCTCATGACAAGCAGAGTGTTCTGGTGCCTCTCCCACAGTCGGCTCTCCTGTCCACGGATCTGGGCATTTTTATGTCACTCCCATGATGATTTTATCAGATCAGCACATCAAGCTGTGCGTTTTGCAAACAGGAACTGTCAGCACAAACACGGATACGTCCCGAAGAAGCAGCATTCCCCCTGCCCACGGCAGCCATCACCCTCCACACACCCTCCCAGCCTTCCCTCTCCCACGGCGCTGTCCTTCTCCCCAGAATGGCACTACTCAGGGGTTCTAGGGTTGTCCTTGCTCTTAAAGGGGACAAGCACACCAGAGAAGCAGAACAAACACAGGCTACACACATGCAAAGAACTGGCAGTCCACCTTTCAAGAGGTGGCCTCTGTCTTCATAGACTAAGAGCAGCCTCAAGGCAAGAGAGCGCGTGGTCTTGAAAGGCAGAGAGAACTGCCTCCTTAGAGCAGGGTTTGCGATGTGGGGCCTGAGCGAGTCAGCTCACGGGGCTGCGGAGAGAAAGAAGGAGGGAATGGAGGCTGGTGCTAGCTGGGCAGGGTAACATAGCTCCTCCCTAGATTGACGACTTTCTGGAGGCAGCACCCAGGAGCACTGAGCCCTGGATCGTCTCACTAAGGTTCCAGCCCACTGGAACCTTGACCTTTTCACTAAGGTTAAATCCCTGGGCGGCAGATTTAACCCGACCACCACCCAGACAATCTAAGGCCTGCAGGTAGACAAGGATAGAATCACACGGGCCATGACTATGCGCCATATCTACAGGCCATACCGACTCTATAGCTCACTAGTTGGGTGGCCCAGGACAGGTTCTCTGGCCTTTCTGAGCCTGTTGACTCGTTTATAAAATGGGGGTAATCATCGTACTAATTAGCTCTGGCTGCCGTCACGAAATACCATTGGCCAGTGGCTTCAGCAACAGAAACTGGCTTCTTGCAGTCTTAGAGGCTGGAGTCAGATCAGGCTGCCAGCTCCTCAGGTTCTGGTCCAGGACCTCTTCCTGGCGCGTAGCCCCTGGCTTTGTCCCCACATAGCGGAGAGGGAGCTCCATCCAGTCCCTTCCTCTTCTTGGAGAGCAATCACCCCAGCCAGCGGCCCCCTGGCTGGTGGCCAGCCTTCTTTACCCCTCATCACCTCCCAAAGGCCCCCCTTCCAATGCCGTCACACAGGGGCTTAGGGCATCGGTGTATGAATTTGAGGGCAGCATAAACATCCAGACCTTAACAGGTACTTGCACGGAGAGCTGTGATGAGTAAGTGAAATGGATCCCCGCTGGGCTTGAGGGGCAGGGTGCTGGGCACATCACTGGAACTCACCAGCGAGGGCCGTCATGCTTACTGGTTGTAGGGAGTGGACAGAGAAAGCCATTCCACAGGCCAGAACCACCCGGGGCTGTGCTTGGCAGGCACTGGCAATATTTCCAACAAGGGAGTTCTTAGCTTTCACCGGGAGGTACCTGGGGCCTTGCTCCTGGTCTCAGGAGCCCGTGCTCAGAGGCCTGGGGTACTGCAAGGGGCATCCTTCCTCCAGGCCTGGCATCAGGGCCTCTCTGGAAACCAGGGAAAAATAAGGGCCCTCTCTGGTGCAAGAAGCCAGGCAGGAGCCTATGACTAGACATCGCATCCTCATTTGTCTTTTCTTCTGTCACATGGAGAACTTGAGTATAATCCAGGATCACCAGGAGAGCTTGTTCAAACACAGGTTGCAGGGTCCACCTCCAGAGTCTTGGGTGCAGCCAGGCTGGGGTGGGCCCAAGAATTTGCATTTTTAACTAGTTTTCAGCTGCTGCTGCTGCTGCTGGATTTGGAACCATATCCTGAGAATCACTGATGTAGACCATGAAGCGGAGGCTGCAGTAGCTTATTCCCATGACAGTTCAATAAATTTATAAAAGATTGATATTCTGCCCAGCCAGTATGGCTCAGTGGTTGAGCGTTGACCCATGCACTGGTTCAATTCTCAATCAGGGCACATGCCCAGGTTGCAGGCTCAATCCCTAGAGTGGGATGTTTCTGTCTCTCCCTCTCCCTTCCCCTCTGAAATCAATAAAAGTATGTGGTTGTTTTTTTTTTACCTAACAACTTATTTCCATTGCAGTAACTAACACAAGTTGAATTGATTGAACTGATTTAAATTACACTATTCGGAAAAATGTAATATCCATCTAGGATTAATTTTAGCATCTTTCTTACCAAAATTTTCAGTTATTCTAAACTTAATTAAAAAAACAACCTTAAATTCAATTTAAAGAAATTTTTCTGATTTCAGAAAATAATATTTATTGACGTATCTATTGTTTATTTGCTATTTAGCCTCAATTTAAAAGATGAAAAATAAATAAAAGATGAATCATGAAGATCTGGGAAGGAGAAAGTATGGAGATTTTTGTGATGCCAGATAAGGATGGTATTCCTAAAATTCAAAACAATACTTTAAGCACACACCCACACATCTTTTTAAATTAATAAACACATTTCAGACATTTTCATTCAGCATAAAATATGTATCATTTTAACTAGAAACACACATCCTTTTGAAATATTAACTATTCAATAATTCATGGAAGCTAAATAATAAAATGTGCTCTATTAAAAAATAGAACACGCATATATTATTTCTACATCAACTGGAAAACTTAAAATTCTGGGTATGTCATTACAAATTAAAGCAGATTTCAGCAAAATCAAGCTTCATAGGACAATTTGGAAGCATTTACTTGCTTCTGCTTTTTCCCAACACCAGATGTGCAGGTCACCCCATCCAAGAATCTATGGGCATTACCTGGAGAGTCTTTCAAGCCAAAAAGTAAAGAAAGCAAAATAACTGTGAGAGGAGCTAACTCATGTTATAGAATGAGAACAATACACATCTTCTCCAACTGACCTGAGGAGAAAGGCACACAGCCAACATGGAGTTCTGACAGCCAGTTCCTCCTCTGCGGTGGTCAAGATCACAGCTCGACCACTTAGCCTCTTTACGTGTGTCTCATGATCATGAAACTTTTGTCCTTTGTCATCATCACTGAAATGTCAGTTTGTTTAGAGCATCTTACAAATAGGTGATTATTTCAAAAACTAGAGGCCTGATGCACCAAGATTAGTGCAGGAATGGGCCTTCCTTCCCTGGCTGCTGGTACCACCTTCACTCTGGCTGGAGCTGCCTTTCTGCCTTCCCACACTGCCCAGAAGCCCAGAGCAGCTGGGGCAGTGCAGAATGCCCCCAGATTCTCAGTGCCTGTGTATGCAAATTAACCCACCATCTTTGTTGGGTTGATTTGCATATTCACTCCTGATTGGCTGGTGGGCATCACAAAAGTATGGCCAATTTGCATCTTACTCTTTTATTAGTGTAGATTCTTTTAGCCTTTTCATTCAAGGTGGTACAGTGAGGCAATGCTTTGACTCAACACCCTGCCCCATAAAGAAAGCAACAGTAAAGCTAAAGACAGAAAAGCAAAAATAAAAGCTTGGGCTCAAAAAACATAAAAATCTCCGTAAACCAGAAAAGAACATAAATGCAAAGCAGTGAACTGGACTGAAGCTGCAGATGCATTGGGGTGGTGTCAGAAGTAATGCCACAGACAACTTGAAAAGGCTCCACTGACCAAAGATGGGACAATTTGGACATCCAAAAACATACCTACAAAATCTGAAACACAGAATTAATATAAAAACAATTTTAAATTATGGATTATATTAATGAAAAGATAATTTTAAAATACTAAAAAAATAATACTTAGCAAGTTTAGTCACGTTTTGAGAATGCTAAAGAACCCAACTCTTTATTCTGAAGGCTGATAAACAAAAGAAAGTCAAGTACTTATTCAGCTATTCCTAAACAAACTGTACCTCAAGGTGACAATCATTGAAGAGGGGAATTCCCATCTATGAAGTGTTCTTGCCAAATACAAAAAGTCAAACCCAAATCTCTGAAAATCATGTCAAATCTATAACCATTTAACAGATAATAAAGAAGGTGAAAGAATATATTTATACCATATCATGAAGAAAAAGAAGCTTTTCAGTATATCAGTTTTCTTGATAAACACATTATAAGAAAACAGGAAGGAAAATGTCAAAACTTTTCATATATTTGATGGTTTTGAGAGGTAGTGCTTATGCTTGAAAAAGATCCCTACTGAAGTATTTACAGATGAAATTGTGCAATGTCTAATTTTACTTCAAAATAATCCATTGGGAGGGAGAAGGGGTAATAGAGGAAATGAGACAGATCAGATGCTGAGAATTGCAGAACTTACGCCACTAGTTGATGTAGAGAGGTGGGGGAGGGGGAAGTCTGCTCAGACACAATGAGGATTCCATTGACTCTATCCACCTTGGGCAGTCAGTGTAGTTCAAGGACAAGCAGCACCAGGATCCCCTGCCTGCTTGTTACAAATGTGGAATCTCAGGCCACACACCGAACCTCCTCAATCAGAAACTGTACTGAGCAAGACCCCTTGGTAATTTGTGTGCAAAGTAAAGTTTAAGAAGTACTTTTATAGATCACTTTGACAGAATTTATTATCCTCCAATCCATGAACTGTTGTACTACTCCAATTTTTTCTGTCTACCCTAAAAGCTGTCATTCAATTGAAAATATTTTTTATTTTATTGTTATTTCTTCCTTGTCTCACGGATTATTTAAAAATACTTTTCTTAATTTCCAAATATATAGGAATTTTCTGGTAATCTCTATAGATAATTATCTGGTAATCTCTGTAGTTAATTAGCTAGTAATCTCTATAGTTGTGATAAGAGACTATCTTCTGTTTCATTTCAAGTACCTGAAATTAGCTTTTATGGCCCACTATTAATTTTTAAAAAAAATTTTCCTATATGTGGTTGAAAAGAATACCACAGGCATTTGGTGTAGTATTCTATGTCAAGTCTATTAATCATGTTACTCAAAATTACAACCACCTTTGCAATCGTTTTTCTGCTTGTTTTATCACTTACTGAGAGAGGTGTGTCAATAGCAACTAAGGGTGTCCATTTCTCTATTACTTTTCATTTCTGTCAATTTTGCTTTATGCATTTGAGATTATGTTATTGCATACAAAAGTAGAATTGTCACATCTTGAGATTATGTTATTACATACAAAAGTGGAATTGTCACATCAAACCCTTTGTCATCCTTTTACTGTCAACTTTTCTGTGTCCTTATGTTTTAGATGAATCTCAAGAAATTTTCATACAATTGACAATTTTAGTCCATTTATAGTTTACCTAAGGCCTGATTTTTTTTTTTTTAAAGTCTACTGTCATACTCAGTACTCTTTCCCTGTCCTGACTATGCGATGGTTCTTTTCATTCCCACCTTTCTAGTTTGACTGAAACATTTATGTTTCTCTACCATTAGAAGTTACGTACTCTTTTAGCAGTGACTTTGGATAGCAACACCTATCAAAATTATTCTCTGATGAACAAAAGGCCTTAAAATACATTTTTTAAAATGTCTTTATTGGTTTTAGAGAGGACAGGAGAGGGAGAGAGAGAAACATTGATGAGCGAGGAACAGTGGCCAGCAGCCTCCTGCACACCCTTCATGGGGGATCAGGCCTGCAACCAGGGCATGTGCTCTGACCCAGGAATCAAACTGGGAACCTCTTGGAACATGAAATGATGCTCAGCCAACTATCGGCTGGACAGAACAGTTTAACTGCATGTATCTGTCCCTAACAACTTATAATTTTAAATTATACATTTTGTCATGTATTTTAGATATTTTATTCATTCATTCACTCATTTATTCATTCCTTTAAAACCTCAGTTTGTTGGGTATTGTCCCATGCACCGAGGGGATGACAGTTCAATTCCTGGTGGGGACATATGCCCAGGTTTTGAGCTCAGTCCCAGGTTGGGGGCAGCTGATCAATGTGTTTCTCTCTCTCCCTCTCCCTTTCTTTCTCTCTAAAAATCAAAAACTATTTTTAAAAAAAACCTCACAATGCGTTGTTGTTATTATTGTTGTTTTACACAATGACTATTAACTTACATTTATTCATATAGTTTCTTTGGGGATGGGGAGAAGGTCTTCGTTTGTATCTTCATCTCCAGACTTACATCTGGATTCATTCTCCTTTTGTGTAAAGAAAATCCTTTAGAATTTCGTTCTGTGGGAGTCTGCTAATGACAAATTTTCTAACTTTAGTGCTTGCCCAAAATGTCTTTATCTTCATTCCTGAAGGGTTTTTCAACAAGCTTAGAATTCTAGGTTGGTAATGATCTTTATTCAGGACTTTAAAATATGATTCCATTGCTTTCTAGTTATATCATTTCTGTCAGTTTTCAATTTAATTGTTACTTCTTTGAAGGCAATCTATCATTTTTTAAGCCTTTTTTTTTAACCTTAATTTCAGTAATATTACCATAATGTGCCTAAATATAATACTATATAATAAAAGCCTAATATGCTAAGTGTCTGGTCATTCATTCAAACAATCAAAGCATAATATGCTAATGATATGCTAAGGTCCCTCAACTGTCCACTGTGCTGTACACTGATCACCAGGGGGCAGACAGTTGACCAGTTGACCACTCACTATGATGTGCACTGACTACCAGGGGGAAGACACTCCAACCAATAGGTTAGCTTGCTGCTGGGGTCCAGCCAGACAAGACTGAGCAGGATGGGCCAGACATGCTCTGGAGCCCTCCCATGGTCCCTCCCCATCTGGCCAGCCTGATCATGCACCCGTGGGGTCCTTTGGCCTTGCCTGCACCCTCTTGCAATCTGGAACCCCCTTAGGAGGTGTTCGGAGAGCCAGTTTCGGCCCAATCCCACAGCATAAAAGGCTAATATGCAAGTTGACTGAATGGCAGAATGTCCAGTCGCTATCACATGCACTGACCACCAGGGGGCAGATGCTCAATGCAGGAGCTGTCCCCTGATGGTCAGTGCACTCCCACAGGGGGAGTGCTGCTCAGCCAGAAGCTGGGCTCATGGTTGGCAAACGCAGCAGCATCCCACTTCCACAGCAGCACTAAGGATGTCCGACTGCTGGCTTGGGCCTGGGGAGTGGGCCTAAGCCGTCAGTCGGACATCCCCCAAGGACTCCCTGACTGCAAGAGGGTGCAGGCTGGGCTGAGGTTTTCCCTCCCTCTGTCCCCCAACCCACCCCACCCCCACCCCCCACACGAATGTCATGCACCAGGTCTCTAATTTTATTTATATTTATCTTGTTTCGAATTTGTAGGGATTCTTTAGGACTTGATGAATTTCATTCTTTCTCCTCTCCTTATAGAACTTCAATTACACATCAGTTAGAGCTTTTCACTTCACCTTTCTTGTCTTTTGCCCTCTATTCTGATTATCCTTTTTGTTTCTCCATGTTTCATTCTGGATATTTTCTTTAACACAGAGGGAAGTTTACTAATTTTCACAACAGCTGTGTCAATCTGCTGTTAAACCCAACTACTGAGATCTTCCAATGTCATCATTAAATGTCCTGTTCCAGGTTTCTATTTGGTTTTTGTTTTAGTTTCCACATTGGCCAACTTTCTCTATCTTGCCCTTTACCACCTTTACCAAAGCAAATATGTCTGTGTTGAATTCTACCATTGATAATTCTAACATCTGGAGCCCTGTGAGTCTATTTCCAATGTGCTGTTTCTGTTGGCTTTCATTCATGTCTCCTGTCTGGATATTTTTCATTATGCCCTAAATATTATATTTGCAAAATTCCTTGTAGAGGTAATTTGAGGCCTTGCATAATAATGTTTCTACCAAGGGGATTTATGTTTTTTTCACTGGGTGCCTAGAAATGCCAGCACTCTGGATCTACTTCCCACCCACCTTTCTCTGTGCCCAGACTGCAACCCTTTGGAGTCCCAACTCCAAGTGGGGGAGTGAAATACTAGAACTCTTCTCCACCGTGGTGGGCCCTGGACAACAATCCCTGTTGTGTCAGTTTCATGGAGCATCAAAACTATTGCATGAGCCCTAACCGGTCTGGCTCAGTGGATAGAAAGTTGGCCTGCGGACTCAAGGATCCCACGTTCAATTCCAGTCAAGGGCATGTACCTTGGTTGTGGGCACACCCCCAGTAGGAAGTGTGCAGGGGGCAGCTGATCGATGTTTCTCTCTCACTTATGTTTCTAACTCTCTATTACTCTTCCTTCCTCCCTGTAAAAAAAAATTTGATTTTATATATATATATTATTTATATATATATATATATATATATATATATATATATATATATATATATATTTTTTTTTTTTTTTTTTTTTTAATATTGCATGAGGATCTGGCGAGTAGCTCAGTGGGTTAGAGCAGCGTTTTTCAACCGCTGTTCCGCGGCACACTAGTGTGCCGCGAGATGTTGCCTGGTGTGCCGTAGGTGCAGACAAGACAAGAATTTTATAATTTTTCACTATTTTGTTTACTTAATATTTCATAATAAAGTAATTATAAAATACTTTCTTTGTGCTTATTTGATTCCTATTCAAGAGAATTACTTTATATATAGTCAATATAGGCACAGAGTTAAATTTTTTAACATTTTCTAATGGTGGTGTGCCTCGTGATTTTTTTCATGAAACAAGTGTGCCTTTGCCCAAAAAAGGTTGAAAAACACTGGGTTAGAGCATTGTCCACATACACTAAGGTTGTGGGTTCCATCCCATTCAGGGCACATTAAAAAATCAACCAATGAATGCATGATCACTTGACATCCCAGACTTTATCTCCAAGAAAAGGAAAAAGCAACCTCAGATCCAGGATCACCTCTCGGTCTTGCTTTATCTATAAATGCTAGCCTTGGAATTCTTTACTACACTGTTCACTTTCTAGAATCTTTAAAGCATTCTTGACTATTTGTTTGCTAGTTTTGGTTCAGCTCTTCAAGTTGAACTCAGCAAGAGGGACGGTGCAAGTGACTCTGTCTACCATATTAAAAACAGAAGACAAATGTAATTTCATCCTTTCTTTTCAATCTTAAATAAGAGGGATTAGAAAAACAAAAGGTTTTCTAATTCCTTCGATTTCCAAGTGGTTTCTCAATTTATAATTAACTAATCTAAAGTAACAAAATACTCATTTGACCATAATAATGTCTTTTAAAAATGTTTATTTGGGTACTGCTAAATGGTTATATCAGAATATAACTTCCATATTCTTCAAAATCTTAAAACTGTGTTTCATAGCCACAAAGATTATCATAGTTGATATAACTATAAATGTACACCCCTGTAGTTTTTTCATTGAGATTGTGATTTTTTTAAATGGGTTAAAAATATTTCAAAACTTGCTATAACATTTTTAAACTCTTCAAAATGACTATGTAAGTTTATTAGCCCAAGCACTATGTAAATAAAAATTGTCATTTTTCTCCCATGATAATTTTTCCATTTTTACTGGACTCAATTTTTAAACACTTAAAGAAGTTCAATCTAAATGAAAAATATATATATTTATTGACCAAAAATTACTGCTTTTTTGAACCTTTCTGAATCTTTAAATTAGCATTTGAGACTGAGAAACTGCTTTTGAACCTTTTAAGTCTATTCACCATTTAACAAACTTTTGTTAAGCACCAACTATATGTCAAACACATAAGTATATTGCTAGGTTTCTTTAAAGAATATGTCAGATTCTTGTTCATGTAGTTTGCTGAATTATATATCAGGTTAAACATTACTGTCTACAGCATAATCAGTGAAAAGGATATTTCCCATCTCTCCGTGTAATGTATCTTTCTAAGACATCCTTGAGCCCTGGCCAGTTTGGCTCAGTTGATAGAGCATTGGCCTGCGTACTCAAGGGTCCCAGGTTCTATTCCAGTCAAAGGCATATACCTCGGTTTCGGGCACATACCCAGTGGGGAGTGTGCAGCAGGCAGCTGATCGATGTTTCTCTCTCATTAATGTTTCTAACTCTATATCCCTCTCCCTTTCTCTCTGCAAAAAATCAATAAAATAGGCATTTTTTAAAAAGATATCCTTGAAGCAGCAGCTGCCAGGCTGGGAGCGGCCAGGCCCGGAGCAGCCGGGTCTGGTGCGGCCAGGCCAGGAGCAGCGGCTGCCAGGCTGGGAGCGGCCAGGCCCAGAGCAGCAGCTACCAGGCTGGGAGCGGCCAGGCCCGGAGTAGCCGGGTCTGGTGCGGCCAGGCCAGGAGCAGTGGCTGCCAGGCTGGGAGCAGCCAGGCCCGGAGCAGTGGCTGACAGGCTGGGAGCGGCCAGGCCCGGAGCGGCCGGGACCGGAGCAACCGGTCCCAGAGCAGCCAGGTCGGGTGCGGCCAGGCCTGTAGCAGCAACAGCCAAGTCCAGAGCAACTAGGTCGGGAGCGGCAGTGACCAGACCCGGAGCAGCTGGTTGTGGAACGAACCAGAGCAACAGAGGCCAGGCCCAGAGCAGCCAGGCCCGAAACAGCTCGCTCCTCGCCTGTACCTGCCCACGGCTGCCTCTCAGACATGGCTGGAAACTTTTGCGGGAACTTGAGGGTCTGCTGAATCAAGTGATGAAGGCTTAGATCTGGATGTGTTGAGTTAGTATAGCGCTGGGGTGTTGATCTGTGAGTGCCTTGGGTGGGGCCTGGATGAGGCTGGTTGACCTATTTGAAAATGTCTTTTGTGTGAAGTGTATCATTGGGCATGTGGAGGTATTATTGATATGAGAAAATGCTAAGTAACAGATTTACTATCTGAAAAGGGATTTACTATCGGGGAAAGGGAGGGAGGAAGAGACTGAACATAAACTGTGCACCTATGGATGAGGACAATGGGGGATGGGGAGGGGGCAGAGGGTGGGGTGGGAACCTGGTGGAGGGGGGAAGAAATGAGGAACCTTTGTAATAATATGAACAATAAAGATTGATTTAAAAAAAAAAAAGATATCCTTGAAATTTCACTCAATATCTGTGTTATCTTCTTCATAAAAAAAAAGGGGGGGGGATAATGCAATTGATAGTAAATGACATCAACATTCGTTTTTACTCACCTGGGGTAAAAATTATCACCTGGGGCCAGAATTTTTCTAAAGCAGGTGTAGGACTAATTGGAACTTCAGATCTCTACAGCAGGAATGATACTGGACAAGGATCATGGTATTAAAGTCAGAGATGCAACCCCTTGTTTACAAATGAGGAAACTAAAGGTGACTGAGAATAAAAGAAATGTTTTAGGTTCATAGGTTGATGTTCAACTGTTGAGCCACGCTGGCTGCATAGTTTTAAAGAAGAAACCAAATACATCTCACACAAATCTTCCTTGCATTGGAACAACAAAAACGCTTCCCCTCACCCCAAAGAAATGTCTCAAAGGGAGGGAGTGGTGGGAATAATTTCTCTCTGCTTGTTCTTCATTGACAGCAGACACTGGCAGCCAGAGCCCACGCCCAGGAAGGTTATCAGCCATGTTCCGGGTCTCGGTTCCTATCCGTACTGCTGGCACATCTTTTTTTTTTTTTTTTTTTTTTTTTAAATATATTTTATTGATTTTTTACAGAGAGGAAGGGAGAGGAATAGAAAGTTAGAAACATCGATGATAGAGGAACATCGATCAGCTGCCTCCTGCACACCCCCCACTGGGGATGTGCCCACAACCAAGGTACAGTACATGCCCTTGACCAGAATCGAACCCGGGACCCTTGAGTCCGAAGGCCGACGCTCTATCCATTGAGCCAAACCGGTTTCGGCTGCTGGCACATCTTATTTGAGTGCTGCTGTTAAAGGAAGATGCCCATACACCTCGTTATGAGCAAAAAAAAAACTTTCCTACTTCCAAAACATTCATTTCCACTAAGAGTCAAGTAACATAAGGTTCACAGATATATCTAAAAGCAAAGAAATAAAATCAAGCCTGGCTGGTATGGCTCCATGGTTGAGCGTCAACCTATGAACCGGGAGGTCACAGGTCGACTCTCGTGGATCCCCAGTAGGGAGCTTGCAGGAGGCAGCTGATCAGTGATTCTCTCTCATGAGTGATGTTTCTATGTCTTTTTTCCCTCTCACTTCCTCTCTGAAATCCATACAAATATTTTTTTAAAAGAAAGAAGTAATTAAATCAAGAAGGGCTGAGGCTCCAAACACAACTGGTAGGTCCCCAGCTCAGCAAAGAGAGAAACACAATTGCGGTTCTTCCATAAGAATAAACCTTCCCAGTGTGGCTCAGTGGGTAGGCGTCGTCCGGAACACAGAAAGATTGCCAGTCATCAATGTTTCTCTCTCTCTCCCTCTCCCTTCCTCAATCCAGAAAAAAAAAAAAAAAAATAGCAACCAAAGTTCCCAGATAGGCTAAATATATTTTTGTCTAAAAAAAAAAAAAATCAAAAGAAAATATGTTTAACTATTATGTTGAGACATATTTGGGAGAAAGGGGAAACTGTATTTTCTCCTAAACAGATTTCAAATATCTGTACAAAATAATAGAACAACTTTTTGTTACCAAATCACTACCTCATGATGATTTCCCATTTTTAGTTGGAGCTGTATATCACATAAAGTATGCAGCTTGGAACTAAGCCGTGGTAACTTTATAGGAATGGGATGAAATCTTCAAAGAGACTCACATTACTTAAAATCTGCTTGCAAGTGATCTTTTAAAAGAAAAAGGAAAACAAACTCTTGTCTATGAACAAGATCTCCAAACTCAATTTTTCCCTAAGAATGCTCTTTGAAACAGGCTATCAAGAGGACGACTCCTTTCCATTGTCCCTGACATTTAAAATCTCTGCTCACAAGTTTCTTATTAAACAAGATTTTCTTAGTATCTGGCTTGGATCCTTTTTTTTTTAACCTTTACAAATAGGAAATAATTGATAGGAATCTTGACTGAAGAAACTGGACTAAAAGAAACTGTAGCTATAAGAAACTGAAAGCGAACTTGACAATATGGTTTTGGTAATAGTAAAGCATAAATTTAATTTTTACACTAGGGTAACATACACTTAGTGATGAGTTGTGTTGGGGTCTCATCTGCTTTAGTTAAATGTCAAGCTTTAATCGCTGTCTTTTTTTCTCTCTCCCCATCACCCATTAAATCTAGCATAGCTTTCACTATTTTTGTATACACAAAAGCAAAACTAGAAAAGCTTCTATGTTCTTTTGCTGCCACCCAGTGGTTCAAATTAGTAAATGCAATAGTGACAAGTCCAACATGGAAGAGACTTATGGTAAGCATACCTTGAAGAAAATCCACTGTATGAAAATTCAAATTATTCAAAGTGATCAATTTTAAGGGAGTAGTTATATTCTAAATACTGAACAAAGATGCCCCTTCTACCACCCCCACCACAAAATATAATTCAAGCAAGAATGGGAGCACCGCGCTCACTTTTCCTAGTCTCAGAGGGTAGGCTGGCTAGGGATCAGCACATAGTAGGCACTCAATAAACACTTGTTTATTTCAACCAACTATATCTTCAAACTGTTTCATTAAAATGTCTATTATAACCAAGAGAAGCAATACAAGCAATGTATTTGCTGTTGAATATATAAATGGATCGATCACAGGCTAAAAGAACATATTTTAAATATTCGTGAGCTAATTAGTCACCAGGTGGGGAGTTTCTTCTCATTTCCTATAAAGTACGTGTTTTACATGGCCAAGAGGAAGGATAATCAATAAGTTAAATCAAGTAACTTGAGGAAAGAATTCTTTTTTAAAAATATATATATATTGATTTTTTTATTTTATTTTATTTTTTACAGAGAGGAAGGAAGAGAGATAGTTAGAAACATCGATGGGAGAGAGAAACATCTATCAGCTGCCTCCTGCACACCCCCCACTGGAGATGTGCCTGCAACCAAGGTACATGCCCTTGACCGGAATTGAACCTGGGACCCTTCAGTCTTCAGGCCTATACTCTATCCACTGAGCCAAACCGGTTAGGGCAGGAAAGAATTCTTTTTGAGGAATATACCTAGGTGTATCAGCAGGAGGCTTCTTACATAGTGTTAAGATGTCCGAGTTGCAGGGTAACTTGTCCAACCTGATCCGAGTGCCAGGATGCCTTGCCAACGGCCGGCACCAGCAATAGGGCAGCCCATCGGGAAGGACATGTGGCTCCAAATCGTGCTTCAGTGTCGGGGTGCACAGTTACCACTGACACCACACAAACCAAACCGAGCCCAGCCCCAGGATGTGAGAATTCGGTGCAATCCTGGCTGCCCCATCCTCCCCTTCTGCGAAGCCTCCTCCGTCTCTGGGCGGGAGAGAGGCTGAGGGCAAAGCCGGCGATGAAGGAGCGGTCTCCAGAACGGACTCGGACCCTCCCAGCCTCCTGTGTCATCCCCACGAGGCCTAACCTCCCCGAGCCACAGTAACCTTGCAAAACGAAAACATTAGTGCCCACCTCCACCCGCTCATGTAGATCGCAACTGAGGTTACACAAGGCCTGGACCAGTCCCGCTTAGGACTGGTGTCAGCTGCCATAAATGCACACATCCTCACACACAGGCAATGCCTGACATTCACACACACACACACACACACACACACACACACACCAAAACAAAAAATTGCCATGCGGAGAGGGAGGGATGACTGAAGAATCTTTTTATTTAGCAGTAAATGATATTTTAAATAGAATAATCTGGGCCCCAAAATACTAGTACTATAGAAAAGAAGAGTAACATTAAGCCTGGATTCCAGCTATAAAAATGACAATCCAGTGGGACTATTAAGATACTACTTGTTCCACTTTAGTCACTTTATCTTGAAAAAAGGAAAAAATATTTAAAACAATTGGGAAGGAGAGCGTTAAAACAATGTCTTAATGCATTCAATTGTGCTTCTCAACTCGCATATGCACAAACATTTACTATTTATTTCTGACAGAAATACATATTTGTGAAAGAAGATTCCAATTCTTGGCCTTGGAGAAATTTGAACGTATTGGAGATGTCTTCCGATAGGCATGGGAATCTAAGGAATGTGAAGGTGCATTTTCAGTGGAAGCCATGTTTTATTCTGAAACAAGTGTTCTAGTTGCTAGCTTCTCAGGTGCAGTTCCTAGTTCCACACCAATTGTATCACTAAATTTTTTCTATACCTCCTTTGGTCACTTAAGTCATTTTTGCTTTAAACTTCTACGAAAAATATATGGCAGAGCTACAAATAAAAGCTCTTAAAGTAAATTATATTACCACCAAATGCTGGCAAGAGTGTAAAACAAGAACTCTCACTCGTTGCTGGTGAATATACTAATGGGTACTGCTGCTTTGCAAAACAGGGTGGGTGGTATCTTATAAAACTAAGTATTCTCTATCTAGCAATCACACCCTTTGGTATTTATCCAAATGAACTGTAAACGTATGCCCACACAAAAACCTGCACGCAGATGTGTATAACAGATGTATCCATAACTACCCAAACTTGGGAGTTAACTAAGATGCCCTTCGGTAGGGAAATGGATAAATAAACTGTGGTACATCCTGACATGGAAGATTATTCAGTGCTAAAAAGGAAGGAGCTAGCAAAGCCCTGAAAAGTCATGAAGGAACCTTAAATGCATATTGCTAAGTGAACAAATGCCAATCTGCAAAGGCTATCTGCACATTCTGGAAAAGGCAAAACTCTGGAGTCAGTGGTTGTCAGGATTTGGAGGCAGGAGGGATGAACAGGCATAGCAAAGAGGACTTGGGGGTTAGTGAAACTTCTGTATGACACTATGATGGTGGTGAAATGTGTCCACACCCATAGAGTGTACAACACCAAGAGTGAACCCTACGTCCATTATATTTCAACTTAAAAAGTGTAAACTATGGCTCTGAGCGATCATGATGTGTCAATGCAGGTCCACCAATTGTGCATGTTACTCTGGAGAGTGATGTTGAAAGTGGCAGAGGTTGGGGGGGGCGGGGGGTAGCCTGTACAGGAACTCTGTACTTTCTACTGGAAATCTAAAACTGCTCTTAAAAAATGTATATTAATTTATTTAAAATTACATGCAAGGGGCCCACCTGGAGTAACTCGGTTGGTTGAATGTCATCCTGTGCACCACAAAGTTGCTGGTTCCATTCCCAGTCAGGGCACATACAGAAGGCAACTGGTTTCCAATGATATGCATTTAGGCGACATAGTGCCACTGGGTAACTTCAAATAACAACGTGATTTAAAATAAACATGTTAGTGTCCATAATTAAGAAAACGCCATTCGTTTAGTCTTTACTAGTGTTCTCTACAAATTAAAAAGCTGATAAGATAAAAATCTAGGAATTCCAACACCTTAAACCCTAGTTTGAATTGTTCTCAGGACAAATTCTAAAGATTTTACATTTAGCTACACTTCTGAAGTATATCATTTCTGATCCTGAGCCATCAATTTCCATTATAGTCTAGTCAGATAGCGGTGAGAAAACTGATCTTGAAAAAAATATATAAGCATGTTTGCTATGAACGAGCCTCTTTTTTGTGAAAAGTAGGCACAATAAAATCCCTCCTCCAATTCAGTTTTAAGACATTCAAGCAAAGATCACACACACTATCGCTTACATATAACCCTCTTACAATGTCTAACCTTATATTAAATAACATTAAGAAGTCAAAAAAATTTTTATTGATTTAGAGAGGGAGAGGAAGGGGAGAGAGAGATTCGTTGTTCCACCTATTTATGTATTCACTGCTTGCTTCTTGTCTGTGCCCTGACCTGGGATGGAACCTGAACCCTTGGTGTCAGGAGGACACTCTGGCCATCTGATGAGCTGCCCAGCCAGAGCTAAAAAGCATGGAAAGCAGATTAGAAAGAGAGCCACTTCCAAATAAGAATTCTCACTTTCTGGCGATCTCTGGAATGTAACTTGTCTACAATTAAAATGAAAAAGTAAACTGGGCCCAAATTTCGGAAAATGATTAAATGCCTACAGACATTTTTACATAGTATTTTTTAGACAATGACATCTTTGCTACTACACTTGGCATTTTTATGTTATTTCCCCATCACTGAAGTATTTTATTACCTAGCATTTCAAAAACTAAATAACTGGCATTCACTGGGTTATCTGGGTGGCATACTGTTGCTTTGAACAAATTTCTTTTTAAAAAAATATATTTTATTGCTTTTTTAAAGAGAGGAAAAGATAGGAATAGAGAAACATTGATCAGCTGCCTCCTGCACACTCCCTACGGGGGATGTGCCAGGAACCAAGGTACATGCCCTTGACCAGAATCGAACCTGAGACCTTTCAGTCCGCAGGCCGATGCTCTATCCACTGAGCCAAACTGGGTAGGGCTGAAAAAAAATGTTTTTTACTAAAGAAATTACATGTATGAAAAAAAAAAAAAAAAAAAAGGTGATCCCACTTACACTGCTCATGTGAGGGATTATCACTTTTACATCATTTTTGTTTTTAATTCTGATAGTTACTTCAATGCATACCGACACTGATATTTCACGGTGACTCCACACCCTAAAAATGAGGGTTTAACTTATACTAATCCCCTTCCAGCTTTTGATGGAAGATTTAAAAAGAATAACATAGCTATGACCTTTACAACCATATCCATCCACCGGTGGGTGTTGTGTGGTGTCTGCATTTTTTGCCCTCTGAGGATGCCCCCTGCTCTTTACATTGTCAAGGTTAATTTTGTTTACACTCTCATACTCAGTGTAATCCACTGCTGGATTCTAACAACCAAAAACCAATAAGCAACCTTTAGAAGAGAAAATTACACTGGGCCTAAATCATTAACAGCGAGAAACCCCCTTCTGAATTCTCCGATACATAACTTTAAAAGAAGGAAACTGGCCCAGCTGGTGTGGCTCAATGGTTGGGCATCCACCTGTGAACCAGGAGGTCATGGTTCGATTTCCAGTCAGGGCATATGCCCAGGTTGCAGGTTCAATCCCGTGTGGGGCGTGCAGAAGGCAGCCAGCCAATCAATGATTCTCTCTCATCATTGGTATTTCCATCTCTCTGAAATCAATAAAAACATTTTTAAAAATAAATAGAAAACTGAATAGCACACTATAAAAAATTTGAAAAAAATAAGATTTTTTTTTAAATCTATCCAGATGAATTCAATATGAGATATTTTTTAAGTGGTATGGCCTCATCCAAGAGCATAAATTACGTACAACTTATGTCAAATACTTTACGTATTTATTTCCATTATTTGAACTTGACTGCTGCATTTTATTAGGAAGAGACCTCACAGCACATAATACAGGCTTGGGGAAAAGCTACTCTTCATGGAAACTCGACAGGGTTTTCTTTCTCTCAGGGAAATTAGTTTCTTCAAACCCAGAAAACAAAGCTTAAAGTTGGCACCCTCCATTGTCACTGACCTCTGCTAGAGGTCCGAATGTTTTGTCTTAAAAAGAACAGACCCTTGACATCTTAACGTCTAAGTCTTGAGCTCTTTGCTCAAATTCAAAACTACTCCTGGATAAGTTGGCAAAGTTTCTGGTTTTCTTTAGGATTCCATTCTTATCTTGTGTCATAAAGTTTCTTATACATACTTCCACACCCAAGTTATTCTTCTTTTTCGCTCCTCTAATTTAATGGCCACTGTATCAGCCAAAATGAAGTACCACAAACCGGGTGGCTTACACAATGGAAAGGTATTGTCTCACAGTTCTGGAGAACAGGAGTCTAACATCACAGAGTTGGCCGGGCTGGTTCCTCCTGGAGGGCTGTGAGAGACCGAACCTGTTCCATGCCTTTCCCCTAGGGCTGTGGTCGGCAAACTGCAGCTTGCGAGCCACATGCAGCTCTTTGGCCCCTTGAGTGTGGCTCTTCCACAAAATACCACGGCCTAGGCGAGTATATTTTGAAGAAGTGGCGTAGAAAGAAGTTTAAGTTTATAAAATGTGGCTCTCAAAAGAAATTTCTAGTCCATCGCCTTAACCACTCGGCCACGACTACAGATGTTCAAAAGAAATTTCAATCGTTGTCCTGTTGATATTTGGCTCTGCTGACTAATGATTTTGCCAGCCACTGCCCCAGCTTAATCTTCGGCATGCCTTGGCTTAAAGAAGCATCACCAATCTGTCTTCACCTTCATATGTTCTCCCTCTGTGCTTGTTCAGTTGCCCTCTTTTTATAAGGGACACCCATGATATTGGATTAGGGCCCACCCTAAAGATCTCACCTTCACAAACTATATCTGCCAAGACCCTACTTCTAAATAGGGTTCCTTCACAAGGCAGAGTGTTAGGACTTTTGGAGAGGGGAATGATTCAACCCATAGCAGCCATTTTGCACATGATAAAGCTTGATATTTTCCAGTCACTGAATATTGTTTGAATAACTGCTGGATTTGCCATGCCTCCTGGAATACAGGAGGAGCTCAATAAACACTCATTTGAATGAATGGGTGAATAAATGAGTCTGCAAGTGAGAGAAAAAAAAAAAAAAAAAAAAAAAAAAAACTGTGGATGCTCAGAGTTGAGCTTAGCTAACTCATTGGCTGAGTAACGCTGTCCAGCATGGAATTTAGCAGGAATTAACATGTGCCGTGGCAAAACTGCAAAACACTATATGCCCCATGAATCTCTTAAGGCCCCTGTGATAACTCGTAAATGTGACAACTCTCAAATGTCAGCTCAGAAACTATTATACAGGTATATTCTTTTAATAATAATTTATTTCTTAAGGGAAAAAATAATACAGTATCAGAAATAGGGTATCAAATGAATTCAGTTTAAATAAGTTAAGAAATGCATTATTGAGAGCGCCAAGATCACTAAATGAGACAATATTAGCCAGATACATTACAACATGATCTGTAGGTAGTCCACAGTGTAACACATCAGAGATGACTCCTTGTTATGGTGTACTATAGCAAACTGTGTACTATAACAAGGAATGGAAGGTATTCTTCTCTATTTTTCCTAAACATCTTATTCAGATCTTATCACCATGAATTTCCTGGGTGCTTGGCTTTAAAATACTGTATTACTATCAACTTTACATTCAGGCCCTGGGTAGGTCTACATTCATTTCAGCAGAAGCATCTTGAAATGTTGAATTATCATCTCCCATTTCCCTCCGTCATTTATTGTGGCTGCCAAACCGAAATGGTATGCCTTACAGGCAACACTAAACTGAAAGCAAGTAATAGAGAGTCTCTTAAATGTTTCATTTATAAAAGCTGATTTTTCCCACCATCAAATGTTGTATACTGTCTGAAATATATCACTTTACAAAATAGACAACTTGCATGCAGCTATTCTGCCGTGGTACATTTGCTCGATTCAAGGATGGGGGAGGTGGGTGGCGGGAACTGGCGTTTTTTCAACCCTTTGTGAGCAGAGGAGTAATACAGTCAGGACAGTTTGGGTTTGGGCTTTTGTGAGGAGGAATTAAAATTAAGCCTCAATGGGCAATAGGTATCACGATAACTGTCTCCTTTTCTGGATAGCTGTACTACCTCCCAGGTTATATTAAAAAATATGCAGTAAAACACTTTAAAAAGGCACACGGAGTGGCGGGTCTATGACAGCTCACTCTGGTAAGAGAACAAATCTGCAAACTGAACACATACTAAGCATTTCCTTGAACTTATACAAGCAATATATAGCGAATTAATGAAGAACAAGTCTACAGAATTCTATAATAAAACCTGTACACTTTTCCCCATAATTGTGATAGACAACTGAAATATTAATATAAAATAAACAAAATATGGTTTGTATTTCTGAACGAAAGACTTTTAGACGAGGATATAGAGGAAAGGAAATGTTTTTATTGGGAAAGCACACCACATTTATATAGATGAGACTGCAAGTGATAAAAACAACAACTGTGCATGCTACCAAGCTCATTTGGTCCGAGAGCCACTGAATTTATCTGAGCAAGTTTAGTAAGTATGCTAAGGAGGGAAAAATGAGATGACAGTGCTTTTTTCTTCCCCTTTACACATCAAACTTAGCAATTACATAAGAATCAGAATCACTGTTCAAATCTTAGTTAATATCACTTTGTAAAGCCAAAATGTGATAGTTTTTGCATAAAATTAGTTTAAATGTATCATAACTGAGTGATTCCTAAAACATCTTATATTTCAATGACCTATGGTACTTAAGAAAACAGTATCTGGTCTGGCCAGCAAGGCTCAGTGGTTGAGCATCAACCCACGAACCAGGAGGTCACAGTTCAATTCCCCACCAGGATACGTACATGTCCGAGTTGTGGGCTCAGTCCAATGTGGGGTATGCAGGAGGCAACCAATCAATGATTCTCTCTCATCATTGATGTTCCTATATCTCTCCCTCTCTCCCTACCTCTCTGAAATCAATAAAAACATTTTTTTAGAAAGGAAACAGTATCTGTCTTCAATGCATGGTTCAGTTTTGAAGCATTTCCTGGCTACATTTGTAGCGAATCTTCAAAGCCTTATTTAGAAATAACGCCAACCCACTCCTAACAGCTAAGTAGAACAATTTTTTAATCTATAGGGTATTTTAAAAACCAATCAATTTGCCATAACCTCCTAATTCCAGGAATGTAAACCATAACTCAAGCTTCGATTTTCCTCTTAACATATTCTACTTTACTAAAATGAATTCTCATCCTGCAACTATGAACAAGAAAATTGTACTTAAAATAATATTAAAAGACAAAATCTCATTATTTAGTATTAGATTAATAGCCTATAATTCTAGCCTTAAAAACATCTATTGCTATAACCTCCCCAACTTATTAATTCCCAAGATTAATAAAAGGTGTAATTAACATCTAAACTTAGAGCAGACGGCCATTTGGAACAAACCGTGTTAACAATAACAGTACCAGAGGCAACGAGATCAACCCCTCACCCTTTATGGTTCTGACAAAGGTTAATGAGCACAATTTGTCATTATTTTCCAGTAACTGAAAATCTGAATTGAACAAAAAGACTCCTTTTTTCAAACACTTTACAAAAACAGAACAAAGGCTGAAATCGTCTTATTTAAAACCCAGCAGTGTTTGGCAATGGAAATATCAGTAACTATATGTGAAGTGAATAAACAAATAAGCAACCCAATGCACTACTACCATTCAGCTCCTTTTTATGTGCCAAGTATTTAAAATTATATGAAATAAAGTGAGATATAATCAAACTGTTTTCTTTAATCCTCACCTGAGGATGTTTTTATTGGTTTGAGAGAGGGAAGGAGAGGGAGAGAAATATTGATGTAAAAGAAAAAAACATGGATCAGTAACCTCCCATACACACTCTGGTAAGCACCCTGACCAAGGATCAAACCTGATACCGAGGTATGTGCCCTGACCTGAAATTGAACCCCGTGACCTTTTGTGTATGGGACAATGCTCCACCCAACTGAGCCACAAGGGCAGAGCTCAAACTGGTTTCTATTTCTACTAGGAAACACTGAAAAAATTATTCACCAAGAATCTCCAATTTAACAGAATATAAAGTTGGACATTTACTAAACCTATAATTTGGCTAATGATTTTCTACAATTGTGTATTTTTTTCTTAATGAAATTAGAAACATACAGAAATGCAAGTTATAAAATTTCTTTGCAATAAATAAGGCATGTACACTGCACTTAATTTTAATAACACATATCTTTCATAAAAAGTTTAAAAATAAGCCAAAAATGTCAATGAAAGAGAAAAAATGAAATAACTATAAATGTTCTCCCACTTCAAAAACTGTCTGACATCTGAGCCAGAAGACTCTGTATCTATCAGGGACTTCCTCTTCATGTCACAGAAAGAGTTCAACATGCTTTACAAAACCCATTAGTTTTTAAGACCATTTCCAATATCTGCTACCATAAATCAAGAAATCCATTTATTCAAGGTTACTTATGGAAAATTAATCACACAGAAAATTTTAACAACTTCTTTTTCACAAATTAAAGTACTTTACTGTATTTGGCATTCCTATACATGATGTGGATTCGAAGACTGAAAACATTAAGGGAATATAATTAAAATTCATAGGCTTAGCCATAAAAATAATTTTAATATTAGAGTTATCTATAACAAATATTTCAATAAAATAAATCAGAATATAAACACAAAATGTAATTTTAGCTTTCTCCTCTGCTTAAGTGGAAGTTAACATAGAAAGTTGTTCCAAAATGCTTTTATGTACTTGACATGGCCTCAAACTCATGTAATCAAACATGAAAAGTGAGACCGATAGAACTGTGGGCACTATACATCAGGAACAAAACTCATGAATGTCTTTATTCCTAATGATTTCTAAAACTTATTTTCCCACTTTCAAGGGCAAGTTTACTCAAAAAGAGAAGAATAAACGGGTCAGCTACACAACACTTACATCCTTTATTGATAGGATGTAGCCATTATGCCCAAATTCAGCCATCAATTACAACTTCATTTCCCATCTACAATTAATGAGAATATATTTTACTTCAAATGGGACATATAGGCAGAGTGCCAAAAGTTAAAGTATAACCTTAAAGTCTTAAATTCACACTTCAAATATCAAAAGAAGCAATTGCCCAAATCATGAAAACATGATGAAATAACTACACATAAAAAAAAAAACACATTTAAGTCATTTCACTTTTTCTTGTATATAGTGAAAACAGATGTATTTATAACTTCAGACTTCAGAAAGCATACTTCATAAAGTCATTATTCATTTAAAATAGACAAATGTTTACAGAGAACATTTAACTTAAATTTCATAGTTGCTTATAAAATAGTACTTGAAAGGTTGACCTATATAAGGAAACAAGAGTCCTGTCAAGAGAGATGGTAAACTATAAATATAAAATATACCACAATGTTAAAAACCTCACAGTACACTATAGGAAAATCAATAAAGATAACTTCATCTTTCTGGGGGGAAATGTATTTAGCGTTACAAATTCAAATGTAAATTTTATATATGAATTCAATAAGGAATACATTAAAACCTTGCATTGCCACATAATCACCATCTATTTTGTGTTACACAATAAAAACGATGTACTTTTTGAACGTGTGTACATCAAAACCAGAAGGTTATTTTTTGCTTTTCCCTTTACTGGCAACTTTGGATGCATTTTTAGGTTTTGGTTCCCAGAGGGCATTTTTCACAAATCTTGACGCTGCACCTTTGTCCAGCTTGGCAGCCTTCTTCTTGTCAGTTATTTCCTTGACTCTGTTCATGTATACTCTGATTCTTTCCTTAAAGAGAAAGAGAGAAAAAGGCAACAGATTTACTAAGCTGTTCACTACCAATGGGTTTTTATACTGTACCTCAGTTACACTCAATTGACACCTACTTATCTATGAGGGGGTAGAGCTAGCAAGTGCATGAGAACAGGATAAACATGCAGTGCTCTCCTGGAGCTGACACTAGGGAAACACAGGCATTACAAAGTCGTTTCAAAAGAGGAGAAATTGTACTGACATCACTCCAGAGATAAACACTGTAGTGTTTATATGTAGTTATAGTCTTAGATTTAGCATTAACCTAAATCCACATAATAGCTCTTATTTACCTAAAGTCTATAATCTAAAATAGAGACCTCATATACTTGCAACATACAAACTAAACGCTCCAAGCAGCCGAAACCGGTTTGGCTTTGTGGATAGAGCGTCGGCCTGTGGACTGAAAGGTCCTGGGTTCGATTCCCGTCAAGGGCATGTACCTTGGTTGCGGGCACAAACCCAGTAGGGGGTGTGCAGGAGGCAGCTGACAGATGTTTCTAACTCTCTCTCTCTCTCTCTCTCTTCCTCTGTAAAAAAATCAATAATATATTTTTTAAAAAGCATGTTTCATGAAAATAATCAAAACAGTGACATAAGTTGGGAGTTTTGTTTTTCTGACACAGAAAAATGCAGAACCATGGAATTTTTTTAAAAGACTGACAACTCAGCTCAAAACCCTCTCATGGCCCCGACTTCTCTGAGAATAAAAGCCAAAGTCTAGCCTGGTGCTATTTTTAATTTCTTCCCATAATATATATTATTTATCCCCTAATATATCGTGTATTAACATATATTTAATATTTGCTTGTTTATGTTAATTGTTTGTCTCTTTCCACTCCCTAGGCTGACATCTGCCACAGGAGAAGGATATTCATGAGCTCTATTCACTGAGGAACCACCTCACTCAAAAATAATCCCTGGCTCTTCCCAGGCACTCAAGCATTTGTTGAACGAATAAATTCACCAGTTTCAATGCCTTTCCCATTCATGATATAACTTGCACACACTAACTCTATGATCAATTAGTGATGTCTGCCACAAGGCCATAGAAGGATAAAAGGTTATATATTGTCAGCCCTTGACCATATGTGAATGTACTCCTCCAAAAAGTGGGTTCTGAGAGAGAAAGAAGACAGATGATTTTATATTTTTCCAATGACAGAACCAAATAACTTAATTCTCCAAATAACTTGGTGTTAAAAGAAAAAGAGAAATTTTATAAAGGTATAGTCCATAGTAGAGGGTTGAAAACAGATGGTAAAATGCATACTTTTTAAAAAAATATATATTTTATTGGTTTTTTACAGAAAGGAAGGGAGAGAGATAGAGAGTTAGAAGCATCAGTGAGAGAGAAACATTGATCAGCTGCCTCCTGCACACTCCCCTACTGGGTATGTGCCCGCAACCAAGGTACATGCCCTTGACTGGAACCAGACCTGGGACCTTGAGTCTGCAGGCTGACACTTTATCCACTGAGCCAAACCAGTTAGGAAATACTTCTTTTTAAAGCCAATATCTGCTCAGATCAAGATCTGTGTATCATATTGCTTTATATTTTGCCTTTGGTATTTTTTCACAATTTCTATTTTTAAAAATAAATTTATTTTCCCTCAAGAACTTTAAAAAAAAATATTCTAGTCCAGACATTAACAAAATGAAGACAACAGATCTGGTTTATTCATTTTTTTAAAAGTAAATGACCATGTACTTTACTGTAGTTGATATATATGTTATATATAACTTAGTAAAGCATATATATCAACTACCATAAGACTTAAGGACAATCATACAATGTCAAGTGTATTCACATTTATATTTACTTTATATTTTATAAACACAAAGAATAAATTAATATTCTTATTCATAAAAGGAAGTCAAGAAGGTAACCATAGTTTGATTTCTGATTTTTCTCTTTTAAATTGAATGATTTAATTTTTGAAGTCAGCAAAACCTCTAAGATACCAGACCTTATATACAGTACTTATACATCTAAATGGAATACAAAGACAAACCTAGAAGATTTATTACAGGTTGTAAATATGTCACTAATGCAGAATTACTGGACAGTACACATACAACTGGTGCCAAAAAAGCTTTTAGCTTTGTTGCTGAACTGGATTCTTTACTGCTGAGAAAATGAATTAATGGAAGAATTGAAAAGGTGGGGGAGAAACTTTCCCGTCTTTGCTAGTAAATCAACTAGAATATACTTTTAAGAATTGTGTAAGAGTTTAAAAAAAAAGGCAGTTGTAGAGATGAACAAGATTTCAAGAATTTATAGGCAAAATAATATGAAGTTATAAATAATTACTAGAATCATAACATATTTTTTTCATCCAGAGATATATATATTATAATATATATGGAGCACCAATTCTCTGACAAAGTTAAGAAAAGGAATAACTAAAAACATGCTGAAATCTGGACTAACTTTTATAATTTCAACTCTGAATAATTTTATTCTCTGCAATTAGTGTGATAAAGGTACTATAACTTTAACTTCAGGAATACCACAACAAACAACCATGTAAAGTAAAAAGAAATCCTCTGCAATCTTACCAATTCCTGCTTTACTGGGTGTTCCTTAGGATTAACTCCCTGAGTTGACAAATAAACTGCAAGAGAAAGATTAATGAGATAAAATGATGTATATATTAATGAAGAGCATTAATTAAAGAAACAAATGTCACACAAATAACTGACTAAATCTTAAATTATTCAACTTCTATGTAATAATAAATATGTGTGGCTCATGAGCATATGGCATTTTTATTTAAAAGAAATACATACTGTATCTGACTATTAAAATTGTCATAAAGTATAATTATATATAAAGTGCTAGCATTTAAAAAATAAATCACCCTTGCCGAAACCGGTTTGGCTCAGTGGTAGAGCATCGGCCTGCGGACTGAAAGGTTCTGGGTTCGATTCTGGTCAAGAGCATGTACCTTGGTTGAGGGCACATCCCCGGTGGGGAGTGTGCAGGAGGCAGCTGGTCGATGTTTCTCTCTCATCGACGTTTCTAGCTCTCTATCTCTCTCCCTTCCTCTCTGTAAAAAAATCAATAAAATATATTAAAAAAAATAATAATAAATAAATAAAATAAAATTCTTTGTGATACAAAAAAAATAAAAATAAAAAAAATAAATCACCCTTGACTCAATAAATAATTTGTCTTGTAATTAACTCGAAAGTAATATACATACCCCAAAACATTGAATTTAATGTGTAAGCAGAAACTAAATCCACTTTTGCTTGTTCAAGCGGGTCCAACTATTAGAAAGAAAGAGAAAATAAATTCAAACTTTGAGAACCATCACATATTTTAAATTTTTACCTAGCACAATGTTTCCAAGAAATGTCTTTTTCACGTTTTATAATCCAATAACCAAATGATCTGGAAATAATTTGCAAAAAGAAAAAGGTTTATTAACCAGTGATTTTTGCCCAAAATTTTTCAATTCAGAGTATCATCTTTAGTTAGACAAGGAATGTGTATAATCCAAGAAAAATTCTTTTGAATTATTTTAATTTCTGGAGTTATGATCTGGGCTTTGTATGTCAAAAGTAATTTATCAATATAAACATAGTACATGATGCATTTATGTATAAGAAGCAGGCTAAAATGCTTAGGCAATACCAAAGACAGAAGAAACATAATGAGATTTGTTTTAGACTGTCAAAGTCAATTTACTCTTTTTGTCCTATAGGGTTTCCAGAAACCCTGATAACATCATTGTAATACTTAAAAGGTCAAAGATGGAGTCTGTGGGAAAGAATGCTGTGAGTGTTCCTTTTGGTTTCCAAAACCAAGTCAAAATAAAAATATAGTTAAGAGGTATTTCCGAAGGTTGGAGTTTTGTTTTTATCCCCTAAAAATACCCAAACACTTATAAAATGGAAATAAAGGAGGAAAGGAGCATGCATATATCATGAACCTGTTTCTTAGCACAACACTGTGAGTACCTTCTGCAACAACTCATTTCTAGAAACAGACATCATAGTCTTCAGCATGTCATCTACGGCCCCAATGGAATTCTCAAATGCTGACAGATACTCATGGATTTCTGCTGGGTAGTCTTCATTAATTTCTTCCTCTGCCATTCTGACCTACTGGGGGGGAAAAGTAAATTCTTAGAACTCACAGTAGAGACAGAGATTGTACTTTAGGTTTAAAAAAAAATCAATAGGTCATACCATGTACTTCAAAAATGCTAAGAGTTAAAACCTGAAGATAATTAAACAAATCTTAGAATATAATTCTAGAGCAACTACAAACTTCCCCTCTTCTTAAGTTGCTTGGGAAGGGGGAGGGAGTGGAGAGCAGGGGACAGACCCACCCAACTTCACTAAAGCTGCACATCAAAGTCTGAGTGCTTTTCACGAAATAAAGACATGACTACCGAACACAGAATATCAATAATCAAAATCCTAGATTTAAAAAACTTCCTGTCAAAGTTCAAGACCAAGCAAAGCAATGAAAGTGTGATAAGTATATCCCCTAACGCTTGCTAAAAAAATAATAAGCTCTTTTTATTTTCAAAAATACATATTTTAGTCCTTCCAACCTAGGTGTTGATCTAGCAGCATGGTATATTAAACTAAAAAATGAGAAAAGCTAAGTCTGAAATATCTTAAGATTATTTATCACTAAAACCATTTTCAAGCCTATATACATATCCCTTAAGCTTCTTTAAAATATTAAGAAGAAACTCAATGAGCCCATAAATCACATAAAGCAGAAAAGAGGAAACTTGAGAGAAATAAACTATATGGTTTTCATTTAGGCTAGAGCATACTTTGACAGCCCATTCTTTTAAAATTCACATTTATATAACAATACTTAATATCTATGGGAGAAAATGAAAAATCCACATTAGTGTATTTCATATGGAATCTAAAGCCAAATTTCAGAAGCAATTCTAAGCCATACATACATATCTTATGTTTTAAAACAGTTTTTTTATTAGCTGAAAATACTTCATTCATTACATAGCTAAAGAGAACAGCAAAAATGTTTAAAACAGCACAGCACAATTGAAGTAAAAAGACTTGGGCTTTCTATCTTGCTTGATCACTAACTCTGTCACCTTAGATAAATTACTGAAACTCTGTCACCTTAGATAAATTACTGAATCTCTCTAAGGCCTCAAATACCTCATCCATAAAATGGTCTAATGATCTGTAAAGGACCCTTATTGTTCTAAATGCTATGACTATGTTATTTAAGTTTAAAAAGTGCCATTTGAATATTTAGTCATAATATATCCACATTTCTATTCAACAAGTATACTAGTATATGCTAGAGATATCTGCATTCATTAAAAAAAAAAAAAAAGTGAAGCCCACCTGACTATTACTTCTTATGCTGTAAAGTTATTATCTAACTACTATGCAACCAGCAATTTAACAAAGAACTTCCCTAGCCAGTGTTGCTCAGTGGGTAGAGCACTGGTCAAAAGACCAAAATGTCCTGTGTTCGATTCCGGTCAAGGGCAAGTACCTTGGTTGCAGGCTCCTCCCCAGCTTGGGTGCAGGTTTGTGCAGGAGGCAGCCAATCAATGTGTTTCTCTCACATCGCTGTTTTCTTTCCCTGTCTCTTCCACTCTCCCTAAAAATCAATGGAAAAACAATGCTCGGGTGAGGATTAACAAAATAAGATATATAAAATAAAAAGAAACAAAGAACTCTGGTAAAAGAAAAACACTGGGGGAAAACTTATGACTTCCTATTTCAAAAGGCTAACTGAAAACACATACTTGCCTCTCACCCCTCCAAAATGAAGAAACATAAATATAAGTCCACAGTAATGCTGGAAACCAAAAGAGGCGCATGCCTATCAGCCAATCCAACAGTATAAATTTTTGAAGCTAAAGAGCAAATGGGGTCAGACTAATCAATCTGCCCTCTCAGCAGCCTTCCGTGCCCTCAGCTCCTCCCACGCCAGCCCTGGCTCATTCCACTCTAGCCAGGACGACATCACTGCCCTTCCCCATCACAGCAGGCCCTGCCCTACCTTAGGGCCTTTGTACTTCTCCCCCTTCCTAGAAGGTCCAGTTCCTCCTCTCCTCCCCAGCCAATAGCTTATTACTTTACCTGCCAGATCTTTACTCAAATGTCACCTATTGGTAAGCCTTTCATGAACACCCTCTTTAAAATGCATGCCCGTGCCAAAACCAGTTTGGCTCAATGGATAGAGTGTCGGCTTGGGGACTGAAGGGTCCCGGGTTCGATTCCGGTCAAGGGCATGTACCTTGGTTGCAGGCATATCCCCAGTAGGGGGTGTGCAAGAGGCAGCTGATCGATGACTCTCTCTCATCGATGTTTCTAACTCTCTCTCTCTTCCTCTCTGTACAAAATCAATAAAATATATTTTTAAAATAATAATAAAAAAATAAAATGCATGCCCTGCGCACTACACCCCACCCCCTGGGCCCTACACTCCCTATCTCCTCTACCTTACAGTCCTCAATTAACATCTGACATATTTAATTCATTTATTGTCTGTCTGTCTCAAAGAATGGTAATTACATAAGAACAGAATTTAGGGGTTAGGGGGTGGGGAGGGTGTTCACTAGCACAGCCTGACAGTCAATAAACATGTGTTCAATAAATAACCTATAACAAAATCCTGGAAATAATCTAACTATTCATCAATACATAAATAGCTAACTAAATTGTAGCACATCCATCCAAGAGAATATTATAATTAAGCAAGTTCATTTGGATAAAGCCCAGCAGAACAAAGTGAAACACAAGGTTGAAATTTTTTCTGATGTCTATATGAATATCACAGCAAGGATGTTAATTTTGAATTCCCATTGCTTCAGTTGTAAACAAAAATGACTAAAAAAATATTGTTCACAGTAAAAAAGAAAGAAAGAAGTAAATCTCTATGTAGTAACACATAATGAGAAGTGGTGAAAAAATGTCACAGAACATCTATATAACACACAATGTATGTGCCATTTGTTTTTCAAAACCTGTATCTGTAGCTATGGAGGAAAAGATTTGAAGGAGACATAAAAAAAAAACAAACATTCTCTCAGAGAAAGGGCAGGGATTAGGGAGTAGGCTCAAGGCAAGCTCATTCTTTTAACTCTCCATTCTTCATTGTTTAAGTTTTGTTACTTCAAAAAGCATGTTAAATTTGTAATAAAAATAATCATTACATTTCAATGAAGGCATATTCTAATAAAGTATTTTGGCTTTTAACAAATACTGCAAGTATATATTTTTTTAAAGCCTTTAATTAAATGTACATTTTTCATTCAATTTTTCTATTACAAAATATTCTCCCTCTTTAGAATCATAATGAAGATTTTTCCTGTAATTATTCCCTGTCCCTAAGCCCCAATAAACATGTAGTTATTTATTGTTAAAATGGGTTAGGGTGAACACTGAAAGCAAGGCAGTAAGTAAGAATAATTACCCTCATTAAATCTGAACTGAACCACTCACCTTTTAACTAACAAAAAAAAAAGGCAAGACGAGTCTTAAAAAAAAAGGTTATTTTATTATTAGAATTTTCCCCCAATTCAAATGACTTCTTCTAACATCAAATATAATGTTATATAATAAAATAAAGAGGTACTATGCAAATTGCCCCTCACTCCAACACACGATGGCCACACCCCTGTGGTCAAAGATGGCTGCCCCCATGTGGAGACAAGATGGCTGCCAAAGGATGGCCAGCAGGGGAGGGCAGTTGTGGGCAATCAGGCCAGCAGGAGAGGGCAATTGGGGCCAAACAGGCCTGAAATGGAGGGCAGATGGGGGCTATCAGGCCTGCAGGGAGGGCAGTTAGAGGTGATCAGGCCAGCAGAGGAGGGCAGTTGGGGGTGACCAGGCCTGCAGGGGAGGGCAGTTGGGGGCGATCAGGCCAACAGGGGAGCAGTTAGACATCAATCAGGCTGGCAGGAAAGTGGTTAGAGGGTGATCACGCTGGCAGGCAGAAGCAGTTAGGGGCAATAAGGCAAGCAAATGCTTGGGAGCCAGCAGTCCTGGATTGTGCAAGGGATGTCCCAGATTGGAGAGGGTGCAGGCTGGGCTGAGTGACACACACACACCCCCATGCACGAATTTCATGCACTGAACCTCTACTCTTATATAGATCATTCCTGAGTACTGGAATGCTGTCTCTCCTCTCCCTCCTGTCACCGGTTAGGGAAGCCATAGCACCCACAGGAGAAAAGGAGGGGCACAGAACTGAAGTCGTCCACCTCCCTTTCCCCTGACTCGTTACTTCAGGGAGGTCAGACCAGCCTGTCATATGCTCAGCTCCGCATCTCTCTCTCAAAGGTCCGACTGAGCAATTCATTATATGGTAACCCTAAGCAGACCCTCTGATTCTTACCACCCCATTTTATCAGAGAACAAGAGTCAGGAGAGTTGCTGATATGAGGCAGGGTTCAACCAGCAGTGGAACCAGTATATGAAGAGATCTATTACGAAAAATTGTTTTTTTTGTGGGAGCTGGCTAAGTAAGTCAACATCTGCAGGACAGGCCTTCCAGGAAGGGCATGCTGGAACTCTCAGCTACAAGCTGGAGCTGCTGTCCACAGGTGGAATTTCTCTCCTGTCAGGAGGTCTCAGCTCTGCTTCAATTCAGTTTAATTATCTAGAACAATCTTCCCAATGTAAAGTCAACTGCTTGTGGATTTTAATTACATCTACAAATACCTAGATTGGCTGAAACTGGTTTGGCTCAGTGGTAGAGCGTCAGTCTGCGGACTGAAAGGTCCCGAGTTCGATTCCAGTCAGGGGCATGTACCTTGGTTGCGGGCACATCCCCGGTGGGGGGTGTGCAGGAGGCAGCTGGTCGATGTTTCTCTCTCATCGACGTTTCTAGCTCTCTAGCTCTCTCCCTTCCTCTGTAAAAATCAATTAAATATATATTTTTTTTAAATACCTAGATTGGTGTTTACTGAATAGCTGGGGATGGCTGCCCAGCCACGCTAACACGGCAAGAAGACCACCGCACTCCTTTAAGCCACCAGAACTACAGCAAAGAGAGGTCTACTCCTGAGACTTCAAGGTGCTGTCGACAGCATTTCCCCACAGCACCTTTGTTATTCTTGATTGTCAGGCTCCCGGGTAATAAAACTAGATTCAAATTCTGGCTAACAAATGTGAAAGAAATGACTTCTCCCCCCCGCCCCCCCCAAAATGCCAGTTTTACAACCCCTAATGAAATGATAGATTCAGACAATGATCACCAACAAATAAAAGGATGATGAGGAAGTTTACAACAGAGGGGTGAGACTAACACTACCAAAACACATAGATAGAGCCTCACTTTACTAAAAGTCTGACAAACACATATTATGAACCTCCTGATGTGACTATGATGTACACAGCATCATCTTATGTTTCATTTCCAACTCCCCAAAAGAGTTGAATCTGAATTTAATTGAGCCTTTAGAGCTAACTTTTACAGGAAATATGGAGGACAGAAAAATAAGTTACCACCAGAAAGCAAAAAGATAAATCTGAAATGAGAAATGCACTGTAGAATAATTGACCTGGTTTCTGTAACAAGTAAATGGCATGAAGAAAAAAAAAAAAAAGAAAGAAAGAAAAGGGAAGATTGGTAGATAAAAAGATAAAAGAAACTTAGGAGATATAATAATCAAATGGAAGGTATGGATAATGTTTGATTCAAATAAACCAAGTGCAAAAAGATATTTTTGAGAGAAAGAAATATGAACATAGGTTAGACATGAGATGACACCAAGAAATGACTGATAATGTTGTCACCTATGAAAACAGCATTATAGTTTGTCAGAAGAATGTCCCTGGGTTGCCCAGCCAGTGGTGCTCAGTGGCTGAGCATCGACCTATGAACCAGGAGGTCATGGTTCGGTTCCCAGCAGAGATGCATGCCCAGGCTGTGGGCTTGATCCTCAATATGGGGCAGGTAGGAGGCAGCCAATCTATGATTCTCTCTCATTATCAATGTTTCTTTCTTTCTCTCTCTCTCCATTCCTCTCTGAAATCAATAACTTACATAAATGTCCCTGGGTAAAATAGCATAACATCTTGAATTTGCTTAAAAAAAATAATTTTTAAAAAAGCTAGTCTTCATGAAGTAACTACACTTTGAGAACAAGAATAACAAACCTATGTACATTATATAGTGAAATTAGATAACTAACTCACAAATTAACTTTTAGAATACAATTCAGTTCAAAAATTAGGGGAAACCTAAATCTGAAGTATACTCCAGAAGAGTGGTCGCCAACCAGGGGTCCGCGGACTACCTGTGGTCCATGAGGTCCGAAAGATTGGGGACCGCTGCTCTAGAATGCTAAGCAGCTCTGTTACATCTCATCTCAATTCCAAGTATAACTGAAGGTGAGGGGAAGATGGGTTACTACCAGATCTGTAACAGTTGCTAAATAAAACTTATTAAAACAAGACGGAGCCTGTGGCTTCAAATGAGATTTGTGTTGCCAACATTCCCAACGAAAGCTGACATTTCAGGGTGACTATAATTATTTTAAGAATGTCACAAATTTCCTCCTAAAAGAAATCCTAATGTCTTAGATCTTTACCTGGCTCTTATAAAAATGTATGTATTAGAAAATAAATAGACCAATAAAGTTTAGTCAAAAGAAAAACTAGGGGAAAATATTTGCAGCAGAGATAAAAGGAGCCTCTACAAATCAATTTAACAAACCCACACAAACACACACACCTCTACAACACAAAAGAAAAATGAACAAAGAAAACCTGCAGTTCACAAATAAAGGAATCCAGATGACTAATAAGCATGAAGTTATTCAATCTAACTCCTAATTAAAGAAGCATAAATCAACAAAACAAGATGCTATTTTTCATGTCAAACAAGCAAAAATTAAAAAGATTGATAGTACCTAGTATGGGCAAAGGTGAGGAGAAACAAACACTCGTTCACTATTAATTGGAGTGTAAGCTGAGCATTTCCGTGAGGCAATTTGGCACTATGCTTCAAAATTATATATATACAAATTCATTGACCCCCATAATTTTACTCCTCAAAATATATATTTTCACACAATGTAATGTTCAATGACATTCACTGCAACACTTTTTAAGACTTTAAAGTGGGGTACAACCTATGTGCCCATTAACAAGAACAAGTTGAATAAATTATGATATACTCATTCAATAGAAACTCTGCAGCATTGAAAAAATATGAAGTAGAGCTCAGAGTCCTGAGATATATTGAAGTGAACAAAAATTGAAGAATAAGATATAAATCTATCTTTAAGAAAAAAAATATACGAGTGTGGAAGCATACTTGAATATGCATGTAAGTTTTCTCAATGCTCCAACCCCTGGGGACCCTATGAATGGGAGATGTCCACAATGTCCTGTCCCCATTAGCCCTTCTCAGTTCCTATCAACTCGTTTATGGAGTCAATCCATCTCATGTTTGATCTTCCTCTTTTCCTGTTCCCTCCTACTTTTCCAACGTTATTGTCTTTTCCAAAGAATCTTGCCTTCTCAAGACGTGTTCAAAGTAGGATAGTTTCAATTTTGTCATTTTGGGGTCCAGCCATGTTTCAGGCTTAATTTGCTCTAGGATCCACTTATCTTTCTAATGATCCAATGTATTTACAGAACTCTCTTCCAATCCCATATTTTAAATGAATTACTTTTTTTGCTACCAGGCTTCTTCACAGATAGAAAAGAACAGGGGTAAATAAAGGAATTGTCAGGACACTGAGAGAGGACCCAAGTGAGGTCAGGCAACTGAGATGACTCAGTTAAGGCTAACTAGTATATATGAATTGTGAATTTCTTAAGCAATGTTCAGTAGGCCTAGAAGAATGGTTGCCCAGAATGAGGAATTGATAGGAGGCACAGAGGAAAGCTAAGGAGGTACAAAAGAACCTTTAAAACAGCTGACTGGGAGGTAAAGGTCTTAAAGGGAGAGAAGTGAAGCTTTTTCCTCTGCTTGGAATGCTCCCCTATTTTCTGGGCTTAATAAAACCTGTTAATTCTTTAAAACCCAACCAAATGCATGCTCCTCTATAAAGGTTCCCAAATCTCCAAAGAGAAGTAGTCTCACCTAACCAGCATGGCTCTGTAGTTAAGCGTCAACCTAGGAACCAGGAGGTCACAGTTCGATTCCAGTCGGGGCACATGCCCAGGCTGCAGCTCGATCCTCATTGTGGGGCACCCAGTAGGGAACCGATCAATGATTCTCTCATCATCGATGTTTCTCTCTCTCTCTCTTCCTCTTCCTTCCACTCTGAAATCAGTAAGTTTCTTCTTCCTCTTTGCTCACAAGGTTCTCCAGACTTAGTTTTCATATAGATCCATAAACAATACTCCTTATGTTTCTTAATAAATCCATTTCACTTGATCCATCAGCTGAACTTGACAAACTGAACTAAACACTTCACCCTGAATTCCACAACACTGGACCCTCAAAATGAGTCCTTGTCCCTCACTAGTTCATTATGTCTCATTTGCTATTTCATATCAAACCTATGGCGTCTAAAATGCCTAAGGACTCAGGTCTTCTAGTACTTCTCGTTTCTATTTACATTCATACCTTTGGTGATTGTCTCCAGTTTCACAATTTTAAATACTAATAGCTGCCAATGTTCTTTTCTGGCAATGAGCTCCCCAATGGACCCCAGACTTAACTACCTATTTAACATCTCCACTTGGATGACTAACCAACATCCAAACTTAATATGCCATAACTGAACTCCAAATCTTTCCTGATGCTCCCATAGTTTTCCACTTCCCAATGAATGGCAATTCCACCCTTCTAGTTGCTCAAGCCCAAACTTTTGACAATCACCTTACTCTTACAATCCACATTCAAACTATAATATAAGCAAATCTGTTTTACCTACAAACACATCCAATATTGAACTGCCACTCACCAATCACTTTTTTCCACCTGTGAAGCTATTATCATTATAATAGCTTATTACACCTTTGTAATTAGTCTGGCTTTCACCTATCCTACTCTCTAACAATCTGTTAAGATAGCCAGAGTGATCCTGTTAAAAACCTGAATCAGATCACCCTGCTCAGAACTTTCCACTGGTTATTTTCCCACTAGCGGCTATCATGCCACTGCACCAGCCCCGTGGTCGGCAAACTGCGGCTCTCGAGCCACATGAGGCTTTTTGGCCCCTTGAGTGTGGTTCTTCTACAAAATACCACAGCCTGGCAAGTCTATTTTGAAGAAGTGGTGTTAGAAGAAGTTTAAGTTTAAAAAATTTGGCTCTCAAAAGAAATTTCAATCATTATACTGTTGATATTTGGCTCTGTTGACTAATGAGTTTGCCAACCACTGCACTAGCCTATTCCTTCAAGGTAGGATTCATGTGGCATGATATTTGTATTTCCACATGACTAATATAATTTCTTGCCACACCTTAGGTATTTAGTAACTATTTGTTAACTGACTAAAACCAATGAAAGTAAACTGGAATCAAATTTTGGAGAATCTTAGTATCATATTTGAATTTGGACTTATAAATATTAGCAAGTTACCACATGGATCAAAAAGAAATATAATGTACATTCTGGGACTGCTTCCATCCCTATGCCAAGCATAGTTACACATAATTATGAATTAAGTGAGAGACCAAAGCCAATATCTAAATATTTTTGGAACTAGAGAGATTTCTGCAGCTGTTGCACCAGAATTCTATTACTGTAATGATTTTGTTGCATTGCATTATCTTAGAAAATAATAGTGCAATGTACATACAACAATCTCTCAATAAATACTATCTTTGGCAGTCAGTCCATGTTAGTGTTAACTGTAATTCTCCTGGCAAGATTTTACTGCGAAAAAAATAGGCTTCTTTTTTTTAAATATGTTAACCTCTAAAAAATGTATCACAAAGCCTGACAACAGAATAAGAAATAAATTATAAAGAAGTTGCTGGAGACTGAATGAATAATCACATCAGATTACAACGAAGTTACTTATTATATATTGTTTAATTCTAATGTTTAATTTGAAGTGTTTTCAAAATTATAAACCTGCAAAATTGCCTTCGAAAACCATGAAATTTGCTTATTACATTTTCTCATCTCTAAAGCAGCGTTTTTCAACCGCTGTTCCGCGGCACACTAGTGTGCCGCGAGATGTTGCCTGGTGTGCCGTAGGTGAAGACAAGACAAGAATTTTATAATTTTTCACTATTCTGTTTACTTAATATTTCATAATAAAGTAATTATAAAATACTTTCTTTGTGTTTATTTGATTCCTATTCAAGAGAATTACTTTATATATAGTCAATATAGGCACAGAGTTAAATTTTTTAACATTTTCTAATGGTGGTGTGCCTCGTGATTTTTTTCATGAAACAAGTGTGCCTTTGCCCAAAAAAGGTTGAAAAACACTGCTCTAAAGTAATCATGCCCTGGCCGTGTGGCTCAGTTGGTTGAGCGCCCCTCCAGCGCACTGAAAGGTTGCCAGTTTTGATTCCCGGGTTGCAGGCTCCATCCCTGGTTCGGGTGCAAGTGGAAAGCAACCAATCCATGTTTCCCTCACATTCATGTTTTTCTCTCTCTCTCCCTTTCTCTCCCTCTATGAAATCAATAAAGATATTTTAAAAAAAAAAAAAAAAAGCAATGTAAAAGGTCAAGAGAAACCATCATTTCTCAACTGTAAACACAACACAGCTATTTAAAACCAGCTATCACCTCTTTTTACTGAGAATTGTTTTACTTTGAAAAACCCTTTTCCTCACTGTCGTTATTTTATCTTCCAACAAAACAATGAGATCTATCCCTTCAAACCATCACAAACGGTTCTCTGAACTTCAATAGGGGTTATCTAATTATTTTTTAGATCCAGCCTCAACATAACGGTTAACATCTCGGTTCCATCTACTCTCAGACCAGCCCCAACAGGTTATGTTGTGGGTAGCAAACTTCCCACTGGGAGATACACCTTCATCAAACCAAACTGAGCATCCGTCAACACACAGGACGGCGTCAAAGGTCTTTTCGAACAGCGAACGGAAGTCTGAATTACACTGAACGTCCCTGGGCCATGAAGGACAACCATTTTCTTGAGAGTATCCACTACAGATTTCAACGGAAGGTCGGAATCAGCCTGTCGTCTCAGGAAAGCTACTCCCCCCGACAGCTCTGCCCTTTGCCTTCTTTCCTCAAACGAGGATCGAAGGCAGCCGAACATCCATGGTGAAGTCCTGTGTTCTGAAACTCTCCACCTTCCAATATTTGGGAGGCGGAGCTAAGAAAGCATATAAAAAGCGAAAGGCTGGACCGAAAGAGACGCGAGGGAGCCCGGTAGGCCAGGACCTACAAGCAGCGGCCCCGGGACCAGCGATGGGGCCGAGGGTCCCCCACGCCGTCCCCCACGCTCAGGAGAGCGCGCTCGCCTTCGCGGGGGGCTGCGGGGCCCGGCCTCGCTCCCCGCAGCCAGCGGGAGGGTGACATCCAGGACAAGAGAGGAAGGCTTAAGGAGAGCACGAGGGGGAAAAAAAACGCAAACCCCAGCTTCCAATAGTACCTCGCTGGCCTGCCACTCCGTCTTCCGGAAAGCGGTCGGGCGGCGATGACGTCAGCGCGGCACCGCCTCTGCCCGCGGCGGCGGCGGCGCGCAGCGATGACCTCACGCTGCTGGCCCCGCCCCCTTCCGTGCTGCTGGCCAGCGTCGTGGAAGGAATTGGGGGTGCGGTGCTGGGCACCTTTTTCTGGATTTGTGTACGGCCAAGAAATCTAAGTTGAGCGTATTGAACTAGAAAAAAATTGTTCGTTACCAAAGCTTTGTTCATTTTTTTTTTTTTTTTGCTTTTCACTGAAACTCTTCCCAGGGCCCGGATTCCTACTACACTCCCATTGATCCCGCAAAATGAGTCTCGAAAAAAGCAGCTCCCTAGATTGTCCCTGGTGAAGGACAAGTTCTTTATTTTTTTTTTTTTTCAATACTTCGCTAAGAGGTACTTTTGTAAAATACAGGGGGCAAAAATGAGCCGGTTCTCTTTCCCACCGGATCGGAACCCCTGTCTTGGTGGTCATTACAAAATGTATACAGGGCCCTCGCTGGTTTGGCTCAGTGAATAGAGCGTCAGCCTGTGGACTGAAGGGTTCCAGGTTCCATTCGGATCAAGGACACAAGCCTGGGTTGCCTTAGCCGACTCAATCCTCAGTAGGGGGCTTGCAGGAGGCAACTTATCAATGATTCTCTCTCATCATTGATGTTTCTCTCTGAAATCAACAAAAATGTACTTTAAAAAATGTACATATGAATAGCTTGAAAGATGGGGGAAAGAAGCAAAATACAAGCCCATATTTTTAATTATTAGCTTCATAAAATCTCGTTTCAGTAAACACAATTAGAACAAAAGAGAAAGGGTAATTACAAAATCTACACATATATTGTTCATTGAAAGTGTAGTATAAGCTGCTAAGCATTCTTTTTACAATCCTAACTCTTTATTCCACAATCATAGTTGAACAGGAAGCTTTGAACAAACACCCCATTTTTCAATAACAAAATACCACATACAGTGAGATTGAAACTTCATGGCCCATGAGCAGAAGTCGGTTTTCGGCCTGGGCGAGTCTATTTTGAAGAAGTGGCGTTAGAACACTCAGGGGGTCAAAGAGCCGCATGTAGCTCGCGAGCCTCGGTTTGCTGACCACTGGGTTAGGGCAATCAAACTAATTTTAAAATATTACAAGGTGCATGACTTTTCTGGACTAATTAATAATGTTACAGATTCTACATTAGGGAAAAGGGAAGAGACGTTGGTCCAAGACTCAGAGATGAGTCCTCTTCAAAGGTATGGACAGATGTGATTCAGTTAAGGGCACTGAACCTAACCTGTAGCATCTGTAACATTATTAATTATTTTTCTAAATCTAAGGCTAGAAATTAGGTGTCATAATTTCCATCTTAAGGCTTTGAGATTGTTCCTATGTGTAACCCTTAAAAGGCCAGGCCCTACTGAATTTTCAGCATTGTAAGACAGGCTGCTGTTATGAGAAGGCTAAACAGTTTTGGGTGGTTTTTATATTATTATTATTATGTTTTTGTTGATTTTTAGAGAGAGAAGAAAGGAGAGTGCTAGATAGAAACATGGATAAGAGAGGAACATCCTCTATCGGCTGACTGCCTCTTGCATGCCCCTCCTGGGGATCTTCACCGCCCAGACATGTGTCCTGAGTGGGTTGGGAATGGAACCGGCCACCTCTTGGTTCCTGGGTTGATGCTCAAAGGATCAATATGCATATTTTAAGGAAGCCTCACTAACCATCTATTGTAGTTATCTAAGCATAGTTAGAAGCATATAAAAAAAAAAAAACTGGTTAAAGTTAAATTTCTACAGTTGGGAAATAAATTTGATAGTAAATTGTGTAAGAAATGGTTTGATTGGAAATGTTTGAGTAGAGGCATTAAAAGTAATTTTTACTATTTCAGACTTGCTCCAAGTCATGACTTTTGCTGATTAAAAAATAAATAGCTATCCATGAAGAGGGCCTCGTTCTCTGATAGGTCTTCTACAAAATCCCTGTCCGTGGAGTAAAATGTTTGCATCTGGATACCAGAGATAATGGTTTTGAAAATTCTAATTACCAAAACTGGCTCAATCTTATCAACAAATAATTAACTCTCCACGTTCAGACACAAAGTATTTAATGAGAACCACAGATAGGGTGTTGTGTAACTTCATTTGCTTGTTTTGCTTTGTTTTACAGAATGAGTAATGGACATTTCTCATTTTCACTAGCAAGCATCCTGCTTCTTTAATTCCAAATGGGGGTAGAATCTCTGTTTGGGGTTTTGTTTTTTTTGTTTTTTTTTAGTTTATTTCAGAGAGGAAGGGAGAGGAAAGGAGAGAGAGAAACATCAATGATGAGAGAGAATCATTGATCGGCTGCCTCCTGAATGCTCCCACTAGGGATCAAGCCCCCAACCTGGGCATGCCCTGACCAGGAATCGAACCATGACCTCCTGGTTCATAGATCAACACTCAACCACTGAACCACACTGGCTGGGCCAGAATATCTGCTTTTCTATCTATATCAATAGCATTTTTTCCCTTTCATATCAAGTAATAAGATGGTATATTACTACTTTATTAATACTATTTTCACTACAATCCCCCAAGTGTCTGTTAGTCTCCAGAGGGAAAAAATATTGTCAAAGTCAAGTGGCACTGACTCTCTCCTACGGTGGCCTGATCCCACCACAGGCCGACTCCTTGATTGCTTCCTTCTCACTCTCACTTTCCTCCGTGTCTTTGGCCATCGCTGCAACCATGTAATAGCAACTGAGAGCAGGTGGCATAAAAGTATAATGTGCAGATAAACGCAGGAGGGAATTTGATCTGCGCTCAGATCTGGCGCTTCATTTGTAAACTCCTCACCTAGATTTGGGGTTCTTAAGGACAGCGACCTCTTTCTGCCTCTCTTTTTTCAGTACCTGATACATTACTATAATCCCATCTGGTTGTTGACCGCTTAGTTGACTCTTAGATTTTGATCCTTTCAGCTACTAAACAAAGAAAAGACTAAGAAGTGTGCAAACTGGTTAGTATCAAAAAAGAAACCTGGCATCATTTTCCTCACCTTGAACAAAAATAGAGTGGAACTGTTATACTAATAAAGTTTTTCGCAGGAAGAAGTACATCCACATTATGAAAGAAAAGAATATGTTTTATTCAATAAGTACATATAAATGTAATGCGCAAAGAACTTAAGAAAAAGTTTCTAGTTCTATAATGTAATGACATTTAGATGAATTTTTTATTCTATTTCCCAAATATCCTGTGAGAGTTTTCTATTACGTTGAAATTAAGAAATATAAAGGGCCCTAGCCAATTTGGCTCAGTGGATAGAGTGTCAGCCTGTGGACTGAAGGGTCGTGGTTTTGATTCCAGTCAAAGGCACATGCCCAGAGTTGCAGGCTCAATCCCCAGTGGGGGGCATGCAGGATATTACAGCTTCAGAGGTCTCAAAAATAGACGTGGTAACGGCAACTGCAGCTGCAGCCATACTATTTCAGATAAAGCAAGTTTTCTGACTACGTGGTATTTACTTTAAGCCCTAATGTAAACCACTCAATGAATGAACAGTATAGTTGAGCATTGAGTACCTATGTTTGCCTTTTCTCTGTTTAAATGTTTGCCTCAAACCGAATCAATTCAATTATGCTAACATTGTAGAACTTGGCCTAGATCAAGATAATGTCATGGCCAGAAAAGACAGTCAACGATTCCAAAGACGGTGGCTTAAGGGAAAGTGAACTAGTTGAGATGAGCAGTCCCAAGGCCACATCCCATAGCTCTACATTAATTTTTAAACAGTTGGTACAGGTTGAATTGTGCCCCCACCCTCCAAAGGATGTTGAAGTCCTAACCCCCAGGGCCTGTGAATGTGACCTTATCTGATAATAAGATTTTTTTTAAAGATGATCAAGCTACAATGAGGTCATTGGGATGGACCCTGATCCTCTATGACTGGTGTCCTTATACAATGGGGGGAAATGGACACAGAGACAGCCAGGGGCGAGGCAGAAGTCAGAGTGATGGACCTGTAGCCAATGAACATTGAAGACTGCCAGAAAGTCACCAGAGGGCAGGGGAGAGGATGGACTGGATTCACCCCCACAGCCTCAGAAGCTGTCACTCCCCAACCCCCAACATCTGGTTCTCGGACGTCTGGCCCCAGAAGTTGAGACAGATTTCTGTTGTTAAGCCACCCAGTTTGTGGTATGTTGCTAGCACAGCCCTGGGAAAGGAATACAATAAGTTCGCTTCGTAGGCTACACAGGTGGCCCAAACAGGAAATTTAGGCTTAAAACCGGTGCATGCCTGCCCACACACAGAAATATAGCAAAAGCTGAGAACATATTAGCCGCACCTAAGGGGGAAAGTACTTTAGGTCACAAGATTTTTCTTTTTGCAAATTAACTTCATTGAGGTATAATTTAAATACAGTGAAAATGTATTCTTTGTAATGGTGCAATTCAATCAGTTCTCTGCAAATGTGAGACCATTCCAAACAAGCTATAAAGCATTTCTTGGAAAGTTCACTCATGTGCCTTTCCAGTTAATCTCCCTACTGGTGTCTTAGACAACCACTACTCTTCTATCACTTGTAGATTGATATTGGAGGGTCTTGGAGGGTCAAAAGTTATATGTGGAGCCGTAGCCGATGGCTGAGTTGGTTGGAGCATCATCCCAGAAGGTTGTGAGTTCCATTCCTGGTCAGGAACATACCTAGGTTACAGGTTCAATCCCTGGTCGGGGTGTGTACCGGAAGTGACTGATCGATAATTCTCTCTCGCATTAACCTCTCTCTCTCTCTCTCTCTCTCTCTCTCTCTCTCTCTCTCTCTCTCTCTCTCTCTCTCTCTCTCTCCCTCTATCTCTCTGTAAAATCCATAAAAGCATACCCTCAGTTGAGGAAAAAAATATATACATGGATTTTCTACTGTGAGGAACACAGCACTTCTAAACCCTTGTTCCATTTAAAGGACAACAGTAGTTCTAGGATTCTGCTAAAAATGTTGTACAATACTCTCTTATTAGTAGTGATTAGCATGAACCACAGTAAAAACACATATTACTTTATGATCCATACTTTATGTATAACCAAGACCACAGTTTGATGAAAGAATACTTACTATTTGCAAGGACTCTGATTTACTCACTTGCTTCTTTATTTATTCAGTCTATATTTATACAGTTTGTATAAAATGGTGGAGTAACATCTGTTTAGAGGACAGGAATATAGAAAAACAGAAACAAACACCCAATTTGTCTTTTTTTTCTCTTTCTAAAAATCTCACTAAAATACTACAGGGGTTATACTTTCTTTCCTGCCATGGAACAGGAGGCAGCCCACAAACCTAATATTCACGTAGACAGTTTATTATAGAAGAACCATTAAGCATTTTCATCACCATTTTGTGAATAGGAAATATAATTTAGATCCTATAAAATGCCCTTAGTCAAAATGCATTATCCTAAAGGAACTTCTGCCCTAAATCTTTCCACTCAGTACTCTGCACTGCCCTCTCCTGGTGCGGTCAAGGGCTCATCCAAGTAGCTCAGAGTCAAAAATCCTAGGCAGTAACATACAACCTTTGCTCAAGCAGTAAGTGGGCAGACATACATGAACTTCCATTCACCTCTGGACTGAGAAGAAAAAGGGAAATTAATAAGGAAAAAGGGTAAGAAATCATTTGGATATGTCTAGCTTTGGTAACTCAAATTGAATTAGAATTATTCTCCATCCACCCATCTACCATTTAGTTCCTTAGTTCCTTTCTCTTTTCTTTCTTTCTTTTTGTTCTTTTTTTAAAAAAAGAAATAAACACAAAATAGCTCATCAAAATAGCAATGACTAAGAGGTTGGGAAGAAGGAGCCCAAGTTTGATGTTGCCTTCTTTCTAACAGGATTTTTAAAAATCCTAAACCCAAACCCTATAATGTAACCCAACTTGTCACTGCCCTCTGATTAAAGCATTTTTAAAAACAACAGATAGAGAGCTGAGATCTGCATTGAGATAAAGATGGTTAGCATAGATCAAAAAGAATTGTGTGTATGTCAGATTAAGTGGCAGGATGTGGGGAAGTGGTGGGTCCCATATCCAGTTACTTTATGCACTAGTGCATTTGCTGCATAAACGCAGGGCCTCTAACGGGCTAGCCTGGCATAGATGGAAACCGGGAAATTAATGGAGGGCGATCTATAATAGCTAGAGTGTTTGTTCTGATATGGATTCAAGACCACATTTCTCCTAATTAGTGATATTGCTATAATTTTTTATAACTGTCTATCTTGCCCTGCCCTGAGTAGTAAATTATTTTTGAATCTTTCATCTGACATTTCTGAAGGGGTCAGCATTATGCTGTAAGTACTCTGTATTCCACATGCATAAACCTAGTCGTTAGATATAGCCAGACAATTTCCCTACCCCTATTAGAAGAAGAAAAAAAAAAAAACATTTAGCATACCTCCCTTGAAGGCATTTGGGGATCAAAGGGGGCAAGTCATGTGGGATAATGGCAATATCAACCAAGTGGGACAAGTTTACTTGTGAAGTAAAGTGGTTCTTTTTCTGTGGAAGTATGAGTTGAAGAGCGCTGTAAAGACCACAGTTAAAGCCACATATTTCTTTGGGTAGCTATTCATACATTACCCTTCACAATGACGATGTTATTGGCTGATCAAGTCAGGCCATAAATCAGAGAAGTTAAAAATCCATGTGAGGGAAATTGTATGCAGTTAACACGGGGGTCACTTCCTTAACACAGTCGCAGAAATCTACAAATCTAGAGCTGGAAAAGACCTTCTCATTTGTCTTCACTGGGTTTAATTACCCCCCCCCCCCCCAGTTTAGTAATAATCACATGAAATCACCATTTAGCTAAAACGATTCCATAATTCACACTCCAACAGGCCAGGATTAGGGTAGAGGCACTTGCTTCTGGCACAAAATTTTGGGGGGAGGCGGAGGGGAGATATCCCAAACCTTAGTAATCAAGATAAATAATATTTTAACTTCCTCTACCCAAATCCATTGGGTGCTGTCTTTACTTAAAATTGTAAACCCATATTTATGTAACTCCAGATTCAGGAATTTCTTACTTGCATCTAACCTGACGTCTCTCAACCTTGGCACTGCTGCCATTTTGGATGTCAGGTCACTTTTTGTTGTGGGGGTTTGTCCCTGTAGGATGTGTAGCACCCTCCCTTTCCACCCCGCACCGCCACTGCCAAACCACCCCTGGTTGGGAACCATCGATCTAACCAAAAATTTCTTATGCTGCAAACCACCCCATTCCCTCTCGCCGTGTCCTCAGCAGAGATAGAAAGCAGCTTGTCATCATTTTCTAAATAACAACCTCATGAGATTCTTTGCTTTGTAGAGTGTGTGTGTGTTTGCTACATAATCTGATTAGCATGATGGATAATCAGGTTAGTGTGTCTAGACTTACCAAGGTCAAACCCCTGGGTTCTGTAAGGTTTATTTCGATCTGTTATCTGACATCTCAGTAGACCACTTGGCCATCTGATTCAGGAGCTTCTTCCAGAAGTTTAGAGATGCCTTGTAATTATAAACCTTCGGTCAAACTGTAAACTTGACTCCCTTGTTGCATTAGGCCACAGAGATTAGTTACCCCGCTGACCACATTTCATTCTCTTCAAAGTGAATTTCATCTTGGAATTGATCGATAACCTTTACTTAAGCTATCCTATCTTTTCCATCTCAGAAGCCAAGGCTCTAATGAGTCAGATTATATTACATAATTCAGCAATTCAACTGCCTCTGTGATCTTAGCTTTTTAAATACTACAATTTTGAGAAGCCATTTTGCCTATAATGAGCAGGCAAGATTTAGTGAAGTAAAAGCCAAATTCATTACAAAAATGCCAAAGCCCAGAGCTAGACTTGGAGATCAAATTCCACTTGGAAGGTGAAAATCCATGTCAGGATATTAGTTTTGCAAGATATTAAAAAGTCTCATAATCATCCATGCAAACAGCAATATAAATCATAAATAGGTGGTCACATAGATGAGCTAGAAGGCGTTCCCAGTGATACACAATCTGCCACCTTTACCCTCCACTGTGTTGAACTTTGATAAAATTCTGGTATATATGTGTTTTCTCTTCTAGGTAGGAATGAAATACGTGAGGGTCAACCTGTATTCAATATTATAGCAGCCGGGGTTGTTAGCTGCAAGCACCGGAAACTAACTCTGGCTGGTTAAGCAGGAAAAAAAGTGTTTGTTGTTGAATAGTTCAGCATTCTTGGGACCAGGCTAGGAAAGGGGCCTTAGAAGGAAAGCTGGAACCCAGCCAAAAGCATACTACCTAACCCCTTAGTGAGAAAAGCACCACCACTGCCCCTACCACTGAGCAATGGATGCTGCAGGCTGCCCAGCAAACACAGGCACTGAACTTGGGGTGATGCTGCTCCTGTTGCCATCACCTTGGTTCCTCTGGATTCCCCACTGGCTCTGCCTCTGTATGTCACCAGCTCCCAAGCCAAAGTCTCAAGCAGGTACCTCTGTTTAGTCAAGCCTGAGCCACGTGCCTACTCCCTAGCTGCAAGGGAGGCTGTGACAATGTCTGGATTTCCCAGCTTCTAAAGCGGGAAACAGGCGGCTAAGAAAATGACAACTGCCCATTGCAGGTGTGATTAAGGAAAGTAATTAATAATAACAGATTAAGTCTTGGGCTCTGGAGCCAGACTATCTGAATTTGAATTTATATATATCACTGTCTGTGTAACCTCGGTCAAATTTCTTAAGTCCTTAATGGTTTCTATTTCCTCACCTCTAAAATGGAGGCAGTACCATTTCCTGCCTTGTGTGGATTAAACAAAAGTATCCCTATAAAATTGCTTAGCACATACACGGTACATAATAAATATCTCTATACATCTATATATGTGTGTGTACATACAAATGTTTTTAAATTAGTATGTGTGTATGCATATGCAACATTGATAGCAGAGATAGAGTTTCTCTACCCCCCTTCTCTCCTTCCTGCCAAAGACTGAGAGAGCACTTGCATATCTCAGACTGTTTATTTAGTTTAATTCAGGACAGGGTAACTCAGTTTAACTTTGGTCTCCCTGATTAAAGCATACGTGATCTAGCAGAACAATAGCAATGAAGAATAATTATAGTTCTGCATATACTAAAGTAGCATAAAAGTGAAAGTTCAGAGAAGGATTGGATTAATTTTGTCTGGGGACTTAGAAAAATCATGATAGAAGGACCTCGATGGGGAACATGAAGAATAGATAATAAGAAGTTTCCAGAGTAGAGAGAGAGGGACTTGTCTCAGGCACAACAACGCTCTCAGCACAGCAGTGCGAGGGAACCAGGAAGAGTTCGGAAGGACGAGAGCAAGGGGTTGCCCTGCCCCGCCTGTGTGGCTCAGCGGTTGAGCATCAACCTATGAACCAGAAGGTCACGGTTCAATTCCAGGTCAGGGCATACAGGACTGTATGTCCAGGTTGTAGGATCCATCCCAGGCTGGGACTGTGCAGGAGGCAGCCAATCAATGATTCTTTCTTGTCATTGATGTTTCTATCTCTATCCCTCTCCCTTCCTCTATGAAATCAATAAAAAATAACTTTAAAAAAAAGAGCAAGGGTTAATGGGAAGGTGGAAAAGATGATCTGGGAAAGATGGACTGGGGCTATAACCAGTTTGGCTCAATGCGTCGGCCTGAGGACTGAAAGGTCCAGTTTGATTCCGGTCAAGGGCACATACCTTGGTTGCGGGCACATCCCCAGTAGAAGGTGTGCATGAGGCAGCTAATTGATGTTTCTCTCACATTGATGTTTCTGACTTTCTGTCCTTCTCCCTTCCTTTCTATAAAAAAAAAATCAATAAAATATATTTTAAAAAGATGGACTGGGACCAGATTGTCAAATCCTTTGGGGCACCCCACAGTGGTACCTTTTCATCTTTGAACACACATGCCAGTAGGACTGCTAAGAACTGACCAACCGCCCTAGCAATGTGTCACATCATCAGTATCAAAGTCTGAGGTCATTTGTTTCTGGTAAGAGTTTTAATTCATGATGAAAAGGTAAATCCCAGGGGTTAGGGATGAGTTACCCAAAACAGTGGAGCAGGCACTGCTTGTCCCAGTCCCCCCTTTAGCTGGGTCTCCCTTTCCTCTCAGCCTCTATCCCAGGCCCCCAGGCCCCGGGAGAGCCTCTGCCTGTGAATTGCTCCAATGCAATGCTACCAGAGGCTGTGGCCCTCGTAGCGCTCCCAGCTCCACATCCTGCCATGCTGCGTCCTCCTCCACTCATCAGCCCCAATGTCTGTGGAATTGCCGAGACTGAGAAGGGGCCAAACACGCAGTGCTGTCCCAGCGGGCGGCCCTTAGTAACCGAGTGACTCCCAGTTGCGTTGGACTCCCCAGGCACACCATGAACTGTGGCCTCGATTGCTGTCCGCTCCCAGACTGACATCTTTCCCAACCTCTCCACCCAGCCCCAGCCACACTGAGAACGTGTGCCCTGATAAAGGCAGGAGGGCCTTCACAGGTCCCAAAAGGCTCGAAACAGGATTGCTCTGGGAAGTCTGGATGGGAGGGTGCTCTGAGGAGACAGGCAGCTTTGGGCTGGGACTACCCTGCTCTTTCCTTCTGGGTTAGAGTTTGGCCTCCTGATGGCCAGGACCATGAGCTCAGGATTCTGAGCCTGTGGCTCCAGCAGCCCCATGCCCGGAGAGGAGGAGGTTGGGGCCCTTGCTGTGCAGAGAGCTGAGTGGGTTTCTCTGGGGTTTGCCAGGAGCCAGGGGCTGGAGCCTTGGAAGAACCGCAGGGAAGGTCAGGAATTAAGGGGAGACCCAGGGAGCATGGGTGAGAGCCAGGAGTCCGGGCTGGGCCCAACGCACTTGGTCTCCACCGCCACCCACCTGGGCACCCTGACTGCCTGAGGCTTCCACAGGAAGAGGGGGTGCGGTGGATAAACTCTGAACAGCATCCCCAGGACCACGGGTCACAAACACAGAGGTCCCCTGAGCCAGGCAGCAGCTGTCAGGAAGAGAAATGGGCCAGGTGTAAGGCAATCCAGGGTTGGGGGTCTAAAAAAAAAGCACAGGAAAAAAGACATCTACAATATTATTTATTTGTTTGTTAAATAAAGAAAGCTTTCTTTTTAAAATACAGACAATAGTCTGAAACAAACACAAAATTAGTTCCTCTCGACAAAGCAATATGTTTTCTTGTATTAGGCATAAGGTCTATTGTTCTGTTTCCTTTGACTGTCAAGAGGCTCAAAACTATATTTTGTGTTTCCCTTTGATTTTTTTACACAGCTATCTTTTCCCCTTCCTATCCTCTCCTCTCCCAACACACACACACAGACACGCACACGTACACGCACACACACACACTCGTCTGGTAGTCTTTATAGATGTGACATAGGTAACATACTGGCATTTAGAGTGCAGACACTGTGGATCAGTTGGTTGGAGCATCGTCCCATGCCCCCAGGAGTTGCAGATCATGGAAGGGCACATACCAGGATTGTGGTTTGAAGCCTAGTTGGGGTGAATGCAGGCCGCAACTATCAATGTTTCTTTTTTAAAAACATATTTTTATTCATTTCAGACAGAGGAAGGGAGAGGGAGAGAGAGATAGAAACATCAATGATGAGAGAGAACCATTGATCAGCTGCCTCCTGTATGCCCTCACTCCAGCCTGAAACCTAGGTATGTGCCCTTGACCGGAATTGAACCCGGGACCCTTCAGTCTGCAGGCGGACACTCTATCCACTGAGCCAAACTGGCTAGGGCCCAATGTTTTCTCTTACATCGATGTTTCTCTTTCCCTCCTTTTCCCTTCTACTCTCTAAAAAAAACTACAATAAATAAATAATAAATATTTTAATATATGCAAGGTCTTGTTTTATTTCCTTCTCTTTTATGACTTTTCACATAAAACTCTCTACTGAAATGCTTAAACTCAATGGAAAGGACAGCTCGATTAATTCTAAATTCTGGCTGTATCAGTGAACTCCAAGGTATCCTAATTTAAAAAACAACTTGTTATCCCATTTTAAGGGCTTTATTTCTTTTTTCAATTTATGATCTTGTTTTTATTTTACGTCTTTTTTTTTTATTCACTATCATCTCTGTCTGCAAGCCAAGATTATGAATAAAGATAATATACTTTAGGAAGGTGCCATAGATCCAAAATTAATCTCTACGAAAGTTAATTTCTGCATAAATTAAGCTGAATGGGTGTATCAACACCATAAATCATGTGCAATAGGTATAAATAAAACATGAGCCCGGGTTTCCTCATTTATAACTTCATATCTAAGACATGTCAGTGTAGAAAAGGCAAAGTTGTGTTTTTTTTTGTTCTTTTCTCATTTTTTTTTAATTTTTTTTAGAGCTGTTGGGCTAGCTGTCTCTAAGATTATAGGAGATATTGTAAAATCAGAAGATTTTCGCTCTGTGGCTGAAACAGCTAAAAATCATAAGTCTACAGAAAAAATTCCTTCTGTGTACTTATACAAAAGATAATAACTCTCCTCTTGAAACTCCAAACCAGTGGAAGAATTGCCCACAGGGATGGAGAGTGGGGTGGGGAGAGGAACCAGCAACTCGGGGTGGGGTGGAGGGTTAGAAAGGTCGTTCTGCTCTATGAGGTACATAGCCAGTGGTCAGCTTTGAGTTGTTCTAGGTTAAAATTCAGTTCTTGGAGAAATCTATGAGGTTGGATGACAATAGGATGAGAGGATGGCCCAGGTGAGAAAGGCCTGTAGTGGGCGCTGGTGCCCTCCTGCCCCTTGACTTGGCCAGTGCACACCCCCCTCCACTCTGTGAAGTCCCGCCAGTCTCGCCTGGGAAATTGTGCCCTGCCCCACCCTCCCACCAAGGCCGGGGGGGGGGGGGAACAGCCAAGTTCTGCACGGGGGGGGGGGGGGGGGCCCACAGCCAAGTTCTGCACAAGAGGCCAGCCTCTTCCCCTCAATTCTGTCGTGAGATTTATACTCCAAAACTACATTGTCCGATATGGGGGCCGTTAGCCCCACGTAGCTATGTAAATTTAAAAGTCAGTTCATCAGCTTGCCATATTTCAAATGCTCAATGGCCAGAGGCAGCTAGAGGTAACTGCACGGGGCAGTGCCAACTATACAGAACATGCCCATCACTGCGGTAACACCGATTGGACAGCACCGCTCCAGGGTCCATCCGATGGATGAGGCCAAGGTTTTACCGCATGCACTGTCCTTGCTCACTCTTTCCCCCTCCCCATCCTGCCTCCCTGCCTCTCTCGTTTTTATTTTATTTTTATTTTATTTTTAAAAATATACTTTATTTATTTTTTACAGAGAGGAAGAGAGAGGGATAGAGAGCTAGAAACATCAATGAGAGAGAATCATTGATCAGCTGTCTCCTGCACACCCCCCACCAGGGATGTGCCCGCAACCAAGGTACATGCCCCTGGCCGGAATCGAACCTGGGACCTTTCAGTCCGCAGACCAATGCTCTATCCACTGAGCCAAACCGGTTTCGGCTTTATTTTATTTTTTTCTAAATCCTTACAAGAAGATATTTTTTTCCCCATTGATTTTCAGAGAGAGAGAATGAAATCAATTGGTTGCCTCCCACATGGGCCCCAACTCGGGTAGGGATCAAACCTGCAACCCAGCCCTTGACTGGGATTCGAACCCGAGTCCCCTTTGGTGCCAGGCTGGTGCTCTAAGCACTGAGCCATGCTGACCAGGGCTCCCTGCCTCTTTTATTTGTTTGTTTGTTTGTTTGCTTGCTTGCTTGTTTATTTAGTCCCCTCAATAAACTTCCCACACCTGAACCCCTGTCCCAGGCTCTGCTTCTGGGGGCTTCAATCCACACCCTTTCCTCAAACCTCTTCCATCTGGCTGTTCCTTAGTTATATCCTTTTATAATAAACGGGTAATCTAGTGCCTAACGGGGTCTCCTGAGTTCTGTGAGCCACTCTAGCCAATGAACTGAACCCAAGGACAGGGTCGTGGGAACCACTGCCCTGTAGCCCATAGGTCAGAAGTGCAGGTAATAACCTTGTGGCTGTGTCTGAAGTGGGGCCGTGGCGGGAGGGGGCAGTTCTGTAGGAGGGAGCCTTTCATCTGTAGGAACTGAAGCTCTCTCTGGATATAGAGTGTCAGAATTTAATTGAATTGTTTGGAGACGCACCTGGTGTCCAGAGCATTGCTTGGAAATCTCCTCACGTTGGAATTGGCGCGAAAACCCCTTTAGTAACCAACATTACTGAAGAGCAAGTTTATCCTGTAATTGCAGACTTTGCAGCTTTCCTATTGAACCACTGGATTAAAAAGGTAGACTCCTGAGCCTCACTCCAGACTTCCTGGGAGGGTTGACATTTGCACCAGTAGCTGCCCCATGCCCCCAGGTCATTCTTGCTCCGAGGGGCTGCCTGGGCTACTGCCCAGGTGTCAGCTGAGACAGATTCTGAGGGCCTCCCGCACTCCAGCACCTTTGATGGGCCTGCAGCAGAGTGGGCCGAGACCATGGCCCTGAAGCCAGACTCAACTGGCTTGAATCTTGGCCCTCCCAACTTTATGGCTGGGGGACCACTAGCTACCTACTTAGCCCTCAGCCCTTGTTTCCTCATCTACAACCTCAGGCTCGTGATGGCACCTAACTGGTAAGGTTGGAAGGATGCGTGATGGTTAATTCTATGTGTCAACTTGACTGTGCCACAGAATGCCCAGGTAGTTGATAAAACATCACTTCTAGGAATGTCTGGGAGGGTGTTTCCGGGAGAGGTTAGCATTTCTGTAGGTAGAGAGGATGATGAAGATTACCTTCACCTATGCAGTGGGCATCATCCAGTCTGCTGAGGGCCTGACAAGGACAAAGAGGACAAAGAAGGGAAAACTTGATCTCCGCTTGAGCTGGGATAGCCTCTTTTCCTGCCCTCACGTATGGTTGCTCCTGGTCTTGGGCCTTCAGACTCTGACTGGGACTTACACCATTGGCTCCTCTGGTTCTCAGGCAATTGGGTTTGAACTGGAACCACACCACGGGCTTTCGTGGGCCTCCAGCATGCTGGTTGCAGACTGTGGGGCTTCTCAGCCTCCGTCATCATGTGAGTCTGTCTTCATGAGTCATCTCTTTCTGTCTATCGCTATATATTGGTTCTGTTTCTGTTTCCCTAACTAATACAGACTTCAACATATCTTTTTTAGGACACAAATCCACCAATTACATAATACAATGGCAGCAGCCGGAGAAATTTTGATTCCTCTCAAGGGCACATGCCCGGGTTGTGGGCTCGATCCCCAGTATTCGCTGTGCAGGAGGCGGCCAATCAATGATTCTCTCTCATCATTGATGTTTCTATTTCTCTCTCCTTTCCTCTCTTGAAATATATATATATATTTAATATATTTTATTGATTTTTTTACAGAGAGGAAGGGAGAGGGATAGAGAGCTAGAAACATCGATGAGAGGGAAACATTGACCAGCTGCCTCCTGCACACCCCCTACCGGGGATGTGCCCGCAACCAATGTACATGCCCTTGACCTGAATCAAACCTGGGACCTTTCTGTCCACAGACCCAGACTCTATCCACTGAGCCAAACTGGTTTCGGCAATAAAAATATATTTAATAAATAAATAAATAAAATAAAATAAGAGACCTATCTGATGAAAAAAATGTAGCATCTCTATGGAGTAAGAAAACAGCAAAATCAATCATTCCAAACTGCTGTTAAATCAATGTATTTCCTGTTGGTTTGTCAATATGGCCTTTTTCAATTAGACAATTTTATTACAGTGATAAATACCAACAGCACACTTTAGAGACTGCTGCTCTGAGTTATGGTTGGTTTGGCCTAACAATCCATACTTGCTATTGAGTAAATGTGCATGCTGTGGCCGTCCAAAGATGAACAGGCCTGTCCCTGTCCCTGTCCCTGGTGGGGAGTGATCGCCTATCCCCACAGGACCCCTCCTGACCCTGTAGTGACCATCACCTCCCTCACCAGGTGCTCACATACCCCATGGCAGGAACCCCACCCTGCTGACGACAGATGTCACGGGCAGTGCCAACAAAAGAGTTCTGACCCCAAACCAAATCTCACTTTCCTTGGCAAATAGGGACAGCAAGTAAAATTCCTTTTTAATCTGCATGAGTTTCTGTAGAACTTGTCAAGTGGCAATCAACTGGGGCCAAAGTTCAGCCAGCCCAGGGGAACCCAGGGGATGGCTGAGTAACTTGTCATTGATGCCTGCGGCATGGGGACTGCTCCGGAACACAGGGACATCCTGGCTGCTCCTCAGCAGAATGGGGATGATATATGCAGAGTTGGAATAATTGCAATAGAAGGTGTATTGCCGAAATCGGTTTTGGCTCAATGGATAGAGCGTCGGCCTGTGGCCTGAAAGGTCCCAAGTTCGATTCCGGTCAAGGGCATGTACCTTGGTTGCGGGCACATCTCCAGTAGGGGTTGTGCAAGAGGCAGCTAATCCATGTTTCTCTCTCATCGATGTTTCTAACTCTCTATTCCTCTCTCTTCCTCTCTGTAAAAAATTAATAAAATATTTTTTTTTAAAAAAAAAGAAGAGGAAGGTGTACTGTGCCCTCCTAGCTGTTTGGCTCAATGGATAGTGTCAGCCTTCGGACTGAAGGGTCTCAGGTTCGATTCTGGTCAAGGGCACATGTCAGGGTTAATGGATTGATCCCCAGTGGGAGGCATGCAGGAGGCAGCCAATCAATGATTCTCTCTCATCATTGATGTTTCTATCTCTCTCTCCCTCGCCCTTCCTTTCTGACATTAACACAAATATATATATATATATATATATATATATATATATATATATATATATATATATTTTTTTTTTTTAAAGGAAGGTGTATGGTAATTCCTCCGGCACATAGCAGATGGTCAGAAAAGTTAGTGGCTCTGAATCTATTGAGTACACTCACAGGACTAGCCTCGTGCCCCAAGGAAGGTTGGGCCTAACGATTCATAGTTGCTGCCTTTATTTCCCGGCCCCCTGGCCCCCCAGGCCTGCCATTTTATTATTGGTGTTCCTCTTTTTGTGATGGAAGTCCCTGCTTTTTGGCCCGTGAATGACTGGTGGGCAGGGGTTTCGCTTCCCCTCTGATCTGGCGGTGGCCACCTCTTTGGTAAAAGGCGAAAGATTTATGCGATCTGAAGAGAAACCAGAGTATACCTCTTTGGGCTTGCTAGTCTTCCATATTCGATGGCCAAGATGGTGTCATCGGCACTGAAGACCATGACAAGCCACAAGAGGGCAGACAACTTGGCTTCTCTCCTTGTTGGCCACCAAAGCATGCGCAGGCAGGATCTGAGCTGGCCCCGTGGGTCCTAGTCCCCTTACACACACTGTGGCCCACCCTGGTGCGCTCCCCAGGGGTCAGAGGACAATTCAGGCCTAAAGAGATTGGAGGGGGGGAGGGGGAAAGTGACTAACGCATCCCAGTCTACCTGGGACCCTCTGGCTCTCACGTTACAAGCCCAGTGACCCCCGGGACAGATGGTCCTCCAGGTGGTGCAGCACTGGCATGTAGATCTCAACGGCTTCTCTTGGAGGCCTTTGCCTGCTGTGTGCCAAGCAGATGTCTTGGCAGCTGCTGGGTGCCTTCCATCTTGACTTCAGGGATGGCTTTTTCCCGGGGACCAGCCCCAGCTTCCCCTGGGTGTGCCTGCCCCGGGCCTCGGGGGCCTGGTGAGTAACAGCCCAGCCGAGGGGCCAGCCTCTCCCAGGGGCCGCCTCCCCATGGCCAGCAGGCAGCTAGACGTGAGCCACACTGAGCAGGTCCCCTTTCCCAGCTTTTCCAGGCTGGCTGGCAGCACTGCGCGGAGAGGAGGCCCCAGTGCAGAGCACAGAGCGGCAGCCCTGTCTCCGGGCGTGGCTAGTGCGTCTATGGGCGGAGGCCTGCAGCTGCGGCCATTGCAGACTCTTCTGCCAGCTCCCTGTCCTTCGGTGGTATACGCCCTCCCGGCCAACATCCAACAACCCCTCAGCACAGACATGTGGCACCACTGGAGCATCCCCCTCTCCCCCCCTCCCCCGCCCCCCGAATCCTCAACCCTTGGGAGTTGCCATCTGTGGGTCTATGTCCTCTTCAGGCCTCTGCCCGCACCTGCCCCAGTGTCTGTTCCCGTATTCTCGTTCTGGCTATCTTCTCACTTGTCTGGCCTGGCTGGTTTCCTCTCAATAGCCCTTTAGCTCTTTAGGTTTGAGGGTGCTGCCTCAGTTTCCAGAAGGTCTATGCATGTGTAATCCCAATTGATGGGTCTGCTTTATTTTATTTTATTTTTTAAATATATTTTATTGATTTTCACAGAGATGAATTGAGAGTTAGAAATGTCGATGAGAGAGAAACATCCACTAGCTGCCTCTTGCACACCCCCCACTGGGGATGTGCCCGCAACCAAGGTACATGCCCTTGACCGGAATCAAACCCGGGACCCTTCAGTCCGCAGGCCGACGCTCTATCCACTGAGCCAAACCGGTTTTGGCTGGGTCTGTTTTATAGGTTACAGGTGCCGACCAGGAGCTAGACCCAGAGCCCACGAGGAGCAGGGCTGGGACCGAGCTGCCTGAAAGTGTCTGCTGTTCCCGCCGGCTCCCTGCTCCCCCTGACAACCCGAGCCTGGCTGTGCTGTGGGAGCCACCCCAACCGCCTCTGTGCTGCCTGGAACTTGTGGGCATATCCATGGCCTGAAAAGGAGAAGACTCATTCTCCCTGCCATCACAATTAGCTCAGGGAAGGGGGCGGGCATGGGTCCAGCCAGGTGGGGACTGTGAGGGAACATGCCCATAGGGGTATCTCTCACCTGGGATGGCGTACACCTGGCACAGTGGCCGCCCTGGGGAGAGCTGCCTGCGGATGCAGCCAACCAGAGAGAGAGAGTGCAGGCTCAGGGGCACAGCCTGGCAGCTGTGTGAGCTTTGCCTCTCGCTTCAGCCACCCCAGGAGATCACTTACCCCGGGAATTCACTGTCACACACCCCCCTTCTTAATGAACTAACCCAGTGTGAGTTACGTGCTTGTGTCCTTCTGTTCTCCTGAGCCATCTCTCTTTCTCCCCGACCTGCACACACATCCCATCATCAGCATCCTCACTCCAGGGAGCCTCCCCTGATCTGTCCGACTCCTTACAAGCCCAGATCAAGACTTCTCTGGCTCCGTCAAGCTCCTGTCTTTTATCTGCTGGCTCCCCTGTCTCACAGGAGGCGGCGGCCTGCCTGCCTGCCTGCCTGCCACGACCCTGCCTTTCCCAGGCCCCTCCTTCTGAGCCAGGCACGTGTGCTGAGCACCGTGCTGAAGGGTCCGATGTATGCTGCCAAGGTCAGAGGCCCCAGGTTCGGCCCATTCTTGTGGTTCCCAGCTGGCATGGATTGGTCCCGGCTGGTTCTGGCTTTCCCCCACTTTCTACTCCCCTGCCTTCCCAGCTGCCTTCCCTGCGGACACCAAGCTCCAGCATCGGACCTGTGGATGGACGGCAGCCTTGCAGAGCTGCTTCCCCAGCTCCCATGATCTTCTAAAACCAAACCCCTATAAGAAATCCCTCTGACCGGGCTTCTCCGATCGATACGCCATGCACATCCTCCCAATAGAGTCCTCTTTAGTATGTTATTTTGAGTCTATTTCTGATGCTTGCGGCTCCCAAATCCCAACCTTACACAGTGCATAATACATAAGAAGACATCTTCAAGTTACAAAGCACAACACACATGCGTGTTCCTATTGCTTTTATTAATATAGACAGTCCAGGAAAGACAAAGAACTCAGGGGTCAAATAGACAAATTCAAGTCTGAGTTCTGCCAAGTAATGCTTGTATGGTTTTGGATCAAGTTGACTGCCCTTTTTTGAGCCTATTTCCTCCTCTGTAAAAAGAAGTGGGGAAAGGCAGTCAGGACTAGGTACCTGCATACAAGCTATCACTGGCTCCAACAACAAACAAGCTCATTTGCCACTTGTGGAGAGGCAGTGCAGGTGAGCGGCCTCGGGCAGGCCCGGGGGCCCCAAATCATTGGGCAGCAGGCTCCTCCCCTCCTGGGTTCTGCCATCCCTGCAGCACAGGCTCATCCTCACAGTCTGTGGTGGCTGAGCTGAGAGGGAGGCTGACAAATGCCATCTTTCCTGCATGCTGAAATGGGGCTCTGAGGGAGGAGGGTGGCTGAGGGGGAGCACAGTGGGAGACAATAACGGGGCTGTGGAAAGGGTGTGATGGGAACCAGTGCCAGCCCCTGCCAGCCACCACCCAGGGTCTCTCCGTCCCTCCCTTTTTTCAGTGCTTCCATGCTCTCTCCTGATTTCATCAGAATCCCTCCCAAATCAAAAGGATTTATGACTTTAAAGTAGTGAAAGTGCCGGGACCTGTTTGGCTCAGTGGATAGAGCACCGGCCTGCGGACTGAAAGGTCCTGGGTTCGATTTCGGACAAGGGCATGTACCGTGGTTGCGGGCACATTCCCAGTAGGGGGTGTGCAAGAGGCAGCTGATCGATAACTCTCTCTCATCGATGTTTCTAACTCTCTATCCCTCTCTCTTTCTCTCTGTAAAAAATCAATAAAAATATATTTAAATAAAGTAGTGAAACTGATTGGGAAAATGCATCAAACAGCTGCCACCTATATATTAAAAATATGTCCAGAAACCAGTTTGGCTCAGTGGATAGAGCGTCGGCCTGCAGACTGGAAGGTCCCAAGTTCGAATCTGGTCAAGGGCATGTACCTTGGTTGCGGGCACATTCCTGGTAGGGGGTGTGCAAGAGGCAGCTAATCGATGATTCTTTCTCTCATCGGTGTTGCTAACTCTCTATCCCTCTCTCTTCCTCTCTGTAAAAAATCAATAAAATATATTTTAAAAATATGTAGGTTAGGTGTCTGAGTACTAGAAATGGATAAACCACCTGTCAGCGGTGGTGAGCTTCTGGCACGCAGCTTAGCCTCTCGGAGGTTGTTCAATTGCAAAGGTCTACGACAATAGCACTGACCCCAGAGGTCTGTGGTGAAGATCAAAGAATATAAAGCAGCAGAGACACTTAGCATAGTGCCTGGCACGGAGTGCGTGCTCAGGAAATAGTAGCTGCTGTTGTCAGGTCATCTATATGTACCTTCTCTCAGTCAGGCCTCTCCAGAGCCGTACCAACGGCTTTCCCTCTGGTCCCACTCCTCACCGCTCCCTTCCATCACCTGCGGCGTAGAACGAGGGAGGCCTCTGGTGTCTCTCCTGTCCACCGAGCTTTGCTAACGGGTTTGGGAAACCTGCAGCCCCCTTGGCCCTTAGTGGTGAGTAGGCTCTTCTCAGATTCCTGGGTCTGTCTTCTTCAGGTTCTGTGATCCCCCAGGAGTTCAGGGACCCTGGGTGGGTGGTAACCATTTCCCCACGGCCATTGTGGGAGCCCTGGCTCAGTCGGTGTGAGGCCAGGCCAGCAAGCAAAGGGTTCCAAACCTGTTCCAGAGCCCGCTGAGTGTGGATGTTATCTCTCACCAGATAAGGGGCTGTGCCCAGCCCAGATCAAACACTTGTTTATCTGCAGGCTGCTGAAAGCCAAACCGCTGCTTCTGTTCCTCCCTGGTCCTTTCTTTGCTTCCTCTTATCGCCTCTGACCTGTGGTGTGGTTTGCGCACCTGATCTGTTTCTGGCTTGGTTAGACTGAGCGGTGCCCTGCTCCTCAGGGCGGGGAGGGTGGGGGGAGGCAGGATGGAGTGTGGAGTGGACGCCTTAGGTGGCACAGGGAGAAGAGTGCTGGACTAGGGGGTCAGGAGATGTCACACCTGAGCCTGTCTCTAAGGGATTCTGGGCTCATTGAACTGCAAGGGCTCTCTCAGAGCTGACATTCCAATCTGCTACAAAAGATGCAGTGTGAGCATTCTTAAGCATAAGAAAAGTTGAAGATTTAAAATGACCAGAAAGTGTGCGTGCCTTCAGGCTCCTGGGTGAGGAGAGCTGTCTCTGACCACATTGTTCATTTTGTGTTGCTTATTTTAGCTGTGTGGTCCGCTGAGCCTAAAGGTTAGATGGGAGGCCTGCTCATTGACTTGTTCGTGCAGAAATAGCTTGAAAAAACAATGACCATATCCCATGCAAATTCAGAGCAAGGAAGGTTGTGGGGGAGGGGATTCTAGAATGTCTGCAGGACATTAGGTGGTGGTATAAAGAAGTCCTTACTTTAAGAAATACTATTTCATATTATAATCAGAACTTATAGGATGAATTAGTGGTGGGAGGTGGAGGCATATATACTATTTTAGTGTACAAGATAACTCCTCACTTTATAAAAAAAATCCAATGTTTCCTCCTGGAAGTCAGCTCTCACGGAGCACTAAAAATAAGGTTGAATCTAGAATAAAGTTAATCACATGACTTTTGAAGTGTTATCGCCTACAGAATGTTACTTTTCATAAACACTCCCATCTGGGGAAGAACCTTCTCTAAAATAATGTCTTTCTTGAGGCCCAATTTGACACGTGTGCCTACAGTAAACGGGAACAGGAAAGGTTTTGCCAGCTGCACTTGAAAGACAAAAATCATTTTCTTCTGTGATGAAAGGTTTGCAATGCCCACATTTCCCCACAAGAGGTCAGGGCATCACAGGGTCTTTACCTAGGAGAGTGCCTCCTTCCAGGGGAAGATAATTCACTGAAGGTGGTCAGGCAGATGGGACAGTAGTCTCCGCATAACTCCAAGTATTTGCCAGGCCTTGTCTGGGCCTGTGCAGGAGGCAGCCAATCCATGTCTCTCTCTCACACTGATATTTCTCTTTCTCTCCCTTTCTATCTCCCTTCCATTCTCTCTAAAAATCAATGGGGAAAAAATCCTTATGTGAAGATTAAAACAAAAACAAAAACAAGGGATAGGTATTTTTAAAGTTCAGTTTAATTTTACTTTCATAATTATGTCCATAGTATTGTTCTATCCAAAAATTTGGGATTTTTTAAAGTTAATTTTCTGAATTTAATATTCCAAACAAGTGACTTTCCAAGAACCCCTGAAATCACATGGGTTTCTTACAATACAAATGTTTTAGGTGCTCTGTCTCTTGAATGCAGGAGGAAGGGTAGGCTTAATGAAAGTGTGATGCAATTAATACCTGAGCTTAGCCAAAGATATGAACAGTGAGGAAACAAAGTGAATAAGAGGTACGTATTAAGCATTTATAAAGCAAAAGTGATGGTGTTTATTTTATTACTACTAAGTTCAAAGAATCAGATCTACCATAGATTTAAAAACCAAAAATTTATTCATAAAATATATTAAAAAGTTTGACAAAAAGATTACAAAATCCCCAAAACTTGAACATCTCAATATCACTTGCCACAGTCAACAATGGAAAGTCTAATTTAACTCTATTTCTAGGTACAAAAGAGATCTCTGTAAATCACAGTATTTCATTTATGAGTTACACTGCTAAACAGTTACCCAAATTTATTTTGACTGCACAGTAGGGTCATTTTGTAAAGTAATGTTTTGTACTGAAACTTAGTGACTGTGAAAGCACTCAGAGTATACTTATGAAAGTTAATTCACAGTAGTTTCACCAAGGCAAACCATCCTAAACCAAACTAAGTGATCCCTACCATGACCCTGTGAACACTGAAATGCAACACAGTGTTTATTATAAAATATGGAATTTGGGGACGCTGAACAAATGTAAATATGGTGAAATATAGACAAGTACCAACTTTTATCAGAAATGGAGAGAGAGGAACAGATCTGGCTCTGGAGACCGTGGTGTCCCCTGTGCAGGAACTCACCGCTGGGCATTGCACACCCAGAGAAGTGAGCCTGAGGTTTGCATCTGGGCCTTCTTCATCAGTCAAATCCAGCCTTGGCCGAGGAGAGTCAGAGGATGCAGAGCTCATTCTAAATTCTCCGAGTGTTCCACTGGAAGATTTCAAAGTCCAAAATCTTCCGATCAAACTTTATTGAGTTTTGTTATAATCAATACTCTCACCATTTGATCAAATGAACTACAGATGCAGAGGCCCCTTTTATCCGGACTCCAGTCCATACTGGAGATGGGCTGGGTAGACAACGTAACATTCTGCAAAAGGCTGACCGAACCCGCAACTCCCATCTCCACTCCCTCGGAATCTTTCTTTGACCGCTGGGCAGGGTATTCGCTGAAAGCAAGAACAAAGAAGAGATACAGCATGTGTAAAGGCAAAAGCTGCAACTACCATTTGCAGAACCCGTCCAAATACTTCCAGAATGGATGGCAGACACTTGATCCACCCATACTCCGAGCTCCATGCCAGATCCCAGCACCTCTGTGTACCACTCTATGAGCAGGCACTGCTGGGAGGAGATTTTAGACCTAAACATCATTGCTTCAAAATGCAAAAGAAGCCATTCTGAACCAAGTGATTTTCTTTTAACTGAAAATACAAATTTATAAATAAGAAGAGTTGAAGGCAAACAAGTTATAAATCCTATTTGGGCTAAATTTGAGAGAGGGGAAAAGAAATATCCCTCTTGGCATGGAGATGTGTTCCTAGTGAAATACTAGAGTATTGCTCCTCCTTAAAAGGCCTTTAAAGTCTGTGAGGTAACTATTAATATGATACTACCTGTATTTTCTAAATGCTAAGAAAGCCAGGAGTTTCAGGACATAAAGCAACAGAGAAGCAGAGCAGAAATACAAGAAGTGATAGGTGGATAACCTACTGTTCTTTCTTCTTCTCAGACCCTACAATTCCTTTTGATAGTCAACAGATTTTTTGTGTGTGTGTCTCTTGGCAGAGGCTGCAGCAATATAATATTAATAAGTAACAAAAACTTTTCAAACCCTTTAGACCAGGGGTCCTCAAACTTTTTAAAGTGGGGGCCAGATCACGGTCCCTCAGAGAGCTGGAGGGCCGGACTATATGAACTACTAATTCCTACTGTAACACCTCGGCTGTGCTCACTGCCCAAAAAACCTAGCGGGCCGGATCAGACTCCTCTGCGGGCCGCATGTGGCCCGCGGGCCGTAGTTTGAAGATCCCTGCTTTAGACTATCTGTTAAAGTTTTGAGATTTTCAAAATATGCAACAACAACAACAACAAAAAAGTCAGCTTGTCGGGGGCCATTCATTCCTAACACAATTTCTAAATAATCAGATGAGTTACATTAGGAATTCTTGGTTAGGTGCCTAAGACATATTTATAGTTTAATGGAATTACTGCCAAGGGAGACTGGCAAAAACCAGATCTCCTTTGCTGGTATAATACCTGGGAACAAAGCTCCAAACCAATTTGAAGATTAGACTAGCTATCTGTTATGGTAAAGGTTAAAGTTTATTTTGAGATAAGCTACAAATTTCTAATTGCATACAGACCCAACTTCTCTGTATTAATTAAATCCACAAGAGAGAAAAATTCCAGCTACAAACATGGCTGCATAGCATAAGGAAAACGACTCCACGTGTGGACTGCAAAGACAACTTGGACTCAGTGCTTCAAGTTAGCAGCCTGGAGAGTCTGGTCCTCAGGTAGAACAGTGAGGTGCCGCTGCATGGCTCAGAGGGGTCGGCAGAGTCCATCCCAGAGGAAAGGCGGGGTTGGAACAACCAGGAAGGAACAATGGACAAAAGTGCCGAGAAAAGGGAAACTACCAAATGACCTACCTACCAGGCATTCTCCCAGATCTCTCACCACTTTCCCTCTGCTTCTTACTCACAGAAACGATACAGTTTTGATCTAAAGCATTCATTCCTGGTTTTTGGTCAGCTATATTCCTAAATGCTTTTGTATCCCTATTTTTGAGAACTCCTTCTAACTTCTAAAAGGAGCTAATAAGTAGAAAAGTATTTTGTGGTCTGGCCAGTGTAGCTCAGAGGTTGACCACTGACCCATGAACCAAGATGTCCCCAGTTTAATTCCCAATGAGATGCCCATTTGTGGGCTCAATCCCCACCAAAGGTCATGCGGGAGGTGGCCGATCGATGTCTCTCTCTATGACTCTGTCTCTGTCTCTCTCTTTCTCTCTCTCTCTAAAATCAATAAAAACATATTTTTAAAAAATAAAATAAAGTATTTTGCAAATGTGGAAGTCCCACAAGCATTAAAGATGGTATTTTTCCTTTATTTCTTTTTTCAAACATTATCTTTCATTTATGGCTTGTGTTTATTTTCCCCCCGCCCCCCCCAGAGGTGATGTTTACAGAAAGAGAGAACCATTAATGCAGTTTTT